>NC_080669.1:3230162-3830162 GCF_027579445.1 Ammospiza nelsoni
TTATTAAGTGCTTTGTTTTTGCTGTTGTTGTTGTTGATTCCAAATACAGTCATAAATATATACCAAGTCTAATTAGAAAATATGTGAAAATCATATAGAGGGTCAAAAACTCACATACCCTCCATACTCCAGAAATTTGACAGAATTGAGCAATGCCCATCAGTTAACTTCTTTTCTGCAGCCAATTTTTCGATTTTACTTATCACCCCACTGTACCAATAGGAACCAGTAGAACCAGCAATTCTGTTCTTTCTTGTCCCTCAGTCTTCATATTCCAGTTTCTTGATAACTTTTTTTAAAGTAAGCTTCATATCATAGAAAAAAAAAAAAATTACAAGTGCAAGAAAAAAAATGTGTCAGGTTAAAAAAATAAAAATTAAAACCCCTCAAGAGCTTTTAAGTTCTGCATATAACCTTAGCATGACACTGCTGCCCTTGCCTGCCAAAGTAGAGAACTGCTGTTGGATTACACGTTAATGCAGTGTGTGGTGGAGAAAGAAATTGCTTGCTGTACAGCTGCTCTTGTTAACATCTAGCTCATCAGCAGGAAATGCCTTGTCCATTAAATACCTCTTTAGCTCTCTTTTGTCCAATTCGAGGAGCAGGAGCATCTCTGACAGCCAGGTAATTCTGTTTTAAATGAGTGACATCCCGAGGCAGCCTGACCCTGCCCAGCTGGTAAAGGAGAGGAGGCTGGGGCTGGAGGTTGGGTGGCTGCAGAGACAGGGAAAAGGAAGCAAAGCCACAGAGCTGCCACTGATAATCTCTGAGAATTGACAGTGCTAAGAAAGCAAACCAATGCCAGTGAGCTGCTAACAAATGCTAATAGCACCGAGCAAGTAACACTATAAAACCGGCAGCAATGGACTTTTCACTGCTCACCCGTGGATACAGCTGCCATAATTTCAAAAGGGTGTTCTGCTTCAACTTTTCTGCGCACTCAACATTTATCCATGTAAACATCCAGAGCTGAAGGAGCAAGTAAAGGACTTACTAAGGGGTGACCTCATCACTCTCTACAACTTCCTGAAGGGTGGCTGTAGTGAGCTGGGGGTCGGCCTCTTTCTCCGGGCGACAACGGATAGAACAAGAGGACACAGTCTCAAGTTGCGTCAAGCTAGATGTAAGTTAGAAGTAAGAAGGAAATACTTCACAGAAAGAGTGGTCAGAAACTGGAATCATTTACCCAGTGAGGTGGTAGAGGCATCATCCCTTGAAGAATTTAAAAAAAGACTGGATGTGGCACTTGCTGCCATGATCTAGCTGAACAGTTAGAACATCAGCTGGACTAGATGATCTTATAGGTCTCTTCCAGTCTTGAAAATTCTGTGATTCTGTGATTCTGTGATTCTGTGACTTAAAAATTGAGAAGAACTTGGATGACATCAATGAACTTTTGGAAAAATGGGAATTGACAGGATAGGTGTCATCGTTTGTTAGAGGAATTTTTTGGGTTGTAATCATTGTTTTTACTCCTGTTTCCCTGTTTATTTAAGTGTCTGCAGAGGTCCACTGGAGAAGTCTTCATAGTAAGGAAAAACAGGGGAGCTGTGGAATCCTCTGATTCCCCCTACCCAAATTCTAGATCATAAAGGTTTCCCCATCTAGGCTGATAGAGAAGGCTTAACCCATGACGCTGTGCAGCACTACTGCCAATCCACATCAGATTGCCTTGCCCATTGGCCAGTTGATATTACCCCAATTATTGATCCCTCATCCCCCCTGCAGGTTGCTGTCCTTTGCCCACCCCTGTGCTCTCAGGTCATTGGTCCCTGACCCCACACTTAAGTCGTGCAGAGCACATGGTTTGGTCTTTGTCTCTGGTCCCTCTAGTGTGATGGGTGCAATAAAACCCTCCCTGGAATTTATCATGCAAAGACCCTTCCTGTTTTTCTTCCACTGAGCTGCCTGTGGGGTGTGCATGTATCGAATTTGCAGGCAACCCCAATGAGAGGAGAGAATGATGCATCTGACTCCATCTTATCAGAAGGCTAATTAATTACTTTGTTATACTATATTATTCTACACTATATTACATTTTATTACATTACATCTAAACTGAATCTGCCAAGCACTCAACTGCACAGAATTTCCTGACTGTCAGCCAACAATCCTGACACAAACACACACACACTTGGCCCCGATAGGCCAAGGAAACAAAACACCGTCACTTTGGGTAAAAAAATCTCTATATTGCATTTGACTTTTGCACAAACACAGGCACAACAAATAAGACAAGAATTGCTTTTCCTTTCTCTGAGGTTCGGAGAATGTGAAGCCCAGAAATATTCTGGGGAAGAATTGCGCCTTGCTTTTCTCTGTGGGGAGAAATGTGAGGCTGCATGCATGGACTGGAAATGGCTGCTCTTGTGGCCTTCCTCTGAGTCCCGAGGGCCTCCCTCCTTCTGGAGGAGATGCCTCAAAGAAGGCTGCAGCATTTCTATCACCCTGCCACGCTGATTGTAAGATTCTAAAATCACAGAAAATTCAGGGAGCTAGAAAGAAAGAAAGGCTTAGTAGGCCCTGGGAAATGTTAAAGGTAGGCCCTGGGAAATGTTAGGTCTTGTGTTTGCTAGGTCAGGTGAAACTGCACCTGTGTACTCAGTATATGATAAATTATGATAAATTATATAATTGTTAGATGGGATCAGATATAATTATTGCTTAAAGAATCATGAGAAACTATGCTTAAGGGTTTGAGGGGGATCACGAGAAATCCGTGCTTGGATGAAATCAATGTATACAATAGAACAATGAAAATATAATAATGAACATGTAAGTTATATAATGATAGAACATAAAACATGTTCAGCCTGAACCCATGTCATGTCAAATTTGGATCTGTACCCCTGACACCCAGAGCTCTTCAACAGAAGCACCTGGATATGATCATTCTGTGATTATGAGTTCCTGAACACTAACAATGCTGCAACAGACATCACCCAGAATTATTCACCTAGATAAAAAGGGAGTGTATGAATTGGGAAACTCACAACATGGCCTGGAGGTAGCTGTGTGGGATAGCCAGAATCCATAAAATGGTAAGCAGTTGAACACAGGAAGGAAATAACATTAAGGACAGTGGAGGGACCCTGCACTTAAATGGTGCTATTTTTCTCCACTAAAGAAATTCTGGTCAACTAGCTCAGATGCAGAAACTCAGATAATAAATGTACAGGGAAGCATGACAGATTAATTATCTTTGCAGATACTATTGCTCTATTTAACAAAAGTGCTCGTGGCACTTTAATCGATGCACATTTTAAAAGACAAGACATCATCTGGAGACTTTTCTTACCCACTAAGGCACAAACGACAGGATTTACTCCTGTGATTAGTAAGAGCATCAAGTGTATTTAGTTCCTAAGTCACACTCACAAATAGACTGGGGCAGGAAGCAAACCCTCTACTAATAGCTTAAAAGTCTTTGTGGACTCTCCTGTCTGTGTGACTTACCCTGAAGATGACAAAGAGTCTTGCAGATTGTTCAAAGGCCCTTGGCCTTGCACAGAGCACAATTACAAATCAACAAAGCACCTGTTGTGGAGCTGCTTTAGGATTGTGTCACTGTAGGGAATTGGAAGTGTGGACCTGACTGTTTTCCATTGCCATCACACATACATATGTTGGTGGACATTTGCAAAGCAAGCACATAAAAGATGCTTCTTCACTTTTGTAAACACACAAGCTCCAAGACTGCTCAAATCCAATTTGTGATTATTCCAGTCTCAGGGAACCCAATGTGCACCACTCAAATAGTGAAAAAGATTTCTTGAGAGCGATTCTAGGCGCAATAAAGAAACAAATCCCCATCTACACTAAGTACTTACTATGCACTTTGGAATTTTTCCAAAGCTGGTTAAATACCTTAATTGTTCACTAATTATTTGCAAGAAGAAAAGCAAAATGCCTGAGAGAAATTATTCATAATAAACAACTCAGTCTGAGGTTTTAAAGTGCTTCAGTGCAAGTTCCTTTTACAACACCTGAAGTGTTACAGTAATAAGAAATATGTTGGTACTTGCATCCAAACTAATTACCCAGCTCTCCTCCATTCAAAAGGACAGCATTTCTAGGGTGTGATGTATTTCGTTTTAAGCAATTAGGAATTTAGGAATTTAGGAATAGGTCAAAAACAATTTAGGAATAGGTCAGATGCCTTTTTCAGAGACATCCTCTGGTGTCTAACCTTACACAGATATTCACTGCAGCCTCCTAATGGCCAAGGAGATGCACAGTCCATTAAGGGTTTTCTTGGTTGGCTCGTTAGTTTCATTCTGGAGGTTTTTTTGGGATTTTGGTGGTTTTGGGTTTTGGTTTTTCTTGTTTATTGAGTGGGTTTTTTAATTGGTTTTTTGGGGGTTGGGTTTGTTTGGGACTTTTTTTGGAGGTTTTGTTGTTGTTGTCTTTTTTTTTTTCATTTGTCCTGGACATTCTGAATTAGTCGAATAAAAGTATCTAATTACAAGGCAGATATGCATATTTATATCAGCTATAGCTAAATTCAAATAATTTTAATGGAAAAATCCTGCGTCCTTCTCCAAACTTCCTAGAAAGACCATGGTTTTGGAATATTTTTTGTAATTAAAGCTGCAATATCAAGTGAACTGCCTTCCCATAGGCCAGAACAGATGGTAATATAATTGGTGGACAGGGGAAAAAAAAGGCAATACAAAGAATTAATTTGGAACAGTTTGCCTAAAAAACCCAGAAGTTCTATAATAGTTAAATATGTGACTAAAACTTGCCCATCTAAATCATGCAACAATATTAGTGCTCTACTTTTGCAATTTATGCCTCAAAAATCTTGCAGAGAACTTCTTCCTTTAGATTTTTTTTTGGGGGGGGGGGGGGTTGGCAGGGGAAAGAACAAAAGCAACAAAAGCACAACAGGTGCTTTTCTGTATTTGTTCTGTGTAAGAAATAAAAGCAACTTTCTATGTCTTTTCTTGCCTTTTCCTCTGCTTAAATCAACCTTCAGTATGATAAAATTTTATCGTGAAATGCAACACAATATTATAAAGCCAAAAAGTAAACATATAGCAATAGAGGTTTTCTGCTTTTATAAATCACCCAACACAGATCATTTGCATGATGAAGGTTTGCTAATCAAATATAACTTCATTTGTTTAAAGAGGATGAGATATATTTAAATAATCCACTTTCTTTAAGTATATTTAGTTTGTTATCATTTAAAACTTTTGAATTCTTCTCAGTTTTACCAAGACAAGCATGTGCTATTTCTTTTCCTTAATATTTTGTTTCTTTTTCCCTGCAACTCTAAATCTTTCAGCACCCAAATGAATCCATAATAAATAAGTAAAAAAATAAAAAAAAAAAAAAAGGCAATTTGAGTTGACTCTTTCCATCCTGAATTATCCACTTTTGTCTCCTCCAGATTCCAATTTATGTTCCAAGAGGTGGCCTGAATGAGAGTAAGAACTTTTTTTTTAATTCGGTGGTTGTGTATTCTGTTCCGAGAACTATTTCTAGGACAGATTCATGCATCAAAAATTCACAACAACAAGAATATAAAATTGCCTTGGGATGACTATTTCTGGGGCACATTCAAGCGTTAAATTTGTCCATTACAATAAGAAAATGAAATTGCCTTGGAACCAGCATTTAATTATTTTTGAAATTGTCCTGTTGAGGTGATGTGCAATAATCCCCTTTTGTCTCATACAAAGTGAACTGTATTACTTAAATAATTTTTCAGTTTCATTTATATTTCACTGTTGGTAACACCATAATAGTGTGGATGGTTTTTTAGGTTGGGGTTTGTTTTTTTCCTTAAAGAAATATTTTGAAGCTCTTGAAAATCAACAGAAATCTTTCCATTGACTTCAGAGCACTTCAGGTCAGGTCAAACATTCTCAGTCTTCCTTGAAAGGATCCTGAGACTTCTAGTGGGAAAAAAAAGTACAACAGAATGATTAGAGAGTTCCTGGACTAGTCTTCTTTTAATCCACAAGTAAAAAGTGCCTCTCTGCACAGTTGTCTGCAAATTAAGATATTCCCAAAGCAATTTCAGCAATTTCAGAGAAGTTTTACAGCTCAAGAAAATGCAGGAATATCCACCAAACAGCAGGCTGTATCAAAAGAGTTAGAAAATTAAAAGCCATGTGCAGACTGCCTGGTGTACATTAAAGGCAGCCTGAGAAACTGCAATAAGAAAAATGAAACAAAAATACCTAACCAAAAAGCCCCAGCAGAAACAACAAAAGACCCCCAAACATAAAAAAAAAAAAAAAAAAAAAAAAAAAACCAAAAAAAACCAAACCAAAATACAAAAAACATGAAAAATCAACACCATCAGACTCCAAAGAAGGAAGCAAGCCATGCAGTATAATAAGCTTTATTGCTTAAAGTTGATTGGGAAAACACTGACCAGAGGAGTCAGAAATAGAGAAATTGCTACAAAACTTTTACTAGATAATAATACAAGGCAAATAGAATTTGTTAGATCTTACTCTTGCAACTAGAACTGAAAATTAAAAAAAAAGAAAAATGTGCATAAGACCTCTAAATTCACAGACTCACACTTCATATTTCCTCTCACTTGCTGGTGAATATTCCTTTCCAGTGATTCATAGGATTTTAAATCATGTGCAACTTAAAAAGCTGTAATGGTAACCATAGCATGAGATACAGAGACCTGTATGATAATGTAAATATGATTTTGAAAACAGTAAATCAAACAAGAACTTGTAACTTCCTCAGTAATAAAAGAAGTGTCCTGGTTCCATTCCAGAAGTGTCCTGTCTTTTGCTTCTGGATCAGATTTTCTAAGTGATGCTAACACAACCTCAGCTGCAGTTTTGAGGGATTGGTTTGTTGGCAGTGCCAATTTTAGCTATATGAAGTGTCGCTGAGCCAAATACATGCATGCTATTAATAATCTAACCATTGACAATCTTTAATGGTTTTTAAATTAGAGTGCTTTTTAAGAACAATGTCTGACAAATGTATTCTATGAAGTGTAGAAGGCATAAGGTAGGTTTGAGGAATTAGCCAGGAATCTTTAGCTTTAAATGACTGTAAGTGAATCTGTATAGTGACTCTAGACCTGGAAATTCATAATCTTCAAAAGATGAAGTGCCTCTGGGTGTTCTTTGCAGTTTTTGTACTTACAGCACTCCACTTTTGATTATTTAAACTTCAAACTCCCTTTTTAACTTTGTCACTCACAGTCTGTCCAGGCTGCTAAACCTGCTCTGAAAAAATGCCAGACATATTCAGTCTTTAAAAATACTGCCAAGCAAGTGCTGCCCTGAATTTTTCAACTCCAAAAGAAAAAAAAAAAAAAAAAGCAAAGAAGAGCTTAATATTGGGCTAAATGTTACGTTCTCCCCTTTGTACAAAAAGTGAGTCCTGAAACTAACTGATGGCAGCACCACGGTTAGAAACACAACCCTGCCTCTGGCAGAAAATAACATTTCTAATTTCTATTATTAGTGTTTCTCAGTTCTCCTGGTGCACAGGCACAGGGAAGGGCAATGGCTCTGCTGCCTGTCAGCCTCTCACTTGCACTGCCAGAAATATTCCCTCAGAGTGAGGATGAGGTTTGGAAGCAGAGCAGAAGCTCAGCTCTCGTTGTCCCTAAACAAGGCATGAACTGAGGAGTCAGACTGGCTGTGACCCACTGTGTCCTCTCTTTGATGAGTCAAACAGGATTCTGGGTGAAAATAAGAGGGAATAATTATCTTCTTTCCACCAGCAAGTCTCTGTTTCTCACTGCCAGGAACATTGCTAGAACTAGAACTGAAATGTCATTACAAGCCCTCTCTGAGTACTTTAAATTCTGCAACTGTGCAGGATAAATTATTGTCAAGAACATCAGAACTGATCTCTCCACCTCTGTAGGGGTGTTCTCAAATGCAGAAAAATAAACTGAAAAAGCTGATCATTCACTGGAAATAGTCCCAAAGCCTACTGTGAAAGGGATGTACTCCTCTCCCCCAGGAGAGGCCCATAAGGAAACAAGCAGCATTTCCCCTCCAAGACTGGGAAAGGATGGAAAGAAAAGAGGGAGTCCAGGTGCCACCCAGAGCTGGCTCACCTAACCTGGAACCTTGGAAGTCTCTCCTGAGCCACTGCTTAAGCACAATGGTTAAACATTAACTCAGGGAAAGCATCAAAATTCGCCTTAGACCTGAGTATTCCCAGCAGCTGTGTTTCTGGCAATTCCCAGTGCTTTCATCTTGACAGTGCCGAGCTCTGCAGGCCTCTGATTCTTACTGGGGTTCAGAAATAACATCACCTGCTCCATGAAACTCCTGAGGAGTTCAATCCCACGGCTGCTCTGAGCCCAAGTTAATGCCAGTGAGTGTTCTGAGACTAAATTTAACACTTACACCAAGGCTGGGGGGATTCACAAAGCAGCACCAGCCACTTCCTTCCCTTTGAATAACCAAGGAGCTGCATCAGAGCTGGGAAGAAATGGAAAAGACATTGTCAGATCTTTACAGACTTTCAGAGCTTCTGCTGAATGCACTGAGAAACGCCTGCTATTTATAAATTACTATGGTTTGGCACCTACTATTTTTAATGTGAGAAAAAAATTCTATTTCACGCGCACGACATCAAAAGTGTATATATGAACTCAGAAACTGGGTAAAGTATCAAGATTGAATTAATTTCAATAAAAGCAATAAAACTGATGCTGTTGAGTAGTTTCAAACTGCGACTGTCAGCAATGCAAGAACTTGCCAAGATGTCCTGATTTGCTCTTTATTGAAACACAACTGATACTAATTTAATGAATGCAGAAATACTGGCTACAGTAAAGTAACATTATTTAGGAATAGAAAAATACAGACAGCATGCCACTACTGCTTGGTAGCGTATGTGTACAGCTTCCTTCCTTTTGCCTTTAAGACCTCAGAATAAGACAAATAGGAAGGCAAGAGCCAGCAAACCAGAACCTGGACACCTTGAAGTGCTGATCTGACAAATGAATTTCAGTTATCCCATCTGATGGAAACTTTCCTTTATTTCTATTTGCTACATCTCCCTAAGCAGGATTATAATGAATTCTGCAAAATGCACATTTTCACAAATTGTTTTCCTATAGCCACAGATCTCAAATTTTTATTACTTTCTTTTAATAGGACCAGCTACATGAGATCGCAAGACCAGAGGCTGTGTCAAAAAGAAATTGAGTCAGGGGAGGCAAGATTTGGCCCTCCCACATGTTCTGAGTGAAAAGTCATAAACAGACCAGACATGATCTGCATTACTAAAATATATCGTCATTATTGTGGATGTGGGTCATGATTCAGCTAGAAAAAGAAGTTACTTTTCAAAGGAATGAAATGTTAGATTTATTGGGCTTTGGGGGTTTTTTTGGTTGTTTTTTTTTTTTTTTTGAGGGGGAGGAGGGTTTGTTTTCGGTGTTCCCAGAAGCAAAGGCCATACTAATAAGGAGACTCAAAACCAATTGAGCCTTATAAAGCTTCAACAGGACACATTGCCACCCCATAACTTATGGCCCAGAAGTACCACCTGTCCTTACAGATGTGTGATTAAAACTAAAACAAATAAAACTTCTCAGATTCTTCCGCAACAGGTAGCAGCGGCCACACTGGAAGGAGAGATAAAGCACCCTCAGGTCTCACTCATGGTCCATTCTACAGTAATCTGGCTTGGAAAATGTTCACACAAAATGTTCTCACCTTTCCTTCCATCCTCTCATCATAGATCCAGGACATGCAGCAAGGAGCTTGGTGATTCAAAGCAGAATGACAATGGTTTTATCTTCTCCTGAACTTGTTCAAGCTGTTAAAGAAGGGATGATGCAGCTCACGCTAGTAAGGGATTACTCACCAATCCAACCAGTTTCCAGGCTTTTGCATTCATCCCTGCTTGCCCCTGATGGAACAAATTATACGTGAGATATCTGCGTTCTGTAGAATTTAATTAGAAACACTGAGAGGGAAAACAGACATGAGAAATAATTTAATTATTTAACAGCATTCAGATAACCAGGTTGCTCAGACTCAATAGCAGTTGGACTGTGTTACAGCTGGTGCTTTGAGAGCTTCAGCTTCCTTTGATTCCTTATTCCACATAAATTGAAAGACACCATAGGCATATTTTAGTTCAGATTTTCAATTCTTTCTGAGCAGATAATATGCTGGCTAAAGCTCAGCAGCCAGCTTAGAAGAAAAGGAAATAGTGTCTCTGTGAAGTTCATTTGCCAGAAAGCAAAGGGCACTGTCCTGTAGCTGCCCATGACCCTTGTCTGTCACTGCCTTCCTAGGAAGCTGGAAGAGCTCAGTGTGAGGGATGGATAGCAATTTGCAGTACTCAGTCCACAATGTGCACATCCTGCTTAATTTTCAGTGAAATTATGAGCTAAACACTTTTATCTCTAGCTGGGAAACCACAGATATTGTCTTCATGGAGAGCACTACCAATATCCACAAAGAGAAATGCCTGGATTTTTATTTGACTGAACCTGTCATCCACACTGAGACATAGGAAGCAACCACTACCAGTGATCAAACCCAGAAAAGTCAGGAGTGAAAGATCAGAATTCCATGAAAATTCGATCATCAAGACAGAATAATTAATCTGTTCAGTTGCTGGAAAGAGGTGCTGTAGCTGCTAGTTGAGATGGCAATTTCTGTTTTTTTCAGATGCCACATGTCTAAAGAAAATTAGACCATTAAATTGTTTTCTGGCTACAGAGAAGCCATCTGAAAGAAACTTTTGAGCTTTTTCAACTTGAACCAGGCACAAACTCAGAATCTGAGAGGAAAGGTCCTTCTCTTGGGCCAGACACACACATGGAATGGTGGAATAAAAGCTGATGAATGCAAAAGTAGCAGTTACCTCACTGCAGCTGCTCTGCTAATTCCTCTCACAGTGTGCAATTATGTACTTACATTATTTAGCCATCTACAGACGTGCAACCATAAATTGAATTACGCATTCTCCTCAAAATGAAAGTTATAATGATATATCAAAAATGAAAATTGCAACTGTGTATCTCTTTCATCCTTTTTTCATTTATTCCAAGTCATTACTCATTTTTCCACATGCATTATTCTGCCCAATCCTGTGTAAGAAAAACAGTAGATATAGGGAGTCACACACACCTTAATGGCAACTATTTTATTTACAAAGACATGAGCAGGATTGCTGTCCATATAGATTTACACAGAGCTCATATTAATATAAAATAAGCTGTCTACAACTTTGAAAATTGAGGTTGTTTAAAAATGTATAAGCTTTGTGATCCTCAGCTACTTTTCCATGATTATCTCCTCTGTAATTCAAATTAAAGGTGTTGTAAATTATTATAGATCAAAACTGTGAGGTATTTTTTTAAAGCTCTGTATCAAAGGTAATCATCTCCTCATGACATAAAATAAATTGTAAGTAAAATACATGAGGGTCTGAGTTTTATTCTGGAAGCTGTGCTGAGGCTGAGTTTGAAAAAGCAACCTTGGTCTCTTTAAAGAATTCTCTTACTTGACAGAAAACAAAACGTGGGGGTAAAAAAAGTCAGGAAAAAACCATCTTACAAAGTGATATGCAGTGGAAGCCCAGTGACCTTTTTGTATTTTGATGATTCCCAGTCGCTCTGTAATGCCATAAAATAGAGAAAAATTAGTTTATTCTTCTGCAATCATTACCAAAATTCACTGGGCCATTAGGCAGCAGAGAGATCTCTCACCCAGGAACACTGAAATTCTTCTTTCTCTGCATCAGACAAGTTGCTCCACCACCACAAATTCTGAAGTAGATGTTATGCTGGCACTGAGCAGGAGATTGCTTTTTCCTCTCATGACCAATAGTTCAGAGAAAATTTTCAGCACGGATAAAATAAGTGTATTTTCAGTTTGAATTACACAGAATGTTCTCCAGACATCAAAATAATCCTGTTTAATGTTAAGGGGTTTTGTGAAGATTACTGTTTCACCTCTCATTAAATTTCTGAGTATCACACACTTACATTCTGTTTCAGATAACAGAATCAAAATCTTCACTGCAACAAGGCAAGCACCTGATATTATAAAAATCACTGTTTTCCAAAGCGTTTCCTGACAAGTTGACTGAAACAAGCACTTTCTCATGAAAGGTTTCTGTTTTGCTAAATTACCACCTTCAACAACAAAAATGTCTCACAATATGAGAAGTTTGTATTTTTTTAATGAAACCTATCTTTCCAGTTTCTGTTAATACATCTCTACAAGAAGCAAACTCTTTTACAAATGGCAATTTTCCCGCATTTCAAGACTTCCATCTGAAATTATGACGTGTGTCAAAGCACCCTGTACTGCAGTGTCTGGCTGTGAAGGGTTCTGGGACATTCCTACCTTGTAAAACCCATCATGAAATGGGTCAGTTTTGTCAATGAGGAAAGGTAAAAATGGACTGATCCTCCAGTTTTAAATGCTTAACACATCTATACAACCAAGAGAGGACGAACATGTAAGAGCTTAGAGGTAAATTGCACGTGCTCATTTTCAAAATCCACACCACAGATACACTTCTTGTGATCTGCTCTCTATTATCTTTGTCCCTTCCAGAGAACTCTCTTTCTTAATTTCTTTTGCAGAAAATTAAATATGTCTGGTTAGAGCAGGATGCCCCACATTCTGGGAGCATCTAAAACATGCTGCCTCTTTGCCCATGACTAATAAGCAATAAAACCCTCCAAATCAACCTTCTCTTGCCATCACACTAACAAAAATTTATGTTCCATGTTTCTCTCCTTTGCTGTTCATTGTTCTCCACACTCACAATTCCTCTTTGCCAATGTGACAAAATCTCCTCACCAATAGGTCAGACATGCTTTGGTCAAACCTCCTGAAAATTAAAAAAAAAATAAATAAAAAAATAAAAAAAAAAAAAAGAGGAAGGAAAGGTGACTTCTCAAGTTGTTAAAAATACCAACATTTCCCAGCATCACCCTCATTCCCCTCCCACACACCCACCAACCCCTCGAAACACTGCAGCAGAAAGTCCTGAAATTCCAGCCACAGCAAGCAGACACCCTCAGAATCCCAGAGTGACAGACTGGTTTGGGTTGGGAGGGACCTAAAAGCCCATCCCAGGCTGTTCCAAGCCCTGTCCTGGCCCTGTGTTAGGGATGTTGATGGTGGTTGATGCACAGGGCAGTGCTGGTGGGCGTGTGTTATTAGGATGAGCAACTCAAGCAGGGCTGGAAAAGCTAAAGGCACTTCTGCCCATGTCTGACTGACCTGACTGATCCAGATTCCACTACAAAACTGATGTTTTCCAGTGTCATTTGCACAGTACATTTACTTCATCTGAAATAATTGTGCCTTTGCCAGAGGCAGGGGGTAGGATTGCAACCCTCTGTGTGATTAGAGGAGTAGAATCACTCTGGAACTGACCCTTGTTCACCTGTCTTGCCCTCTTTCTTAAGAAATCAAACACTATTAAATACTTGGTTTTATTCTCATTGGACTTAAATAAATTATTATAACGAAAGATCAATGTGCTTTACAAAATAGAAAGAGTAATGACTTCACAGAGTTCGCAGTCAATCCTGTGTGGTTGATTTCCTCCTTGAAGGCATATTTCATCTAAATAGATTTCTAAAAGTTGGTTAACGTAAGACTAGATCTATATGTAGCATATCAGCCCTTAGCTCTATTTGAAAACCAGACACTAAAATTTGCAATGAAAAATAGTAATTAAATATTTATATGATTTCTTCATGCCTATTTCATGAATCAATCTTCTGAATCATCATTTCTCTTAGATTTTATAGCCCTATATTTTATCATTAAAAATCACTGAATACTAAAATAAGGTTTCTTCCACGACAGGAAAAGAAACAAAAACCAAAAAAACCTACAAACCCATCCTATCGATCAACAAATAAACAAACAAAAAGAAAACCAAAACAATCCAAAAGCAAACCAAAACAAACAAACAAAAATCAAAACATAATTCTGAAGTTAAATCATTGTTAGTCCCTGGGGAAAATTATTCAAGTTCAAAAATCTGTAGGAATTTTCAAGAACTGCACTCCTAATTTTCTTCAACATCTCTGAACGTGCTAATTTTATGTGCTGTGAACAGTTAAACTGATTTTGGTCAAACTATTCCAAGTAAAGTAAAATGTGGAAAGGTCTGCAAGAGGTCCTAAATCACCTCAGCAGTGTGTCTATTTTGTGTTCTGCTGTTTTCTATCTCTCCAGTTCCAAGTATAGCTGATGGTTTGAAGGATGTGGCAATATGAAGTAAGGTAAAAAAATATTACATTTTATTCAACAGCCCAAATCTTCACTCAAATGCAACTATTGTCAAAGTACACATATATATCTGTAATATCTATACAAAATGTATATTACAAAAACATACAGTCACCAGGCTTTCATCAGCAAGGTACTGACTCTCCTGTCTGGAGAAGGATAAAAAGCAGTAGTGTCTTTCTCACAACTGAGTTTATCATAGAAAAAAAATGTTTCGGTCATTTTCTATGCAGCAGGAAAGGAGATCATTTTTTATCAGCAGTTTCTAGACAAACATTAAGGGCTCAGCTGCCAGTCTTTGCCTGGCTGTAAATTGGACAAAGTGATCTTCCATTCCCAAACAGAATGAGAATTACCAGACAATGGTTATCCCAACAAAATTCCATTATATTTACAAGCTATCAGGGAGTATAGGAAATGCAACCAAATTTAGGAAAATCGCAGCAGGCCTGATGAAAGAAAAGAACAGATAGAACAATCAAAAGCTCTGTCTCAAAACATTTGAGTTTTATATAAAAAACTCATGTATCAAAAGATATGACTTCTGTCATATCTTCCCATTGCAACAAGTTCATTTTCTGTTCATCTGACAGTAACTTGTCCTGCAAAGAGGCAAAACACTTAAATGGAGCATTCATTCCTCCTCCCCAGTGGACGTCTGCTCCTTGCAGAGATTTCCAGAATTCTCTTCCTGAATTTTTGCTTTTTTTAGGCCAAGTGACTGTGCAAACATTTTCCCAATGGAAAGCAGCCAAAATATACTCATGTAGCTAGTTTAAATTCATTTGCTGTAAACGTGTTATTCATTCTTCACCTTTTTAAGTCGTACGTGCTTGTGAGGGGAGTGAACAGGATTAGCCCAGCATGTATGAATAGATTTTCATAATTAATACAGTATTTGAATTCTTAATCCTTGTATGCTTTAGGTGCTGAAAAAATTCTTAAGGCATTAATGAAAAACAGTCTTGCAAGGCTTTGAGAGAAATGTTTCTAAAAAATGGATAGCACAGGCAGTAACATGCACTTTTCCAGAGATTCTTTTCTCCTGAATTACTTTAATTGTGCAAAGACTGGATAAATGTTTAGCACGTGGTTCTTCTAAAAGTAAACTGGAAGTATAAAAGTTAGAAGAAAGTGCCATTTATCAGGCAAACCAACTCTTTAAAGCCTGACACACTGTCATGATTTTATCTACACAGAAGAAATAGAAAATTGGATGTAGATTATATTTGAACAATAAAAAAACCCGAAAAGGTGGTTCTAAATATTTTGCATTACAAGCTTTGTGGCTATAGTTAATTGTTGTGATTAGATGAGTGAATAGGATTAACAGCTAGTTAAAAGATAGAGTTTCATTAAGCACTAAATCAAAACAGATGAGAAACACCAGCTCTGAATACTGTATTATTGCAGGATCCCTAATGGTGTCCAAGACATCAGATGCAGGTGTCTGAGTTACCTCCCCTAAAAACTGTATCATTAGAGGATGCCATATGTTTTAATTCAGTGCTTTTCAGCTGTAACACATACTTATTTCCAATTATTACAGCAATGTTTTGGACTGCTAATGAATAAAGTGAGGTACTGAGGGATTGTTTGTCTAATTGAGGGATTTACTTCACATTAAGAGGCCTCTTTGCAATCTCTTTGTCCTTTTGTTGGTAAGCACAACTTGAAAAGCGTCCAGCTTTTACTTCAAAAATTTTTTCCATTTATTTCAAGAGGTGAAATGTTCCTTTAACAGTTCCTTTTTACTATTATAAGTGTGTATTTCAATCTTCATGCTGTCACATGACTCTGAAATTTAAGAAATTTCTTTTGCAGGGTTATTCTCTTATCAGAGCAAAATATCTAATGAAGAGCATGTCTTATTAGAAAAGCCCAGTGATTTCCCTCTCACAGTCCACAGTTCACACCTTTTTCAGGCAAAAAGCTGCTAATTGAGGCATCCTACTGTGGAGCTGAAAGAGCTGCAGCTGGATTATCAAGCACTGTGCTAATGAGCAACTCAGCTGCAAGAACACCTCTCCTGTGAGGAATGTTTTGCGGAGAAAAGATGAAACCTCACAACTTTGTAAAAGTTGTAAAGTTGGTATGTTTATTACAGCTCTGGACGCATGCGGAGATTGCTCTCCTCAAAAAAGGCATGCGTGCCTCTGAGAACTTAGGTCTCCTTTTATCTCCCCTTCCAAATACATATGCATACAGTTTCACAATAGGTTCATACATATTCATTCCACGTGACATTTATCGCCAGCTCTTCTTTATCAAAAGAATTCCTTTGTCAGGGCAGAACGGCCTTGTGGCCATTTCTATTTTTTTTTTTTTCCTCTGTCTCCTCACTATCTCTGTCATGCAGTTTTCCCTTCAGCTTTGGCCTCACAGGCTTTTCACCTCTCCTAGACATTTTACCTAACTCAAAATGGATTTTTGCTCTGTTTCAGGGAAGGCCGAGAACTGGATTTGTTCATCCTGGAGAGGAGAATCCTTGGGGTGACCTCTCACTGTGGCCTTCCCTGAAGGGGCTGCAGGAAAGATGGAGAGAGGTTCTTTATAAGGAGTGAAGTGAAAAGGACAAGGGCAAGGCTGGATGGGATATTGGTGTTGTAGTGTGTTTTTAAGTTTCTCGGTTTGCTCCCCCATTTTATGTATGTTCCCCCTATTATTCTTTGTAAATGGTTCCCTCCTCTCCAGTTTTCCCGCCCTGGAGTTTGTTACAGTTATGTTACCATGGTTACCCCTTCTCCCTCAGTTGCCAATCCTCTAAGTTATGTAACTTCCCCTCCCCTGTCTCTCCTTATAAGTAAGTTTTTCCTCCTCCCTGGGCCCAGTCAGTCACCCCCCACTCCTCCCAAGCTTCTGGAACCTTCGGTTAGCTGGAGGCTGTGGTTGGCTGTGGTCCCGGGGCCCCTCCTATTGTTTGTATTCACTGGTTATTTTTGTATGTCAGTTATGTTCGGTACTTCCCCTAATGATTTCTTATTGGATAGCTGGGCTTCCCTCCCTTCTCCACCCCTCTGCTTTAAAACACTGTGTCTCCCTCTATTCTTCGCCATTTGCTGCTGGTTCTTCTTCCCTCTGTTGGTTCCCGTGGACCATCAATAAACCGACTGTTAACCCCAGCAAGTGGTCGCCTTTTGTTCTCGTCTCTCCTGCGCGATATCCAGCTCCGCCATCCAGCCCAGCCCGAGGCCAGGATGCCAAGGGGGCTGGCACTCCTATGCGTGGAGGGTGTCGGCCATCGCTCACCTTCACAGCTAGCCGGATCTAGGGCCACTTAGGCCCTCGCGCATATTGGGAATTGGGAATTGTTCCCTGGCACAGGGTGCCCAGAGCAGCTGGGGCCGCCCCTGCATCCCTGGAATCGGATCCCTGAGGTTGGACATCGGGGCCCAGAGCAGCCTGGGATGGTGGCAGGTGTCCCTGCCATGGCAGGGGTGGCTCTGGATGGGCTTTGAGGTCCTTTCCAACCCAAACCAATCTGTTTGCCACCCCCTGCCATGGACTGGGACCCTTTTTACTGAGGTTGCTCAGGGTCCTGTCCCACAGCTCCTGCCATTACCTTGGGGTGTATTATCTACCAGACATGCCTCACAAAACTGCTGTTTGGAGGAAAAAAACAAAAAGGGTAACTTTCTCTCCCCCGCTTCCACAACCAGTTAAGTATCACAGGCCTGTGCACAATGTTGTTGGATAACCTGCAAAAATTCAAATGCATGAAGGCATCTGACTGTTGAAAATAGGAAAATAGCACATCAGGACAGGTAAGAATAAAGAGATTAACAGCATTAATGCTTTGTGCCACCTTAATGCTTCATTAGACTAAATATTTCGTTAAATATTTCATATGTAGGACATAAAAAATGTCAAGGTATTGGTATGAATAACTCTGGGAGATTACAGAGTGGGGAGTTGTGAACTGAGTTGTACTTCAGGCAACTGAACGAGGATCGTGTTCTCTGCTCTGTGCCAAAATCCTGACAGCAAAGACAAGCTCTAAAGAGGTTCAAGAAAAGGTTTTAGAGGCTTTCAGAACAGACTGAACAGTCCCATTCTAAAGGAAACATGACTCACCACGTCCTGCCACTTGTGTTGGATACGAGTTTTTCCTGCTGGTCTGGGTGTTCTGAGTGTGTGACAGCTCCAGACCACTGTCTGCTGGACTGTGGAGACACATTCATTTATTTACAGATGCTGTGCCTTGGTCTTTCTCTCCCCAGTAAGCTCTGCACATCTCTATCAATTCCAAGCAAAATGCTGGATGCCAAGTCACCACAGGGTATGTGTCAGCGTTTGTTAAACACACTCTGTACATTCTCATTAATTTTACATGGCTGTGGTTTCACTGTTGGGGAAATGCAAATGGCAGCACATGGCATTGCCCTGTGGGGAAACAAGGGAAACGCAGCATATTTTAGTAATGCAGGATTCATTTTTCCTGCTTTCATAGACTTCTTTGCATTCTTTTGCTGTGTGGATGGTTTCTGTGCCACTTCCTACCTGCCTAGGGCACTCCTCTATAGACAGAATTTTTTACACATGACTTACAAATCTCTGAATTTTAAAAACAATGAAAGATAGGCTTTCATGGCAGGAGAATACTTCTAGAAAGAAGAAAACAACCCCATAAAAAGAACCCAGCAAAATCCTCCTTTCCTCTGTATCTGTCCATGGACTTTGGAGGAAGGCTCACATAGCATTTCAGTTCTTAAGTCTGCATATTCTCAGTCCAAATTCCCTATTTTAGGACTTGAGAAACAGGATTAGAGTGGAGTTGCATGAACATCCTGCTTGATTTGTGAAGATAAAAGGAGCACTCCTCCTGCAGCAACTGTTTTTACTGTGGTGTGGGACTCAATTGCAGCTGAGGATTTCTGTGGCCAATTGATGGGGAGCAGCAATCAGGGCTGGTGAAGCACGAGGTTCATGTGATGTCAGGGGAGCATCAAGAGGGGAGGATTGGGCACACCCGCTGCTCTGATGGAGCACATTTCTCCTAATCTCAGTTTGTTGCGCTCATCCTCTGCCTCTGCATTTTCCTGCCCATTTTCACACTATTCACTCAGGATTGCTTTACTTCAGCAAAACCCCTGAGCATGAAAAGCACATCCTTTGCAGATCCCAAGGATGTAGAAGGCTGCTCTAAGAAAAATACCTGTAACAATTTGTCTTCCACTTGAGCCCTTTGTCTCATGACCAGCGGCCTGGCACCATTTTAAAAGCACAACCTTGGATGTACCTGCTCTATTTTCCTTGGGCAACAGTTAATTTATGTTTTCTTACCTGATGTCAGCCAGAAATGATGAAATGTGAGAAGCACAAGATGTACAAACACCATTCATCCCAGGGACTCAGCTTCCACTGAGAACTAAATATATTCCTATTTCTACCTCGCTAGCCTCTAGACATTCAGCAGCAGCCAGCTCCTTTTCCAGCATTTCACAGTTTCAGAGGTTTTCAGTGTGTTGTGGTGCTTTATTTTAACAACATGCTGCTTTACTTCTTGATAGTTTTTATCCTGTTATGAACAGTACATCTATCAATCCCAGACGTGAACAATACTAGGTTAGGCACACATGATAGGAGGGACTCTGCTTTTCACTTCACTGTAAAAAAAATATCAAACACTTTACTGTAAAATAAAATAGATTTCAAAAAAAAGCAAAGCAAAACAAACCACAAAAAAAAAAACCCCACAGAAATAACCCCAGCAAATTAAAATAAAAACACACACACAAAAAATGCTGCCAAAAAAAAAAATCCCCACAAAACTACAGAAAAACTTAACTGACTTAACTGAGCAAATTCATTTCCATTCAGAGTCATAACTTGAAAAAAAAAAAGTCCCTAGAGTTGGTGATCAAATAATATAAAGACTATATTAGGGTAGCTCAAGGAAGCCAGGGCCATAGATGCTGCCTCTGGAACAGCTGAGAAGATAGCACTGCACTAACAGAAATAAAAAGTTAAATATGTTTTAATTATTTCTAAGCCTCTGGCCAAAAATAATATCCATTGTTGGATACATGGCTTTTTTCAATCACCCAGTGATGTAAATTCAGCATGTCTTGAGGATATGCTCAAGGGTCATAGCGCCGTGAGGATGCACTGCAACTAATTTTAGAATAATGTGAGAAAACTCTGTTTCTTAATGAAAAGGAGTAGTACATTTTGGATTTTACTTTTTGTCACAATGTACTTAGTACAGAATTACACTGATAAGAAAAGGAATCTAAGTTTTGCATTAATTACTCAGTAACCAGCACTGTACCATGCATGATTTACACAGCATGAGGTATTTCGTATGCATGTGGATCAGTACCCAAAATGATAAATGCTAGTAGCACATGGCTTTAGAAAAAGTTAGAAGATACTAAATTTAAAAGAATAGAATATATCATTCTCTCAATATAGTACAAAATTGTACTGTCAAGCTTGCTGCCATAAGATGTGGAGAGTGGGATTTTTAGAATTTAAAAAAAGAATAAGGCATAGAAACATTTTCTGTGTGAAAATGATGTTATTTCTCACAAATTTTTTTCCTCTTGTTTTGAAGATTTTCATATCAAAGCTAGAGGCCTTGATAGTCATCACTCCTTCAAACATAAGCTTTTGTCATAGTCTAACACACTGTTTTTGAAGTTTTTGGCAAGCAAACATTTTAATAAAAGAGGAACTATAGCCATAGAGGAAACAGATGAAAATTAAAGTAGCAGAGCAAAAACATAATTTTGGGGCCTGGAAGCAGGTGCTGAGAACTGATTTTAAAACACAAGCTCAAAATCTGCCCACCTTTTCCTCTTTATTTCTGCCCTTCCTTTCCTCCTCCATCCAGACAGACATTAAAAAGGAATTACCAATAACCTTAAAATGGGCAGATCTTGGTATCTGTGATTTTCCTTAGGTATTTAAACCATTGCTTTTGGCCAGGCTCCAAATTTTCCTTTCTTGTTCATAATCAGCATTTGTGAGTTACGTTAAGTTGGAATATCCAAAATGCTGGAGTTTTTTCTGTGTTGCAAATACTATATAAAACTGTAAAACAAGTGAAAATAAAGAGAGAATAAAAATCAATAATTCCATAAACAGGACTGGAACTGAAACTTATTTTACTTGTGTGATATTCAGTAAAAACCTTCTCTTCTCCCACTTCCAGAACCTTAACTACGAAATGAAAGAAAAAGTTAAAGCGTTTATTTGGATATTTTCAACTGCTTTCATACATATGCATAATGCAATTGGTTTCCTGCTAGTTTGATTGTAGTAATTTATCTGGTACACCACAAAAATAAAAATAGCTCCTGGGGAGTTTAAATTGTCTGGCAATGAAGATTATATGGGAGCAAAAGTCTATTATCTACCAATGCTGGAGAAATTAATGCTTAAATAAGGTTAGTATATCTAAACATATTAAATCACCTAAAATTTTGCCACTCATAATATTCCATCATTGTAAAAGACCAGTGGTCAATGATCTATCAAAGAAACAAAATGAGAAAGTATAATTTATTTGGCTCGACAGATTTCTGGGGGGGAAAAAAACCCCAGTAATTTTAGAAAAATATTGAATGCCTTTCTGTGTCACAAGTCAGTGTTGAGTAGATGTCAAGCAGTACTTCTGAATTTTATTTCTCTTTACAGTAGCAAGAGTTTCTCCAACATTTCCTTCTGGATTTGGGGACTTCCTTACTCTGAAGCTCCACTGGGCATTAGTCCCCAAAATATAACATGGTTTTTCTCACATTAATACCACTGTGCATTTATGACTTTTATTATAGATTCTCTCTGCTGACAACTGAAACAGTCAAGTGTTTGACTCTTTTGGCTGTGACTCAATCACGGGCAAACTGAAGGTTTTCATTATCACTGGCCAAACAAACACAAAATATCTGTTTGACAGGGTGTTTTTCACCACTAGAAAATTCACCATTTTCTGTGGTACCTCTGTCAGAGAAACCTTTGGATCACACATACCTTAATTTATCATTTTTCAGTTTCTTGTACTCCAGCAGCACATTATGATTTTGGTTGGTATGTAAGGTTTAAACCAGTTCCTGATTGTTGATTCAGAGAGAGATTGTATTTTCTACCTCAAGGAACAGTGGATTTTCCCTTCTTTTTTCCTTGGGGAAAGGGATGACAGTTACCTCCAGAAAGAGTAATTTGAGGATCATTCCTGCACACTCATTTTTCTATGGGTTTTACCTCATCATCAAATTATCTGAGTAGAGGATCTCCCGCTGCTTAATGAATTTCAAGATATATGAACTAGAGACAGTCCTACCTTCTACATAGTACCAATTAATTTATGATTAATTTAATTAAAATTTCTCATACTTTTTGAAAGATGCTCTGAACAGAACTGTGACTACTCTTGGTACCTGATTTTTAAACACAGAATAATTTCAATCACCCAGTGCTCTCTTGCTCCCCATTTTCAATCAAGCTCATACAAAGCCCTGTTGCTGCTTAACACTTTCACTGGTTTTAAGCAGTGAAAAGGTTAGGAGTAAAGCATCACATTTCTACAGATTCCAGAAGAATCTTGCCATTTATTTGGCTCTGAGCAGAGAGAGTGATGCAATTCACAGACTGGGTGATTAGAGCACTTATTGGAGGGGCAGAGAGGTTCTTATTGTAATGACTTTTCAGTCTTTCATTCAATCTGAATTGGCTTCAAATGACAAAATTAGACTTTAAAATGCCTTTTATCCTGAATGTTCTCCAGGCAAATGGGCATCAGGGCTCAAATCAGCACAAACAGAACGGGGTATTGAACAAGTTTCTATGTGAGTGTCAGTCATTACAATACTGTTAAAAAGCACTGACCTGCTTTAGCTTCCTCATTTGGCAAATTCTTCTCAGAATTTATTTCAGCTGCTTCACTTTCTTTAAAGATTTGTGAAAAGAAACATTTTGTCTTGGGCTGAAAGGACAGAAGAGAGTTCTGGTCATTTTTCTTTTCCCCTAAAACCTTAAGTAGTAGCAGTAAGGGGTGGATTCTGTGACTTTGTGTTTGTGAAATTGAGGACAAGCTTTGTTGTTCTATTGTTTCCTTGATTTAACTCAGATCGCATTGACATTGTCAGAAACACATTTAACACCAGTGATAGTCACTTGTTACTGGCACATTTTGGTTTAAAAGTTCAGAAATTACTCAGACCTGTAAGGTTTCCTGTTAAGATTAGATCCAGGCAAAGACCTCACTGAACTTCTGCAGGAGGAACATCTACTAGCACTTAACTGCAGCCCATTCCCAGTTTCATTTTTCCCTGTTCTCACAGTCCCCTGAGGTGAGATGTCTCTCTGGTGAAATAACCATGTCTGCTGCCAATGAGACCAGTGGCATTATTCACCAAATTTTCATACTATTTAATAAAAACTTGAGAGGATTCAGTGTATTCTGGGAGGAATATCTGCAGTGTCTCAAAAACTTGAATTAATTTCACCATTTTAGTATCACAACCCTTGGTCTGCACCAAAGGGTCTTTGTGAAACGCAGTAATTAGGCAACATCTTCCCACTTTTAATGGAGATGGATAATGAGTTTCTAACAGGAATGGATGATGTCTCTCCTTTCTGATTAGAATGAGTATCCCTAGGGAGGGATAGCCACCCTAAACCTGGGAATGAAAGAAACCAATCTAGGCCACATATAAAGGTTAACCTTAACGTCTTCAAAAAGCTGGGGAGGAAAAAAAAGGAAAATAAGAAAGGAAAGGAAAAAGGAGCACCAAAATGCAGCAAGTATATTTTCTCATCATTTCATTGTACTTGAAAGGGGTGCTTAGTCATGGAGCGAACAACTTCCTCCAGCAAGCACATAAATCTGCCCTGTACATCCCTTACTGCTCTGGGAAGGAATAAATTTCTGTCCTGGCCTTCAGGTCTTCGTGTGCTGTGTATTATGCCTGAAGCATTTTTTCACTGTCACATTCTTAAAACTTTATTTGGGTATTTTCAATACATTCCTTTTCTGGTCGCTCTAAAACCTTATTAGGTACAACTAAGGCTGTTTTTTTAAAAATCTGTGTTATTGAAAAATAACTTCTACAAAATTAAGCCTACCATCAATCTTTACATTTATTTCCTTAGGTTAGGGTATTTCTTGTTTTGTCTTTTCTATTTTTAAATAAGTAGAATATATATCAATTGAAAAGTTGAGCATGTGAATAAGTGAACTTAGCATACCACAACTTACTGTGTTCTTCTAATTACTCTTCAATTTTCAAATAATTTCCTATATCTAATTTTAATTACTGTTAGAGGAAAAAAATATTTTCTTCTAATTAAAATACAAATTTCACCCAAACAAAACTTTGGCAGAGAACAAATCTGGTAACCTCAAAAATTAAATAGACACTTCTTAAGAAAAATTTCTTAAGCAATCAACAGTGCTAGGACATTTTGCAGACCACAAATATTGCAAAGTGTTAAATTTCAGATTGCTGAATTGAGAAAAAAGTACATTTGTGCTCAAGTTTTAATTTTTGATAGCCAGAATTTTTCCAAGAAAATAGGCCTTCTTGATGAGCCTTAAATGATATCTAGCTGGCTTTACCCAGTGTACAATTTTTCTCTGACTCTTCATAAACAAAATCAATATATCTAATTTTAAAAATAACAATTTCATACTTGTCCTGCAGGTTGGGATGTTGGACAATATGGAAAACCTTCATCTTGCAAGTCCAGGTGACTTGGGAAAATTAGACTATATTTTACAATTTTCTGCAAAACCATAGGAAAACTCTCTATACAGCCCTAAGCTACCATCTTCTCTGAAAAACAAACAAGCAAACAAAACAAAACCCAAGAGCAACAAACCAGACTGAAACAAAGCAAAAAACATCCCTGGTATCTGGAATAAATTTACATTCATGTGCATTCCTTACTTCTCTACAGATGCTGATAGCAGACAAGCTTCTTCTGGAAATAACCTGTGCTAGCAGAGAAAGAATAAACCAGGCATAATTCTTTGGGCAGATAAAGCAATCATCAAGAACAGAATCTGTTCTGCAATCCTCATCTTGTAAAGTACTTATATATTGGTACTTGAACGGAACCTGGAGAAATGAAGAGCCATCATTTGCGGCCCTTTTTCTTCTTTCCATTCCCTGGTACCAGGAGCCTGCGGGTATTTGTGTTTCATCTGCATGGGACTCCATTGCACAGCTAATGTGATCTGCACTAATAACTACACCCTGGAATTACTGCCGCGCTAACGCCTTCCCACCAACCCTCTTGTGCTACCACCTGATAAAGCGCTGCCTGTGGGGAGAGCAGCTGTGACCGCCCCGTCTTTGATTTCTGTATTTTGTGTGGGGCTCAAAGACGCTGTGGCACAGTGAGAAATGCCCCGGCTGCACACCCGAGCCCCTCCCTGAGGTGCCAGAGCATCCCTCCCTCCTGCACGGCTGCACCCGGAGTGAGGCCGAGCTGTGATGCCTCCCAGAGATGCTCCAGCCTCAGCAAACAGGGATGCCCTTCCGTGAGCAATTGCCACCAGTCTCAGGATGAAGGAATCTGTAGAGAGGGTGGATTTTTTCAAAAAGCATATCCAGACAGCACAAATATGTGATTCTGTTTAAATATGTTTAAATATTTCCGTGTGGTTTTGTCTAAACATATCTTTCTTAGACATGGAAGAAGAGGGGCTTGAAAGAGCATCATCTTTTAAAGATGTTTATTTCTAAAAGTACGGCAAAGTATACATCTCTTGGGCAATAGACTTGCTTGTAATAAAGTACAAATCAGTAAAAATACACTGAGGGCTATCCTCTAGCTTTAGGCAAAACACTACAAACATCTGCTGTATCTACTGCACATCATCAGTCTGCTGATGTTATAGTTTTTTCTGTGGATTTTAAGTGTGGTATTTAAAAGCAGCAGATATATATATATATATATATATATCTGAGGATTCCTTTCAAAGAATGATTACAGCTATGGAACACGCTTGGCAGATTTATATACCTTCAATTTTTATAGGTTTACTCTTAAATGTTCGTGAAATATGTAGGGCAGAATTGTTCAGATACCAGGCTGTGCTCCCAGCAAAAAATCTTAGGTTTTAGCTTTATATGTGGGTTGTTTGAGCAGAGAAACACACCCTGTGCCAGAACAGAACAGGTTATTTTGATTGCAGGCAGTACAAGACAGTCCTGTGAACTCAGGACTTTATATTTTACACATTCCCACAATGCATCCAACATTAGAATTAACACCTCAGTTATAAAAGCACAACTACATCGGGAGTTATTTATAAAGAAAAAGAACAAAGAAGAGTACTCACAGCTTTAATAACACTTTTTAAAAGGATTATTGCAGCTTTTGGATTCAACGTGGAGATGGAATATAGTCTGGGGCTTGTGCAATAAGGGAAATGGAAGAATCAGGTGACTGCACGTGGGAATGTTTATTTACCTATATGGATCCACAGGGAATGCTTTATTTACCATCCTTTTGCAGACAGAAACCATTTTCCATTCTCCATCCCTTTCTCATTCATAACCCAAAAAGAGAAATGCTGATTTCTGCTGACCTCTGGCCAGGTGGGTTAAAAGGGGAGGTACCCAAATATGCACCTGGACATCATCTGCATCAATTTACCAATGATCCTGGCTGAAACTGCTGCTTGGGAGAACAGCAAATTAGGGAGGAGAAGGTTTCCAAATGCCTACCTAAATTTTGTGAGCCATGCCTAGTTCTACTCCATATATTTTAACTAGAAATAATTATGTGAAATTCAAAGTTCCTGAAAAAAACATGTTTAATTTCCTTTAGTTCCTTATTTCTATTGCAATCAGCACAAAGCAATAGATACTGTAGGACTAAGCCATTTAACTAAGAAGAATGAAAGAATCATAAAATACATATAAAAGAAGAAAGATCCATGAAATACATATAAAGGTCATGCATTTCTTTTCCATGTACAGATTGCGTGCAAACTGATATTTCAACAAATTTCCTGACAGTTGCCTAAATGAAACACATGGCTGTGCCTGTGTTTGAGAACCTTTCTGTTCATCAGAAATTTTCATCAATGGGTTTTGGCCTGGACCTGGCAAATTGCAGAACCTGTGCTGAAAGGATCCAACAAATTCCCAAGGAAATTAAGTTACTATTTGTTCCTGAGGACACTTGATCACACAAGTCTGTGCTTATATATAAATACCTACTAAAGCACTAGGCAACTAAGAGCTGTGTGTCAGGTTTATTAGTATTATTATTAGTATTAGTATCAGTATTAGTATTAGCATTAGTAGTAGCGTTAGTCTTATTAATCTGGTCATTCTTTATGATCCATTCACACCCAAACAAATGCACAGGCTGTCTCTGAGGGGGAGAAAAAAGAAAATAATAAAAGAAAAACAAAAAATTAGGAAGGGAAGAGGAAAATGAGAAGGAGAAGGAAAAGGAAAAGGAAAAGGAAAAGGAAAAGGAAAAGGAAAAAGAGTCCATATAAAAAAGCTGTCTCGAGGAGAAAACAGTTTTTAAACACTGAAGGAATTTTGCCACAAATATGCAAGTTCTTACTTCTTATATGTATGTATTTATTACACAGAGTAACTTACTAACACTAGGGTTTATGGGAAATACTTCACAATTTAGAATACATTCTGGATGTTTCAAATTGCGGATGTCTCTGATGAGATAAGCCTTTTTTAAAGCCTTACTGTATGTGTGTGACTGCTCAGGATTTCCTGAAAATCCTGCAAAATTGCAACTCTCTCCTCTCTTCAAGAAACACTGCCAGGAGCACTGCATTTGTATTAGTTAAAATACAAATAGAACAGAAGCTGAGTAAGATACACTTATCAAAATTGGTAGCTATTTGGTTTCAAAAAACCCTACCAATTAATGTTGCTGTGATGTATTGATTTTCTCCTCAGTTTTTAATGAGGGCGTGTAGAGCAGTAGAGCTTGGGCTTGTGGCTGTAAAAGACAGAAAAATATTCCAATTGGGTAAAAATATAGACTTATACACTGTCAAAATATGATTTCCACTTAGCTCCACTGTTCACTGTCATAACCTCAGCAAATTAAGACAAACTTCATACTATTGCAGTGGAGGAAGCTTTGCAGCAACAACTGTACTAAAAAAATATATTAAGAACCCATAATTGAATAAGCAAAAGTCTGAAAGTAGCTAATAATGTACCTGCTCTGCAATTAGCAGTGATGCAAGGGTCTTAGGAGCTCCATAGGGAGCTCCTAATTTTAATTTTTTTTTTAGAAATTTATTAATTATTAACTATTATTAATTTTTATGCATTTTGAGAAGGCTTTAATAAGTTAAGAAATAATGCCTCTTGCTATACACACCCCAAATTTTCCAGAAGAACTTTGGATAAGCCCAGAATAAACAGAAATTCAGGGCCAATGGTGTATTTAAAGCTCAAACTCCCACTGTGTGTAGTGCCCAAGTCACACCAAATTCCCTAGAGAGGCACTTCAGTCTCACATATCTTTTCTGAACATACCAAGCTTTTGTGGTTGAGCAGGTCCCACCTATTAAAAACATCTGGCAGGTGAATATTTTGAGCCTCTAAGTGCAGGCTTTCAACCACACAAGTATTTTTTCATTCTGGTTTACCCTTTCCATGTTCCTCTCACTTGCCATTTTTACCTTAGTTTCCCTTCCAACCATCTCCTCCACTCATTTATTCACTGAATGGCTCAACTTCCATCATTCATGTCCCTTTTCAACCTTCATTTCAAAACCCCTTTCACCTCCTCTTTCAGGAAAACTATAACTGGGATAGAACAACATTTACACATAGCATTTGAGCTCTAGCAGAAAGCTCAAAAAAACTGCCTAGGAAAACAACTCGCAGTTATGATGGACTTATGGCTGCAGAAGAAAAAAGTTCTGTAGGGCTAGAGAGCAGTGGAATAGTTAACATTCCTAGCCTTGTTTTTCTTGAAAACCAAAAATTTCAGTATTTATGCTCTTTCTAGAAAATTCGGGTTTTTTAAGTAAAAAAAAAAAAGGGGGAAAATATCAATATTTACATAGAAGTGAGACATTTGGTAGCTAACTCCTGGGAAATAAAAGACGAATATAAAAGCTCAAATCCAGTCCCAAAGGTTACTAGTAGAGAATATGTTCCGGGAATTGAGAGACCCTGGACATTTCTTAGAGAAATTTAATTTAATAAACCCTGTAAATTGCAAAAGACACCAAGCAGAATATTCTGAAGGCCCACAGACAATCTTCCAAGAATTCATAAGATATATAATGTGCATTAACCAGGGTGAAGATTTAAAGAGCTGTGCATAGGAGAAGCACCTCAGTGCCTGGAAGTGAGTATAACATTCACTGTAAAATTAATTAAAGACTTGTCTCTTTGGTACCTTATTGTGGGACTAAGATCTTGCTCCTTAGGAGCAAAACACACAGAAGGTGCTGCAGCTCTGTGAGACTCCTGACACTGGTACGGCAGGAAGAAACTAATCTAAGCCAGAGAAAATTTGCTGACAGGATTCACAAAGAACATTTTAGGAATATTCTTCTCAAATCCAGAAGGAAAAAAGAAAAGGGAACAAGAAAAGAAAAAAAGAAAAAAAATGAGAGACTGTTTCAACGAAAGATGAAGTTCAATATTAGCAAATGACAGACAGGTGAGTTAGATAAAATTAATAGTATGAGACTGAATTTCCTTTTAAGCAGATATTTTGTTAAATTCTGATATTGCTAATGATAAACCCAGCACTGCTACCTTTATTCAGTTTCTAAATTTTGTTTATGGGGCACTTGCAGTGGCAAAAAAATCTCTGAAAGAGAGGAATATAGGGAAAACATATGGAGACAGAAAAAACCCAGGGAGAAATTTAAAAGGGTTAGATTATGGTAAGAATTCATTAAAATTCCAATCTATGTCCCCCTTGTACTTATGAAGGACAATTTAGATTTACACAAATATTAACAATTTACTTTATTTACATGAACGCACTTATGTCTACATTGCAATAATAAATAAATATCGCAGAATCCCGGGATGGTTTGGGTTGGGAGGGACCCTAAAGCTCATCCAGTTCTAATCCCAACACCTTCCACCACCCCAGGCTGCTCCAAGCCTCATCCAGGCTGGCCTGGGACATTTCCAGGGATGCTGCTCTGGGAACCCTGCGCCAGGGGCCTGCCCACCCTCCCAGGGAACAATTCCTAATTCCCAATATCTAAATCCCCTCTCTCTCAGTTTGAAGCCATGTATATGAAAACGTACATATATATCTATGTGTCAAAGTGGAAAAAATAAATTACTTCTCAGATGTATGGAAAAGCAAGAGTTATAACATTATAAGATTTCAAATAGCTTTAAGATGCATATGGATTTACTTGAGGTGTACATATATTTAGAAAGAGGGAAATTCAGCCTCAAAATTGTTCTTTCCATCCCCAAAAAAAAAAAAAAAGGTTTATTTGATTCTACATTTTACATCCAAAAGGTTCTTACAGAAGCAAATACAAAGGTTTTGATTTTATAGGGAATTTGCATTGCATACACAATAACAAAATCTGCCGTTCCCTAAGAACTGGATTTAACAACCAGTAGATTTTCCTAATCACTGTGTGTACAAGTTCACCTTGTGCATGGAGAGGAACAAGTGCTGGGACATTAATCTTGTTCTCACCCACAGACCTGAAGGCAAGGGTTAAAGCAGACATCAGACTTTTTGTGGCTTGACTTCTCCCCTGATATACTTCTTTTTACTGGGATAAAGGAGAGGGGGAAAAAAAGCCAAGAGTCATTATAAAAATGTCTGTGAAGAATAAAGAAGGGGAGGCAACCTCTCAGAAATCTCCCTTCCTACTTTATACTTACAGCTGAAGGTGGTACATAAAGCACGCATTAAATCCTACTGTGGCTCACTCAAATGAGGTAATACTCTGGAAAATGCAACTTTCCCTCTAAAATCACCAGGTTTTATTCATATAACTGAGACGTAAAACACAGCAAATGATTTAGTGGTATTCTCAAAATCTATCAGCTAATATTCAAAGATTATGCGTTGGACAAACCTTCAGCATCCAAAAAGATGTCCAAAGACCAACCATCTCCTCACAAGGGTAAGCAGTAAAATATAAAACACAAGTACAGATGTTTCCATGAAAATTGATACAAATCCTTGCATTTTTTCTGTGGACACTGCAGGTTTCAGTTTCTGGGGGAAAATATCTGACAGAAGTCCGGGGGGGGTTTCAGGAGATGACCAAGCTTGCTGAATGAGAACCAGTGGACCCCAGAAGGACACAGGGTGATATTTTCTTTCTCGCCTAAAAAGCAGCACAGATTTTAAAAGGATATGATGGTTACTACTCAAAATTTAAATTATCACCTGCTTTTCCACTGTAGAAACGAAATGCACCTATCAGCCAATTAGGCATTCAATAGATTCCCATTAGGAATGTCAGGCAAAACTGGCAGAAACCCTCTTTTGAGCTGATCTTGATCACATTTCTTCTGTCAGCATGTTTAAGTTATTTGCTGTCCCTGAACATATTCACTTAGTTCCAGAGATTAAGAAATTCTCAGTAAACAATTTTGCCCCTGGAGTGGATTAGCAGGACATATTTGCTATCTGTCATCAAAGCCATTTGATATCATTCTCTCATTAGGAGCCATGGCAACAGAGCACAGTGAAAAATGATGCTTTTGAGGGAAGGCTCAGGCCTCAAAAGAGATGAGATGCTCCCAGCACAGAAGCTGATCTCCCAGTGCTTCCCATGCCAAAGGAATTGGCCATCAGGCTTCAGGTCTTTCAAGGCTTTCCCACCTAAAAAGGGATCACCTGTATTATTAATAAATGTGGTTTCCTGCAAATCAATACATACTCATCTGTGGCCCACTTGCAGAGATACAGATCATTCCAAAGGCAGGGATTTTGGTGAGTGTTGCCCATTGCAGACTATGAGTCATCTAAAAGCACTTCACAGACGATAGAAAAAAGCCAAAGTATATAGAAAGTTTCATTTAATGTATTAGTTGTTTTTAAAGCCCATGAAGCAGCAGCGAGTGGCCAAGAATAATGCTGTTGGGAAAGTCTACATAGAGGAAGATTAATAATGAAAAAAATAAAGATTTAAAAAAAAAACCCCAACCACTTTTCAGTGTCTCTCATATGGATTTCTCTGCTCATTTTGTCCAGACCAAAACACTGGAGGTGCTGCAACTTAAGTTGGATATATTTATTACTAAACATGCAAGTCTGATACTACCAGCGCTTGATCTGCCAGTATGACCTCTTCAGGAAAAGAGAAAATAATCTCATCCTGGTCCAAACTTGGAGAAAATTGAACTCCAAACAGTTCCCATGCAAGAGCAGCCAAGCAGGTCAGAACCAAAGCAAGGAAAACCCATTTGCATCTCTTCTCTGTACCTGGCTCAGACTTCCTCAGGATCGAGTGCAACAGCAAAACACTCAACAAACACTTCATGTGGCTTTTGTATCAATCCATGAAAAATTATTGGGTGAAATTTGGTCATCATCATCATTTACAGCAGCTTAAACAGAGCTTAAATATGGTTCTAGCAAGAGAGAGGGTGAAAATAAGCCCTAAGCACACAATTACCCCTTTGTAGGATCTTCAAAAATTCAAGCAAAAATTTGACCGTCTCAAAGTATCTGGGGGAAAAAAATGTTTGTCTGATGATGAAGTCAAGTTGCTTCTTCTTCCTTTAAGTATTTTGTGTCCCCTTGCTCAAGGACAGGAGTGTTCATTTTGAATAAAGAACTGGAGAGTTTTATTTTCTCAGTCCCAAGTTATTGGCTGCCACCATGGTGATGAAGCTGCTGTGACTACTGTGGCCTCTCTTACTAAGTAGTGAAGGAAAATTCTATTTCAGTAACACAAAAACTGTATTTAAAGGAATGATTCTTTATCATGGGTATATTTATCAGAGCAGAGACTAAAAGTGCTATGCAGTTTTAGCTCTAAGCATCAAGTCATTCATTTTCAGTTTTTCTTCTAAAAACAAAAAGAAGAGCAGAGTCCAAAGGAAAACTCACACAGGTAACCTGAATGTGAAATTTCTGGATTATATGCACCTATTTTTATTGCTAATCCTACTCTTTAACAACCATTCCTTAGTACACTGAACACTTGTCAAAAAAAACAAATTCACATGTACAGCAAACAACACTAAAGTTCCTTTATGACAGATTAAGTGCTATACTTCTTTCAAAACTTTAAAGCACTAAGTATCTGAATTTTTCCTCCAAAATAAAAAATGAAAATCAGTCCAGGGTGCTCCAAAGATTGGACCTCAGGACTTCAGAATAGTATTTTAGATTACGATGAAAAACAAAAAAACAAACCAAACCAAACCAAAAAAAAAAAAATAAAAAACCAAAAAAAAAAAAAAAACCCCAAACAAAAACCCACCACCACAAAAACCACAGATGCATGCATTTTTAATAGTCCCTTTCCAATTCATTTTTCTGCAAGGACAGGCATTTGTTCTGTCAAAAAACAGTGAGAATTCAAACACACACCACCCACCCTCCCTGCAAGAAAACCGTAGAAAGGACAGGAAACTTCCCTTCAGAGCTTCAGATTAAAAACCAGCACCCAACAGCTACAGGGAGCATTTCTGTTTCCACCTTCCATAACTCTGATCTCTCCTGCCATCCACCGGGCCAACCTACAAGAGTCCATTAATTCACTTTCAATTGAGGTTATTTCACTCACCCCAGAAAAAAAATAAAACCACACAAGGTAAAATTAAAAGTCACAGACCATTCACTGTCAAAACCCATGCACTTAACAACCTCAGTTCATTATGAGGCCACCTAATTAGAAATGTTTTATGGAGACATCAATAGTTTTAGCCTGATCTCTGAAGATTTTTTTTGTTGTTGGTTTGTTAGTTGTTTTTTAATTTGGCTAGCTGTTTGAAAATATAATCAACAGGCTAAATAGAATTGCAGCTAAGATATATGCTTTAATTATAGGAACTTCAAACAAGTTGCCAACTTGGCTTATCTGACAAAAACCTTTTCCAAATTGATTTAGAATATTCTGCCATCACCTCATTAGTAGTACAGTTAAAATGCATTAGTTGGGTCAAAAGAAGCACAGGTATTCACAGACTTCCACAAAAACCCAAAGAAAAAACCATTTCAGTTAATGTAATGACTATCTCAAGAGTTCTAGCAAATTGCCTGATACACAAAGGTGGTAAATAGCAAAATCCTGGCAAAAGAATAATCCTTGGGGAAAATGGTTTTCTTTCCTCTCACTCATTCTCTTTGTTTTTCCTAACAATAGGTAAGCTTCTAATCTTAGGTATTTTTCTAGGGAGAAAGAAACATTTTCCTTCCATATTTCATTCTTTCAGGTTATGAGTTTGAGGATTGCTTCATGATTCATGAATGTTTGCAGTTTTCAGTGTCTACATCAAAAGATATTAAGGGAACAAGACAATTACATTTGGGTACTCAAGAAACAAAGGCACAAAATCATCAGTTTTCATACTGTGTGCTAAGAATTACTCCAGTTGTTTGACTTACAGTTTGAAATTTTGATAAAAATTCTAAAGAAGTAAAAGTAGAAGCCTGTAACTGATACAGAGCAAGACAACAAAAAATCAGCAGGGTTTTAAAGTTATTTCAGACTTTGCAGTCAATCTCAGGAACGCTGATGCATCCGTGATTCAGACCTTGATATTTCCTATGAGATAATACACAGAAGTACAATTTTCTGGAGTGTAATTGCGTAAAGCATTTCTAAAAGAGTAATAGAAGAATTTCAGGTTATCTATCAAAGGAAATCTAGTGGAAAAAAAATGCATTTGGTTGAAAATGAGGAGAATCTGTCACATTAGGCACCACTGCCCTCTTCAGTCAGGCAGACATCAATTTCATACACTTGTTCAGAGAACTTTGCCTGATAAATCCCGACCAAAATACTAACAAGCATGAACTTTATTTTTCCTTCAGGCAGTATTTCTCTCCTAACAACAGGATATGATGCAGCATTTCATTAACCTAATGAAAATAGATATTTTGCTGTAATGTTTGATTTGACGCATGGCTTACACATATATGCCCTCTGAAGGCAGTGTGTATTTCTCTACATACTTAATATATAGATATATAAAGATATGTATATATGGATTTGAGAAATATGGTGGTTTTTTGAGGAGAAAGCTGCATCACTAAGAAAACAAGTAAGTCATGGTTTTCATTCTCTTAATATCTGTCAGGACTACTAAGCAATCACATAACTTCAAAGCAGGACTTCAATAAACTTGCAACAACTGATTAATTAAATATAAAATACATGAGATGTCCTGTAGCCTGCTGAGGCAGTTTAAGTGCCACCTTTTTCTTTAGTCTTCATCACAGCTGCATCTGTGTTTAACAGATTTTAAAACTGTACCTCTCTAGCTCATTTATCTCCCTTTCTCCCCATCTTCATTCCAGTAATTATTCCATAGTTCCAACTCCTCTCTCACTGCTCTCCCTACTTTCTCTCCCACCAGTTTTAGATGTAAAATATGGGTAGGACAAGGAAAAAGAACAGAATATGATTGCAAGAGAGTCAACACAGCACCAACACAAGATGGTTAGAAGGAAAATGTTATTCTTTAATGGTTCAACTGAATACCCATTTGTGATTTCTATGGCAGAAGACAGTTAACAGCATGAGAAAGTAAAATACACCTAACATATGGATCATTTTAAGCTGTAAAAGGACATTATGTGCATTTGTACTCCCCTGCACACAGCTATCTACACCTTCAAGCAAGAATTCTACCTATTTTGGGTACTTGTACAAACTTGTAATGGGCTTTTGCATTATACAAATAGCTCTGTAAAGAGAAAAAAAAAAGAGCACCAAACCTACACTGAAATTTTTTAAAAAATAGAAGCAGCAACACCTACAAACTTTTGACTTTGTGGTCCATCATACTATACCAGTAGGAAAAATACTCAATAAACACCTCCAGGAAAAGTTTTCAAACAACTTTACAACCCTGAAACCATACAAAAGTCCGAAGCTTCAACATTGCAATTCATTATTTGGAAAGACAGCACATGAGAAAAGCTTTTTTTTGAGATTATTCCATCTCTAATATCATTTTAGAAACCAGCAATAAAGTCAGAATCTGAGAGAGAACAGTGAACTGTGCTCCTAATCACCAGGTTTTACCTGGATCAATAGAGTGGATCTAGTTGGAATTTCAAACACTGTATCTGTTTTCTTCACTAAAACCAAGTACATAGGAGATATTGCTCATGTTTGCCTAGGAATGCATAGGGCTGCATGAGACCACAGGAAACAACTGAGAGGGCCAGACCAATGGATAATCACCGTCATCATCATCATCATCATCATCAAATTCATGATGGATAATAACTAATTCCTAAAGTCAGTCTTCCTAAAATCAGCTGGAAAAGGAAGACAAGGACCTATTAAAAGTTTTCACTGTTTGCAAATTTACCTTAGATGTCGGCATTTCAGAACTGATAAACAGAATTATAAAATCCTTGTGTTTTTAAATATTTTACTTTGGCTTCACACCAAATTTTCAATTGTGACCGTGGTCACAGGGGTTTTCAGGATGAGAAAGAGACGAGAATGTTGACTCCATGATTAGAAGGCTTGATTTATTATTTTATGACATATATATATTACATTATAACTATACTAAAAAAGAAATAGAAAGAAAAGGTTCTCAGAAGCTGGCTAAGCTAAGAATAGAATAGAAAAGAATGATAACAAAGGCAGCTGGCCCGGGCAGAGAGGCGGAATTCTTATAGATATATTAATTTTAAAATTTTGTTTTCTACATTTTGCTAAAAATTAGCTTTGTTAAACAAACATTTAACATACAATTGGTACACTCATAAATAACATTAACACAAAATTAGAGTTTGTAGGTTTTACTGATGCACAAAGAACGTTAGGTACAAGGAACGTTAGTTGAGACTTGGGATTTTTTTGTTTGGTTCACATTTGTGTATTTGTTTTTTTCGGTTTTGGGTTTGTTAACAGGTTTTGAGGTGCGATATGGTTTGATGTTTTTGGTAGGGACTCAATTTTACCACTTGCAGAGACAGAAGCATATTCTTTGCTTTACGTTCTTAATTGAAAAGGACTTTTAATTTGTTTAGATTTAGGGTTTCTAATTAGAATAGGAGGATTTTCTTTTAGTTTTGTTTGTGTGTTATTTGAAGAGTGTTTAAAGCGAGACCCAGCTCTGCTGTGAGTGGTCAGTAAATCCAAATATCCACAGGAGACCAATCACGGATGCACCTTTGGCATTCCACAGCAGCAGATAACCATGGTTTGCATTTTGTTGCTGAAACTTCTCAGCTTCAGCAGGAACAATCCTAACAAAAGGATTTTAATGAAAAGATGTCTGCGACATTCAATGAGTGTCTAACTGATCCAAAGAGATGATTAGAGAATTTTCATACATAGAAACATGGAATCCCAGAACCATATCCCCCAACTTGCTCCTCACGCTGATTTTGATGCAGCCCAGCATGTGACTGACAATTCTTATCCAGGCAATGTTTGAAATTAGCAAGAAAAAAGAATTGAGTGCTTTTCTGAAAGCCTATTTTCATCCTTTATCTCAAAATATGCTTTTGGCCTATCTTCATCATTCAGTTTTACAGATTTCTATTATCATCTTATGTCTCACTCACTTTTGATCAATAACTTTTTTTCTAGCACTAAAATGGAAAGCAAGTTTCTTCCTGTACTACAAGTGCACCCAAATACCAACATAGATACATATCTGTGACCAGGAATGACAACAACTTTTCCTCATTGACTAGGGATAAAAATAGGTACACACACCCACTTTATGAAAAATTCCTCTTTTCCTAATATTTCTTTATATCTTCCCTTTTAATTATATTTTTCTTTCAAAATAAATATCGTAACAAAGAGTCCATAGTTTTTATTTATGTTATTCACTAAAAACATAATTAATATGGTGACACTCAAGTATCACCTGAGTGACAAGTGTCTCTGAGAATGGGTTTATGAAAAGCCAGAAGCAGTGTTGGACATTCCAGGTTTTTTTAGCAGCTACCAAGTGACCAAACCAGTGACTTGGAAAGCACTGCAGAGAGAAATAAAAACATCTCCTGCACTAACAGGAGGCGTAGAAGGAGTCAGGAGGCAAGAGAAAGGTACTCATGATGCACTGGGGAGAATTAATGTTGTTTTAAATGACATGACAGTCCTGCACTCCAACTTCTGACCCTGTCTGCTTTCTGAAACCATGCAGAAGCAGCACAGGTTAACAGCAGCTCTTAACAAATGCTGCCTGCACAATTCTGACATCATCACACACTTGGAAGAAAAATCTTTAACCCAAAAGATCAGTGTGACATTTCAAGCAGAAAATCCCTTCATAGTGATCACCCAAACTCTACAGGTACCTTTCAATTCACCTTTCTGTTTCTTGCTGGCAGCATCAGAAGCAGCATTGCAGTGATACAAAGAACTGACAATCCTTCCTTTCAGAGGAACAAAAGAGAACAAAAGAAAAACCAGACAAGCACTTACCTCTGTGTCCCTGAAAATACAAAATGTGAAGCCAGGGAAAGATTATAGTGAAGAAGAATACATTTGTTCGGGAGAGAAACTATAGAAATGTGAAAACTTGTTAACAGCTGCATCAGAAAATTCTTCCTGGCATGCACACAGAACAAAGGCAGCATTTGGTGAATGGGTCAGCCCAGGTTTGTCTACAGGAAGAGAGAAAGGAAGCCAGTGTTTGATATCTGGCTTCTCAGAGGGTTCATTCATTCTGTTAACTAAGAAAAAAGTAACCAGGGAGGCAGAAAGTTGGCAGGATGGAGTTAGAGAGACGCCTATGGCTCTCTGATATTGCAGTCTGGCACTACTGCCAACACAGTATCAAAGTAAATACAAACCACTTTTTTCTTTGCTTGTATCAATGCAAAATAGCATTGATTGGAGCTCAGTTCCACCTTGCTCCTGACCACATTTTGCATAAATCTGCTGCAATATTCAGCTGAGTGTTCCAACTTCATGTCCAGCTACAAAACCCCAAAGTTCTGCCAGAGGCTGCTACTGACGCAGATCCACTGGTACAACCATATATAAATACAGGTTTGCTTCTTCAATTTCCCCCAGCTCAGTTCCAGTTGTAAAGATGTGTCTTAGAACTAGGAGATGCTGCCACTGATGGGAAGGGATATTCTGAATTACAAAAGGATCTCAGCCATGCTCTTTTTAGAAAGGGAAACAGCAGGACACCAAAAGGGGCAGAGCAAGTGGAAGTCATGCCTGGTTGAAACGTCAGGCAGCACACAAATCATCTCATACTGCTGCTAAATTCAGCTTCCACTTACTTTACAAGCAAATCTCCCAACACTGGAAGGTTTAAGTGTACACGCCTCCACGATCCATTGCCTCCATGAAATGGCTGCATATATTCGATCACAGACAAGCAGAGCACCTGTACATCACATACAGAGCTGAGTTAGAGCGTGAGCAGGGCACTTTCTCTGAGAATCCTGCACATCTGTCATCTCAGAAACCCACAAGCAGAAAAATGCAAAGCAACAGAGCTAGAGACTGCTGCTTTTAAATTGTGCTACAGCCAAAACAAGTAGTGAAGTCTATTTAGCATTTCTGACATCATCAGTAAGAACAGCAAGTGAATTAACTCACCAAAAGCAGACTGAATGTAGCTGGGCCACAGGCAGTGACTGGTGGAGTAGTTAGAATTCACCTACAAATCTGTGAGCATCTAAGATTTTAAAAGAACAAAACCAGCCTTCATATGAACTGGTTTCAATTCATCAGTCCATTCCTCCAATGCAGATGGGATCCCTACTTTAAAAAGTGTTGTCCCTGGTCCCTAAAAATGTATCCATACTTTTTTCAGTCTTCATCTTAGAGTCAGAACAAGAAAACAAAAACAGGGAAAGATGTGCATGTGCTGTAGCTGGAAGGTGCATTGTTGGAATCTTGGACACTGAGAATTTTAAACTTTCTGTGCTGAAAGCCACAGACCCACAAGAAAACACTACATTTGATCTGAGGCTGTGGAGAGGGTTTCCAAAATTAATTAATAGCACTGGGATTACAGGCGTGTAGTTGGTTAGAGGTATGTAATATCACAGGGTGGAAAACTTAGGAGTTTAGGGTTTTAGAATATAGTAATAAATATGAAGCAAGATGGAGGTTTTAGGGTGGAGACAGGTTGTACTTCTTCTTCCCTCTTCTCCGTGGGTTTGGGTGGCATTTTGTAATTGGGGGCAGAAAAATCTGCGTTACAGCTCTGTTGGATCAGTTATTGGGTTAAAAGGGAAAATAATCCAGGTGTCAGTTCTTAATTGGATAGTTCAGTCTTAAAAGACCTTGGAACAAGAGATTGTTGGCCATTTTGTGCCTTGCCAATGAAAGACTGCAGAACTCACCGCTGTGAGACTGTTACACTGATAAGAAATAATAAACAACTGAGTCTGAACACAAACTATCCTCTCAAATCCCTTCAATCCCAACCTCAAGAGAGGTAGAAAAAACAAGCAGAGAACCCACGGCGCACCTACAGCTGGTGCAGCCGTTTCCAAGGCATTTTTAAACTACTTACCTTTGGTACACCTGGCAGAGAAGGGCTGACACAAAGAAGTGCAGATGGACAAATTGTCTGAGTGCTTGCAAATTCCAGGTGAATGTGAGCAGGTAGAGAGGGGACAGGGGCAAGGCTGCTGCTGGCACCCAGCTTCACAAACTGCAAAGAGGTGAATGAATTTTGTGTTACCTTTATTGAACACCGAGTGCAAGGCAAGGGCTAGGCTCACGGTGCATTAATATGGACATGGTAGCTCTGTGTTGCAGGAGGTTTGTCATTACAGGTAAAAACAAGGTAAAAATTGATCATTTGGAAATAAAATTCTATCAGACTTCCATAAATCAACCTGTTCAAACTGGAAAAGAATATGGATCTGTCTTAAATGTGAATGGAAAAATGGTTCCCAACCCATTATTTTCTTAAAAAAGAAATTTCATTTTCTTTTAAAAGGAATTAAAACTTCTTTTTGTCTTAAAAAAGAAGTTATACATTTTATTCCAAAGTTATCTTATACTCTTATCAAAGCAACTGGTATGACTGAAAACCATTTACATTATAGAGAAAAATATGAGAAAAATATGGACCTTGAAATACTAATAGGTCTGATACTGTGATGTTTTGAAAGAAATCTGTTGCCTAAATATAATCTATCATCATATCTCTGGGAGCCTGGAAACTCCATATGGTAACTGACATATGTCACTGGGAAAATAAATAAATCAGGATGTTTCCTTTTGCTCCACTGAAACATGATTTATGCTGTTGTTTACAATCAATAAGGCTAAAAACCAAAAATATGAAGGTGTTTTAAGATCCAGAGCTGAATAGCATTGCCCTATTTCAATTTGTCACTATGCAGAAGTAAAAAAGCTGTCTTCTAATGAAAGGATGGGTTATTAGCTCAAGCACTACACCTGGCTAATAAACATTATTCTCAGACCAAATTAGTGTCTTCACAGAGCTCTCCTTGGTCCAATGGAGACACAAACACTTGGCTGAGGCTCACTCATGAACAGATAAAATGCCCCACTACGTAACTGAGAACGGAGGAAAATCTGATTTTAAGATCTCAAGTAACCAATGGGTACTTTCCAGCAAGTTAGTTGTGTTTACCTTGTTTATATTTGTTTCTTCCACTTGCTTTTCTCTCAAGCAAATACTGTACACTGCAAAAATGACAAGCTCTTTTATAGCATCCTTAAAAGGATTGTGAGTTTTAAAGCCTTAAAAGGATTGTGAGTTTTAAAGCCAGTCAGGAGGGACAAAGAAATGAGTCAGTGCTCCATAAGTCACAGAACTGAGGAAGGCAAATGGAAGAAGTCTTAGAGGCCACCTAAGGCACCACCTTCCAAGAGCAGGGAAAATGACATGAATTTTCATACAAAACTTGCTTAATGCATTCTTAAAATCTCTTGCAGTTGTTAAAACAGAGGGCCTGCAATTAGGAGGCACCCTAAATGATCTCTCTTTTAGAGATCTTGGTAATTCCCAAGCAGTACTACACAAAAGGTTACAAGAGACTTAAAAAAATTTTTTTTAAAAAGTAAAAAAAAGACTGCAATGCAATGAAACCAACACAACTTTAATTCTCTTGGGCTTTTATTTTTCTTTTCAATAATTCACAAATTTTGTTTTTCTTTTAATTTTTTTGGGACACCCTGAGTCAGAATATCTACTCAAACTACAGCAACCACTGATGTCAAGAACTGAGAAGTATCCAGGTGATTTATGTTTAATGATCAATTGGGTGTTTCAGGAATCTGAATCTCTATTGTGAATGAAAATGTTAGATCCTTGCTTAAATGCTCCAAACCAAACTCTCTGTATCTTTACAGAGCTCCACATCAGTTTAGCTCTGGTCCTGTCCACAGTGGAAATCTTCCAGCTTTTAACACTCAGACTCTTTAGCAATAACAGCTGCCACCCCTGCAAGCCAGAGAATTATCCTGTTTGCCTTCCTTCCTCCAGTGCAGCCCAAGATCATCCTCAACAGCGTGGCAGCATGGAATAGAGTCCATCCCAGCCTCTAAGCCCAAGTAAATTCTCCAGAAAGGAAGGAGAACGACAGCAAACGCCTTTGGAGAAATTAACCTGCGCAGGCTAAAAGGTGCTCTGTGCACATGAGTGGAGAAGGAAGAAACTAGATCTTTTATTTTATTATTATTACTATTATTTTACTATTATTATTATTACTATTATTATTGTGGTCGTGTTTATGTTTAGGACAAGGATTAACTGTCATTTTTTAGGCCAACAGAGAACATCTTTCTGAAAAGAAACTAAAGCTGGGGCTGGGGTGGGAAATCTCTCCAGATAATTGCAATTGTCCCATTTGTGATATTCCCCCTCTCTGAGAATCACTGCAGTTAACTGGGACAGGCTGCAGTGATTCCATGCATGACTTACACTGATGCCAAGGAAGCACTCTCTGCAAAGCAACATTCACTTATTTCCCAGCAAACTCATTTAAGCCCCATAAACTCTGCATCCACTTCTCCCCTTTGCAGGGGGGAAAGAATGAAATATTGAAACTGGTTGTCAAACCCATTGCTTTTCCTTCCTCCCTCCTTTTCTCCCAGTGCGGGTGATAAAAGAGCATCATTCCCAGCCGTGTCTCACTCACCAAAGCGTTAAATAAAATCATAAAGTCAACCTTCTCATATCAGGAAACAAAATATAATGGAGATGTCATGCATCTAGCTAATCTTACCTGCACGATGCTGCCCAAGCAGATACCACTGCTCACGCATGAGGGGAACACATTTCCAAAGTATTGCCTGAGTTGTTTAGTACCATTATCACTTCCTCAGGCATCCAGGTAAGTGAACAGGCACTCTTGGAAATCACACCTCTGAAAGGATCAGAAATTAAACTGATGAACAATCCTACTGGCTGCCTGTCCCACTGACAGGGGATCAAGGATTCCACCTCAAATCTTTATCCTCTGTAACATGAAAAATATATTTTTAATTTTAGTTTACTATTCTTAATTCCTTTGGCGATTAACAGTATGGTAACAAATTATGCTTGCCAACAAGACATTACCAATTGAAATTAAGGAAATTAATCTGCAATTAATATTTTAAATCCAAGGAATCACCTTTAGAATGAGGTCCTACAGGTATCTCAGAAAAGTAATGTTTGAGGTGAGATCTTGCCAGTATTGGCCAAATTCCCATCACTCCTCATCACAAAAGGGTCCAGGACTTGCAGTTCATTCCAGTCAGTTTGTCTCCAGCATCTGCTGATAGAATTACTTCACCCCCAAAAAAAAAGGCAGTAATTAACAGATATGTCTACACTTGCAATCAATTTTCACCTCTTAATCTGTCAGAATTCCCTTGGTGTCAGTAAAATCTTTTGAAGGTTCAGAGTCCTAAACTAAGAGATCACCAGAAATTTGCCCTGCATATGTTGGATGAGTTACCAGTTAAATCCTCAGATTTCTGGGAGCATTTTGCGGACAACCTGATAGGATTTCTTTCCTCACTTGAAAATTAAAAAAAACAAACCAAAACAAAACAAAAAACGTCACAAAAACCTCAAAAATAATCCAGCAAAACAAACAAAACCTTTGCTACATTTTTGAAGCCTCCACGAGCCCATTCACATTGCAGACTATACAAATCTCACTGCCAATCTTTACTTTTGCAAATAAATTCGTGAAATTCCTAATGACTTTGCAGATCCTCTATGCCTTTACTCCAGTTTATGCACAAGCATGGTTTTAATACGTTTATAGCAATGGAAAATTTCATACTTAGTGCCAAGGGTAAGAATGTCAATAGCACACACTCTTGAGAAAGAAAACATCCATAAGGATATGGCAAAACATGTGAATGCTTCTTCATGCCAGTAATTTCTGTCACATCCTTAAAAACAGATTATTTGTGTCATGGGGCAATTACATTTACGTACTAACAGTTTTGATGTCTTCCCTCCAGCTGAAGTAATCTGGCTTTTTTCTATTTTCTCATCTTTCTTGCCTTCTTCAAGAAAAGCTTTCTCCTTTTCATGCTGCGCCGGATCTCATTTTCTAGTCTTTTGTTTATTTCTCAATTCATTCAAACTTCATTTCTAGAAGCAAAAGCCAGTCAAATGTATATTATCAATGTCATGCTACGACAGTAAAGCTGGTCTACAAAACATAAAGACTTAAACATACCCCTGATGCTGAAAATATTTAAATCATAAATAACAGCTTTAAAAATGTGTAAAGCCAAAAGAAGAGCATCATTTCAATAAATTAGCAAAAAAGGAGCCATTACAGTTATAAAATTGCAGAGCCTAATTTGTTTAACACAAATAAGCCAAACCAGCTGGAGATGTTATTTACAAGATCCTCAAGTGTCCAACATTTTTCTTTGACACCTTTCACAGAATATAAATCTACATTTGAAGAAAGGTAAAAAGAACAGCAATTATTATTTGTTATCTTTTTTCTCTGTCCTTGCTGTTAATTGAATTTCCTATGGCTAAGGCTTAGGCTGGAAATAGCAATTCAGTCACTCTTAAATTGTATTGAGAACTGTGATATGTAAATGCAAAATAAACAGAAAAAAATAAAAATAAGGATTTGGACATTTTAGGATTGTTGAGTGATAGTATCTTCTCCATTGCCTTAAATATTAATTCCCTCTCCGTTAAAAGACTATAACTTTTATTGCCTCTCACACTCAGCCATTTCTTTACCTCTCCCTCCTTCCTGAAAACAAAGCTGAGATACAAAACAAAATTAAAAGAGGTTAAAATGACCAGGAAATTTCTCCAACATTTACCAATTTTGTACCTGGTTTTGGGGAATAATCAGAACCAGGAATATTTTTCTCCCAACAAATCTGTTCCTGTACTTGCCCCATTTAGGCAATCTGATCTGTTTCCTAGTCTTATAGAAACTCATATATTTCTTTACCCTTGATTAATTCCCTCCCAAAAAAAAAACAACTAACAGTGACAGCGCCTGTTAATTTGAGGTCAAAAATATTACAATAGTAACCCCATGGTATTCTGCTCTGAAATGAATCTAGAGAAATGCAGGCATGCAACAAAAAATCTCTAATTTTGTAGAAAATCTCTAATTTTGTGTATCTAAATAACACAAATTCACAATTTTATATTAGTGCTAAGGAATACTTTTACAATTTGTTAAGTTGATATAATTTCTTTCCTGTCATGGGGCACCACTAAAATGAGTGTGGCTTTCTCTTCTTTGCACCCTCCTTCAGGTATTTCTATTTTCATGAGTTCTCTCTGGACCTTCTCCTCTGCAGGCTAAGCCATACCAGCTCTCTCAGCCTTTTCCCAAAAAAGAAATGCGCCAGTCCCATCATCATCATCATCATCATCATCATCATCATCATCATGACAATCATATCCTTTTGTGGGACGTGCATCCAGCATGTCCTCCCTTTCTCTCATGTGCTGAGGGTATGTAAACAAATATTGTCCCACATAATTTAAATCTGATTTTAAAAACATGTTTTCTTTCCTCACCCTAAGATCCATTATTTTGAACGTATTTTCAGAAATGCTTACAACCAATGAAAAGCTTATCAGATTTACTTCAAAACTAAAAATATTTCAATAATCAATAAAGAAAACATTTGGATTCTATTATTCTGCATGACTTCACACATAATGTGACTAAAGGTAAACACAAAAATCAACTCAAATTTATGTGTAGTGCTGCTTTCTCTGCATGTTGGGAGCGAGAAAAAGAAAATAACTGCTGTCCATCCAGATGGCAAAGCACATCTCAGGCTGACTGAGACACGTTTTGCTTTTGTAATGAAAGAGCATCCACACACACTGAGCCTCCAGGCAGTGAGCTCTTCTCCTCACCCCAGAAGAGGAAAAACTGCTTCCTACCCTGGAACTGTCTGTTCTTCCAGCACACCATGGCAAAAATGATCCTCAAACCTAGAGTCTACTTATAACAGCTTCAAAAAAGAGTTTGCTGCCAATGGCTGAAGCAAGAGAACAGCAGGCAACTGGTGCTTTTGGACTAAGCTGTTGGTCTCACCACAAAATTTGGCAATTGCATGGGTCAGTCAAGCTGAAGACACTCAAGTTTAGACCAGAGGCAGTCATGAACATGGCTTACAACCAGAGCACCACTCAGCTGTCTCTCTACCACTTGAAAATTTAGCAGCAAGATTCTCTCTTTCATCTGGCAACTGGAAAGTGCTTTGGGGATGCTTGCTCAGTATCATTTGCAAACAACTGCAAGAAAAGGTGTACACACAGCAGTAGTGTGTATATATATACACACACAGATATCAAAATGAGAAGGAAAGCAACAGTCTAATTAAAATGCAAAAAAGCCACTTCAAAATCCCAGTGTAGCACTTTATGCATAAAATTAGGAATTCCTTGTGATTGTGGCAGTACCTGCTCATGAAGAAACATTCAAAACAGCTTACATTCAAGATTTTTTACAAGTAGAACAGGTAATGAATACAAGTGGAAATAGTCTCCAAGCTTCAATTTTTCTTAGAAAAAACAACCTCTATTTTCAAGCCAAATGAAGGAGTACCCAATGGCTTCCATGTTATTTTCAATTACATATAAGTGGACATGTACTATCAGCTGCTGTGAAAGCAGTATTCTGAAAAATATTATCAAGTTCAGAAATACATAGAAACGTTTTAAGATAATTTAATAAAATTACAGGATGGTTTGGGTTGGAAGGGACCCCAAAGCCCATCCAGTGCTGCCATGGCAGGGACACCTCCCACTGTCCCAGTGTCCAGCCCGGCCTCGGGCAGTGCCGGGGATGCAGGGGCAGCCCCAGCTGCTCTGGGCACCCTGTGCCGGGGCCTGCCCACCCTGCCAGGGCACAATTCCTCATTGCCAAGATCCCGGCCGGCCCTGCCCTCCGGCACCGGGAGCCGTTCCCCGGCCGCCGTCCCCGCGGCCCTCGGCAATCGTCCGTGTCCATCTTTGCCGCGGCCCCTTCGGGCCCCGCGAGGCCGCCCCGAGCTCGGGCCAAAGCTTCTGGTGCCCGGGTGAGCGACGGCAGCCGTGGCAGCCTTTGGTGCCGGCGGAGCCGCTCCATCCCCGTGCCCGCGCCGGAGCCTCCTCTGGCCCGGCTGCAGCAGCTGCAGCTCCTTGCTGGGCTGGGCCGGGGCTGGGGCAGCTCTGCAGGTGGGCTCTGCCTGAGGGGCAGAGGGGCAGAATGGCCCCTGCCCTGCTGCCCCCGCTGGGCTGGGCCCGGCACGGGGCTCGGGGCTCGGGGCTCTGGGCTCTGGGCTCTGGGCTCGGCACGGGGCTCTGGGCTCTGGGCTCTGGGCTCGGCACGGGGCTCTGGGCTCTGGGCTCGGGGCCCAGCCCAGCTCAGGCTTTGGGGTCCCAGCTCTGCCCCACAGCATCCATGTCACAGACATCTTTTGTGAAAAATCCTTTCTTTAGGATTTTTCCCCCTTCTGAGAAGCTGTGGCCTCAACAATAAAATGTGAACAATGTTTATCTGCTGCTGTGGAATGCAACAGGTGCATCCGTGATTGGTCTCCTGTGGATGTTTGGATTTACTGACCACTCACGGCAGAGCTGGGTCTCGCTCTCTGCTGAGCCACAGACCTTTGTTATTCATTCCTTTTCTATTCTTAGCTTAGCTAGCCTTCTGAGATCTTTCTCTTCTATTTCTTTTAGTATAGTTATAATGTAATATATATCATAAAATAATAAATCAAGCCTTCTGAACATGAAGTCAACATTCTTGTCTCTCTCTCACCTTGAAGACCCTTGTGACCACTGTCACACATCCCCAGGGCTGCTATCCCTTCTCTACCCAGCCTGGATTCATGCTTGAGATTGTTGAACATTTTGTGGATTTACCAGTTGCTATTTCTATATATTTATCAGTATATTCCTATTAAAAAGATGTAATTTTAACAAAAACATGCAATTTATTTTCTGACATGGCATGAAATTGGTGCTGTGCAGCTTAAAACATGTTTCTTGAACACTTGAAGAAAAAAATGGCTAAAGTATGCAACTAAACTATTCCCATGGCCATAGTCAGGGGCTGATATAAATTTTATCACTTTTATCCTTACATTTGCACAAGAACAGCTACTTATCACACACTGCATCATTGTATGTGTGTATGGCTTAATCCACACTGTCACTTTTCATCTGTTTCCTATTTTTTAATTGTGGGAACTAGGCTACTACATTTTGTATATTTAATTCTCTATCTGAACTTAAAATGATTAAAGAACATTTGGATGTGGAAAACCACAAACCTAATTTCAGCAAAGACTATGACACTAGCAGAGAACTCAACTTATATAGATTTATACTGAGAGTAGCTTAGAGAGCTCTTCTGTGTCTTCCAAAGACACAAATTTATTTAAGCATAAGCTTCCAGCTCATGAAGCACTATCAAGAGTTTTTTCCCTGTTGATCTTCAAAATATTTCTGTAGAGCACCACTTTGTAGGGTGAAATTTGTGTGGTAGTACAGAATGTCAGAGGATTGATACCATATTAAAAAGCATAGATTTCCAATTTAAGAAAAATATTATGAATTAGAGTCTTACTTACCCACTACCATATGACATGAAAAGACATGTATGGGTGTACACATAAACTCAACAGGAGAATAAGCAGCAGAGGGAGGGAAGTGCACACACAAATTCTCTTACTTAAATCCTCTAAAGGAACTTCCAGACAAATGTTGGTGCTCAGTAATCAGCAGATTTTTCTCTCATTGATTTCACTGCCATCTAGTTTTTAAGCCTGAACTGAGACACCATGAACTCCTTCTCATGTGCTATCCCTCTGCCTCACCTTTAAAAGAAAAAGTCCCTACATATATGATACTGCTGGAATACCTGCAGATTAAATAGCCTATGGAATGTATGGAGAAAAGCAATACGAAATGAATTAAATTTCTTAATACGATTTTTACAAAAACTTTTCGTTTCTTAAGAGAATAATCTTCCTGGTTTTCCAAACATAAACTTATGAAAGAGGTTTCTTGGGTTCCAGGGTAAATTGGCTACTTGGATGTGCACACAGCAAACTCCCAACAGCCTCAGGAAGAAGAGAATGACAGTAGCTAGTTTCTTTCATACTGATCTGTATTCAGAAACAAAGAGAGGGAAACAATACACAATGATTTATTTTTATGAATGTCAGGAATGACAGTGCACTTTAATTTTTTTTAATCCATCCCAAATTATATCTGAGGCAAATATTTCATTTTAAGAGTCCTGTTAAATGTTTTCAAAGGCCTTGTTCTATGTGTTCATGAAATAACTCGCTATTTTTTAGCTTTCAGGAATGGTAATTGTTGTAAATCTTTCAAATTAGCATGAGTAGTACCAGCAAGACATCCTCTTAAAATTCATCTACATTGTTGCTGGAATATTTATTATGTACCAAAATATTTAAAGAAAACCTACAACTACTACAATTCAAATTTCATTATTTCATTTCACCTAAGAAACCCTTTTTTACAGCACTTAATATTATTGTTTTGTCACTGTGTGAGAAAGTGCCTAATCCAACCACTATCTTGAGTGGAAAGACTTCTTTACATTAGGTGGCTGAATGAAACCATTATATAAACTGGACATTCCCTATTGTGTTTTATCAGTTTGCACAAGTAAATTGCAGTGCTCATTGTAGTAATTGACATTTCCAACATTTGCACACACAATAGAAGTGTTAGCACCATTTATAAGCTAGTTGGGTCTTGATGGATTGGTGACCTTCAGAGGTCCTTCAGCATGGATTTTCTCTGGCTGCTGCTGCTGCAGCAGCTGGGGAGATCATCTCACCCATTTCCTCATTATGATCACCTGCTGTCCAGCATCCCTTTTGTGTCAGCGTCTCCTAACTACTTACAGCCCTACTGATGCCTACTATTGAAACTTTTTAACATTCACCTCACCCCTTCCTCACTTCCCCCTTTGCCTCTTGGAAAGCACATTTGTATTCCCTGCTCCAGCTGATGGTGACACGAGCAGAGGTTTTCAGCTGGTGTTGCACAGACCACTGACCAATTTTTTCACATGCTAAAAGGCATTACTGTGTAAAGGCCAACCTCACAAACTGCATTCTTCCTCCTTTATGAGAAACTGACTTGAGAAAACAGCTCCATGTCCTGACCTCTTCTGTTGGTCCTACAAATCAATACATAGCCTAGGAAATGAAGAAACTAACACAATTTGGCTTGATACAAAAAAATTATTAACATAATACATATTATTTTGTGACTCTATTCCTATTTGCAGTTGGTAGAGCAGCAAAACCTACTGAAAACAGAGCAGACTGAAGATAACACATGTAACAACTTCTCTTGTCTAGAATGAGTAGCAATTCAAACTCACAATGAAATGAATGCCTCACATCTTCTCAGGGGTAAGAGAATAAAATATAAGCATTTTGCAGACAAAATAATCACACTGCCCATCTTTTGTTGAAAGGCAAAACCACATATTTTTAAGAGACAATATGTCATTGTATAAGATGTTCCTCTTTAAATTATTTGCACGATTCTTATAGATTTGGTGTTTGATTAAAAAACCACAAGCCACAAAACTAACAAATAAACAAAAACCACCAGTACAACAAAACTCCAAACAAACAGAAACTAAACTGAGAGTCCTGATGTTGCTATGCATGTATTGCTACTTCTCAGGGAAGAACAGCTCTCAAAATGCTCTGCCATAAGCTACCATGGGATGGACCACAGAATCTTGGTACTTGCCCTCAAGGTCCTGGTGGAAGTCTGTTCTGTTCTGGTTGTCATGGCTGTGAAGCAGAGACATTTTTACAGGCCTTAAAAATAAGTAATCTTGAAGGAAAACATAACTCAGCCAAACTAAAGGAGATCCTGTCATGCAACATCTCTCATTTCTTCCCTGTAAAGGTAAGAAGAGGCCAGAGGGGAAGAAGTCATTGATTATGAGATTCTCTGGTCTCTAAAACATTGAATGCACGATTTCATTGCAAACAATATAAAGCACCAATGGGAAAGTGTGGGTGAGATGTTTAAAACATTTTCCCAGGGAACCTCCCTAGCTTCAGTTTCAGCAAAGGAAAACCTTCATACAAAGAAAGGTTCTGACAGGAAATATCCAAGTTGCTTTCCTAGCTGCTTATGTTTTTATAGCTGTACTCAAACACAGTGTGTATATATACAGTATCCATACATGTTTATATACACACCCAACAGCCACCTAATTTATCATTCCCTTTGTTATCTTATATTCACATGAATATAAGATGTTCCTTCTGCTTTCTCATGCTTCCTGGTCTATCTTTTGGATTTTTTCATAACACTCCCATGCCCCTAAGCACTCCAGGGAGATGTGGACAGCTATTAGCACCATACTGAGGCTGAAGCCAAGTGAGACAGGCTCCACACCAGGATCAGAAGCAGGAAACCAACCCACTCCTTTTGCCATGGAGTAAGGGGAAAATGCATTCTGCAGCAGGGACACAGATTCCTGACCTACACAAAAAACTCTAGGTTTGGAGCAAACATACTGAAAGAGCAGTAAAAAACTTAAAACTGCAGTTACAGCCAAGCAGCAACCAGCTTACACACATACTGCAAGCTTAGGGGAAAAAAAATTGACGCCTTATTCCTCACTGCATCAGGTTTATTCCAATATATCAGTCAGTAAATAAAGGACATAATTTGCAGGGCTCAAATTAAAGTAGTGTCAGACATCACCCTGAAACTAACAAGGAGAATTTATAAAATCTAACTCTGATAGCAAACTGATTGATAGCCAAATTTCAGAACAATCCTGGTCCCAATGAAATCAATGCAAAATTGTTATTTTGAAGGTTTTTAGTACTTGTAAATTTTAGATTAGTTCTGTGAGCTCTAACTCTTTATACAATATTGCATAAGAACTCTACTTTCCTCAGTACTCATCACATTTTCCTGTAGCACAATGTTCTGAGACAAGAAGATTTATAAAAACAAAATATTCCATGTTAATAAAAAGGGTTTTTTATTTGTTACTCATGTCTTTATTCATTTTGTGTGCTTCTGTAGTGACAGCTCAGGTCATGCACAGCAGAACTTGTGGTAAGCACAAGTCTCATGTCAATATTATCTCAGGAACTCCCTGTCCCTTTGGAAGTCCTGAAGGGACTTAGACAGAATAACCAGGACACAGATTTGCTGTCAGATTATCATGACCACTCCTTATAAGCCCCTGGACCATAACAAATACAACCTGTAAGATCTCTCTTTGCATGCACTCAGATAAAGGATTGACTTTTCCTCCTTCTCTAGAAGCAGATTCAATGACTAGAAACAAGAAAAATTCATTTTCTTCTGATAACCTATCATTTTAGTTTCCTCAGTCAAATTAAGGAGGTTATGAATTGTCTGTATGCAAACAGAAATAGCCAATAACCCTTACACACTGCTTAAGTGAAACTGCCATGGAATTTTAAAATTTATTTATTTACAATTTCTCTAGAAAAGAGAATCACTAAAATACATTGGTGAGAGCAGATTTTACTTAGAGGAACGACTAATACATATTAGGAAAGACACTAAACAGCAGCATAACCCTCCTTGCACCTGCATTTTCTGCAGAATTCCTGTGGACAAGTGCTGGATAATTTCAGTGACACTGATTTTGACAAGAGTTTCTTCCAAAGACCACACAGCCACAGGCACAAGACCAAGAAAAACAGTAGGATCATTCTTCTTGTTGATCAAAGAGAATAAATTAGTATAGACAGGACCTCGTGCTGACCCCTTCAAATCTAAATCATAGATTTCATTCAGATTTGGACTTTGTCTCCACAACTCATCTTTCTTTGCTTGCCATAAATTCAACCATAACTTGGAAAATGCCCCATATTTTAACTTTATGTGGAATGAACATGATTCTCAACAAAAGCCTCCTAAGGCTAAAGCCACTGTGGGACTCCTGAGCAAATGATTTAACATCTCCTTTAAAGTACAAGGCTATGTAATCTTCTTTGGTGATCATCCGATTTGAAGCCAGGCCTAGATCTCAAAGAACAGTTGTGTAATCTTGGCTACAACTTCTGGAACAAAAATGCTAAATTGTCATAAAATGCTTTTGCAAAGTCCATAAAATAAATTAGGGAGGCAGATTTGCAGAGAATGTTAGGGCTGCTAAGAACAGTTAATAGAGATTTCAAGAAAACAAGGACTTGCACAAAATATTCTATCAAAAAAAATAATTAAGGACTAAAACTATCTTAAGTATACATTGTCATCATCCTATGTAGGATGTGGACATGTATGATATATGATGTATCACATAATTAACACTAGTATGCCTCTGCACAACTCATCCAGGACAACAATTTGCTGCATGAATGTTTAACTGAAAGAGGAGAATGACAGCTGTGAAAACATATGTATCCTCTCAACAAATATAATAGTCTCAGTAGGAGGCAAAAGAATAAACATCACACAAGGCACAGTAAATACAAACTGAAAGTGTTTATTATATTGTCACTTCTAATTCCAAGAGATTTAACAGATATCCTGATAAAATTCACATGCCCTTTGGAAACTGTGATGACAGAATAATGTGTTACTGCTTTCCTTTTATCAAAACACCAAATCAGATGCATCAGATGAAAACATGTGCTCACTTATAAAGCCAATCCCAGTTTGGGATGCACTTCAGCACATATTGGAGCACAATCCAGTATCATGCACTTGAACCCCAAAGAGCCTTGCTGAATATAGTAGCACAGAACAAAGCTAATGCTGTTATCTCATGGATATGTTATCAAATTCCCTATACCTTTTTTCACTCATCCTCAACCTTTCCCCTATTTGTTTTCAGCCCCAGTCCTTTGCTTCCTCCCAACTTTCTGTCCAAATTACTGTTTGTGGTATTTGCTGGGTCCCCAGGACGAAGGAGGAATTGAGAATCTGACTCCATGTTCTTAGAAGGCTATTATATTACATTACATTATATTATATTATAGGAATACTATACTAAAGCTATACTATAGAATAGAGAAAGGACACAGACAGAAGGCTACAAAGAATGATAATGAAAACTTGTGACTCCTTCCAGAGTCCCAACACAGCTGATGGTCATTAAGTCAAAACAATTTACATTAAACCAATCAAACATGCACCTGTTGGATAAACAATCTCCAACCACATTCCAAAGCAGCCAAACACAGGAGAAGCAAATGAGATATTATTGTTTTCATTTTTCTCGGAGGCTTCTCAGCTTCCCAGGAGAAGAAACCCTGGTGAAGGGATTTTTCCAAAAATATGACAGCGACAACTGTTCATGCATCAAATACTCAAGAGACAGAATTGCAGTTTAAGGCAATCCTGTAAAACATCCACAGATTAAAAGGCCTCAAGGGATCTGCCAAAAAAGCCTAGAAAGAGACTTCAGATTTTAGGAAAAAAAGAATAAGTATCAGAACAACTTTTGGCTCTTGTGATATAACTTGAAAGTATTTTCCAAGAAAGAAATAAGTTTTGGAAAGAAATCCCAGAAATACAGAGCAGAGGCAAGAACTGGGATGAAGTTGTGGCACGTACCCTCAGTCTCAAGAGACAAGAAACTTCAGTGCTCTCATCCTACATGTGCAATTCTCACACTTTAGGCATAATCTAGGAGAAAGTGTGATTGGTGACAAAAATTTTGTATGAGAAGTTAAGTTGATGTGTGACATTATGCATGTCAGTAAAAGCTGTGAGGGAAGTCAGTTTCTTAGAGAAACTTTGCGTATCTGCCCATATTCCTACAGCCTGTCCCTGAATTCTCACTCACAGAATTGAAGCCTCAAGAACAAATCCACCCATGCTGCCTATTTATCTGAAAAATTGTTTCAAAAGAAGTTCTACACGCAGTTTCAAGCAAGACTCAGCAACAGGTACCCAGCCATGTGCTTGTTCTTCCAAAACAAAAGCATCATCCCCTGCAGAAATTCATGTCCCAGCTGTCCCAGCCCTGCTCCCTGCTCTGGGGAACCATAAGGAAACACGTTTGCCTGGATTTCACTGTGCTGTGTGCTACCAGAACAGTAGGAAACAATAAGTACAATGGGCCATCAATCTGTTCAATTTTGTGTAATTTTAAATAAGAATTAGCCATTCATAATTTCTAATTAAGACAAGCAATAAATAACCCTTGATTCAACCTGAGTAGGTTTAGGCAAATGACATTTTTCTGTTTCACATTTCCATTACTTCAGCGTGGTTATTTTCAAAGACAAGAACCACTTGCTCTACAATAACGTGACACTCTTGAGCTGAATTAAACATGCTGTATTCTTGCAAAGTTAGCTATTTTTACACTTGAACAGTCAAAGCAAAAATTGGCAGTATCATACAGCTCTAGTCAGGAGTCAAGTTTCCAACTGTGAAATGAAATTCCGTGAAGCAATTGAGTATGTGCAGTAGGAAAAAAAATCCACTGCTATCCCCATGTCTAGTTGATAATGATTTCCTTTTATAAAATGTATTGAATTGCCATTTATAAAATGAACTATTTTAAAGGAGAGAGCTGAGTACCAGTGACAAGCTGCTGAAGTTATCAAATTCTTCAGGGAAGGTTTTGCACTCATCTCTTCAAGACATAGAACAAGACAAAGACGAGACATGAAAAAAAAGATAACCTTTTGAGCAAAAGAAATTGTTCAAGGTATTTGATAAATACATCAAACATCTGATAAAGTTTGGAGCCACAGAGGATTAAAAATGACAGTAAGTCCACCTAATATGAGTGCGTTTCTCCAGACATTTAAGAGGATTTTTTTTAATCTCAGGAACAAATATTAAGCTGATAAAAAATATTTTTTAAAATGTTCAAGTAAAGACATGAATAAGGATTTTGGAGTTGGGTGACTTGAGAGGAGCCAAAAGGAGTGCACGGAGAGTCAAGTTCATGATTTCCAAGGTTAGGAGGGCAAATGTAAATTTTCCTAACACAGGCTGGTTATGTCAGGACCTTATCCTGCAGCCCTCCACTACCAAAACGTTGCCCCATAAACCTGACACAGCAGGAAATTCTCCTATGGTGCCTCAGAGTGGACCAAACAAACAGTATCGGTTTGTAAAAATCCAGTTTTAGGTGGAGAAGGAGAGCACACACACAGAACATTCCAGGAGCCTACACACTATCAAAACCCAGCTTATGTTCCACTAAATGTTTGGATAGGTCACAGAAGCAGATCCACTGCCAAACGATATGGAAAAAAATTGAGATTATCATTTGGAAAAATAGTGGTTACTCAGCATTTGCAGTTGGCAGCTTGGCACAAACTTTGTTTTGGATACTTAGTAACCTATGGTAAGGCAGCAGCTGCAAACATTTTGAAAATGCCACTCTATAAAATAAATCTTCTCGTAATCCCATTACGAGAAGTTTGTCAGTAAAATATTTCCTCCTACTCATTTGACTGGTAAAACTTGACCCTAGATTTTCTAGCAGAGTGACCTTGTTGTTGTTTATCATGAAGATGATGTGAGTCCTCATCACTGTCACTTCATTTTAAGTTTATATTTAAAGTGAATGAGTCAGTACAGCTTGAATTACATAGAAAATACATAACAAAGTCCAAGACTAAATATTCACAGCACTTTCAGCATGCCTGAATGCTGACCAAGCAGCCAGTTCTGACACATGAAGTGTCTGTGCTGTGGCAGACATTGGCTCTTTGTTGACCTCACAAACAAGGAGATAATGTTGATGCACAATGAATATAAACTAGAGGCACCAGCAGACTTCACATCCAACATTTCAAACAGTTAATATTTCATTATAACGATCACTGATAGGTGACACACTATATTTCACCAGCATATTACACAAACATTCTGAAAAACTAAGTCTGGAGAAGGAATCAGTGAACAGGTCACTGGAGGAGCTGACAGGCTCATGTGTAAATAAAGTAGTTTAGCTAGACTGAACTGGAATGTTGCTAATGAATCAAAGTATCATAAGAAACATTCACAGTTTCTTGTCATGTATTTGCAGGAGGGTGAAATATTACCCAGTTCTCTCAGGAGCTGTGGATGCATCTCTTCAGGTCCCATGAACTGGTGCACCTTCAGCTACTTTCAGCAACTTCAGAAGTTCCAGCTTTAAGCTCTAAGAACTAAGATGATAAATCATTTTTATATCCTCACTGATGTCAAAATTGAAATGACACAATTTCACCTCTTGTCAACACTGGCATGTTTGTGTATGGTACCTGAGAATGGATTGTAAAAACATCAGTTACTGTTCTTTCGTCATGGTAAGTCAGCAGTAACCACACTGCCAGGCATCCTTGTTGTAAAAGACACAGTTAAAAGCTGTTGCCACAAGTGAATTTCTAGTCTAACAACATATTAACAAGAAAAATTACAGCAATACTTGCTTAGCAGCTAAACCATCTGCCATAATTAGAGAGAGAAAGTAATAGTACAGAGAGCTTGTGCTTAGGCCAACTAGAAGTTGCTGGAAACATCAGTCCAGAAAGTGCACTGTGAAAATACAATAACAGAGTGTGATTACATTGTACAGTAAGTTATAGAGGAACACAAATTGATCTTCAATAGTTAAAAAGTGATATTTTAAATAAAAAGTACCTAAGAGAAAAGCACTCCCCCTCCACCTTTATCTCTCTCTAACTGCTGTATTTCTTTTGGCATTGTCTCACAGAAAGCCTCAGCACTGGGAATTTCCTAGGGCATGCCTGCAATGACTGAAAATAAAAAAAAAAAAAACATTTACCACACTAGGCAAATGCTCCTCAATTTTTGGTTCTTATGCTTGGTCACCCCTTTTCATGGAAATTACAGTAATTTGGTATCTTAGCATACCACTTTACAACATATAGAGTTGGACATGTTATCTACACCAAAAAGCCCTTTCCAATTCATTGTACATCACTGCTTGACTTGGTAGTTTGAGGGTAATTTGCTCTTTTAAGTTGTTAAAAAAAGACCCTGGGTAGGTTAAACACCTGCTTCAAAACTCAGCAGCCTGAGTTTATTTTATGGGTTATCCCAATATGTCACAAATTTTAGCCTATTTAAAGAATACATTAGTCTGGGAAACATTCACAATATCTAGCCTGGCTTTGGAAACAAACAATACCTTGTTGACAACACTGCTACCCGTCAGCATTTCTTTCCAAGATTAAGGGACAAAAAAAAAAATTGATAATTTTTTTTTTAATTTTACAATTTAAATTTGATAATTTTTAACTGCATTTTAATTTTTTTTAAGACACATGCAAGTGTTTCACTTACCTCAGTCAGGGTGAAAATATGTATAGCTGTGTACAGCTAGAAACAAGGCAGAAGTGGAAAACATTATAAATAATAGGTTATACAAATAATGCAGGTATATGAATATATTAAAAAGAAGGGAAAAGACAATGTGTGACAAGTATGTGAATCATATATATCATATGTATATTGGAATAACTGTATTTGGAGGGCTCTTTTTTATTCCCATATTTTGAACCACATGCAGTCCTCCAGGTGGAGAAACCAATAAGAAGAGTTTAAAAAAAAATTAAGGGCATTTTTTTGCTTTTACCACCAAGTAAAGTGAGTATTGCACCTGCAAGGACAAATGGTGATTTCAGGGCTCCTAAGATATTCCTACACACAAAAGATTCCCTTCAAGCACAAGCTTTAGCAACCAAGCAATGGCTGTTACAATGAGATAGTTTAAAATGAAGTAATTATAAAGCTGCTTGCTGTAATTGCAAACCAACTGTCTTCATGTCTATGATAAAAATACAGAGCTTTGCAGAGTCCATTTCAGGGACAGACAAGAAGACAAAATAAATAAAGCAAAGTGGCTCTTACTCACTGTGCAAATCCTTGTGAAGCCTCTGGAATAGGTTCTGTGTTACCAACCTTCCATTATGTATTCTAAACAGTCTTTTGGGAGATTTAATTAATGCTGCAAAAGACTAATGAAAAAAGTAATTCTGTGAGGGTAAAATATTATTGTTGGGCACTTATTTCAGCTGCTGAAATACTGACAGTACACACAAACGAGACTCTGCTTCCCTAAGGAATCACTTACATGAAGGGACAATTTTGGAACTATTTCACACATAATGTGAAAATAAATTTATCTAGGTACATTGCCAAAACTGTGATTTTTTCACTATGCACACCCAGCTTAGCTGTTTTCATGAGTAACACTCAACCTATAAATTTGTGCTCAACTTTTCACAGTACCTGTGGTTTTTGCTAAAAAAATGACACCAATAAACAGAGACAGAGCAAAGTTCCTACAGCACTTTTATATTCATAATGTCTTAAAAATGTGAAATACCCAGGTACTGTGTTTACTCCCCCCCCCCAATCCTAATGGCAAACCAAATTATACAATCAGAGTTAACAAGCAAAATTGGGATGCACAGGTCCACTTTTTAGTTTAAAACAGATGCAAAAATAACAGTATTTTAATTCAGGTTGAGAGCAGTAACTTGAGCTGCATATGTTAACTCTTTTTTTAGCATGTTAACTGTAAAAGGTTAAAAATGTTAATTATACAGTCATAAAGGCAATTTGTGGAGTGGTGGCTGACAAAATTACAACAGCAGATCATCAGGAAGATGATTGCACATGAAGATATTATAGTACAAAGCAAAACTTCCACTTATTTTGTTCTCTTATTTATAACATATCACGATACACTGAAATCTTAAGTAATATTTTAATACCTACCACCTTATCTTAAAAATCATCATGAATGATGCTGGGAAATAACAGCAATAAATGCACTTATTAATAAATAAAGCATTAGCAGTGGCTGGGTCTCAGGAAAGTTTTATTTTTCTCATGTGACAATTTTCTCATGCCCCAATACCAAATAATATATATGTATTCTGCAGTAAAGCTGTAGTTGGACAAGCTCTTTCTGCCAATATAAACTGACGTTGCTGCCAAGAAAAGCACTAATTCTATGCATCCATTTCCACCTTTTTAATGCTACAACTGTTTCACACCTTCCTGTGGGCCAGTTGAGCCTCTGTGCCACAGATCCCCAACTAGATCCGTGAGATGATCCAGTCCAAAGAACAGCTGGGGGAGGAAACTGCCCTTTGAGCTGTGCACTGAAAAAAAATATTTTCAATGCATATTTACATTTGAAAGTTTACATTATTTACATTTGGAAGCTGGTTTTAACAACTAAATGGAAGAATAAAAGATGCTCCTTCTCCAAACAGACTCCTCCAATGGCATCCTGTTGCTATCAATGGCTGCAACAAATCTGTAACTGTTTCCACAGGATAATTCCTTTTACTACTCTGCTTTACTTACCTGACACTTATGTGGGCTCTCTGAAATCAAGGCAACGAAATTGAGAAATTAACCCAAAGTTTTGCCAAAAAACATATCATTAATATCCATTATATTATGTCTCTCCAGCTTCTACTCACCCTTTCCCTTTCATTACTTAGAATTTAACAACTGCTTCATCTTATGGTTAATATCTGACCTTATGACTGAAGGGAGGTTAATTCCTAAGTTGAATGTTAGACAAAATAATTTATCGTGTCAGCAAAAACAGAGGACAATCTCTGTAGGAAAACAATGGTTTTGTGTCACCAATGAGTTATTTTGTCTCCTGAGCCCTCTGTCCATGACAGTAACAAAACAGTTTAGGGAGTTTATGCTATTAAAAAGCTTTTGTGAAGTACACACACCTCAACTTGACCATACATAATTTCAGCATTTAAAAACAACTGTTTACTTATAAAAGAGGATTTTAAAAGCCAGTATGACTTTTATCTTGGTTCTCTCACTGTACTTCAGTGATTGGCAGTTTCAACCCCAAAGTCTGTGTATTTTGTAAAACATACACTAATCTTTCTGTGCTTCTTTCTTCCATAAAGATCATAAAATATAGATCCTGTGCGTTACTTTTTTAGCTACCTGTGGGTTTTTTTCTTATTTGTATTTTTTGGTGTCAAGATCAAGCAGAGAAACATTCTTTGTGGGGAAAAGTGAGTAAAAAAGGAGCACCTGAAAGAACTCGTCACCAAATCATATTCATATAAGCCAAATGTAATTATTGAAGGTGAAAAAGATAACCTGGCAAAAAGTAGTATTTTTTTTAAAGGAAGGAAAAACTGTAGACATAAAAGATGCACGGCCCAGGCCAGGGAATTTCACCCAGTAATTAATTCTGTAATTGCCACAGTTTGTGTGTGAGTTAAGAGCACCTTTTTATAAAGGCAGGCAGTGCAGCACTTGGCATCTCCTGCAAAAATCTGCCCTGCTACCTAATTACCCTCACCATAATTAAGGAACATCGTATTACTAATGCTTTAGAAGATATTATCTTTCATTCCTTCGCCAAAATTCTAACCAATGCCATACTCTAAACTCCTCCCCCATGGCTTTCTGCGGCTGGTGAGCACTTACTTTGTATCATTTCATGATTTTAAGGAGAACAGATTTGAGTGCTCAGCTCTATTTCTCCAGCTGTAAAACAACCCTAGCTATCTACCACTCTCTAATCATATTTACCTAGAGATTCCCCAATTCTGCCTACGAAGAAAAACATCTGCGGAGCATCAAGGATTAAACTGCTGCTGCGGCAACACCATAAAATCCACTGCAGGACGAGAAGAGCTACATTAAAACAAGAACATTTGTTATAAAGATGATAAAGCAGATTGCAGAGCACTGTCGTGCCATAAATTCCAATTAGAAAATGCTCGAGAAAGGGGGAGCAGCGGGGAGAGAGGCCTGGCTGCCTGAGCACCAATGGAATTTACCAAAAGTAGGAAAGCATCTTACCTCAGATTTAGCAAATGGAAGAGGGAAAAAGTATTGCAAACTCTGAGAAAATAAAAGTCTATCTAAACAAAGGGAAAAAATCTAAAGAACAACTAGCTAAAGAAATCACAAGTAATGACAAAAAGCATCCTAGGGTTCTTTATCAGCTATTAGTGATCAAGGACCACCAACAAATGTAATTAAGCCTCACTTCTCAAAGTAATTTTAACCTGTTTTTATTAAATTATTGCTTTGGTGAGCATAATTTACATCCTGATTTTCTATCCTTTTGCAGTACATAAACATGCAGAAAGGCTATGAAAAAAAAAAAATCCTTCCTTGCAACACTGAGATGGTAGCATCGAACTTCTTTTCCTGAAAAGTTTGTCTTTAAAATAATCCATGTAAGAAAACAGATGGAAACCACCAATACTGGAAGTTTGTCTTTAAAATAATCCATGTAAGAAAACAGATGGAAACCACCAATACTGGAAGTAACTTTGGCAAATGTGAAGGGGGCTGGGGGGGGGTCTTTTTCGTTCACATTGCCAAAATTTCTTTAAAGTTTAAATAGACCACAATATAGTAACTGAAGGCGGTGTTACCATATAAATAAGCCATGTACAAATCACCACCATCCATCATGTTAGAGAGGAACCCTTAAAAAAAAAAAAAAAAAGAAGAGCGTGGAGTGACAGGAGAAGGGGGAACGGGGGCAGACTAGGAGAGGGCAGGGCTGGCCGGGATCTTGGCAATGAGGAATTGTTCCTTGGCGGGGTGGGCAGGCCCTGGCACAGGTGCCCAGAGCGGCTGGAGCCCTGGAAGCACCCAAACTACAAAGCCTGGTTGGACATTGGAGCTTGGAGTCACCTGGGATGGTGGAAGGTGTCCCTGCCCGTAGAGGGCGGGGAGCGTAGAACCGGATAAGCTTTACGGCCCTTCCCAACATAAGCCATTCTGCTACTGTATTTTTCGTCCACTTAGTGGGATCCGTGAGCTCTACATTTAAACTGGTCCAGTGCACCTCGTAAAAAACACAGTTCACCCTCAGCCCCCCTCCCGCCATTTCCCGCCGCCCCCTCAGCCGCCACAAAATGTCGGCGGGGCCGAGCGCGACTCCCCCCCCCCTCCCTCCCCCCCACCGCGGAGCGCGCGCGGGGCTCGACCAATCGCAGGGTGCTGTTTGGCACCACGTGACCGCCAGGAACTACAACTCCCGTCATGCCCACGGCGCCCGCTTCCTCCTTCCCGGTTCCGCTTCCGGCTCCCGTCGGCCGCGCCACCCCGAGGAAGGTCGCGCAGGGCGGACGAGTGGCTGCTGCCTCCTGTCCCTATCATGCTGTCCGCCGGTGTCCGCCGCTTCGCCACCTCCGCCATCCGCCGCAGCCATGTTGAGGAGGGACCCGGGAAGGTGGGCAGCAGCGTCCTGGCCCGCTGAAGGTCGCGGGGTGGGGGTTGGTGGCTGCCCTGCGCCTGGCTGTGGTGTGTGGGCTTTGGGGTGGCGCGGTGTTGCCGGTAGCGGCACAGCAGCGCAGATCGTGTGGGGGCAGAACGCCCTTCCCTGCGGTGGTACAAATGATGAGCATTGCGGTATGAGGGGTAACAATGATACTGTAAACGCTTTCTGATGTACCTGGCCGGTTTTCTCAAGCCTTCGGTCTGAAGGGTTAATTTTGCATGCATAACTGATAGGAGAAAATTCTTCGCGGTGAAGATAATGAAATACCAGAACACTTGTGGGCTGTAGGTGTGTATCCTCAGAGCTTTTATAATTGACCGCAGCGAACCGGCCTCACCTTGGGCAGGACGGGAAGGGGAGGAGAGGACGAGGTGACCTGCAGGCTGTAATCATGGAGTGTTTGGGTGGGGAAGGACCTTAAAGATCGTTCTGTTCCACCCCTTGCCATGGGCAGGGGCATCTCCCAGCCAGCCCCGAGGTCCAGCCTGGCCTGGGACACTGCCAGGGATCCGGGGCAGCCCCAGCTGCAGTGGGAACGTGGGCCAAGGCCGTAGCACCCTCACAGGGAATCATTTCTTTACAGTACCCACCTGAAATATCTCCTCTTTGAGTTATAATCTGTTTTCTCTTGTCCTGCCAGTGTAATTCTCCGTGAAGAATCCATCTCCAAATTCCCTGTGGATGCTTTTCAAATACAGGAAGGTTATTTATTACCTTAAATATTTTATTTCTTGCCTTGAAAAATATTGAAAATGCTTTGAAAGTGCCTAATTTTTTTTTTTTTTTTTTTTTTGTTCTGAGATTCTTACCACTTCCAGATGGGTTAGAAAGGATTTAATGCTTGGTTTGCATTAAGGCTAAAATTCTCTCATTTTTCCCTGCAGAACCTCCCATTCTCTGTGGACAACAAGTGGAAGCTGCTGGCCATGATGTGCGTCTTCTTTGGGAGTGGATTTGGTGCCCCTTTCTTCATAGTCAGGCACCAGCTCCTGAAGAAATGAAGGGATCAGGCTGCAGCTGCACCAGCTGGGTGAGCGCTTCTCTTGGATTTCCTAGCGCAGTGGCGTTCAGGGAGCCTGTCCTGCTCAGGATCTCACAGTTCTGCAGTGCTGTGGTCTGCAGCTGCCTAACAGCAGCTGGGGCAGCGAGCAGGTGCGAGTTTGTTGCTGCTGCCGCTGCTGCTCTCGGTGCTTTGTGACCTTTGCCTCCCCAGAGGCCGCTCCTCCCTGCCTGCAGCTCCTGCCTGCAGCTCCTGCCTGCAGCTCCTGGCTGTGCCCGGAGCACGGCTCGTTGGTTCCTGCCCCGAGGTGCAGCTGGTGAGGAGCTGTGGTGAAAGCTCAGGGGAAAGCCGCGTCTCCTTGAGCCTCTATCAAAACAGTCTCACCACCTACATCATTCACGGGTTATTGTGCAGTTGAGGTGAAGTCATTAACAGGGATTAATTGGTGCTTGCTGATGGGTCCTGATAAAGAAAGCATCAGACTATGCAGCCGTGGCACTTCAGTTTGTTTTAGGGTGATTCCATTCTGGAAATAACTGCTATTGTCTGTAATATGAGAAAATAAACATATTTCAGGAGTTTCAGTGACCCAGGTGGTTCTTGACAGGAAATGACAGTCCTTACTGGAAGCTCAGAATTTGAACAAATTGTGCAATTCCTTTGCCAGATTGATGTTTATTCCACCTTCGACTGAGGAGAAAACCAAAATCAGCAGATTTGTGTTGAAGTTGGGCATTTAGAACTGGGGGTTTCATGCAAGCTGAGGCCTCTGATGCAAAACCAGACAGTGGATGAAACAAGGTCCTGAAATAAAGCAAAGTTCAAATTAAAATACGTTTATTACAAGGCTCTTAAGTTTCTTCAATTTCTTTTTCTTGCAGAGTTGAAGTCTTCTGCACAGCATCGTTCAATGGGGATATGATAGCTGCAACCCCTGCTGGATGTCTCTAAATAAAATCTTACACCCCAAGGCCTTGGGCTGTGTGTTTTGTGAAACTCCTGAAGTGCTTTTGACAGCTGGTGTGTACTGAGAGCCCCTCGTAATTTCAGTGTATTGCCATTCAATTAAACACTTAATTGTCGTCATGAATAAGAACACAGAGTGGGGAAAATCACATTTCAGAACAGAGGGATCGGGCTGAACTTCTTTTACTGCTCAGAATAATGACCTGGGACAGTTGATAGCAGTGGGTATCCTGTCACCATAATCCATGCTGCAGAAATTTTAACTTTCCTTTTCTGTGGCTTTTCTTCCAGGCTCAGCAGTTCTGAGGAGCTGCTCTTCCCTGATCTCTGTGCCATCAGCTCTGAGCAGGGACTTGGGCTCTGCCCTAAAGGTTTCGTGAGGCTTCAGGCTCAGGGGGTGAGGTGGGCAAAAAAAAATATTGGTAACATTCTGTAATTACCAAAACTGAACCTGCTGCGGATTTCCAGGTGTTTGGAAGGAACTGATGGCTTTCTGATGGTACTTTTCCATTGTGAACCTTTCTGGTTTGCTTTTTCCCCGCACTCAAACACCCTCCTGCTGCAGCACAGTGCATTTAATGTGGCTTGGAGCATCAGAATCTCTGCAAAGTGAACAGTTCACAAAATTTTGTTTTCTTGGCTAGTTTCTGATCCAACTCCCTCAGCAGAAGTATGTGGGAGTTGTAACGCAGTGCTTGTAGCAGAACAGCTCCTGGGTGCCACATTTCTGTCTTCAGGGGTGAGTCTAAAGTGCTGATGACTGTTCCCCCTTGTTCCAGAATCCCTGATTGTCACATTTCATAATGCTATTTCTCTGAAATAGCTACTTTGATTTATAAAGCCATCTTTTACAATTTATTTCTAACTTCTCTCTCAACAATATCTTACCCTATAGCATTTCTAAGTCAACATTTCTTATCTTTACATACAAATACGAAGTTTACATAAAAATACGTGCTATATAAGCCTTCTGTCAAACTTTCAAAATTCTCTACAAATCCATTTCCCACTCCTGATGTGTTTGCAAGGAGCACACATCACCTCTGAGGGTTCACCCTGTGGGAGAAGCCAACCACTTCCTTCACTGTGCTTAAAAGAAGGTGAATTTTTGAATTGCACCCCCCTCTCTTGTGGCTTTCAAAGATACTCCTGAGCACAGGGTGTTTAAACTTGGAGCAGTTGTTTTTGGATGAAATGGTAGATACTTGAGAAGTGTTCTAAAACTGTAATCATCTCTTCTCACAGTGTTGTTACCCTGATGGATCACGCTCAGGAGCAGGAAGGTCCTGGGGGCTCCCAGTTAGGAGGTGCCTCTAAATCCTGAACTGTTTCTGAACCTGCCACCAGCTTGGGTAAATAAATCACTCCATGTGGAGCACAGTACCTGTGAAGTTTCCTCTCCTGATTTTTACATTATGTCCATGGCTGAGGGGATGGAGGAGCTGAGCGTCCTCTGTGCTGCCACACCCCCATACAATCCCAGTTTCTGTGTGCCAGTACAAGTCATGCCAGAATGAAACAGCATCAGCCCTGCTTCGTGTGAGGGCTGACTAATCACATCATGTTAGTCTTAAACTTTGATAAACCTGTGCTTGTGGTGTGATACCACTCTCATTTTGAGAGAAAATGTGGTACAGTTTTGTAGCCTTCCTTCACTAAGCAGTCAGTTAATTCAAGGTTCCTTGAGTGTAGGAAGTTGTTAATTTGTATTTTTGATAAAACACCTGCACACTGTGAGTTGGAAATTGAGAACTCGTGTTCTCCACTTGTGGCAAACTCTGTTCTTCCTGCTGTAATTAGTCCCTTTAGAACTGGGTTGTTCCCTTACTTGAGGTGCTCGGGCAGTTTTCAGCAGCGTTTGAGCCCCAGCAATTACCAAATCCGTAAGTTCCCTGCCTGGCTTAAGTAATTGGTTCCCTTAGGACCCCAGAAGTTTTCACTCCTGCAGCAGAAATGTGTTAATAGATCTGTGCTGCTCTTTCTGTTAATGCAAAACTGCATTCTACCCAAGGGCATTTTTCACTCGTAGCTTATCTGTGATTTCGTCACTGCTCAGTAAAGCAAAGTCTGAAATGAGTTATTTTGGGTGGAAAATACAGGTTGTCATTGAGAGAGATGTGGCTCCTGCCGTTAGTACCAGGTGTTTGACTGTGTTTCAATTTCACAGAGGCCCAACTCCAGATGGCATTTTTTTCTTTGCTCTTATGAGAAGATCACTGCATTCAGCCAACATGGCCTCACCATACTTATGTAATTATTTGTTTATTAATTTAGCTACCCAATTTTTTTCCATTTACTCCCCAAATTTACTTTGGTCCTAATTTTCTCTAGTTTACCCATTCCATGGTTTATTGTTTTAAGCCCTCCTAGTCCATTGTTTCTTTACTGGCTGCTGAAGAGATGAGCCAGAGAAAATCAGACTTTTTTTTTCCTCACCTCATTTTCTCATTTTGCAACAACTTCTCTAAACACGTTCCCACCACAGATCCTAGCATGGAAATACCCAGCCCTGAGTGATTCTAGAGATAGATGTGTCACTACAAATATATATTAATTAACTGATATTTAATGGTATTAAGAAAGATGGTTCAGATTCATTACAGCCCACCAGCTGCAGAATTAAGTTGTGCAAAAACATAACAGTGTGCCCCATCACACTCAGATATATGATAGTCTGCGTACCCAATGAATTATTTATTGTAAAATAGCCTTTTGGGTTCCCTTTAGGGCACCTTGACTTGGTAGAAGATAAATCAGTTGAGAATAGGAAAAAAGCAATATGTAAGTCGTGCTCCTCTGGCATTAAAATTGTATGAAGGAAACAAGTCAGTGGTTAAAGGGCCTCTGGGAAATAACACATCTGTGTGAATGATTGTATTTTTTGCTTGCCAGATGCCAATTTAAAGGAAAATCATTAATGATCCCTGATTTTTTCCCAACTTCCCTGTTACAATTTTCACCTTCATGTTTTCTGTTTTGGCACAAACTCCAAATCTCTGTTTTGCTTCCAGAGAGCTTCATAGCTTACCATTTTAATTATCTCAGGTACAGTCTTCAAGCAGTTTCTGAATTAAATCTGAGCAGATGTGAATTAGATGTCCTTATGCTTCAATGTTTTGGATGTTTTCAGTTTTTGGATCTTCTTTTCTTACTCTGGAACACTCCTTATTCCAGAGGAACAAGTCTGGAAGGGCTTGGGTTTAATTACATTGAATGGAATATTTTGATTAGGTGAAAATTAATACATTATTTTTCAAATCAAATTATTCTAGAATTTCTGCTCAGCAATTAATTTGACGGTGTATCCCTTTCATATCCACTCTTCACAAAGCAATGGGAATTTGATTTTTCTTTTTTTTTCCTCCCCAGAGAACAGAAATTTCAATTCTTGTTCAGTTGTGCTTTGAAGCATCTGGTATTAATCCGTGTTGGAAATGAGATACTGGCTTGGATGAGCCCCACTTGTGAATTATTGTGGGCAACCCTTGCATAATTGATCTAAGTACAACAAAAGCCTGGACCAAGTTTTTTCTTCCTTTAAATTGTGATCCCTTTACAGAGGTGTTGCCCTGTGCAGCAGCTGAGAGTGTGAGTTACTTATAAAAATTGCTTAAAGATCTTTTTACTGCTAATTAAATAGTAGGGGAAAAATTCAAAATATTTTCTAATATAACTTACCAGGCTCTCTTTTTTTGTTTCTTTCTAGCCTGAGATTTTTATTTCTGTCTGAACATGAAACAATTTAGACGCTTATAAACAATTAGGGTTGGAGGATGAAAATATGAAAGTAGAACTTAGTATTGCATGGGCTAGCAAGCACATTCAAACTATATTTATCCTTTAAATGTAAAGATCATCTATACATTGCAATTCATACTTTGGTTGACTTTTCAGTGCAGGAACATCAATGGTTTGGGCTTTATTTTAATTAAATAGAATTAGTAAGTAGAAAGAGGGGAAGGGGAAAAAATATTGCTGCCTCCATGAAAAAGAAAGTAGTTGTTCTCAATTCCATGATCAAGAAAATAAAGTTATATAAAGGTCAAACAATACACCCAATAGGGGATATCAGAGCTGGGACAAAATATCCAGTGCTGTAAAAATATTCCTGCCTGTTGCCACCTCAGTGGAGTTCATCAAACAGCTATGAGAATCTTCTTGTAATGGTAATTTTAATGTGTGAAAATACACATTAGGATAGAAATAGGGAAAAACAGTCTCTGGGTTGCTTAATTGGAAGTTGGAATGTGTATCAGAGGAGCAGAATAACACAGTGATTTATTGTTAAAAGTGTCGTAATTACACCTTCAATTATCACCAAAAAGAAAAAAGTTGAGAAATAAGGAGGAATGGTGCAAGTTTAGGGTACATGTTACTGTAAAAAAACCACTTTGGAGTAGCACAGAGTGGCTTATGGCAGGTCAAGAGGGAAAGACAATGACTGAGGGACCCTCTATGGTGCAATTAATCACTGTTTCAATTAAAACATAAACGTGGGCTCTGCCCCTGCTCTCTCCATGGGCTTTCCAGAGGCCCAGCTCCTGTTTGCCCTGCTTGCACAGGGAAGATAAATGTTAGTTGCTCTCTGGGATGATATGCTCAATAAGTTTGACTTGAATTCAAATGAGTTTAAAATAATAGTATTTGCTGGAATTAATGTGATCCACTGTTCCATTTTCTCCTTTGGTATTCCATGAATAACATTAAGTTCTTTTCTGTGGTTGCGCCACCTTTTCCCATTAGCTATGTAGAGCGTGCAGCTCTTTGAAAAATGTCACTGTATAAATAGTGTTGCTGGGAACCTGACTAAGGCACAGCCAGCAACAAAATGTGGAAATGTACCTTGCCGGTGAAAAATAAAAAAAAACAGTGTATGTGAAAATGTGTATAAATGTGTATAAAAATTCTGATGAGTGATGGAAGGACGGAGATGAAAGGGAAGAGTGTGGTCTGTGGTTTTGTTTGTTTTTTGTAAAATTTTGGTTGCACCATTAAAATTCATAATTCTCAAGAGTTCTTTAGACTTAGTTTAACAAAAAAGAAAAACAAACAAAAAAAAAAAACCCACAAAGAAAACCTCCACAAAGCTCTGTAAATCTGGATTAAATATAGTTTTGTAAAGACAAGAAGATCTCTCCCTCAAGGGAGGAAAAACCAGATAAAAATTAGATATTTGGCTAAATGGGGCTTTGCTGTGAACCAAAGCTGTTGCCTGAAACAGTGGCAGAATGGGCTGTTGTGGGAAAAAACACAAACATAAATATACAGGCCATTACTATTAGTGAGAAATCCTTTTTGCTTGCCTCCATGAGCCACCCAGGTAATTGAAAGTGAAAACTGGAGAAGACGTGCCTCCCTACAGAAGACCCATCTCTCCAAACCTTGTTTTCCGACAGCCTGGAGCAGATTTGGGGAACAACTGATTGGAAACTTTTCTGGAAATGTGCGCACCGCTGTGCCCCAGCACCAGGCTGTCACTTCTCTTTCCACTTTTTCTTTTCGCTTTCTCTTTCCTGTTTGCTTCTCCTCTGTCGTGGTGCTGTCCTCTGGATCCAGTTCTGCACAGGATTGTTCCCAGCCAGAGAGCAGGAGCCCGGTTGCTAACTCAGTGCAGCCTATCAACCCACTGCCAGGAGCTGTCAGTGCCTCCTTGTAGCACATTTGGGAATATTTTAGTGCTGGCTTTATGAAGCTTTATGGATGTGGAAGGGATGGGGTATTTTGGAGGGGTCAAGGGGAAAGCTGGCGATCCCTAAGCAAGGCATTTATCCCAATATTCTGGAGTGGCAGCACAAATGGGGAGGTATTCTGGAAATGCCTGCACAATTTAAGCTGTTAGGCACAGCTGAAGTTCCTCTGCCCACTACATAATCCAAAAGCAGCGTGTGGGCACCTGACAGCCTACCTGCAGTACAGCTGAAGGTGTGACTTCAAAGTTACCTGAATTTCATTTAATTCTCTGTTTGACGCTGCTTTGAAGTTAAAGCAACACAGCAGCAGTTCAATTGGAATTTGCCTCTGAAATCAAACTATGTAAAACAATTTGCCAGCTACTCTCATCCTAAGTAGGTCAGCAAAACCCAAGCGAGTAAGACTTTAGGTAAGTCTAAGTTAAGTTTAGGTTCATTCCAGTTATTTTTCCTGCTATGTAGGCAACCCCAGGAGTGGGAAATGCAAAGCCCAGAAAGCCAAGTGGAGCATCAGCGCCAGGAAAGGACCAAGGACAAGGGCAGGGCTCAGATGCCCACGTTTTTATGGGATGTTGGGTGCCATAACTTTGCCTTACAGAGAGCCCATAAAATTGATAGCCTAATTTCACGTGAGAGAAGACTGGACTTCCAGCACTTGCTCAATAGCATGTTTAAATACAATTGTATATAATTATTATGTTTTGTTTACTAGTACACCAACTGAGGATCATTCTTCTTGGATTATGTTCTTTTCTGACTTAGAGACGGGGTAACTGAGACGTGTTTTAAAACTTTTATTCCATTTTCAGTCTCATGCAAAGGGTGAGACAATACAGATGTTAGAATACACACTATTACAATTTTAAGTCAACTATTTCTTAATTACAGTACACTAAAAGTACATTTCTTGGCCTATCAGCTTTTGCCACACTAGACTGCAATTGCTTTAAGAGTAATTATCTAAAATTATCTCTTGTGGGTCTTAATGTAATGAATATTTCATAATTTTGTTTCTCCAAAGTATTCTAGTATTTTTGTATTCATCCTTTGAAACTTGTTTCTATTTCCATTTTTCTTTCAACAATGTCAGTACTATTCCATAACATTTCTAAATTAACATTTCTTATCTTAAATATATATACTACACAGACGCACACTACGTGAACATTCTGTTCCAGTTTTGAGAATTTTCTACAGACCCATTTCCCACAACTCCCTCCCAGTAAAATTCCACCACCACCCCTCCTGTGCCATAAACAATCCCTGAAAAGTGGAATAGCAGCTCAGACTGCGTGGATTAAAGCAACACCCCTGGGGAGCCACCACAGATCACCCGAAACTGAGCCTGGGCCTCTCGTATTCATTTGATACAAACAGCTCACCTGGGTGGAAGGTGACCACACACCTCTCCTTTCTCCAGCTCAATTTAGACACCATCCAGCAGCTGTGTGAGCACCCTTCAAGTCAGGAGAGGAAATAACCACAGGTTCTGCTTTTGAAAATGGCATTATTGCCAGAGACACGCTCTAAAAGATGTGTCCTGAAATTGCAGGAGAGGAAAAACACAGTATGTAATCAGGGACTGGAAACGGTCATTTATTAAAAGCCCCTAGCAATTTTCGTGTGAGATTGCTAAATGAAACCTTTGTTCTCCCTGAGGAATCAATGACCTTTGAAAAATTAGTGACCAAACAGAAATAGAAGACAATTCAAGGTAAGTCTATTGACAAAAGAGGAAAAGGAATCAAGGGTTCAAACTGTCTCGATGAAAGTGAAATAGTGGAGGGTGCTGCTGGGTGAGAGGTACCAAGTGAAGGTTAAAATGTCTCACATCTGCCACAAATCACAGTTAAGAAAATCTGCGCACCAAAGGGTGTTTGCCCACCTGCCAGGTGCATAAAATTAGGGAGAAAAACCTAAATTCTCCCAAATATTTCCCCTCACTAGTTTGAGTTGTGCCAGGTGGGGTCAGAGGTTCAGGGGTTTAAAGCCCAAACACACACATGAGAGGGAGAACAGGTTTTGGTAGCTGTGTGCCAAAAAAAAAAAAAAAAAAAAAAATTGATATTGTTTCATTTTCCTGAAGAAACATAAATCAGGACTCCCATCTGCACTTTAAATGCTGCGTTACCTGCTCCTGAATTAAGCCTTCTATAATTGCGGAAGGGTTTTAAAAATGAAGCGTCAGCCATGGATCTCCTTATTCTGGTTCTGTATTTTCTGCAGCATTTATGACCCCAGGCATGCAGTTCTGAGTATCCAATCTCAAGTGATTCAGACAGAACAATTTTTTTAGGCAAAGTATTCCAACCCAGAATTTTGTGAACACCAGATCAGTGGCAGATTTTGGGAAGTCATACTCCCAAAATGTAGAAGTCTTTAAACTAAAATTAATTTAGGAAAAAACAGCCCATACACTAAAGAAATATATGTTGTTGTTTACCCTTCATCCCAAACACTCTCTTTCTCAAAAATTTGCATTTTGTCACTTGCCACTCTGTAAAACTACGGTTTCTCAATTTCTAGCTGTTAACACCCTGTGAATCTTCAACACTGGTTCTATCGGTGCTTATACCTATTAATTAAATTCAAGTAATTTAAATTAGTTAAATACCTATTTGACAATCCCACTCAGCTGCTAATACTTAAAAATTTTCCAGTCTTTTTGTAAAATGCAGAAGTAATTAGAAGGCGATGCACCATCTGTCCTCGTAATATCTCTGTTAGTTTTGCAGGTTATCAAAAATTCAGTGCTCCCTCCCTCTCCTTCATAACCTTCTCCATGTTTTCTCTCACAGTCAGTTTCTTTTTATCATAAAAAGATTGTAAGTTCAGAAAGCATTCAAAACCCCAAAAAGAGCCAAAGCTCTATGGTTCTGTAAGGGTTGTGTGGTTTTAAGGCAGGAAGGATGGCGCTGCTGATGTGACACAAAGCAGACATTTACAACAGACCTTCAGGTTTTCCTTATTGAGTCTTTACAGACCATGTAAATATATTTGCATCACTTAGAATACGGATATACTTTTTTCAAAAAAATTGAGAAGTCCTAGCAAAAGGTTATGTGGGGTTTGTTTTGACAGGGAAGCCATAAAATAGCAGCTGGATATAGTAAAAGCCTATCCAATTAAGAAATTCTTTTGAATATCAAATAACCTGAAAAACTTACGTAGATATGGTAAAAAAGGCAAAACTGTGGGGAAAAAATCAGCTTTTTGTCCCACCATTTTATTTAACTTTATGTGATGCAGCTTTTACTAGTTATTGGTTTACATCCATTTTTTATGTCTATGTATGATGGTGTACAGGTAAAAATTAATAAATATGTAAATGCTTGGAGTTCCTTTCTGTTCAAGTGGAAAATAATATTTGTTGCCTGGGAATGAATATGCACAGAATGGAGAAATTAAAACTATTTCTAAAACTTTGCCATTACATTTCCTTGTATTCTGCACTTCTTAGCTGTAAAACCTAATTCCTAAAACTTCAGTCTTTGCACAGAATTATTATTTATATAGTGCTGCAATGTCTGAATAAATATTGTCTAATTCTTCATTTATTTGCCTGGTTCAAGTGGTCTCACACAAGTGTCCAAAGGACTGTAATCATTCCCTTACCTCATTTTCTCAACAAGGCAGTGTTTTCACAGTGCTCTGTTGCTATAATAGGTATTATAATGGAAGAAAATTGAAATGCTTGCTCAAACATTTGCCAAAAAATTAGAAATTCTGGACTGCCACCAAGTAAATGAAAAGAATTCCCAGTCAGACATCCTTCAGCTACTCCCCATCCATTCAGAGAGTACCCAGGGGAGCGGGATACTCCTTGGTTTGGTGAGCCTTGTAAAATTCAGGAGAACCCAAATTAGGTGCCTTTTCATGCAGTTTTGTGCCAATGCTGGATTTCTCTGCAATGCCTGGAAGTAATTTGTTAAATGTCTCACTCTTCCATGAGGTACTGCTGGTGCCTAAAACATCACCCATCAGGAAGGAATGACCTTTCCACAAAGGAAAAAAAAAAACCCTAAAAAATCACCGCTTATGTCTTTTTAAATGCTGATAAACTCAGGTGGCACCAACAACCCTATCAAGATTTATTGAGCAATACCCTCCAGTATATAAGCACCATCAGGTAGCTTTGCATTCTCTGATGAATAAACAATTGAAGTCGTAATTGTTTGTGCATTCCTGAAAATGTCAACAAAATCAAACATCTGTCATGCCAGATAAGGAAACACGGCTCGTTTAATACACTTAGTGCTCTGCTCAGCCTTGAAAAGGTCACTCCAGTTCCAGCAAGCAGGGTGTAATTTATTGGCTCCCAGTAAATGGCCGTGTAGTGACAGCAGAGCTGTGGCCGTGTTTGGTTACCCTTCAAACGAGATATTTGATTGAGATGGCACATCACATTTAGCACAATCTGTTTAATGTTGCTTTTGGATGTGCTCTCACCCTCTCAATTACAACCAGCCGTGACACGAAACCATTTTCACCAAAGCAACGCTCACAGCCCCCAGCCCCAGCCCACCACAATAAAGCCAGAAGGACGCCTTGAAATCCACCCATTTGAGACAACAAACAGCACACCAAGGCAGCATTCACCCCTCTGTCATCCTCAGTGGCAGCAAACAAAACCCACACGTGGCTCCACTGCAGATTGGAGCCATCCCCAGCACACAGGTGATGCCAAGGAGGGCTGGACGTATGGAGGTAAAGCAAATACATATATTTATATGACAGCTATCTGAGACACATCTGGAGGTAAAAACAAATTAGCTAGGAAATTGTTTTTCTGACTCTGCTCTGGCTTCCTGGATGCTGAATCCCTTCACAAATAACTCATGGCAAAGTGCTGCTTGTTCTCCCTGCTGGCTGCACCAAAAGGGCTGTGGGGACAGCCCAGGGGTGCCTCATTTTGCAGTGTCACAAACATCTTTTCATTAAAATCCTTTCGTTAGGATTTTTCCTGCTCAAGCTGAGAAGTTTCAGCAACAATATGTGAACAATGGTTATCTGCCGCTGTGGAATGCAACAGGTGCATCCGTGATTGGTGTCCTGTGGATGTTTGGATTTACTGACCACTCACGGCAGAGCTGTTCTCGCCTTCTGCTGGGACACAGAACTTGGTTATTCATTCCTTTTCTATTCCTAGCTTACCTAGCTTCTGAGAACTTTCTCTTCTATTCCTTTTAGTATAGTTATAATGTAATATATATCATAAAATAATAAATCCAGCCTTCTGCAGATGGAGTCAACACTCTCGTCTCTCTCTTCCCCTCAAAGCCCTTGTGACCACCGTCACAGCACAGACCTTTTTTTTAGCTGAAAACTGATCTCTTGGAACCATTCTCAATGAGCTCCATTAGTCTCCTGTTGGAATGTGCTCCAAAGATTTGCTAATGTCAGTGAGAAGGAGATAATTTGGGGTGAATACGGACACAGTGTGGCACAGGGGATCCTGACTCCTTCAACACATTGCCTTTGAAGCACAGTCAATTTTTTTTGCTTGATGGCTGTTGTAACCTAAGAGTGCAGTGCATTCAGTGTCATTTGGCCCTAAAAATCCTGAAAAAGAGTTAATTGTTGGTGCTGATGAGTAGGTTCTGCCCCTCTTTAAGCTGAGAGGTCTAATCCTGCAGGATGCCATGGTGTGGGAGATCCAAATAAGCAATTTTTCTGTATTTCCCAGACTGGCTGGCAGGTCAGAGCTAGCACAGATGCACAAATGTGTTGATCACATCACTGAACAGCTGGTGGGAGCTGGCCCAGCTCTCTTCCCTCTGTTCTTCTCCCAAGCATTTGACTCCTGAGCCAATTCTGTGAACTGGCTCCAGGAATTTATTTATAATCCATGGAGGTGATTTGGGGTGAGAAGACAATGCTCTTAGAAGGTTTGTGCTTTTAGGGAAAGGTGAATTTGAGGTGCTTTGTATATCTAAATTGTGTAAGACCTTAAACAAAAGAGGAGAAAAGGTATGGACTGTTCTTCCTTTCCTTTATTTTTTTTACACAAGAGAGTCACAAGGCCAAGTGAGGATTATGCTACCGGGGTTTTTTCATCCCAACAGGATTACAAAATGCTTTATGAAGTGTCAGTTTGTTTCATGCCTGCCAGTAATGGAAAATGGGGATTACAGCCCTCTTTGCAAAGGTTGATCACTGCTCCCCTGAGCAGGGACAAGTGGGCCTGTGCATCCAGATCAATCCTAAAGGACTCCTGTGGGAAAATAAGATTGGGTTTCGGCTGTCTCAGTATCCAGGCTTTACACTGGATTTTTTCCAGGCTCTCCCACAGCCTGTTTTCAGATTTTGAGTTGGCCTGACCCTTCCCACTTACAAATAGATGTCATGTAAGGACATCAAGCAGATTCACTCCTGAGGCATAACATGGCATCTCTGTGAGGGAGTGGATCACCCATTCTCATGATCAGCTGTCATGATTTATGTGAGACATGGTTTAAAAAGAGCCAGAAAGTCACCCCCACCCTGCCCTGGTGGGATCAGTGAGACAATTCGAGGGCAAAAGTGATGAACCCGCAGGCTGAGATGAAGACATTTGTAGCCATGATATTTCCTGAAAAATTCTTTCCTTAGGATTTTTCCTCCTGAGAAGCTGAGAGACCTCAGGAACAAAATGCAAACAATGGTTATCTGCTGCTGTGGAATGCAACAGGTGCATCTGTGATTGGGCTCATGTGGTTGTTTCTAATTAATGGCCAATCACAGTCAGCTGGCTCGGACTCTCTGTCCAAGCCACAAACCTTTGTTATCATTCCTTCTTTTTCTATTCCTGGCTAGCCTTCTGATGAAATCCTTTCTTTTATTTTTTTTAGTATAGTTTTAATGTAATATATATCATAAAATAATAAATCAGCCTTCTGAAACATGGAGTCAGATCCTCGTCTCTTCCCTCATCCTTGGACCCCTGTGAACACCATCACACTGCCACACCAAAATCTGGTGGCTCAAAAGCTCAGAATCTGAATTCAGTGCTTAATCAAAAATCTCAGCTCTGGCCCTGCCAGCAACCTCCTGCTAAGCAGGAATCAAACAGCATTTCCCATGATGGGTTAGGGGCACCCAAAACAAACAAAGGGAAATAATCACCTTGCAGATTGCATCATCCCACTGTGGAACACATTGCTGCAAAATGTGTGAAGGAGTGAGGAAATGATCAGACAAATCCAAAGAGCCCGGGCACATCAGTGTGAGTCCAACAGGAGAGTCCACAGAAAATGTGAATTCTGTGGACTGTGAAGCAGATAGGGGGAAGTGTCCCAAAGAAGGACCTATATGTAATGCTGTATTTAGTACCTCTCCAAAATTCTGTTGTTTCCTGTTTCTTGTGTTCTTGTGTCTGCTGCTGGTTGATCTCAGAGACAGCACTGATGTTCACAGGGGTCCCAGGATGAGGGAAGAGACGAGGATCTGACTCCATGTTTAAGAAGGCTTGATTTATTATTTTATGATATATATTACATTAAAAATATACTAAAAGAATAGAAGAAAGGATTTCATCAGAAGGCTGGCTAAGAATAGAAAAAGAAAGAATGAATAACAAAGGGTTATTCTTGGACAGAGAGTCCGAGCCAGCTGACTGTGATTGGCCATTAATTAGAAACAACCACATGAGCCCAATCACAGATGCACCTGTTGCATTCCACAGCAGCAGATAATCAATGTTTGCATTTTGTTCCTGAGGCCTCTCAGATTCTCAGGAGGAAAAATCCTAAGGAAAGAATTTTTCAGAGAATATCACGGCTACATTTCACCCTTTTTATTTTAATTAAATTAAAAAGAAAAAAGTGTTTGTAATTTCGTCTGCTGGGCCCATGCAGAGGAAAGAACAAACACTTCACAGGTTTTCTGTTGCCAATCAAAACCTCAATCAAGTGCTGATGTGAAATGATCAGGGAAATTCTTCACATGTAGAACATCAAATTCTATCATATCACTAAAACAATCTTACAATATAAGAAAATGCAAAAAACAATGCAAAGAAAGTTCATTGCTTCAAGTCCAAACTGCTGAGTTTCAGGAGAAAGTCCATGAACTGAAGATGTTCCTCTTTGGCATCTCTGAAAGTCCCTTTTGGTACTGAAACAGGCTTGCAGAATCCTGAAACAACAAATTGCTAAAGAAAAATCCATCAATAGTTATCCAAAATCCATTGATAGTTATTAAGCAATTTTGAGAAAATTTCTAGAATGTCTTGGCCACAGCCCTTTATTGAACCACTTGGGCTGAAGCTAATATTTTGGCGTTTCAATGCTTTTGAGCTGCCTGCCAACTCTTCCAACTTTTTTCACTTAATTTTTTCTTTTCTTTTTTTTTTTCCTGAAAGAGCAGCAGCAGCAGATAACCATTGTTTACATTTTGTTCCTGAGGTCTCCCGGCTTCTCAGGAGAAAAAATCCTAAGGAAAGGATTTTTCAGAAAATATCATGGCTACACACTGAGAGAGCCCTTGGTCTGGGCCAGCAAGGACCAGGCTGGAATATTGCCTTAAACAACCTTTCAGATGCACCTTTAAAAACCTAATTGTGTTTCAGACCTGCCAAGTGTTCGGCTGATCTTGGTCATAAAGATATATTCCTCTTTGGTTTGTATTTTTAATCATAATTAAGTCCATTTTTCTACTCTTGGCCTTATTGCTATTTCATTTACTTAAGCTGTAATGATTAAATCTAATTTACTACTCTGTGAAATCTTAATCCTTCTGAAAAGTAATGGGCAAAGTTCACAGGTCAGTTAAGACACTGATTCACCACATAACCTCCATTTAGTAATTCCATTTATTTCAATAAAACTAGCTGGCACATGAAAGAAAGACTCTACAGTGGCCTTTAGTCTCCAGAAAATCATAGAATTTTTAATACAAGCACTGAAGAGATGTCTTGACCTCTTCCTGAATGTATCATTTTTCATGGGAAAAAATCCAAAATAAACCCAGCTCATAAAATCTCTCTAAAGAAAGCCACCTACATTTTGTGCTTGTTCTTATTTTACAAGTACAACATTATCCTTTTCAAATACACAAAATGTCAGCTTGATAATACAGGGGAAAGGGCTTCCATATCCACAGTGAACATGATTTCTCTAAAAAACAATAAATGAAAAGCCTATTACTAATGCAGTATTCTCTTTTAATCACATTTGTTCATTACTACCATATTTTAGGTGATATAAAAGGTGGAACAATTATTGCCTTGTTCACTTTGATTTATTTGGCTCAGTGCCTCCTTACCTAGGTAATGTAAAATAAACTGTGCTACATGGGTCATTTATGATGTGATTTAATAAGATGCTTTTTATTTCTAGCCTGTAGGGAAGCATATTATTCTGGAAGCACCTGGCAAAAAAAGAAAAAAGAACCCTAAACAAAATAAAAACCAAAACAGCTAACAACATTTCTTTTGTTCATTTTCTATTTCCACTCAGTAGACTCCAGCCTAGAAGTTAATTTAAAGCAGGTTTTTCATGGTGGTAATGTACTAAAACAGGGCTTCAAAACCCACATCAGGAAACGGTGCCTGGATGTCAAAATAAGGAAGGTTGTAACTACAAGCTTGACCAGCTCCTAACTTCCTTTGGGTATTTCCCTGTAAATTAAGACTTGTTCCTTTCGACTGGCTGAAACAGCTTAATGTTTTTTGCTTAGCAGCAAATGCTGTCTACAAAGTAATATTTATATAACAGGTACCTGAGACACATGTGAAGGTTAAAAATATTAGCTAGGAAATTTGTTTTCCACAGACACAGTGAGCAAGTTTACCACACTGAAACTTACCAAAAACTTGCAGGAATTTGGGATCAGTTTCTATGGATTTTAGGGGTTTTTGGTGATTCACTTATAGCCATTCTGTGGGAACAACGTTAACTCAAAACTCTGCAGATGGCACAAAGTTAAAGGAGCTGAAAGGATTTGAAAATCCTATATGGGGATATTCCATATATTGTACGTGGAAAAGCTGATGCTGATGACAAAGCACTGCAGCAAAGATCTACCTGTTTCCAGTATAAATCCCTGGGGTTTTGTCACTCAAAATTTTAATTTTAATTTGAAACAACATTGCTTCCCTTAAGGATCTCTCTGGATAGAGATTAATGAGTGAGAAGAGTTTAAAAAAAATTTAGAAACCCAATGATTGCACCAATTTTTCTATTTCTAAAAACGAGTAGCATTTTACCAGACAACTTCACAAGGAAATCTTCAGCTGACTCCTTTTTTAGGGGTGGATATTTTTCTTTATCTCAGCTCTAGTGTTTACCATTGTATCTATGTATGTAGCATTGGATTTTTCATTACGTTTATTCCCCCCTTAATAAAATTCTGTATTTCCTGGTATACAGCCTCCTTCAAAGTTAAAAGCACAAGCAGGAAACCTTTCACTGTAGCTTGAGAAATCCCAACCAACAAAAATCTCCACCAAGTGCCTGCCTGAAGCCCTAAAATTCAGCCTAATATTTAGTTCCCCTGAATTTTAGAAACTTGGCAGCATCACCATGTGGAAGAGGCATGGAGACTGAGGAGGTGGTGAAGGGTTCAGTCCCCACAAGGCTTTTGGGAGGAATTACAGCAACAACACAAATCTGTGTGAATTCTGAGTCCCCTGGAAACGTAGATGGGGATGGCAGGAGTACATACCATTTTATCTGTGCTTTATGAGACACCCTTGGACGTCCTGAAATGCAGAACATAAGAACAGGTAGAAATAAGAACAGGTAAGGTCTATTCTATGATTCTTAGTATACAGGTAAAGGATTAACTAATCTCCAGTTATAAATTGTTTTCAGCACCAGGCTTCCAAGACAATTTCTGCCTCTGCTGCTGCAGTGATAACATCTGATGCTGTCTCTTCTGGCAGTATTTAGGCATGTGAAGTAAAGCACTTACCTAATTGCATACGAGGGTAGTACATCAATACAGCCACATAATCCATAAATATTTTCCTTTCATAAGCTCTTATCACATTACCACTGATTATTTAGGGGGCAGAAATCATTAGTTTTATGTGGCATCCTTCCCTTTATTATTTTTACCCTTTAATGAGGTTAAAATATGCCAAGGAGCAGGAATTGAAAGTGGGGAGCAATAAGACTGGAAATTGAGTGATTGGAACGACTTCAAGGATGTGCACAGAGAAGCTGCAGCTCTATTTCACAAGCTGCAGCCTGGATATAGCTGGTCCAGGCATGGGTGGGAGGGAGTGGCACAGTGTGCCAAGATCTGCATTTGCCAATCCATTTGCTGTTCTGAATGGCCAAGGCAGCACAGTTCACCACTCAAAGAGCTGTCTGGGAAAGACTGAGGCTAAAATGACATTAATTTAGATCTTTTTTCAGCTGTGGAAGCAGAGATGCTGAAGATGATCATACGACTTGAGAGATTCCATAAAGGAATATTGTCTCATAGACTCAACTTGCTCAAAAAGTGTTCATGAAAAACATCTCCTGATGCAAATCACCAAGAATCACACTGATTCCTCTGTAAGATCATGCTTCATTACTCACTGAAATTAGCAAAATGACTTCTCTTAGCTCCAGAGGCACAATCAATTGAGGAACTTGTGAATGTGATGAAGCTGTTGTTACACAGGCAACAGAAGATGATGTTTTGTCGTTTTGTTATAGCAAACCTGACTGCAGCAGAAGACCTAAGGGACCTAAGACAAATGGTTGTATGAAATTATTTATGGGTAGCTTTTGTGTCATCTCTCTTGTGCCTGCTAACATAGTAGGTTTACTTTAATAAAAACATGGGAAAAATATCTTAGTATCTGGTTTAAAGGTTATTATTGTTCTTTCAGAGAATCTAATCTCACCCTGGGCTCCCTCCTGAGCTATATTAACTAATAAAATTTTCTTTTGTGCCTTTTTTAAGACACCGCCACGCCATGTGCAATTCAGTGGAAACACTTAATTTTTTGTATTTTAAACTTGGTTTACAGACTTGCCATTAGTTTTGGGCTTCCATAAAGAAAAGTCTTGGTGATAGCAAGGAGCCTGCTTAAATCTTGTAGCAGCAGCACACACTGCATGGGGAGCACAACACAATAAAAAGAACGTACTCTGCTCACCCTGATGCCTTGGGATTTTAGCTTTTATATTTTTCATATATTTGTGATCCTGCAATTCTTTTATGTATCACTCTAAACTCCACATTCAGTGTCAGCTGCTGCTGTCCCATTATGGGCAGACACAACAATTCCTCTCCAGGCCTGGCAACCAAGGGCACCTCACTGCCCAGAAATGCAAACAAAAGTGAGTTGGGTGGGCAAACTTGGGGTAAATTACTTCATTAGCTGAACCTGTAATTGTTAGATTAACCCCCAATATGCAAATGAACCAAACATTTAAAAGTGTGAAAACCTGTGACTTGCCATCCGTTTTTTGGGTGTAGCCCCTGAGGGGGCTTTGTCTGCCCAAAAACGTACCTGAAGGTCCTTCAGTAAAATTATAGCTGCTTTTTATTCCCTTAATTTTGTCTGGCCTCTGTTTTTAGGCAGCCCCAAAAGGAATCAACCCTTGAGCCTTCAGTGTTGCTCATCATGGTGTTGGATGAGAGAATGGGGGGCCAGGGGAGTGTGTCAGCCCTGGGACAGCTATTTGGAAAATGTGCTTTTTGAGAGCTAAGGAGAAAGGCTGGCAAAGGGCTTGAAGTCTGTAATTTAGATGTCAGAATGTGTCAGATATATCACTGTCAAAGCCGATCTGTTAGCAGTGAGTGTAAAATTTGCCCACAGAAGTTCTCCTCCAGGCAGTCAGTAGCCTGCAGTCAGCGCTGGGAGTAGATCCAGCCCTTCTGGAATGAGACTTGAGAAGTGGCCTGGATTTCTGCCCTCACAAAGCCAGGGCCTCTGGGGTTTTCAGTGCTGCTCTGTTCTTCTCTCACCTTCACAAAACGAAAGGAAATACAACTTTATCAATGTTTGATTACTGATGTTGCTGCTTCAGTGGAAGTCCGTAAAGATTAGAATTATCATAACCACTGATTCACACAGATTTCCAGAACAAAACAAAGGTGATACCAATCCAACTGGGGTCCAAAAATAAACCTGTTCAAATTCTGCAACAATTCCCCCTGCCAAGTTCCTTTGTGGCTGGATGGAGCCAGGATTAATTGGCCACCAGTTGCAGACCTGCTGCCTTTGTTGTGAACAGCTGCCAAGCAAATCCTACATCCCAACTTAGCACAGTGACTGGGCTGTTCTGGGGGATTCCCTCTATTCCCTTACCTCGGCAGTCTAAATCCATGTTGATTTCCCCATGCAGAAACAATACATTCACAGTTTCAGTCACAAATCCCTGACAAATTTATTTCAGCTGTCTGTATCAGAAGGAGGTTCTGCAGATGCCATTGACTGTCAGCTCAGACTGTGCTTACAGAGGATGCACCTTCCCGTCCTCTTTACTGAGCACTCACAGTGATCAGAGAGTCAGTCTGTTGTTGCAGAAAGTCAGAGTTAAAAGCAGAAATAAAAAAGAGACATTAGCACTCCTACTAAAGCTAACGTTGCATTGCTGCATAGGGAAATCTCACAAGCATCTCTCTGCCGTTCTCACAAGGTCTTTCACTCAACAAGGCAACTAAACTACACCAAATGTTTCATCCTGAAAGAAGCTGCAAAGCAGCCCTTCCTCCCAAGTACATGTGGAAAAATTCATAGGTGCACAGACTTATTTACCAATTTACCATGTTTTATTCCACTGCTTAAGAATCAGCCAACTTGCTGTTGCATCATTGCCATATTTATACCATTGTCAGAGTCAAAATGATCCTACAAGAATCTGCTGAAAACCTTCTTAAATGCAGGCACATTTGGCTCTTAACAAGTCAGTACATCAAAACTTTGTATTACTTCATGCAATGCTTAAAAAGCAAACTCTTTCTCCATCAGGGGAAAATCATCTTATTTGGAACAGGCTGATTGTTATTCCAGGCAGGAATGAGTTTTCCAGAGAAGCTGTGGCTGCCCCTGGGTCCCTGGAAGTGTCCAAGGCCAGGCTGGAAAGGGCTTGGAGCACCCTGGGATAGTGGAAAATGTCCCTGCCCATGGCAGGAGGAGGCACTGGAGGAGATTTAAGGTCCCTTCCACCCCCAGCCACTCTTCAAATTTATGATTTCACTTAGATAAAAACACTTCTCAGACAGTTTGGCCTAATTTTTTAATGCCCTTAAAAATCAAAAGAAACCTGCATATGAAGAAGAGCATATAATGCTTTATGAATTTCATACAACACAGAGCAAACAAGAGATTGAAGAACCTGTGTGGTAGATCCCTGTGTTTGGTGGAGATGGGATGAAAAAGAAGTAGTGAATTTTTGTGGGGCATTGGGGAGCTTATATTGTGCTCCAGTAACATGATGGTATGATTTCATGTTGGCTCAAATGCAGAATAATTACTGTTGTTAAGAGAACACAACAGGTTATATGACTTGGAAATCCATTGTGGAGTTGTCGTGCTGTGGCTGGACCAACAGGCAGATTTTCCTGATCAATGTAATGGAAACCTCCCAAGAGGGTCTGCAGGCTACAATCAAATCTAACTCATTGAGTTTGTCAGCAACAGATAAGGATCTGACCAGTGCAGCCTAAACTGGAGATAATGGTTCCTTTCAAAACAACACTCATAAAATTGATCTGATTGCATCTTTCTGGCATTTTAAATTCAGCCAGGCAATAACCCAGCATAAGGCTGCTGGAAACAGCTCCTGCTGATGGAATGGGGCAGGTTCATTGCTGTGGCTTAACTGGGAGGGAAAATCACTCCCCAGCCCTGTGCAGGTGCAGGAGCTGAACCACCAAAAGCCTGTTGGGATCACACTCGCACTGCTTTTCCTGGAAAGAGGAGCAGCATCATCCTCACCTCTCTGCAGACCAGTGAGAATCCAACACAAACGTACACTGAGCAGAAGGGATTTGTCCTTTCTTTGGTACACTAAGTGTTCTGCAAGTCTCATAAATAATTTTTAAAGCTACCTACTGTGATAAAATATGCAGCCAGGCTGTGACTGGAATACTGTGAGAGGCTGGTATTGAGAGTTCTGTGTCTCACAACACCTCCTCAATCCTCTCACCTGGTGTCTCCCCACCTCCCTTCTAATCCCCCACGAAAATTTTTAATTGTTTCATTGTGTAAAATCCATCGGGGAGTTCGCAACATGCAGAGTGTCACCAGCAGGATGGTTGGGTTTAAATTAATACAAAAATGCACTGTGTGCTCATCCTCTCTGAGGACACTAAAACAGTGAACTTGACCAACTTATCTGGTTTGTTTATTTTATTGGTGCCAGGGTGGGGGTTTTTGGGCAGATTTTGTCAGGTTTTTGCTCTGTCTGGATCTTTTTTTTTTTTCTGTTTTGTCTTGATTTTGTGGAAAGGTACAGCATAATGTTAGTCTTGGTGAAAATATATTTTTACTTTCTTTCATTTTCCAGCAATTTATTTCAGACTAGGAGAAAAAAAAAAAACAAACTCAAAATATAAAAAACTGTCTGTCTCAGACACAACTTTGCATCAGATATTATTCTCTTTGTAAATATTGTTTCCTTTCTGGAAAAAAAAAAAAGGTGTGTGTGCACATTATCCTGAGGAAACTCAGGATAAAGAGATTCCCAGATCAAGGAACCAGGGGAGGGAAAAACCTGAATGGGATCCTTGCTTCTTACCTGATTAAAATGGGTAAAAACAAGAAGGATCAAGGCACCCTGTGTGGTTTTATAAGCGTGGTTCATTCCTTCACCCCCAACTTTGTGCCTATTTTAATTTTCTTGGTAAATGGTGCCCTCTGCAGCATCCCTTCGACTCTTGCAAGGTTCTCAGCACTTAGACTGAGCCTTAGTGCATCACAGGCAAGGGATATGGTGCCAAAATACAGAATTCCAGCAAATCTGCATGGTTTTTGTGTTGCTTTACAGTGCATGCTGCAAGTCTAATGTTTCCCAGGCTGTAGCCAGCATCAAGAAGAGATTTTACTAAATCAGCATCTGTACAGAAGCCAAAGCGGGACACATGCAAAGAAAGAGAAAAAAAACCCTGCTCATTAAAGCAGTTATAAGAATATTATTTGGAAAACTCCCATATGTGACTTTTTTCCTAGTATTAATAGCATTCACTTGTATGATATCTTTCAGCCAAGGATTTAATTTAATAAGCATTAACTATTTCTTCCTGTGGGATTTGTAAAGAACATGAGATGTTATTAACACCATTTAAGGTATAATTGAGATTTTTTTTTTACATTTATTTTGATTTTATCACGGGTTTTTTAAATCTCAGAGTATGCTGCAATGTGTAACTACCTAATCCAGAATTCATTATAAAGAAGACCTGGTAATGTAATGACAGCAGTTTCTAGGTCACACATTTTCCCTTCTGAAATTCTCCCTTGTCTGCTGTACATAATTTGTCTTACACCCTACAGTCTCTTTTTCAAAGGGAACTTTTAATCTTTTATGGAGACCTGATAGCTCCTGAATCATAAAAGAATAAGTTCAGCCAGAGAATTAAAAAATGCTGGGATGAGAAAAATAAGAGCTAGACAAACATCTGTCAGGAATGGCTTAACTTTAACTGGGGCAAAACATCAGCTAGGTGACTTCATGAGATCATCTTTGTCTCCATTCCCATTTTTTATTACTCTATCAATAACCTCTCTTGATAGGACCTTGTTTCATTTCTAAGGCATTTAACCTTGTATTTAGGGGACATTTCACCCAATTCCCAGCTTCAGAAAATACACCTTGAAGTACAGCTGCTTAATAAATATTATGTGTTTAAGTAATATATTAAATATGTGTAACATGTCCCTATTCTGTCAAATCCAGCAAAAAAAGGCATGCACAGTTCCTGGAGTTTTTTTGGCATATCACCACCCACAAAAAATACGTGGCTATGGGACTTCTGATAGGGATGGGGTTTAACATGTCTGAAAGATTGACAATATTCACAAAATTCATGGAATCTTGGAATTGCTTGGGTTGGAAGGGACCTTAAATCCCATTTCTGCAGTCACAACTCAGGTACCACCATTTCCTCACAGCAAGGTGTTTCCATGGCTCGGAGCAGTGTGACCCCATCCATGCCCTTTCAAGACATCCCTGACCATGTTTAACATTCCACTTGCAATCTACCCGTGTCCTGTCTCAAGGCATCAGAGATGGAGACTTTTCCCAAGTCCAGGTCACTATAAATTGCTAGACATACACAACTCCCTCCCTTTACCTCCCTGCCAAGCAAAGATGCAGTTATTTTAACTTGCAGGATTCCACCAACTGTTTTCTGTTCGGTCTGATAGTTCATCCACTTCAAAAAAGCTCACCAAGTGAGAGATAAAAGCTGTTGGGTGAAGAAAATGGCTGTGAGTTATTCACTTGGTCTCTAGATGACCAGAAGTGTCTATCAGCAGTCAATATTGGGAAAAAAATTACTGATTACTGCAGTAAAGTATTCCAGAGCCATTGACCTTTCAGGGTGTTTGGTCCTGTAGCTCAAGACAAGATAATTTCACCTTGAATTTTCAGTTGTGAACAAGCATTTGTGGAGGGGGAAAAAAAAGAAGGAAAAAAAAGAAGAAAATTGAATTACATGGGTGATGCAGCACCTGTGCTGTAATTCAAGGTAGAAGGCAGGAGAAAGAGGGACAAGATGATCACTGAATGAATCATTGCTTTTCACATTTGTTCCTTCTTTATTCTTCCTTTCTCAGATTAGGCTGGAGCCTGCAAGTAAATAATCACATGGAGTATAATAAATACTTTTTCATATTCTGCATGCTATACACTTGCCCTTCTGAGAATTTTGAATGGATCAAAAAATGGATTCATTTTCTCTGGGACGCTGTGGGAAAATTTTTAGCCATTCGGATAAAGGACCTGTGTTTTTCTCCACCATATCCACACTGCCACACTCATCACGTGTCAAACAGCATCACAGCTGATCTCTGGCACCAAGAGAACGTGGTGCTTCAAAATTCAGGAGTGCTGCTGCTGTGCCTAAGGTGCTGCTGGGATCTCCCTGGGTCATCCAAGGCTCCTTTAACGTTGTTGGGACTGGGTACAGGAAGCCTGGAAAAGGCTGAGAACTCAGAGGATGCAAAGTTACCAGAAATTAAATTTATCCCTGATATTTGCTTTCGGCATTTTAGAGACATATGAGGAAATTTGCTCTTAACCTTTAGTTTTAATCTAGTCTAGGTTGTTCTTAAGAAAAGGAGCAAGAAGGAAAAAATAATAAAGGAAATGTTAAGCTTGTAGCATATTTTCCTTTTTTTTTTTTTTCTCCTGAGGAGTACATATATTTTATGGATTTAATGCCTGAGAAGAAGTAGCTTCACTGAACCCTCCCACTTCACACAAATCTAATTTCTGGAAATATCTTTGCAAGCCTGCATTCCAATCACTCCCAGCATATTCCTTGCTGCCTGTAATTAATGGCAGCTAAAAAAAGAAATTGGGAAAACTCATCTATTTCATACAATTTTTTCCCCAATTAGCCAAAAAGCTCTTTAAAGCTTCTGGCCTGCCCAGGAAATCTGCTATCCTTTTTGCACAAGTTGGTTGCTTGAATGCCTATACAATCTTGCTTAGACCTATTGAAGTGGATTAAAAAAAAAACCAAAAAAACAAGAAAAACCAACTCCTTTTTTGGGGTTTTTTTTTGGTTTTTTGGGTTTGTTTGTTTTGGTTTTTTTTTTTTTTTTTTTTTTTTTTTTGCTTTGGTTTGTTGTTGATGTTTTGAAAGAAAAACTCAAGAGATTTAGGTCTCAGTGGGAACGTCTTACTAAATATCTTTTGGTGGCCTGGCTCCATAGCAAATCTTTCTCCTTCCTTGTGAGGCAATTCCACCCATTTGTCAGGACACAGAGGAAACTGTATGAATTCTGGAGTTGTCCCAGTCTGTTGCAATGCCATGATCACTGTATTAATGCCTTTAATCAGGTCTTACTTAGGTGATCTTCACAAGTGCTTCACATTCCGAGGGTTTAATGAAAATGTTCTCTTTAACTGTCCAGTGTTATTCCATCAGGATTTTATGGAGATGGTATATGGCTTCATCTTTCAATCTCTTCCTGTGGACACATGGGTAATAAATGTATATGTATTAGAATTTGTCCTTAATAAGAGCCATATATTTGACTGAGGCAGGACTCTAAGAGCAGACAAGTTCATTTACACATTTCAAAGGGACCTATAAAAACCTGTTCATCTGACTTAATTATGCCAGTGCTGAGACTTGGATTTAGCATTCCTTCATAAATACTACTTAAAATTTAATTTCAGGTGTTCTGCATGGAGTTAAAAATTAAGGCTCGCAGAACTTACAGCTTCATATCAATCCAGCCTTCCTACGACCTGCACTAAAATCACTGCAGTCCTGAAAGAGAGACTGAAAGATACTTTTTATTTTTTAAAACATCGCAAGAGCAATAATGAGTAAGTGAGTGTGAAAAGCTCTGAGTCTTCTGCAGAGTGCTGTGGATATGCCTGCAATATTAATGGTAATTCTGGCAACAGGTGCAGTTTTGCTAATTTTTACACCAAACTTGCCTACAAATGAGTCCCTGCTAATCTTCCAGCAGCACTCAATTCCTTACTTCCTCCTCACAGTAAAAGTTATTCAAGTGCAGAGAACTCTTCCTGGAAAAACTGAGGAAAAAAATATTTTCCCCTCATTAATTTTAAGACTTCTGTTGCTTCAGTTGCTGAGTAACAACTTCAGCTCTCAAGTTACAGAGAAAAACAGCATCCCTTCCTCTGCTCTTCCATTTGGAGAAGAGGCTTTTATCAGACAGTGGCAGATTATGCCAAACACGCCTAGCATTTTCCATGTAGATGAATCTGTTTCTTCCTATTATTTTTGTGTGGTTACAGGCAAGTTTCTATCTTCACCCCTTGAAAAACATAATCCTTTTTTTTTCTTTCAGCAGTTGCCATTTTAATTTGGCTAAACTAGATAGAAACTGCAGTTCATAGGTAGAAGAGAAATTCTGTTAGAATATCTCACTGTCATTTATTAATTACCATTTTTAAGGTTTGGGAGCTTGCTTCTTTGCTTGTTTTTGAAAAGTAGATATGTTGATTTAGAAAGCCAACTTTGATTATAAGATCCTTCTCAAATTAGAGCCCACAAATCACCGACTGAATTGATCAGCACCTAAATTAAGCTCTTTTTCTTTTAAATATATAAAAACAACACCGAATACAGAAGAATGTTTCAGAAAGCAGCAAAGGGCGACCACTTGTAGTTGTATATTCAAAAGTACTCCTTTTAATCAGGTAAAGAGATATTGAAGTAGTTGTCTTGCTGTGGTAGGGAGAGTAAACCTGCTTTAAAATGCATTATCACGGTGAGAACATATCACAGAAGCTGCTTTTCATTGACAGTAATTTAATCTTTCTTGAAGTTAGTTGCTAAACTTCAAAGAAGCTAGAGTTCTTTTAAATATTTCCTTAAGTTTAACCACTTCTCCCAATTTAGAATGTAGGTAAAACTTTTATTTTTAAAGGGAAGGACTTTAGCCATGAGGTTGATATTTTGTAAGCAGATCAGCAAAGAAAAAAACACAGGGAACTAGAGTATCAAGAAAATGGAAAAAAATACATTTTCAAAGGAACTGGTGCAGGTCTTGGTGCAATGTGCAGAAATCATAAACTGCTCCTACCACACTGTATAAAATGTACAGTTTGGAAAGTGCTGTAGATGAGATTTATAACTCGTAATTTTTTATGGGATTCAAATGCACCACACAGCATCTTATGTGTTGGGCCCTCCTAACCTGTGGCTAACAGGGATAATCAAGACACATGAAACAACTCTCATCAGCAGGCAAGCAGCAGAGCTGCAGAAATGAGGATGCAAATGCCTCTGCTGTCTCTGAATAACATCCTGTATGCTTCTCTGCATAAAAACGAGGTGCACATTCGTCCCTGAAGCATTTGGCAGAAACAGTGTTTGGCATTATCCAGGCATTCCTTTTCCTGCTTGAGGAACATGTGGTCTTTGACTCATGACTCCCCTCTTCCCATCACTCTTGTGGGAATTTATAAATTTAGAGAGTTTTGGGAAAGCTGCAAAAGGCAGGCCTCAGAGACGGCGAGACTGTGATTAGAGCTAAAGCAGCAGCCATGAGATACGTCAGCAGAAAAATTATTTAAAAAGTAGAAATGAAAGGACAAATAGGACAATGGTCTGTGTATTAACACTTGTCTAGAATAACACCCTAAGCTACAGAAAAGTTTAACTAGCAAGATATTAGGAAGTCTGAAGCTTAATAATGGAGCTCTGTGCATTCTGTTTTAAGGCTCACAAGCAGGTATTGTGTTTGAAATAAGTAAACATTGTTTAACCAAAGGTGCCTGTGCTTACAGTGGTTGGACAGAACTACTGTCAATATAGAATATACACTATGCAGATATAAATACTGTCAGTGTGCTTTTGCTTTGTGTGATTGGTCACAAAACTCATAAAGTGAGTTGTGACATTGAGTTCTGTGTCTGCTGCCTGGGATGTGAGCTGCTGGCATCTTCCCATTGTCACACCCATGTAATGAGAGTGATGCTGGGAAATCAAGCAGCTCAAGGCAGTTCCTCAGCAGCCCCGTCCCGTTTGTGATTTGTACACAGACCCCAGCCAGTGTGAACCGTGATGCTCTTTCAGAAACTTTTCCATAGGAGCAATTCCTGGGGGAGGCCAGCTTGGCCCTGGGGCTGTGGGGCCCTCATCCAGCAGTGTTGTGGGAGGGGAAAGAGAAAAAGGAAAAAGGCCTCAGGAAGAAGCAACACCCAGAGGCGATGTCAAGTAAGCAGCTTTTTATTTTCTCTTTTTGGACTAAAGAAAATCCTGCTCGTGTCACCTGAGGGGGCCTGAGGGCTCTCTGCTTTCGGGGTCATCACGATGCCATGGCTGAGGGGTCCCTGCCCAGACTGGGACCCGGGGCCCTGCAGCCACCACCACCTCCCCGTGCCCCTCCTAGGGCTGCTTTGGCTCTGCAGGGACGCTCCCACACGAGCTGGGGCTCCCTTCGAGGCCTTCCCCCGACGAAGAGCCGGCCTCGTGCTCCACACTGGATTCCGGCGGCCCACACGAGGCGGGAGCGCCTCCAGGGCAGGCTGAGGGATCCGAGCTGGCCCCGGAGCTCTCGGCCTCCTGTGGGGCAGCATGGCAGCCCCACAGCCTGCGCACCTCCTGGCTGCACTGCGTCTCGATGATGCTGAGCACGCCGTGCACCAGCAGCGCGGTGTAGTGCCGCAGGCGAGGCTGCAGCCGCTGCACCAGCACCTCCCTGTCGGGGCCGAAGATGCACAGGGCCAGCAGGATGCTGCTCTCTGCAGTCTTCACCTGCCACCACCGCTCCCTGTAGATCTTCTGCAGCCACTGCTGCAGCCAGGCCCTCACGGGATCCAGGAGGTTCCATCTCCTCCGGAAAAGCTCTGCCCAGAGCTCGGGCAGGATGCCACCCACGGCATCCTGCAGCCCTGCCGCGCCCTGCTCCGCCGGGGACAGCGAGGCAGAGGCAGGGGGTGTCACAAGGCTGCGGGCGCTCTGTTCATCCCTGCTGCCACCAGCGCTTCCAGAGGCCTCTCTGGGGTGTCTGATGATGCACTGCAGGCAGTCCTCCTCCTGCTCCGAGAAGCTGACGGTGGAGATGAGTCTCCTGCAGAGAGGGCAGGTGCGGATGGCCCGCAGCCAGCGCAGGATGCAGCCCAGGCAGAACTGGTGGCGGCAGGGCAGGGCGTGGGCGATGTCCCCGGGCACCTCGCAGCAGATGGGGCAGCTCCACTCCCTCCTCCCACTGGCCATGCCACCTTCTTGCTCCTTGCTTCAGCTCTGCCACGCAAAACCTGCATGGCCAGGGTCATAATCCAGCTCCCAGTGATGTCAGAATGCAGCACCAGTTCGTGTCGCCCTTGGCTGCCCAGTGATGTCACAATGGGACAATCGCTTGGCATAGTTGACTGGAAAAGCCTCACAACTACAAGTCACAGTCACCTAAACACTTTCAGGAACTCTACCTGGAGTGCTCATGCTGTCTGCAAGTGTTTTTAAGGCTACCTAAAAGTGTTTTTAAAAAAAAATCCCCGAAAAACCAAACCACTCGCACAGAAAAGTAGCCATTCAGCAATGCACCCTACTTGCATTGCCTCGAAAATCTGGGAGAGATCCCTCTGAGTCACAGGACTGCTGAGTTTATTTTGCATAATTTTACCTGAGTCACATCCAGCCATTTTCTCTGTGTTTTGGTCCAAAACTGCAGCGACCGAAGATCAGACAGCAAAGAAAGTTCAGTGTTTGTTTCACTACCCACCCTCAAAAAAAACCCAAAAAACATGATGTAAAATGTCTTGGTATCTTGACATATTTGAAAAAATGTTATGACTCATGTTCCTGAAGAGTTTAATTTCTTACCTCCGCTGTGAACTCATCAGGAATTAAGATCTGATTGACAAACATAATTTCTACAGATTAGCCAAACTTTTTAAAAAATCAAGAGCTTTGAAAATGCAGCTGCAGTAAGAGTTCAGATTTAAATAATATTTGCTGAAGAGTTCTTATCTTTCAGAGGTTTCAGCTGATCCAACTCCAGCAGTTCCTAAGATAATATAAACTACATATATAACCTAACATGAAATAGTGTCACAATTATGTTTATCAGAATATCAGTGCAGCTCTTGCTGGAAACTACAGGCCAAATGGATAAAATAAAGGAGATCAAAATATTTAACCCAGAAGAAGGAAAATTAAAGGAAATTAACATTATGTGTTTAATGAAAGTGGTACACAACTTCACAACTGAACCCAAAATAACTGTTCAGACCAAGAACTGCATTTGGTAACAAATGGGCCCTGCTTACCTCTCAGAATTAACCTACATTTTACATAAAAGTCAGTAGTTTAAGAAACAGATTATAGCACTAGAGAGAAAATCTGACAAAAGAAGAGCAAGACAATTGAATTCCAACAGATTTTACTTTAGTTTGTGATTTTAAATGTACAGTGATGGACTCTCTAATTTCTGCACTGCTTGGTTAAGAAATCTTTCACAGGCCAGCTGTAGTTGGAAAACCTGGAATGCTCATCACAAGAGTAAAGACAGTTCCCTGGAACTAATAAGAAACATTCCCCACACACTTAAGGTCAGTTATATTTCTGATTACATCATTAAATCAGTATTAGAATATATGTTAGCATATCTACTAGGAGTCAGTTCAATTAGTTATTAAGCATTTGCCTGATGCTGCTCTAAAAATAATTTCTAATGGAACACTTTATAACCACGTCCGTGTGTGCTCTCTTGAATTTTCAGCACGTTTAAAATAATGAAAATGCAACATATTTAAACCAGCAACAAGAAATACCAGGATCAGCAGATACCAGCATCAGGGCAGTGACCCCTTTTTCACCATCCTGATCCAGGTAACAGCAGCTGATCCACACCACAGAGGTCTTTATTAATTGGCATGGGAATATTTGATAGTGTAGAGGGACAAAAAGGAGGTGTCAAGGAATTGTATCATCCAGAAGCTCCTGGCTCAAGCTCTTCTGTCCTCCTCTGCTGGTTGACTCCACCTATTTGCGGAAATTGCATCCCTGTGCAGGAGTTGATTTCCAAGGAGAAGTCTTTAATGAAGACACTAAACAAAGCTGTCTGACTTTCAAAGCACTTGAACTTCTCAAAAATTCTGAAGGACGGGCTTCGGATTTTTGTCCACATGTTAAACATAAAACTGCTTGGGCATTTGTTAAGATAAAGGATGTGAAAGTGTTTGACATAATTTTGTTTCTTATTTCAACCCTCCTACCTCTGTGAGTTAAGCCACATTTAGGCAGAATTTCATGTAAAGGCAACCTTTCATTTGCAAAAGATAAAGGTATAACATTAAAACAAATGAGGATGTTAGTGCTGTGGGGGAAGGAAAAAGGTCACACTTGAACAGTCTTTAATGCATCAAAAATGAAACTAAAAAATTGCCTCTCAATCATGACTTGCTTAATTCAGGGTGAAATTGAGCCATTTATGACCAATGCATTGCTGTTCTAATGAACTTGTGTTACTGCATTGCACCACAGCTTCTAATCTGACATTTCAAAATTTGTCAGATTTCCACCAATAGCTTCATTTACAGAAGCAGTAGAAAGTCTCAAACATTGCTAGCAGCAAGTTAGCACTTTTCTCCACCACTTCTGTCTGGATTCGTTTGGGGGTACAAAAATTTGCTTCTAAGTCTTAAATGGGTCTCAATGAGAATAAATCTATTCTAGCTGCAGGACCATAAGCAAAGAGGTGCCCATAATTCTCCTGTTTTGTCACTTGGAGTGGGGAAATCTAACTCACTGGTACGGAATGCTAAACATTACATCAGTGAAGCCCTCCCATGTTTGGGGATGTCTGGAGCCCCTTACACTGACATTAATAAAATTAGGAGTGCATTCAGACATTTGCTAAGAAATGGGCAGATTACATACCAGAGAGCAGCTTGATCTGGGCAGGGACAGAACCAAATCAAAATCCAAAGGATATGTTGGAAGCACAGCCAGCAGAAGTCACTAACATGCAAACTCCTGCTTTATTCCATAAGGACTCTCATTTTAAATAAACCACTTAGAGCCCAGCTAAGATGAGTATTGCAATAATATTAGCACAGAAAAAGCAAGGAAAAATGTCCTGGAGCTTCCTATCTAGGTCTAAATTGCACTTTTTTCTTTTTAGTGCTATCCATTAAACAGTATGCTCAATACTGTAATTATAGGCTTGGAAAAAGAAAAAAAAATACCTAAGATATATTTTAGGAATTACTGGTTTTGGCTATAAGCCTTTGGTCCTGCTTATGCTTCCTTAAACATAGGACCATTTTTAAAACTAGGTACCAAAAAAAAAAATCTTGCTTCAGGGTGAAAACTGTCTTCAGACTGTTCAAAAGATGTAATATAAGTTCATATGGAATTTACAGGGAGTGTTCTGGGACATATGTTCAGGAGATCACGGATTTGTGACTTGGTAGGAAGCATTTTTCCCAAAGCAAGTCTGCAGAACAAATAATTTCTTAATAAAATCTTTAATCCAGATGAGAAAGATAATAATGCAGGTGTTTCTTTGCTATACATATGGTCACTCTTCACCACAGACATACTTTTATATTATACCAAACACAAAGATTGAGGTAAATTGAAAATATTCAAAAGACATGCAATAGAAGTAGGAGGTGGTAACAGAGACACTGAGTTTCTCATTTATCTTTGGTGAAACAAGACTTCCAAGGAAATAAAGACAGGGCTAACCTGAAGGGGCTGCAGGAAAAATGGAAATCATTTACGGATGGAGCAATTTATGGATGGAGTAATGTTGAGGGCGAAGGGAGACGACCCATCCTTGTTGATCAGCATCGACTCCCGATTTATTGATCCAAAAGGCACGTTTTTATAACCGTGTTAGTTAAGATCATACATATTGCAAAACTCGAGCTCACAATAGGCTACCGAGCAAACATTAACCCCTCCCTTTGTTTTCAATACCTGTGGTTTGTTTATTGAAACCGAGATTTGTGTTCTCACCCCGATATGGAAAAGTTCTCAACCTCCACGTCTGTTCCCAAGGACGGAATGTTTACCTGTTATGAGAAGACAGTCTGAGAATCCTGCTGTTTATAAAATGTGCCTGAGAACCCAGTTATTTACAGAAACGGGCTTGAGAACTGCTGCTTTACAGCTGCCTTTTACTTTTCCATCAGCTGTATATTTTCATGGCCTCTTTCTTTAAGCCATGTCTGAGCAAAATTCTCCAACAGAGTAATTTATGGATGGAGTAACAGGACAAGGGGGAATGTCTCTAACTGCCTGGCAGGGCTGGCTGGGATCTTGGCAATGAGGAATTGTGCCCTGGCAGGGTGGGCAGGCCCTGGCACAGGGTGCCCAGAGCAGCTGGGGCTGCCCCTGCATCCCCGGCACTGCCCGAGGCCAGGCTGGACACTGGGACAGTGGGAGGGGTCCCTGCCATGGCAGGGTGACACTGGATGGGCTTTGGGGTGCCTCCCAACCCAAACCATTCCAGGATTGTTTGACTCCATAAAAGAAAAAAAATGTGTTAAGCGATTTACACTTTGCATTGCTCCATATCCTCCATATCCCAACTTTAATCATTACAAATGATCATTGACATGAGAGATTTAGATTTCGGCCTGTGATGTCAGAAAAATCCGTGAAGTCAGCCCAGCATGCATTAAAGTCCACCAAAGAGCTGCCATTAGCAGCAAAAAGCTTTGAATTAAGGCTTGCAGTAACTCATCAGAAAAAGGCTGGGAGAAGCTCTTTGAACCTTCAGGCACCTTTTCAGCCTGCTGTGGCTTTCTTGCAAAGCAGAAATGCCTTTCAGTATGACAGAATGCCAACCACGAAGACAAATTTCCCACCCCTCTGGCCTCCTCAGAAAGATGTGACATTTTCTGCAGCAAAGCAAAGGAATGGGTTGATCTGAACCAGAAACTTTCCCATTATTTGTGAGAGATGGCACACTTGCACATATTTCAGTGAGACATTTAGAGACAAAGACACCACCACACCTGATACTCCTTTCTTGGCTTTTCACATGGGTGTTACCTTCTGAATTCACCTGGAATATTAGGACAGGGCAGAGATAACCCAGCAAACACAAAACCTGCACCGTCAAAGATCAGCTTTGGCCATCCCCAAACCTCTTGTCTTACCACAGAATTTATGGCATGCGCATCCACAGCACACAGGTGAAATGCATAACCCCTGACCACCATTACCTCCTTTACTGCTGGCTCACAGCTGGATCATGAGAAGGAAAAAAAAAAAAAAAAAAAAAAAAAAAGAAGTTCCGTGGTGAGAAAGGAAAGGAAAAATAGGTCACTTCTGCAGAGCAGATTGTGAGAAAGTCAGGAAAAATCCGACGAAGGCACAAGAGATATTTGAGTGCACAGATCTAACACCACGTGTGTCTTTATTGAGGCTGTTCACACAGGGATTTAATCAGTTTTTATTTAACACACAGGCTGAATCTGGTGAAATGCAGGGCCCTACAGAGACTCTTAAATCTCTACTTTTTCAATTCTCGTGAAAAGACATGAAATCCATAGAGTAAGACCCAAAAGTAATTCTTTTTTCCTCTGTCTGTTAAAAAGTCTGAAATGTTCAGCCATAAAAAGCTGAAATGTACTTTGAACTAGGAAAGATATAGAGGATTGATACCTGAATTTTCTATGTTTTGAACATGGTTTATAGGACTTTCCAAATAATTGTCTTACCAGCCTTCTTACTAAGAAACCAACATTTTAATTAAGTTATTTGGGGAAATAAAAAACCTAACAATCACATATTCATCACAGGATTTTGCTCTTCTCTATAGTCTGCAAATGTGTCCAATTACTTGATTTGATTAAGTGATGTAGCATAACAACTTCAATCCTTATCAGCAGTGTGTTTTCTCCTCTTCCAAAGGTCAAGACTGAGGCAGATGTTTGAAAAAATTATCCTCTCCGACAATTTTCAGCCCATCTGGCAGCTGTTTCTCCAGGAACATTTTCAATCTTTTAATTATTTCTTTTTAAATTACAAAAACGAACATGAATTTGAAATTGGAAATTATTAACATTAAAAAAAAAAAAAGAAAAAAAGCTGTGTAAGTAACTAAAAACTAATCCTTAAAAGCCTACCTTTGACAATATGCTGGAGCAATTATATTTTCACACTGATATTTCACAGGAAATGGCACATAGGAGACCTGTCCCATGAAGACTGACATGCACAATTAGAAGTCACAAAGAACTACAAGCAAAGCCTGGAGTGATAAGGCACTAACCTCAGCAGTAAATAAGAAAAATAAGAACTGGGCCTTTGAGAGCCACTTCCCTTTTGAAATGCATTAATTATCCTTCTAAGCAAGAGGGCAGCTGGAGAGCCCTCAATATGCCCTCAGAAGAGCATTTTTAATCTCCTCAGGGTTTAACACGTTGGATTTGGCGCAGTGGGAATGCAGAAAAGTGATTTTCCTCTGCCTGGACCTGTGTCTGCCGGCACAGCAATCCAGAAAGAAACAAAGTTCTGGAAACAGGACCATAGTGACCATGTGAAGTGGGGTTATCTTTCCATGGATTTTTGCTTAATTAACAACTTTTTCCCACTTTTTCTTTTTTTCCTAAAAGCTCCAGAGCAGACTTCAAAGTCCTCTTCTGGGACACTCCATTGCATCTGCAGTTGTCCCAGTGGAAGCAAAGCAGCTTAGTTTGACTAAAGAGGCACATTAATTTACTTACTATTAATTACATATCATTAATCTTTACATCTCACTCTCTCTAGAGGGAGATATAAAGACACTGAGGTGGTTTCCTTTCAGTTCCCAAATTGCTATGGATCTACAGATCTTTCCACAAATGCTGCTTTTACTATATGCCCCACAAAATATGTCACAGAACTCACAGAATTTCACAAAATATGTCGTGAAATAATTTAATTTTCACGGTAGTTGGCATTTGGTCTTGTCAAATGTTTCCAGCTAGTGATGTTCTCTCATGCTAGAAATTTCTGGAAATTTCACATTTTCAGGGCTGGATTTGCAGGATGCAGCCTGTGCACCGCTTTGAGTTCTGCATTCACAGCCAAAATTCAATGAAGATGTAAATGTGGAATTCACATTTGGAGAGGCAAAAAGAAACTGGGATTTCAGTAGAGAGTCTGAAGACCATGCATGTGGCTCAGAAGTGTCTGGGTTTATGTTTTTAAATTTTCCTTGCCTGCCAAATTTGGTTAAAAGGCCATTGTGCTTGCTTGCTAAAAAGTCGTGTTTTCACAGCAAAAAAAAAAAATAAAAAAGGGTTTCATTGAACAGGTTAAATTATTAGATACAAACAAAAGAAGGAATAAAATTTACAGGTGCTTTGTTCGGGGCTAAGGAGTGTCCACAAACAGTCATCATTTCCAAGGGGAACACCTGAAAAATCAGAGCAATTTGCTTTGCTGTTTTGGTGCTGGACCCAGACCAAATTTCCAACCTACCCTGACGTAGGACCAGAAAATCTGCATCACCTCCTTGGTTGCCCTGGGATCCCTTCCACCCTGGGCCATGCCAGTAAAAATAAATGTACATGGAAAAGAGAATACCCTTTGCTGTGGAAGTGGGTCATACACTGCCTGTGCTTCTTGACTTTAAGAACACAGTAGGGAGAAAACCAACCAAACAAACAAAACAAGACAAAACAAAACAACAGCAACAACAAAAACCCCAAACAACTACCCAAGCAATTTTTTTTCAAACTTGGCAGTAAACTATTAGACTGAATCTGCACAACTACCACAGATTCAATTCTAATTAGAATGAAGTAAAGTAAGCAGAGGCAGAGAAGTCATGCTTTCGGTGTAAGGAGGAGAAGTTGAACATAATACAGAAATATAATGAAAATATAGGTAAAACATATGCTCTTAATTGTTTTTAAAATAATGTTTTGACAGTGTGGCAGCACATTGTCTGGATGGAGGCCTCATGAGCTCAGGAATTATCAACAATGAAATTTATTTCATAGGAAACAGACATATTGCAGTCTGTGCTGCTTGACCTCAGTCCCATTTCACTACATTGCTTTCTCTCATAATTACCAAAAGAGCTAAACTTGGAATAAACCATTAAATACTGATTTTTTTCACCAGTGCACATCAATTTGTTAACAACAGCACAGAGTGAAAAATTTGGAGAAATTAGAACATAACAACGTGACTGGCTTAGACAATGTGGGAAATTTATGATGCAACAGTTGGAGGCAACAGAATGCCATTGAAATTATCTAAACCACAGCATTAAATCTGCTGATTTTGGAGCAATCTTACCGAGCCTAAAAGAAACTTCACCAGAAGAATAAAGAATCCATTCAGCCACCAATTCGATTCTCAGTCTCACATGAATTTCTGATGCTCGCTGTAGCACCAACTGCAGTGAAAATCAAATTGTGGAGTCAGAGTACCCAGGTTGTGAGTTGATGTGGATACTGATGCCCAGTCAGTGACTGTACACTAAATTTGATCATCCCAGAGTCAGCACTTCCAGAGAAAGGGACATTAATTTTTTTCCTCTCATTCCAAGAACACCTGTGAGAAGGAAAGTAATAAAACCCCTGAAGTCTAATATGGATGTTTCACAGGAAAAATATAAATAAAAGAACCAACTGTGTTCATGTGGTCCTTGCCACAGCTCACAGCAGACTACAATGGGGTGGGTTGTGTGCTCTGCATTTCACAGAGCATCTTCAGGGGATGAGAACTAGCACCCTGCACACCACCCAACATCTGCCAGCAAGCCCAGGCAAACAAAGAAGGCTCTCAGGGTCCTGGATGATAACTTGGATGTGTTTTGGATTTTTGAAAGGAGTGTTTGTGCAGGGAAGGATGAAGGCCGGGCAGCTGCGAATTTCCAGGGAGGTTTGATGCTTTGCAGTTGTAGGCTGGAGAGGAGAACAAGGTGGTGCCACAGAGATCAAGATTAAAGGTCTGGGAGGCTGTTTGGTTTGGCTGGGATTCACTGCCAACATGAATGAATACTTCTGTTTATTTTAACAGCTCTAGCTATGCTCTGTTTATGGCTCTAATATTTCCCTAACATTATTTCCTCCCTTCTCTTCAACTGTCCTTCCCATCCTCCTCTTTTACCCCCTTTCTCTTTATCAGCTCACAGGGCACTTTTTCCATTTACTCTCACTTCCCAAGCACTGCCTTTGCCATTTTCTGTCACAGCAGAATCTCTAAGCCATTAAAGTGATCTCATGTACGAGGTCAAATTACACCAGCCAGTGTAAAAACTATTCAAGTCAGGGGTTAGTGCATGAAAACCTTTCTCAGCTCATAAATAAAATATTATAACCATTTCTGAGTTGGATTTTTTTTTTCACAGTTTAGTATGATGTACTTTAAATGTCACTTGGGAGAGAATTCAGTACAGGTAGCAATATCCCCCTGGTGTTTCCTCACTCTGGGACAGAGAGTTCAGCACTGGAGTAAATTTCCACATTATTATGTGTTGGCAACCTCATCAAAATCAATGCAATTCCATCCATAATCTTAAAAGGTGAATTACCAAGGACTTAACCACACTTAAAGTATGCATTAATGCTCACATCTTCAAATTTTATACCTGAGAGATGAGCAGTTAGAGATTGACAGTTCCTATGGCAACAGCTAATTTTGGTGACTAGTTTCACAAACTTAACAGCTGAACAGAAAATCACCAAGGACGTAATGAAAGTCAATAATTAACAAAACTCACAGGTTGGAAAGCATTCACACAAACTTTTAATTGCATTTGTGAGCACAACATTATTTTAAATGCATTTTAGCCATGGAAATTTTAGTAAGAAAAGAATAGTAGCACACATTCACATCTAATACTACTTATGTGTATGCAAGCTAACTTGGGGAAACAGTTGTCTTCTTGTCTCCAAATGTCTGAATACCAGGAATTACTTTATCTAGGTTCAAATATCTTATTGCACAAATTTATAACCTGTGCATAAGTGATGTCTTTAGGACCACTATATAGTAGGTTTGTTGTGTAGAAACGGAAAAAAAGAAAATAAATTAGCTCAATTTTTGTAATTGTCTATGTATTCAGAAAGATTTTTAAAATACTTGAAAAGCAAGAAAATTATTTAATTTATAATTAATAGTTTTGGTTCTCCCCTGCCTGTAATGACATAGCTTCCTACACATATTATTGGATTTTTCTGTCATTGGGAAATAGTCCTTAATTTTCATGAAAATACAATGACATTGGTTCTTACAATAAAATACACTGGTTTTATGTACATACTACTAATATAATGGCAAGATAAATATATAAAGAACGGACAGAAACATGGTTTGGCATTTTAATCACCACAGTCATACAATGGTGGCAATAACAGAAAAGATCTGTGTCTTTTCTTGGTGGAAATGCGCTGCTGTTCTCAACTCCTCACCATTTCTGCCTTCACATTCTCACCCCAGAACTTCTCAGATCTGGGGCACGTGAAGTAATGAAATCCACATTCCCCTAGGAGACCCAAAAAAGGTCTCCTAGGGGAATGTGGATTTCATTACTTCACGTGCCCCAGATCTGAGAAGTTCCCAATGCAAAGGGGAAATATTAATTAATCATTTGCTTGTGCGAATAAGCTGGTAGCACAACAGATGAGCGGTACAGCTTTGCATGGTGTGTTCTGACACAGCTTTGACACCCCCGGCCACCTGTTAATGCTCACCAGTCACCTGGGATTTATCATTATGGACACACAGCTCTGAGCTGAGCAGCTGGCTTGGATTTGACTGATATCAAACTGCTTTTGATAATTACGGTGGGTTTTTCACCCCCTGAGCTAACCAGTCTGTGGCTCCTCGTCCTGCTTGTCTCTCCAGGCTCTCTCCAGTGCTTTGGGGAAGTGGAATGGGGGAAGCCTAATCTCCTAATTCCCACCTGGATCTCACCACATTTGTGCTGCTGCTTTGGGACAAAACTCAGCTCAGAGAAGGACGTGTCCCTCCTGCCCTCGCTGACCCCTGCAGAACTGCTCTTTCCTAGAGAAATCAAATGTGTTTACCTCTAACACCCCTCAGAGCCAAGGTCTCAGGAACAGCAGGCCATGCCTCAGAGCGCTGCTCTGAGAGCTTTATTAACCCAATTTCTACAGATCTGTGCCTGACTCAGAAACTTCAGAGAGCCTGCTCTCCTCCCGGCGTGCAGCTCTGGCAGGGAATCACATTTCCCCAGACTGCCTCTGAATTATTACCGTGAACTTTTGCACCCAGCGACTACAACCGCTGCAACACAGAGCCATCATCTGCTGCTGTTAATTATTCACACTGAATTTGCACATCTGTACTGGCTCTACACAGCTTGGCTCCAGGCGGGCTGGTTGAGAACCGCTGGAGATGGAGGGTAGGTTTGCTCCAAAGAGGTTGTTTCAGACTGGAATTGAGGAGCCTCCTGCTCCGTTTTTCTCCATGTATAATGCATGGCCTGTCAGCTTTTACTGCTGTTCTCTTTTACTGCTGTTCTCTTCTGCATTCACACCGCTCAGAGTGAAGCCTGGCAGGGACAAGGGAAAAGCTTTTTGGGCTGAGGAGTCTGATTAGAAAATCAATTTCACAAAGGTGATTATTAAATTAGTTGAGTCTGGAAGACCTTTGGACAATGCTGGAAATATTTTCTTTTCGCAGTAAACTTCTGAACCATAAACAGAACAGGTTTTGGGGGGGTTGGGGGGGGGGGGGTTGTTTTGTTGGTTGGTTTTGTTGGTTTTTTTTTTTGAGGGTTTTTTTGAGGGTTTTTTTGAGCTTTTTTGGTTTTAGTTTGAAGGAATCCTACTGGTGCAACTTTCTTTAACTTGAAGATAAGATAATATTTTCATCAGGTCCTCTAAGGACTTCACCACTGTTAACCCACTTTAAATAGCTGTGACTTGGGTTTTCCAGCAGTGGGAAACCTTTACCACATAGATAGAAGCCATAGAAATGGGGTGGAGGACGACACAAAGGATATTGCTAACTGGACCAGAGCACAAAATAATCCAAGAAAAAACAAGTTGTACCCACAATGTACAACGATTTGGATAAAATCTTAGACATCCATGAAGTCAAAAACTCTCACTATTTGTAAATACTTCCAGCTATTACCTTTGAACAAAATCCTGAGACCACTTCTATTCTAAGTAGCAAAAATACATGATTGAGTGGTTTCTGAAAGGCCTATTATGTGCATGTAGTTTACATGAATTGAAAGGCAAGGCATATTTTATATAGATTATTTTGTGAGGCAGCTCAATGTAAACAGGTTTTTAATCTTTTATTCCATTTGATGTGATTTATTATAACTCTTTAATACAGGAAATTTTGTTTTCCTATATTATAAATTTTAAACAGCTTGCATCCTGCTGACTGAGAGCTCTTTATATCAATAACTGTTGCCTCCAAGTAGAGCAAATTAGCTTTAAGGACAGGTTTTCATTTCACTGTCTAACTCTCATCTGGACTTTTGTGAATGTTTTTTTGTACATCTGGTTGGTGAGCAGCTGATTTTTGGGAATATTATATTCTTGCACACAGTTTTCAACTGCCTGTCACCCAACACAACAGCTTTACCCAGCTGATTAATTGAGCCATCACTACTGCAGTTTTATAGGTTCTGAATTTCTGTTATTATGTTTGAAGCCGTTTTCCTTCTGTGCGCTAAATTTTTTAGGAGGGTTTGATCTGTGATTTGACACTCTTGACATTCCCCAGAAGCAAGAGGATGGTTTCTGGGACTCGAGCTGCGCAGAGCTTACAAATTCCACAAAATCTGATGTTTTCCAAGCAACACACTACAGGCTGGAGTGCTGACATGTTTTCAGGAGCAAGCAAGCCAAGTGAAGTTTGTGAGAGAGAATGTTTATGGGAGGAGGGAAAAGCAGTAAAACTGCACTCCTGCAGCATCGCTCCTGCCTTGCTGGGAACTGCTGGCAGGTCTAAAGTGCAAGCACGTCATCTCAAATTGTCTAAAATACTGGTTTTGTCTGCAGTTAGAACTCTATAAAGGAAAAACATCAGTGCAGTGCTCTTCATATCACACCTCACCCTGGTTTCACTGCCACAAAACAGGGGAGTTCTTTTGAGCTTTGTTATAGTCTAGAAGGCTTCATGTTTACTTTTATTTCAGAACCATTAGTGGCATTTGATGCTTTTTGCAGCTGAAAAAAATCGAAGTTTCCCTTTCCACTGAGCTGCAGTGATTTTAGTCCAGGTCAGAAAAGGTGCTGGAAGAGGTTTTTCCTTTTCTCTTTGCCTAGGAGAGCTGGAAATCCACACAACAATGTCAAGACAGGAACAAACTCAGGCTCCCCTCACCTGCAGGTTTAAAGAGAAGAAAGGGGAGAGCAGCAGCAGGGCTGTTTACTGACAGGGTACAGCCAGTGAATTATCACCTTTTTTTCAGTCCTTATTTCTGTGCCTGCACTGTCAAAGTTCTGCTGAACTGAACAAGAGCCATGCCAGTGTATGACCCCTCTTAAGTCTGCAAATTTTGATTTCCAGAGGAGAAGGGAGCAGGCTTTGGTATGCACTGTGATGTCCGCCCCCAAATCTGAGCCCAGTCTGTAACAACTGTGGTGTACTTGCAAGCACTCACAAAAAATGTCTAATGTCACCTTTCTATACTATTATTATCATCATCATCATCATCATCATCATCATCATCATCATTATCGTCATTATTATTTCATCAATCAGCTCAGCAGAAAATAAATTCTAAAACTTTTGTGCTCAGGTGGAAAGCGTGGGAAAAGGTTTTCCACTTTTTTTCCCCCTCTGTTATGCCCCTCATTTTTCCCAGTGGATATGCTGAGTTTGAGGGCTCACCTTGATCAAGGTAACTCGAGGATCAGGGCTTATCGTGCAGGAACCCTGGAGGTTACAGTATTTTTATTTGCAATAATTTGCTCACCTATTCTACAATTAATTATCAATGTCATAAGGAGGGAGGGGAATTCAGCTGGGCAGATACGATGCCTCCAGTCCACATGTTCACATTTTCTGCTCAAAGCAGTGACAAAATTCCGTGTCCACGTGCATTTTAAATACAGATTAAGTCGATTAATGCAAATTAATCAGGTATTAAATCAGGATTTTGACAGAATTACTTTAATTTTTACAAATGTTGTTGTGATAAACACATAAGTTACCCATCCTGAGCAGCACTTTGTAGGGCAGCAAAGTGACATAAAATAAAAACAGAAAATGGTCTCAGGACCCTGTTAATGTGCTGCCATTAGCACCACCACAAACAATTAGACTGCCTAAAAACTCCAACGCCTCGCTTTAATTAGCTTAATGATCGGATGGGGGCGTAGAATTTTAAATTCATTCAGGTGCTGTTTAGCCCAGAGGGGAAAACGAGCTTTTACAAATACAGAGAAATCTGTGAACTGACTAAAAACCACAGCGTTTTCAGAAAGCATTCACGGACAAGCTTTTCCAGTGGAGTTTGATCCCAAACAGGTCAGCATTGACGAGTGTGTCGGCGACACCTTGTAGAGCAGTTCTTCACCCATGCCTTAAAAAAACAAAAAACCAAAAAAACAACAAAAAAAAAAAAAAAAAAAACAAAAAAAAAAAAAAAACAAAAAAAAAAAAACCAAAAAAAAACCCCACAAACTTTTGTTTTCGTTTTTTCTTTTTTTTTTTTTTTTCCTTTTTTTTTTTTTTTTTTTTTTCTTTTTCAGAAAGTTCCAGGGCAGCCTGAGAGATGCAAGATCTCAGCTCTGTGTCAGGCACGGAAGGAAGACTGGGAGCAGTGAAATGTTGAGGAGCTCAAACTCAGCTTTGGCCATCGCAGGCTGCCAGCAGCTCCTGCCCTGTGGAGCAGGGAGAGGAAGGACACCAGGGTGCAGTGGAAATGATGCTGAAACGTCATTTTTTCAGCACATTGTAAGAGGAGAAATAATTGAAATGGGCATGGAGGTGTCCGCGCAGCAGAAAGGGAAGATACAGGGAGGTTATTATTACCTGAATGCAGGGGCAGTGAAAAGGCTGCTGCCAATCTGTTCACATCAGTGGTTTCCTCTTAGCAAGCTGCTAAATTATAAATATTCCTGAGGTTACGAAGCTGTTGAAAGAAGCAAAACCAAAAATGATGGCAGTTATGTGCTTTTCACAACAAACGCCCGAATTATATATAACAAGGGGAAGAAAAATGACACAAACAAATTGTCTGAGCAGAGATTAAGAGCTTTAAATTTATTTACTGTATAAACAGAGCACATCCACATGAGATACATGATCACAGGCTATAAATACTTCCAAGTTAATAATGAAAAATGGAATTATTTACCAGCTGTGTTAACAGACAGCGCTTGCAGCTTGAAATGAGGGAAAAAAGCCCTAACATTAAAAGATTTATTATAAGCTTCAGAACCTTCTGCAAACTTAGCCTCTACTACTGACAGCGCTGTCCCTTTCCGAAATTATATTTATTGCAGGCCTGTAGGCCAGGAAATGCAGCGTTGCTATCAACAGCAGCAGCCACCAGACTTTGTTCTGCTCTCGGGAGGCCACACAACAGAGCCACATCAACATTTCCTTTGTTCCACTTCATCCTGACCTGCCTGGAGCTTTGTTTTAACTTGTTTTAGCCCTAACAGTGATCTTTTTTCCCAGTGGCCAGCTGGCTGTGGCCAATCTGTCTTGCTTTTGCCCATCTCTGTGCAGCGTAACCACAGTTCCTGGGCAGGGTGGCAGTAGGAGGGAGTCATTTTGTGGAGAATCAGGTATTTATTACTCCAGTGTAAGGATTTCTGAGTGCATGGAATGGTGCAGAGCAGCACAGGCGTGGAGGGAGAGCAGTGGTGACACAGGGGAAGTCTTGGGGTGGGTATGAGGCATGGCAGAGGCTGAATGCTGGAAAATGGAAAAAAATTGCTCCCCCAAGGTGAATCAAAATAATCAGAATGGCAAGGAGGAAAAATAAAGCTCATCCTATTGAAGCAGTACCTCTGTTTTGTGTAACTGAGCTTTTTACACAATAATATCCTTAATTTCCTTTATTTTTCTGTAATGATTTAACCTAGGCTCATGAAAATCTTTTAGAATTACCATTAAGACAATAAAGATGTTATTGTTATAAGTCATAATAATAATTATTGGCTTTATGTCTGTGGTGTGTTCTCTTTTTTCCCATAACAAGCTGTATGAACGTTGATAGCAGGGTAAAATAGACATTCACTTACTTGTGAATGTCTTACAGTTCTTAAACTGCTCCCAAACAATCACAGAATATTCTGAGTGGGATGGGAAGGGACCAACCAAGTCCATGCAGGCAAGGATGGTTTCTGGCTCTCTGTGGTGCAAGCACCAGCTCCTGCTCCCAGGATTGCCTGCACCTGGGAGAATGGAACCCGAGCAGGATTTATACCCTGCCAATGCTGTGGATCTTTTAACAAGAGATCCCCACTCCCTGCCTGTCAGTGGCTGCTGCTCTGTTGTTTTGGTTTGGTGGGCACGTCTGGCATGTCTGGCCTCCAAAATCCCTGCCTGATTAAATTTACAAGAGAATCCTCCATCTGTCTCACAGGGAGAAGAAATTCAGCCTGCTCAGTAAGGGTTGGACCTGCTACCAAAGGCTAGACCTGAGGCAGAGCAGCCAGTTTTGTTTGTGATGAATAAAAGCTACCAGGATTTCACAGGTGCCAGCCTCAGCCCCACAAACCATCTCCCACAGGCGCAGCAATGGATAACATGTGGATTCTGGAGGCACTTTGAAAGGGAACTGCTCTGTGCTGTCATGAGAGAAACTCAGCAAGGTGCACCTAGAAATGAAGCATTGTGTGCTCAAAGCTCTGTCAGGATCAGGCAAACAGAAATCTTTGCTGGATTTAGCTGTGTCTATAACACAAGCAGGAGTTCTGAGGATCTCTCTCCCTGGGGAATATTCAATCTGGACACAATCCAGTGCCATGTGCTCTGGGATGACCTTACCTGGACCAAGAGGTTGGACCAGATGACCCAGTGTGGTGCCTTCCAACCAATCTGGGATCCTGTGATCTCAGTTTTAGGCTGGCACAAAAATCCCACGCACGTCTCAGATTAAATACTTAAACTCTTGTGGATGGTGTTGGACATTGTTCAGGTGATTTGATCTTACTAGCCAGCCTGGGCTGCAAAAGCCCTCAGTCCAATCTCTTTTTCCTAATGAGATTACAGCTCTGTTCCGTTGTTGTAGCTGAAAACATCATTTCTGTATTAGCACCAAATGATGCTGCTCACAACAAACCACCCTCACTAGACTGCCTGTGCCAGAACTACTCTTAGTGTTTCTATTTCATTTCCACTAGCTGGTTTTATCTGAAAACCATTGATAAAAACACAGAGGCGAAAACACAGCACTGGGTCAGCCGTGTGCTGTCCTCTACAGTGCTGTGTAAACAGAGTGGCGATGCTGGGATGTTGACTGAAAATCTCATTTTATTTCAGTGCTTCCCTGCGAGCAGCCCAAGCCTCTCAGAACAATCCTTTTCCTGAAACAGCCAGGGCCACTGTGGCTCATCCCATCCAATCTCTTTTTGCATTGTTGGTACTTCACTGGGTGTCGTGTCCTTCCCAATCAGTTCCAGTGAGGTGCTGTCACTTTAACACAAGGACACAGAAAAATTTGCTGCAAATCTGGAAGTCACAGAAAACGTTTTCTTTCCGTTCACATCCTCCCCTTTATTGGTCCTTTGGACCAAAATCAGTTGTCTGCTGGTGCTGTACAGGTTTTCCTGGTCCCAGAGCGACTGATGCCCATAAAGCTGTCACACACAGACAGCGTCCCTGCCTGAGCCCCTCCTGGTCCCTCTGCTTTTCCCCAGGTCCTCCTGATGTGCAGCTCTCACAGTGGGAAATGAGTGGGCAGAAAAAAGCACTCACATGAAAGCTGGACCTGGGTGAGGATCTCTGGTGCATTGGGAAGGACTCTGCCTCACACTGCACTGCTTGATTTTCCCTCCTGTGGAGAAAAGCGTTTCATCTTTAACAGATGATGGCTACATTCCTGGAAGATTTGACAGCCAAGGGAGAAAATAGACACTGACTTTCCAGAAACTTTTATCCACATGTGAGGTTAATTTTCCTATCCCAGTGCAAAGTTGGAGCTGACAGAGGAAAGAAAATGAGGGCTGGGTCACAGTATCAGGATTACAACAGCTTCAAACTCCAGGTGCTGATTTCTGATGGGAACTGGAAGAACTTAAGATGAGCTGCAAGATACAGAAATTAAGTGAATTCAGGAAACACACATTGAATGGGATGTAGAATAAAAGGAGACCTTTCAATGGTTATTGGCATCCAAATCCAAATGAAGTTCAGAATTTCCTTTTGCCAATAACCACCAGGCCTGACAGCTGCCTGCAAGAACAGAGTGAATTTTGAATGGCAGCATTTCCTACAGCCAAGGTTAGATTTCCACGTGTGCTCTGGCTCTTTCTCATTTCAGGAGCTGAGTACCCACTCTCCAAGGGTGGGTACCTTATCAGCATGTTTGGAAGGGCATCCAAACCTTGGTATGCAGATCAGAGCCCCAGCCTGACAGAGATGCTCATACCATGCCTAACTCATGGGCTCCTCAATTCCTGAATGGAATGCAGGCAATGCCCAAATTCCACAAGGAAGGTAAGCCTTGCACAAGCCTCCCTGCAGCTGGTGGTTAAGGCTACCTCTGGAGGACAGGGCTTTCCTTGGCTCTAGAACAGAAAGCCCCCAGAGAACATCCCCCAGTTCCAAATATTCTGAGCAGGAGCAGCTGTATGAGAGCTCTCCAGCTCCACTGGCCTCTGGTTACTCCAAAAAGGATACCCCCAGTGCACTAGTGCCAAATAGTGCTCTGTTCTGGGCTCTGACATGGGAATGAAATTAATGGTTTGCAGGAGTTTAGGTACATTCCAATGCTTCGTACTTTCTGCCAGCTGTCCTTAGGCAGAGTCAGATGTGATTTATGCCACCTGAATAGACCAGCATGGATCTACACTGCCTTTTCAGTCACCAGGAACAATCACCCTCAACACCCCTCAAGACTGCCTAAGGTTCCTTGTTGTAGACATCTTTTATGAAAAATCCTTTCCTTAGGATTGTTCCTCCTGAGAAGCTGAGAGGGCTCAGGAACAAAATGCAAACATTGATTATCTGCTGCTGTGGAATGCAACAGGTGCATCTGTGATTGGTCTCATGTTGTTGTTTCTAATTAATGGCCAATCACAGTCAGCTGGCTCAGACAGAGTCCAAGCCAGAAACCTTTGTTATTAATTCTTTCCTATTCTATTCTTAGCCTTCTGATTAAATCCTTTCTTCTATTCTTTTAGTATCGTTTTAATGTCACATATATATCATAAAATCATAAATCAGCCTTCTGAAACGTGGAGTCAGATCCTCATCTCTTCCCTCATCCTCAGACTCCTGTGAACAGCGTCACAGTTCCCCGCTCATTTCATCTTGATGCCCAGCTCTCTCATGGAATGGCTCAATTGGATTTTTTAGCCAGAGCAGAACCCACAGGAAGGTTTTCAGTGTGTCTGTCTCACTGAAATGATGAAGTCCCTTTGAAATTGGGTCTGAGGACTTTCAGTGCTCAGTGTAACACAACCTAAAAAGATTAAAATCCTTGTCCTTCTGCCCTTGGGTGTTGTCCTCTCTAACTAGCATGATTTTTCTCTGTCAGCCCTGTCCTTTATTTCAGCAAACTCTTGCTCTCTCTCTCTTGTAAACTGTCTGCCCTTATCTTTGGCTGGAGGTTAAGAAAATTCTTGTGTCTGATGTTGATCAGCCAGCAGGGAATGCTCGCAGCATCAGCTGGCCAGTCTCTGCTTTACCTCCCAAGAAAGAAAACAAGGAATCGTCCAAGCCAGCTTCCCACAGCCTGGAGGGCCTGGGATTTACAGCCCGTTTGAACTCTCCCAGATGGGAACACACCAGGCTGCTGCAGCACCACGCTCAGAGCCTTGTCCAAAGGCACTTCCTCACACTGATTTATTTGTTCTCTCAGCTTCAACAAGGTTCTGTGTTTGTGTCTCTCTCTTCTCTCTCATTTTCCAGACTGCCCCAACTGGGCACTTTATGCCACGTGTCATTTTTGTCCACCTAGCAAAACACATTGAATCTGGGGGGAAGCTGGGGTCAGATATATTTGGCATTTTAGGAGGAAAAAGGGGCAGGAATGTGCAGGAAGTTTGCCTGAGGAGCACCCTGTGTGCTGGTACCTCTGTGAACAGTGAACTGTCTGCAGATGAAGGAATATATGACTACGCCTGGAAATGTGACTTTGCAGTCCTTGCTTCTGTGGGCTTTATGTAGTTTTTTTTAGCAGTCACAACAGCTTTGGCACAACATCATTTGTGTCTTAATTAAATGAAACATGCTGTTCAGAAACAACGCAGCCATGGAGTTTGGGAAACACTTGAGATGTGCCTTCTGCTCACAGGCTCAGCCTGGCACTGCAAACAAAGCAGGCAGCGTGTGTTTGTGTGTCTGTGTGTGCATATTTACATAAAAACAAATTGCCATGCAGCCCCCTTTCCTGCACAGCTCCTGATAATTCCATCAGTTTTCATGCACTAGCAAAGAGAACGAGGAAGTGGCCATCAAAGGGTGAAAGGATGAATGGCACTGCTTTCAGCTCAGCCAGGCACCAGGAGTTCCAGGGATGTGCAGAATTTGGTTTTGCTCTGGCAAACACCACCTCCCCTCCTGGGGCTCTGGAAGACATGGTGAGGTTGATACCAGCCTTATCACCAGGAACCAGGACCATAGCTTGGAAGAACAGAAGCACAGCCAGAATACACTTATGAAGGAAGAAAATGAAAACTGAAAAGAAGCAAAAAGCTAAAATGCTTTCAAAGGATTTTCAACAAAAAAAAAAAAAAAAAAAAGAAAAGAAAAAAGCCCACAAATTACCACATTACCTTTTTGTAGCACACAATTGGACTCAGAATGCACTATTTCATGTATTATTGTTGCTGGACTCAAATATATCTTCTTATCTGCTAATGGAATCCTACACACAATGGCAAAATGGGATACAGAAGAGCAGAACAGAAGTTTTTCAGATTACAGTTTATAGTTATTGAGGTTTGCTGAGACTGTTTCTAAAGCCAGTTCTCCATTTCATGCAGTTGCCAGAAACTGGGGTGGGTGGGTGTGTACAAAATGAAAGATAGTTTCCCTATTGCCAATCTACAAGAGTCTTTCACCTTTTCTCTTTCACTTCTTCTGGTATTATGTGAGCAATTTAGATGGCCCTGACCCTGAAACTCCACCTCTAGGTACCAAAAACCATGAAATTAAAGGACCCTTTCAAATCTAATTGTGACTTCTGAACACCTCAAAACACTTTTTAATCATTGTGAGAATTAATTTTCACTCATTCCCATGCAAAACAGCCAAAAAAATGTTGTATAATGTATTCAGGGCAGAGGTTAGCAGAGAGACATAAATTTGGTTTCTTTTATCATGTATGGAACTGGACTGATAACAAAACCCAAAACTTGAGCATCACCATCTGGATCACTGAGCTGTTGAAGAATTCATAGTATCAGAAATCTACTTCTTGCCCCAAGATTCCAACCATTATTTGCTTTTCTGTACTTTTCCAAGAAAGTTCTTATGTAACTTCTGGGTTTTAATTGAAGTATTGTATATTTTAAAACTATTTCTTATCGTTGTAACACATTTGGTTTGGGGGCTTTTTTCCTTGCCTATATGATCTGCCTAAAGCTATTTCTTCTTTATTGTTAAACATAGACTCTGAACAAAAGTTACTTTCCCTGCCAAAACACTCTTTTTCAAGTCAGCTGCACTTTTGCATGAGAAAAAGCTGTAGGGGATTGTCCCCATGAACTTTGAATGTCTTTCTAATCTTGGCTGAGAATAGTTCATACCACCTATAAATCTGGCTGCTACCCTGCTTGAGTAAAAGCTGCTTTCTTAAATTAAACTGCTGCAGCAGGCAGGCTGTAGAACAATTTAGTTTCTTTATTTCTGTGCATAGTCCCCACCCTGTAAATCTCATTTCTCCATTCCCTTCTGCAGTGATGTGACAAGGCGTTTATTCAGCATTTCAGCTGCATGTCCAATGGGAAATATTGGGATTTCCCACTTGGACCAAACCCAAGACAATCCAGCCTGGTGTGGTGTCTCCAAAAGTGACTGTTTTCATGGAAATGGGAACAATCTGCTGATCACAGAAGAATTCCTCCTGACCTCTGTGAAACCCTGGCTCCAACACTGCCAAAATCCATGACATGACTTCCACTAAATTAATCTCAACAGAACAAAATCTTTGCTAAATATTCTGAAGTGATTTTGTGGACCTGTGATGTTTTGTCACAGCCTCCTGTGTGAAACAGTGTTGTAAATTTCTTTATTATCACAGTAAATGTGCCCATCATCAATTTGGTTTAGGAGACCAGAAGTTCCTGATCTCCCATTTTCAACCCACATATCAATATGTACATTCTATTATTATATTCTATTACTACTATTTTATATTGTATTATCTATACCATATTATGTAATAATATCACTATATTTACCTATGCCACCATTTTGTGTTGTTCTAAGATAATTTATTGCAACTGCATTTACCCAAAGCAAACAAATCCACACCCAAAATAATGAATCAAGCCCCAAGATCTTTCATGACAAGTTTTCCACGTTTAGACTAAAAGTGCTAATTAATTGGTCAATATATTGGGCTAATAGCCTAGCTGGATTTGCAGAAAAAAAACTATTAGCAAATAAAATTAAAAATAGCAAATATGTTAAATACCATCAAACAGCAAAAAAATCCCCTGAAATATGAAGCCAATTTAGTTTAATACTTGAAGAGTAATTAAACATATTGCTGGATTTTGTCTTTTTTTCTTTCTTTTTCTTTTTTGGCCAGTGTTTAGAATTTCATTATTTCCGTAAATGCTTTGGTTTCTTTAGTTCATTGCCCTAGTAGGTGCCTGGGAAATTATTTTTATAAACATAATCCCACTTTGTGCAGCTTTTTTTTTTTTTCCTTAGTATATGGTGAGGTTGAGAATTTGGGGTGATTTGATTCTGTAGTTACAACTAATAAAATTCTAAAATGTTACACAGCAACTCTGTTCAGCACACCCAAGTTCTTTCCAAGGTCCACCTAAAATAATCTACAATATTTTCAGAAACTCAACAGACTTTACAATTGTGCCAGACATTGTGAGGAGGAAGGGCAATGCAAATATAACACCTCTGCTCACACTGTATTTTTATTTAGTTCTGGACACACAAAGTTTGGAAAGGTGCAGTTTGGGCTTTATTTCTCATAGCATGTCAACCTCTGGGATGTCATTTGCATCTTTAACTTCATGAAAAGGAAAAAAAATAAGGACAAAAAAGCATTTTTGGCTTAGGAACGGGGTGAGCAGTCTGTGGCTGAATAGCACCAGGGTCACAGTTTTAAATTTCATTACAATGTCTTGACAGCAGAAGCAATTCACTACAAATTGACAGAGGGACCAGCAAAGGACAGGAGAAAAATGTGTGCCAGTGTTGAAACACCCAGGTACAGATTTCATCTCACTGCAGGATTCTCCCATTTTTATCTGTTTTTTCAGTTTTGGGTTTGGTTTTGGGTATTTTTTAAATATATTTTTTTTTATATATGTGATGGTGTTCACAGGGGTCTGAGGATGAGGGAAGAGATGAGGATCTGACTCCACGTTTCAGAAGGCTGATTTATTACTTTATGGTATATATTACATTAAAACTATACTAAAAGAATAGAAGAAAGGATTTCATCAGAAGGCTGGCTAGGAATAGAAAAAAAAAGAATGATAACAAAGGTTTGTGCCTTGACTCTCTGTCCGAGCCAGCTGACTGTGATTGGCCATTAATTAGAAACAACCACATGAGCCGAATCCCAGGTGCACCTGTTGCATTCCACAGCAGCAGATAACCATTGTTTGCATTTTGTTCCTGAGGTCTCTCAGCTTCTCAGGAGGAAAAATCCTAAGGAAAGGATTTTTCAGAAAATATCATGGCTACATTTATATGAATTTTTTTTTTTTTTTTTTGTGGAATCCCAACATACAATAAGCTTTTCATTCTTACAGAGCACACTTATTTCAAAACTTTTCTTTAGGTGAGTGTGTGTGTGTTTGGTTCCTAAGGATATCCATGAAGCCTCCCTCCTAATGACCACAAGGAAATTTCAGTAACATTTTTTGGTTTTCCATGACGGAAAAAAAATATCAGCAAGTGGAATGAAGGCAAAGCTCTACCAAATCAGAGCAATACATGAAGGCACAGAGAAAGACACCTTCCGTAGGCCAAAAAATTCATCACAGATCAATGACAAGAACATGGAGAATGTTCATTGCTGGCTTTGCATAAGAAGGCACAAAAGTAGGTGTTTTCCTTTTTGTGGCATTTTCCTTTTTCCTTTCCTTCCCTGCTCAATCTTTACTATTTTTTTACCACTGGTGATACGGGGGAAAGTCTGCACACCCACACTGGTGAAACTCAGATTCAGCCTACCTGTGGTTTATGATAGAGCACTCTCAGTGTTTCAGGGCTTTACTGATTGCCTTCTCATGCAGGTTGCTCACAGAGTCAGGAAAATTTGGAGGAGAAAAAAACACCATGTATAATTGGAATTCAGCTCAGCGCCAACTGGATGTGATAAAAAGATCAGAGAAGCCTGCATCAAAATGTTCCAGCAGCCAGACAGGGGCAGAAATACACCCACCCACCTTTGAGGAAATGTCTCTGAAAGTAAAAGATGTTTTAATACCAATGACTTTTTTTTATTTTCTTTTTTTTTTTTTTTTCGTTCCGCAGGGTGTAAAGTAAGTGCGTTTCAAAATGGATTACATATTCATACAGCTGTATTGAGGCAAAAAAAAATGCAGACCAGCTCACAGGGACAGCTGTGGCACTGATAGAAACACAGGAAGAAAGGTGGGATCATGTAACCTAGCTCCTCTCCTCCTCTGCTGAATTCTTCTGCCATCGTTTCTGACAGAGCTGTGCCTCACTGTGGCAACAGAAGGGTTTACCTCACTGGAGGGAGTATTTTACTCAATTTTCCTTTTTTTTTTCTCTCAGAAAATTGCAGCATGTTAAAATTGAGGGAGAAGTTGGGGTTTGGTGTTGGGTTTTGGGGGGTTTGGGGAATTTTTTTGTTCGTTTTTGTTTGTTTGTTTTTTAAATAGGAATTTCTTTAAAACAGAGTGGGAGAAAGGTTTTAAGACACAGATATTGGTGGGAAGTTATTACTGTGTCTACAAACCTCATTAAAGTACCAGTGAATTTAATGGGCATGTCCTCTTTAACAGAGTAAAATGATAGGTGACTTTTGAGATAAAATTATGGCTGTTCCGCACTGCTGGACAAAATATTTCCTCCTATAGGACCAGGATACTAAGAAAATACAAAAATCAGATATTTTAAGTCGGGTGAAAAAAAAATACAGTATCCATTTTGCAGTTATGCACTGTAATTTCATGATTATGAATTCAGAGCCAATATGCTGAGCTATTCTAACTATTTTTTATTATTCCCAATACAACTGTTAGAGCCACAAAAGCAGCACCAGGTTATCCAGCTCCTCCTCCTGGAAGATAGTTTTTCTCCTCCTAAGCATTCCAGTATTGATTACTTTGTGTTGCTCCAGGAAAATGGAACCTCAGCACCTGCGAGCCCACTCTTTTGTGAGAAAGGGAGAGTGAGGAAGCAGCAGCTTCCATCCCACAGGGAGCAGGGATGCTGCTAGGGGATGCTCCTGCCTTGTCTGAAAACTCTGCTGGCTCTCTGCACCAGTTCTGCAAAACAGCTGGGACGCCTCAAAGTGTTTGAACCCTCTTGAACTGCATTCCCTGCTTCAGGGAATCATGCTTATCAGCAGTCTGGCTCTGTCTGGTCGCAAAGACACTTAAAGAAATTGCAGTGTTTGAATCAACACTGGCTTTCTGAAACTGTTTATGCTCTGGATTTGAAGCAGGCTGTGAAGCTGTGGTTCTTCCTTAGGGCACAGTGGCATCTAGTGGTACTCCACGGAGTGGATGATGAAGACAAAAAGTATATTAAAAATAGCTTTATTTCCTTTCCCTTTTCCCCTTTTCCTTTCCCTTCCCTGAACTTCCCTCTCCCCTTCCTGTTTTCCCTTCCCTTCCCTTCCCTTCCCTTCCCTTCCCTTCCCTTCCCTTCCCTTCCCTTCCCTTCCCTTCCCTTCCCTTCCCTTCCCTTCCCTTCCCTTCCCTTCCCTTCCCTTCCCTTCCCTTCCCTTCCCTTCCCTTCCCTTCCCTTCCCTTCCTTTTTTGTTTCTTTTCTTTTATTTTTCCTCTTTCCTTTTCGCCTTTTTTCTTTTCAATAATTTATTTTTTAAAGCACTTCTTGCAAATGAATGGGTTTAGGAATGAATTTATCACGTGCTCGAATTTCATCACTACAGATCTGGGCAAGCACTTCAGGAAAGGAATTTATGCTGTCCAGTGACTTAATTTCAACTCCATTAAAATAATGTATTTTCAAGTTAGTTAGAATGTGACTGTCTCAGTCTGGCACTGGTTTGTTTTTTGGTTTGTACTATCACATTTTTATTTTTAATTTTCCTATTAAAGAACTGTTATTCCTACTCCTATATCTTTGCCTAAGAGCCCCTTAATTTCTAAATTATAATAATTCAGAGGGAGGGGGTTTGCATTTTCCATTTCAAGGGAAGTTTGTGCCTTCCTTAGCAGTCTTTTCAAACCAAGGGACTGGCTTTAAAATTAACGTCACTAGGAAGCACCAAAGGATCTGCCTCCTTCTTGAAATGAGGATGTAATTCACACATTAAGGCAAGTCAGAGCACACCTACTGGAGAAAACACCTCCATATGTAACGGAAGAAGTTCCACACTTTACCTTAAAAATAATAATAATGAGGAAATCACAAGAAACAAATGGTTTTGTGGCTGATGGAAGTGATGCCATAGATCTCACCAGTTTCAGCCACTTTTTTCACTTGCTGTATTTATGATTCCATATGCTAGGCTACCAGAGCAGTGGAGAAAGAAAAGAATTGCTGTAGGAAATAAAATAAACATAAGGTATCCCCAGTTCAGAGCCTGTCTTGTAGAGCTCTGTGATGACTTCACCCATATAAATTCCATATTAAGGCATTTTTAAAACCAGCTATGAGATATAGAATAAGGACCTGACAAAGCGTATAATGCTGTAGAATATAATGCACTTCCTGAGTCAAAATAAAAGCTGGAAAATTAATTATTCTTAGAGTGATGAGGAAGAAATCACTGTACTTTGAACATTCTTTTTTTCTCAAAACTACTTATATCTTGAATGCAAGAAAGGTGATTGCTGGCAAACACCAATATAACAAATATTGCTGAAGATGTGTGTTTTTCATGAGTTGCAGAGCCACAAAATGTTGTCCTTGCTAGAAATATAAGTGGTGTGAGGAGGGAAATGGTGCATTGGGTAATGAACTGGATGAATTAATACACTATTCCCTTGCTAAGTCTTCCTGAAAAGAACAACTCAAAGGCAAGTGAAAGGAGCATATGTAGGTCAGAATACTTTTAGTTAAAAAACAAACAAAAAATTTTTAAAGTAGATTAGATTTAAAGAAAAATTAAATCAATATAACCCACTTCAGCAGAGAGATTTTGGAGAAGACAAAGAGGCTAAATAAGATTATTCTAGATTGCACATAGAAGTTTATTTCGATAGCCAATATTTGAGCAAGAAACTGGGGGAATTTTGGAAAAAAAAAGTACATATTATACACTATTCTTACCAAGGTGGACATATGAGTGAAAAACTCAAGAAATCAACCATCTGCTGACAAAACTTCCAAGACACCTGAATGCTGCTCTGCAAACTTCCTTCCTGACACACCTGCACAAGACTTGGCATTGCAAAGCCATCCCCAACCCCATGCAGAGAGAGCAAGGACCAAGCAGACAACAGAGTGTCAGCATTTGGCAATTTTTATGAATAGCTAAAAATACAGCACAGAGCTGAGAAATCTTATTGGGTTAGATTTAGATAATGAATTACATGGTAAATGAAATTAAAGAAACAAACTCTTTCCACTCTTTGTCCTATGAGTCTGAGCACTTTACAGTTTTTAATTAGGTTGCTCCAAGCTCACAGAAAACAAACAAAACAAACATTTCTAATTTTGCAGCCTAGTGATGTGGATGAGCCATGCTAAGACCTAATTAAAATAAACGCTCTCCAAGCTCATCATCACATCTAGCTGAAATGAATAAAATATGGTGTGCAACACTGAGAAACATTAAAATGAGAAAAAATGAGAGCCAGGACAAAGGGATTTTTGGATTCCCACAGGTCATACACTGGAAAGCATCTTCCTCTCTGGAAGGAAACCTCCCTGTTTCAGCAATCAACAATAATCAAGGCGGCTTGTGTGATGGTTCTCTCTTTCCTTCATGGTAATAAATCTGGATCTATTAGCCTCAAATCCATAGGAATAAAGATCATTCAAAGGCAATGGAGAATATCCTTCAGTAGGTTTTATTCTGAATCTTTTCCTCCTGTTCCTGTTGAGAGTTTTTCAAGGCTGCTCTCTGTCAACAGAAAGACGTATGTATTCTGAGCAAACTCAGATTAAAGTCAGCTCCAAACTTGTTTCTAGATAGATTAGCAGGGAAGAGGAAAAAAACCAAACCAAACCCTAATATTCTGGTTATATCATGTGTTTTCCATCCTCCAACTGCCTGCAAAATCTTGACCCTTCTTAGATTTCTTTGCTGATCTTTAACCTTCCCATAGACCTGAAAACCCAACACATCAGTTGGTTAGTCAGAGGAAGTTCTACAAAAGTGGAAAAAGATGGGAAGATGCTTCCTTCCCAGGAGCAGCAGGGAAACACTTCCTTTCCAAACCTGAACTATTCAGTTTATAAGGTGAAGGAAGGAAATGAGCAGAAAGCATAGATCAGTTGTGTTCCCATGAGGTGTTCAACCTGGTATGAGGAAAAACTTATGTGATAACATAGTCTCAACTTCACATTACCCTTGCTTGCAGAGGTCCTGTACCATTTTAATAATAAATCACGTGCTATAGTAATTATTATATCCTGTTAAAAATTTATTTGTCACTGTGATCTCACAGTCACCACGACAGAAGGAATCACTGTGTCCCCTCAGTGATGGGTGACACCCACATACTGTACAACATTTAGCAGAATGTTTTTTAAAAAATATGTGGATGATTTGGAATTTCTTTACTTCAGGAGTTGAACAATTTTATCTGAGATTTAAGGCCCTGTGCAAACCATTGCTTTTGAGATCTTTCCTGAGCAAGTTTCAGCTGTCCATGATCTTCTCCTCACACCTGCTATTGTAAAGAATAGCAAAAACAGGAAATAAAAAACTGTTATGCGACCACCAGCATCCTATAATACAGTAGTGACACACTGGAAATTTATGAAGACAGAAAAGTTATGTAGTTACAAGCAGAAGACAAACACTTCCATGGCTGATATATATTGGTAGCCAAATTCTTAATTGAATTAAACTTATTATACTTTTTCACACCAATAAGCAATGGTATTTTCAGGAATTGTCAGTGTTACTGAGCATAATTACAAAACAAAGGAGAAAACAAATAGATAATCATCATTTTCTTGATGAAAAACCTGAGCATGTGCTTCCTAAACTCCATTATCTTCCAGGACATTTTATTAATAAGATTAATTATTTATCTCTGGTATAAAGGTAAAACAATACAGCTCATTAATCTAAAACCACCATTGATTATGTGTCATCTCCACTCAGTCATGACGTGTGATAAAAGCTGAAACAGTCCCATCATCTTCCCGTAGCTTTTGAGACAAAAAAGAGAGGCCAGCAGCCATCCCTACCTTTCAATACTTTGGATAAATCTGGGACTCTTTAAATCAAAACATTCAAACAGGCGTGCCCAATTATCTATAAAAAGAATTTCCCTGGGTGTCTCTCCCGGTGGTTTCCAACCCAAACGCTCTGAGCGTCGCGTCCCAACCAGGGCGGTGCCGCCAAAAATCAGAGCAGAAACTTATGCCCAACACCTTGAAAGCACACTTTGAGCAGAAACACCGTTTGCATTCCCTGCCTGTGTTCCACAGGCGTTTTCCAAAGGCGAGTTTTACTGCCAGGAAGGAAGGGGAGGAGCAGGTGCGGCTCAGTCGTTACGGCACACAGCAGTGCCATTCCATCCTGCAGAACCCAGTCACGGCTGAGCTGCGTTACCTCATCTACGTGGAAATAAAACCTGCTGTGCACCCATGAGGTTTACACTCAGATAGCCCAGTTCCCCATAAAGCTTGTCTTTCACCTGGTTTAGCATTCCTGTCACCACTTTTTTAAGTGAAACACGGAAAAACAGAAGTTTTTCCGTTCAACTGTTTGAGTCAATGTTGACATGTGGCTAAACTCTTTAAAACCTCAAGTTTCCTAAGCTACAAACTCTGGAAAATGTACTTTCTCTGCTAAATCTTCATGCCAATGAGTAATCTAAGATTTTTCTTCTCCCCACACTTAGGGAGAAGACTTACACTTGTGTTTTCCTTCTTGAATTTACACCTTGCGTTATTTTTCAATGGAAAATTGGGGAAAAAATGACCCTTCTCTCTTCTGATTGTTGAAATCTAGTCAGCACTCTTCAATTCTATTCTTTCTACAGTTTTCTCTTTTCTAGATTCAATAATCCACTTTTTCCAGCATTTCCTTGGAAGAAAAAATAATTTAACCAGTTAAACTAACCAAGCAAATACATTTTGTTTCATTATATAACACATTCTGCATTTTAAAGGTGCAAAGACAATTAATTAATTATGTGAATTAGAAATAAAGTATGACTTTGAAACTAAGAATTACATTTTCTTTTCAGAGTTTCAGTTTTAGACTTTTGATTTTTAATTAAAGTTACATAGAACTGGAATGTTCTATGCAGATATTTTCAAAAGTTATTCAGATATTAGTTGTGTGTCTTGCCTAAGACAAAACACAGAAGTTATATAACCTATTTTATGACTACTAAAATTACAAAATTACACCTGCACAGTTGGTGGTCCAGAAGACTGAAATGACAGGTAAATTATGCTTATCTGTTCTTAACCTGGATCAGGTTTTTGCAAAGTGGGCTAGCTGTAGAATAATTTTCTTTTTTTATTTTATTTTTTTTTTCTCCAAGACTTTGCTAAAATAGGATTTGGTTTAGATCAATTAGTCCTGTTCTCTACCAATTCTGAGCTTTGCTTCTTTGGTGTTTCAAAGGGATCTTACTGAAGGCTTCACTGAAAAATTTTCATAAATCCATCAACTCCATTTAGCTTGAACTAAAAGGAATTTTAAAAGATCATCTAGGATATAATTTTTCATCTTTTGTTTAATATCTGCTTTGCACTAAACTGCACTAGGTCAGCTTGACATAAATAGGGGCTTTTTTGCATGGGTCAAAGGCCCAAGAAGATCAATCTTTTGTATCTGAGAACCCATTTAAGTACTGATTTTACTACTAGTTTGATGCTTCCGCTCTTTACCAGCTCAGAGTATCAAGAATTCAATTGCCTTTGTGCTGAGCAACAATAAAAAACTATTTATGAGGCTATATGCACAAAATGTGACATAAATAGAGTGACTCAAAACCTACTCTTTTTATTAATGTTGCAAATTCAGTTTCTGATGAATCATGGAGTAACACAGACAAAATATGTTTATGACCCTACTGCATTTGAAAGATGACTGTCAATTAGAATACAGGAAGACAAGAATACAAATTCTTACAATCAAATAGAACTTCCTTGAAGATAACAATATTTTTCGGCTATAGAATTGTTAAATAGCTCCGCATTCCCATAAAAAACATCCTTGAAATTTCATGGTATGAGCTAGCATTGGTATTTAGAATAAGAAGCTGCACCTGGAATCTTGGGAAATGGGAAACATAAAAAACCAGAAAGAGTTATTTTCTTATGCAGCAGGGAGAATCTGAATAAAAATACAGTAAAATGACAATCTAATTCTGAATGCTCTGAACTGTATGGAGTACTCAATATGGTGTTCAGCTGATCTCCAGTAAAAGCACAGCCTCTCTTCCAACACAGAAAGTGAAAAAAATATACACTAAAAAGCATAAGAAATTTAACTGCTCCCTTGAATTGGGTAATAAGGAAATTAATGAAACAGGTGGCTAGCTTGGATGGTAAAACAGGGGAAAATGTACTAGAGAAATATAAAAAGGACTGGGAAAACCATTTAAATCTCATGTTCCTCCTTTTGGTCCTTCTTTAGATCAGAATTGTGGCACTTCGCTATTACTTTACCATTACAGAGACACCCCTTGTGGTGAAAACAGACATTTTTAGGGTTGGGGTTTTTATCAGGACCGGTAGTCATATCCAGGTTTGGTTTTTTTTTCCTTTTGTATAAGTATATAGCTATATTAATATATACATACACCAATTTCATTCAGGTATTTTGGGAGTATATTCAGTTTTAGCTGATGGTCCAATAACTGCAGTAGAAAGACAGAAAGGTGCCTCTGCCAGGTACAGAGGCCTGAAAGGTGTTGTCATTCTGAGCGTGAGGGATGAAAAAACATTTTGCTGCAGCGCACAAAGATTATGGAGTCAAAGAAGGAAATGTTCTTTTAATTAATTCTGCGAATTCTTGTTAATTAATTGTTTATTACCTGCGGTTTAGATTGTGGTTTGCTTACTCTGCTCATTGCACTTAGGCGTTGCTGGGAGCCAGGAGAGGAGGAGGGTGGAAGATACGACCAAAAAAAGGCGAGAGGGGAGGGGACAGAAGGGTAGGCGCTCGGGAGAGGAGGGAAGTTCCCGAGTACTCCGATGGGAATAGGGACAGGGATCGCCCCTGGCAGGAAAAGGTTTAAAAAGCTGCCATTTTGATAAGGGCTGAGTTTGTTCTCTTCTGCGAGGCGGGGCACGCGTCAGGCTGTGCTGACTGATCGTCGAAAATCGGGGCTTTTTTTTCCCCTGTTTTGAGGAGTTTGTCCTCTCTCAGTTGCATCTAAAGTGAGGTACTTGTCACATGAGGGACTGATTTAATTTTGAAATAAGAACGCCTCAACACTGTGACAACTGTGTAGTTTTATTTCTGAAGTGTGGGCTATAAATGTGATTTAACTGCATTTGATGTCAAGTGGAAAAGCAGCAGAAGGGCTGCAGAGTTAACAGCACATGGACAGAAAAAAAGCTGTGCTGCTGGGCATCCAAGGGCTGTGTCCCTGGGGAGATGCCTCCAGGCACTGCTGTGTCACAGACATCTTTTGTGAAAAATCTTTTCTTTAGGATTTTTCTCCCTTCTGAGAAGTTGTGGCCTCAGCAACAAGATGTAAACAATGGTTATCTGCTGCTGTGGAATGCAACAGGTGCATCCGTGATTGGTGTCCTGTGGATGTTTGGATTTACTGACCACTCACGGCAGAGCTGGGTCTCGCTCTCTGCTGAGCCACAGACCTTTGTTTATTCATTCTTTTTCTATTCTTAGCTTAGCTAGCCTTCTGAGAACTTTCTTTTACTATAGTAACAATGTAATATATATCATAAAATAATAAATCAAGCCTTCTGAACATGAGGTCAACATTCTCACGTCTCTCTTCACCCTGAAAAACCCTTGCAAGCCCTGTGATACTGCTGGGGTGAGGACAGCCTCTGCCACCAGGCTCTGGGCTGCTCCTGCTGCTCTCCAGAAACCCCTCAGATAGTCAGACCCTGGCAGGGGTGTTACAGTCCAGTTTAAACCCAGAAGAGCAAAGAAAATTAAAGCCTCTGTGTATAAACTCAAAAGAACTTTGAAGGTTCAAAGTATTACCAAAAAGGAGATTAAAATGAAACAAAATTAAATGTTGATGCCAAAAAATTCATAGATTTTTATTTAATATGGACAGGCCCAAGGGTGGGTCGCTGCAGGGGATGTGTGAGCTACATACACTATTTTTAAACTGCAGAAATTCTATACTAAATATGTGCATTGCTATATTTTGTCCACCTTGAAAGCTATCATTTAAAGATTGCCTTTTATGTTACCACTTCAGTATTGTTTGGAAAAGTTTTGTCTCCTGATTCCAGGCAACAGCACCAGCAGAATGGGCAGCTGCAGTGACTTAGACCAAGGATTCCCAAAATATCCCATGACTCACAGTATTTTATGATTCCACTGCAAAACTCTCGCTGCTCTGGGGGAGGTACTGAGCATTCCCACCTAAACATACATAATTTTTGGACTTAGGAGAACACCACCACTCCTTCAAGGGAACTGGACCTTCCACAGGACCACCACTTTATACAAGAATGCCACCATCACTTGAACAAGGACTGCAAACACTACCTGATGGAACTGTGACCAACAGCATGCCGGGCTGCAGTCTGACTTTGTCAGTCTAAACCAGTTTCCTCTGTATAATTGCATTTATAGTAATGTCTCCAGTAAACTGTAACTCTCAACTGAAATCTTTCCTAAGGTAGTTCAGTGGGGTTCATTTCTCCTGCTGGCTCACTTTCAAACTAGCACATCTTTCCATCCCAAAACATGTTTAAATTTCAGAGACTATATGAGAGCTGCAGCAAGCCCTGGGGGTGTTTGTATTTTTTGTGAAAGCACAGCCCAGTCTGAGGGAAGGGTCCCTGCAGATGGAGCAGGGGCAGAGAAGCTGGCATGGCCATTTCCAGCACCTGCCCTGCCTGCTCCAGCAGGGCCTGGCAGCAGCCCCCGGCCACAGAGGCTGCACACGGGTGTCCCCAGAGGCTTTCCCGCTGTCCCCACCAGTGTGGGAGGTCGGGGCTTTGATCCTCAGTCCCTGTGCCCAAGAGAGCCCCAGACACTTGGGTGGGAGCACAGCCCAGCCGGGATCCGTAAGGGCGGGATCGCCCCACAGCAAAGCCCCGAGCTCTCCTTCGCTGGGCCCTGCTGCCGTCTCCCAGCCTCTGCTGTGCCGCAGCTCTCCAGGGAATCCCTCCTTGGTGCTGCCGGGCTCCTCAGGTGGAAGGAAACGGAGCTCCTGCAGCAGCCGCGGGGAGTCGGCGGGGATGAACCCCAGGGCCAGGCTGGGCCGGGGCTGCTCCTTCCCTCCGGCCCTGCGGCCGGGCCCCGCAGAGCCGCGCCCTCGGTTCTGCCCTCGACAGCACAACCCCCGCGGGCTCCGGAGCCCCTCTGCGCCGTCCAGAGCCCCTGTGCCCCGTCCGGAGCCCCTCTGCACTGTCCGGAGCCCCTCTGCCCCCGCTGGCGAGGGGCTCCGGGAGTCCCTCTTGGGCAGCTTGGCTCCGTCCCCCCAAGCCCAGGGGACGCCCCGGGCAGGGCCTCGGGCTCTCCCTGCCCCTCCTGCCCTCACAGCCGGGCTCGGCGGGCACCTCGGCCAGCGCCGCGCCCTGGCTAGCGCTGCTGCTGCTGCAATTGCTGTGACAGCAGCAGCCTGGGGCAGGCAGGGTGGTTTATGTTTGCAAGATCATACAGGTGTCATTCAGCATGGATACCACCCTGTCCCATAGGACTAAGGCTGGCAAACTCTTGTTATGATCAGATTATTAAATCAATAGAAATGCCTCTATTACCTTAATTTCCTTGCAGCATTGCACCCTCTTTTTTCCTCCAGTGGTTGTGGTATTTGGAAGGTGCAGACTTCCCAATCCACCTACTACATATCCGTTCTTAGTATAGACCTCCCTTCCATGGAATTTTAATTCTACCCTGGTGCAAAACTTAATACTCATAAACCTGTTAAGTCTTAGTTCCTGTTCCCAGCACTTTAGCATGACTTTAACCAAGCAGTAGTCTATATCCAACTAATAAAGTTTGCTAATGTAATGGGTACTCTCATTGTTTCGTTATATCCAAGTGTCTGGCCTTATCTACAAGACTCCATTTGTAAGGACACATTTGTCTATTATTGTTCTCTATGACTCCTCTAGTTATAAATTACTTATTTCAACTGATTACAGTAACTATCGCGGTCTGATGTAGCAGCCTTAACTGGAACTTTTTACTACAGCATCCAAGTACAAGTCCAGGCCTCTCTTTTTGAAACAATATTAACACACAATTACAATTACGTTAAAGACAGCAAAACCAATTGCTAAGTAGAGATGGACCTTCCACAGCCAAACCAAGAGCAAGGGAGAAACTTCCCTTGACTGTCAGGTACTGGCAGGGGGGCTTGGGTCAGTGCTGCAGCTTTTGGGGTGCTCACTCATTGCATTTGTTCAAGGCTGTTTGGGGACGCACTGGTGGTTTTGTAGTGCTGATGAAGTCTCAGGGTGGAGTTAAATTTGGGGGGTTGTTGGGGTCTGAGGGGTGCTGAATTAGCCCCCCAACGCAGGTGGATTTCTAAGGGGGTGTTTGGGGGGCTGAATCAACCCTCAGAGTTGATTTGTTTTCATCAAGAAATGTAGGCAGGAATCTGCTCCTCTTGAATGTGAGATGTCAGGGTAGGCTATCCTATGGAAAGCTTGGAAAGCCAAGCAGGGCCTGTTGCAGTGGGAGAGAAAAGGCTGAAAAAGCAAAGCTGAGGCAGTTGATAATGGGCTGAAGCTGCCCCTCTTACACTCATTTATTAGCATAAATTAAGACAGCAATTTGTCTTATGTGCAAAGAAGGAAAAGTTTTAACTTAGGAAAGAAAAAAACATTTACAAATCCTAGTATGGGAAGAAAAAAGTCTGGAGAAGTACTGGGAAGCACCTCCTGCGCTCTGTGACTGGGGTTGATGGTGCCATGCATGAAATCATGGCCAGGGCTGAGGGCACCATGCACAAAATGGCAGCTGGGGCTGAGGATGCCATGTACAAAATGGCAGCCAGGGCTGAGGGTGCCATGCACAAAATGGCAACTGAGGCTGAGGATGCCATGTACGAAATGGCGGCCAGAGCTGAGTGCACCATGCAGAAAATGGCAGCTGGGGCTGAGGATGCCTTGTACAAAATGGCGGCCAGAGCTGAGGGTGCCATGCACAAAATGGCAGCAGGGCCGAGGTCACACCTTCCAGTATGCTTGGTTCCCTTCTGGCCCTGGAGCAGACTGAACCCCGACTTTCAGCCACCCTCTGTGAGGGACATTAGCAGACACCCAGCTGATTCACCCATTGTGCTGGGCAAATTCACCTTTGCTCTGTGCACACAGAGACAAGCCAGTTTGTAATCTCAGCTGGCTGTATTTTTAATCTTGTGTGAAAATAACGCTATGTAAGATCAATGTCCAAAAGGCAGATGGAGTCCTGCCTGGACCAACTTATAATAACATGCTAAAGCTCACCAACCCATAGCCCTACCATACTCTCTAAAGTTTCTGGAGGATGCAGTCCCCTTTTACCCTAAACTGCTGGCTGCATGTTACTGAGAGACGAGGGAGGAATAGCCTTCCTAAACCGCCAACTACATGTTCTCTTTTTAACATGTATTCTGGTCTCTACCTTACATTGTAAAACCATTAAAGTCAATCCTAAGCGCACCCTGGGCGGACAAGTTAATATTCATAAATCTATTAAGCGCGCGCATTTTTCTCTAAAGTAAAGTTCAGGCTGTACTGGGTCCTGAAACAAAGGGGCTTTTGATGTTTGTAAAGACCCGCACACCCGTTCTTCCAGAACCTGATTGTTTCTTTCAGATCTAGCTGTTTGTGAAGAAATTAACACCTATTTTTTCCATCAGTCACGTGCTTCATAACGAGATTCTTCAGGTGCAGCACAGACTTTCTGTTCCAGCAACATGCAGACATGCAGGCAAGGGCTTCTTGGGCTGCTGCTCCAGTACCCATGGAAGGCAGAATTGCAGAATAAAAGCAAAGCCCATAAACAACTGGAGAAAAACAGTCACTGACAAGAACCAGTGGATGAAAAGAAGCAGAACATGAGAGTGGAAAACTGGGGGAAACATGAGGGGGTATTAGGATTGACTTGGCCCAAGATGAAGAAGATGAGCTGGGAATCTGTTGCGATTCCAGCTGGGAATTCCCATGTCTGGGAGGTTGTGGGAAAGCCTCTCAGACTCACAGGGAGTCAAAAAGGCCAGTCCCAGAATTCCCCCAGTTGTTATATGCAGGTTGTGCTAGAAAGTTCTCTGCTTTCCCCAGTTTGATTTGTTCCCAGTTACCTCATTACCACTGATTGGTCAATGAACCTCTGCATTGTTTTTCATATCTTTTCCTGTTGGACCTGTCCCTCCGATCCTGCCTTGACTCCATCCTAAACCCTAACCTATATGTACCCCTGCTTTACCCTGGACCCCAGGCTTTGGCTAGTCTCTTCTGGTTTGCTCCCATGTAGTTTGTTTGCCTTCCACTTAGTTATTTTCCATTTATTAAAGCGTGTAGTTCCTGAGCCACTAGCCTGGGGAGAGAGATACTCCAAAGCTATCCGGGCCCAGGCTGGATTGCAACGTCTGGCACCCAAATAGGGACCCCTGACATTCAGGAGACCTGTTGGGAACCCACCCTGCCTCCAGGAGTGGGTCATAGGACATTGCCTTTCTCACGTATGCCAGCAACAGGGCAAAACCTGGGAGAACTTTGCCGGATAAGGAGCGAGGTGGACGCTGCTTCATCACCTACCTTTGAGGAGAAGATAAGAGAAGGGCAGACATCCGTCCCATTAATTTCCTCTCAGTTGGCATTCTATTTTTTTTTTTTTAATGGGTGTGAGGATGTCACCCGTAGCAGAGATCAAGACATTTACCAAAAATTTAAGTTAAAATTGGCAAAACGGGGCAAAAAAATTTGAGAAGAACTTAAAAAAAATTAATTCAGTGGATCCATGGAAATTTCACAGATATTGCTGAGCCCAAGACAAATTCACTGGACTTTTGGGACTTGGTAGGGAAAAAGCTTTATAATTCAGCAGCAAATTGACACTGCTCCACCTAGAAATTGATTCTAATCTTCAAAATTACATTCAACATTATTGTTGTGTTGTGTTATTTAATTTCCCCAGTTATTCCCCTATGTTATGTATTTCCCCCCCTGCTTATGTACAAATGGTCCCTCCCTTCCCTGATTTTCCCGCCACTGCCTCTCCTGACAGTTGGTTTCCCTGGTTACCCCCTTCCCCCTCAACTGCCAATCTCCCTCTGTTATATAATTTCCCCTCCCCTACACACCTTATATGTAAGTTTCTCCTCCTCCCTGGGCCCAGTCAATCACCCCCCACTCCTCCCAGCTTTCTGGAAGTTTCGCCTCTCTGGGGGTTGTGGTTGGCTGTGGTCCCGGGGCCCCTCCTTTATGTTGTATTTATTGGTTTGCTCCTTATGTCAGTTATGTTTGTACCTCTCCCTGGTTGGCTAGTTGGGCTTCCCTCCTCTCTCCACCCCTTCACTTTAAAAACTTGCTTTCTCCCTTGTTCAAGGCCGTTTGCTGGTTGGCAGTCTCCTTCCTGGTCTGTGTCATCCGACCCTTCAATAAATCGGAGTTAGCCCCCAGCTAGTGGACGCCTCTTTTCTTCATCCCTCTGCGCTTTCCATCCACGCCGTGCATCCAGCCCAGCCCAAGGCCAAGACGCCGAGGGGGGCTGGCAATGCATGCGCCGGGGGTGTCGGCCACCTCCCTCCCGCATTGCTAGCCGGACATTAGGGCCAAGTACGCCCTCGCGCACATTATAAAGAGAGACTGAAAGGAAAAAGAAATGAGAGGAGTCATTTGACACATGCTGCGGTTTGCAGTGGTTGGTGGATGCAACTTTCCCCAAGAACATCAGGATAGACACACACACGCTGACAAAGCAACTCAAAAGTGAAGACATGGGAGGGTCCAGGCATGGAATTCCAGCAAATGTTTATTAGAGTCCAACACTGAAGGGGTCTAGGGGCCAGAGACAAAGAGGAGGGTCCAGGGTTCTGGTGGTGTGTTTTTTCTTTACGAGTTTGTAGTGGTTTGTTCTGGTGGCCCTATGCAGATGGTTTGCCCCTGAGTTATATCCTCCCACCTACCTTGTCCATCTTCCCAAAGACCTGTCCTCTGTTCCAGCTCTTTCCATGTCCATCATTGTAACCCTGCCTTTCCCTTGTCTATCAGGATGACCCCACCTTTGTTTCCAGAACTCACCCTGTCATTTGTGTATCCCCTGAGACCCCATTGGTTTACTCAAACTGTCCTCCCTTGTTATTCCCTATTGGCCTAGACATTGTATTCCCTGCCTTGCACTGCTCCCCAGCTGCCTTGCAACTGGTTAAAGATTGTACCCACCCCTAAGATCTCCCCAGTATATAAATGATGTATGGCTTTGTTCAGTGCCTTTCGACCCTGCTCCTTTCTAGGAATAAACTTTTTCTTGGGGAGCCATACGAAAGGTCCATCCCTGTTCTTTGTCCTGATCTTTGGCGTGGGAACAGCCAGTGCTGTGGAGAGCTGCCTTGCTGCTCTGGTATTAAGCAGCCCTGCTCTACCACCACCTGGACCGATCCAGGTAAGGGGTGGCCAATCTTGGCACAGTCCAGGAAGGATCCAGCTGAAGATTCATCTGGTGCTCACATCACAGGCTATAAATCCCATGAAAGAGGGCATGGAAGAGAGCACTAGTATTTTGAGGGCTCAGGAGTGGTACACACGGAAGAGACCAGTTGGGAATGCCAGGGTGGATAGGCAGGGACATAAGCCAGTGGGAAGACAGGGAAGGGAGATCCTAGAACATGAACATGTAAGGATAAAACATATAAGGAAACATATAAAAGGGATAAGGAAGGCCAGCAGGCCAATGGGGAGGACAGAACTAGGACAAATTAACCTTGTGCTGCTGAACAGCATCAGGGAAATCTCTTTCCTTACCTTGAGCTGTGAAGAGTGCCTGGATCCTAGAGCTATGGTGCATCTCTCCAGGGTATTGGCCGCTGCCCTTTCACTGTTAGGTTCACAGAGACCTCCACAGACACGCAGCAACAAAAGTCTAATTCAGGTCAGCTCAGGGACACCAACAAACCCTTTCTCGTCAAGCTTTTTCCTTCTGCACACTCTTGAGGACAGATGCAGGGCCGAGATGGCAAAAGCTTGTGCCCGTGGGTGGCCCAGGAAGTTACGCAGCTTGGCTGGTGACTCTGCCACCCTATGTCTGTGATCACCTGTCCTTCCACCTGGGGCACATCTGAGATGGTACTGCACAGACCATCTCAGATCTCTCCTCATTCCCTCATGCTTCCCTTATCCTTCTGACCTTAGTGATATGAAGCCATGCACTTCCATTGCAAATATCACTAGCTGTAATACCACCAACCACCATTTTAAGAATGACAGCCATGTTGAAGATCGTTCTACCACCTTCAGTCCATGCCCTGAGGCATTGGGAAACCCAGCCCAAAGCCCCACCTGCTGTCCTGCCCACTCCATCTCAGGACATCCAGCGCTCCAAGAAAGGTCCCCTTCCTGCCTGTGCCAGAAACTCAGCCAATTCCCTCTTCCAGAGACAGGAACCACAACCATTGGGGTTCAGGAAGGACCTGCCTGCAAAATGGCAGTGCCCACATCACCTTGGCCTGCCTTGAGGCCTAGCCTGAGGCAAGACCACAGGTACAAGAGGGTGTATTGTTGTAACTGCTACTAATAAAGTCCAGGATAAGGAAGCAAAAAGGCCTTTGCATAGTAAGCACAGGTGTTTAATTCAGTTGGCCAGTAAGATGTTCAGGGTCCAAAGCACGCTCATGGGAACACCCAGGTTTCTCTCTCCCCAAAGGTAAGGGCTAACCTGTGGTCTCGGGCAATAAAAAGATGAGGGCCAGTCAAGAAATTGGGAGGGAGTGGCTCAGGGACATAGGAATAGGGGAGGGAGCCAAAGGGGTCACAACAGCCCCTGAGAGAAGCCTCTTGTTTCCCCAACTCAGAGAATGCCTCCCAGGGTCCCCTCAACTCTCCCTTTCAATATTATTAAGAAAGCTTCTCTGAAGGATCAACTGAACCAACATAAAATGACAAAAACAATCAAAAGTGCCCATAAGACAATTTTCAAAATGCAAACAATCCTGAGTCTCCAGTGTCCAGACAGATTTTCTGGAGCTTCTTAGAGCTGGCAGGAGGGATGCGGGGTTATCTTAGTACAGTTTATCAGGAAACTGAGTCAGGAGAAGGTTTCTTCAGCAGGGGCTGGTTCTCTGTCACCTGTGGCAGAGTGGTCAGCTGTGATAGACTCTGTACAAGGTAGTGTAGGGGGTGGTGTGCCTGTTGGAATCCCCAAATAGAAGTCATTAACTTTGAAGAAAAACATGGTTACTTTAAGGAAACTTACTTTTCTTTCCCTCCCAATCACCACTCCTCTGCTATTGAGAAGGTGCTCTGGAGAAAGGATTAGTGGAGAGAGATCATGGGAGAGGGGAAAGGGAGGTAGGAATTTGTGGGGACATAGAAAAAGGGTAAGAGGACAGTGGCAAGGAAAAAAGGGACAGTATAAGTGAGGCAGGCAGGGAGGCCACAGGAGTTGAGGAAGGGGTATTAGAAGAAGTGGGACTTATCCAATGGGAAGGTTCTGTCATTATGGAGGTGGGCTTTCGGATGCAGGACGGCTAGCTCATTGGTGTTCTGTGCTCTTTTTGTTTTTAGGCTGTTGCTGGGATTTGATGGCTGTTGGTTTTGTGTTCTATTTGGTAGGTGTGTGGAGGACTTGTGTGATGTGGATAATATTTTGCAGGTGTGCAGTTTGGTGCATGTTCCCTACCTTACATTGGAACTCTGTCTGGTCCTGTTACATCAACTGTGTGGGGGTCTTTTATTCCTAGTACTATATTAAATTCGACAATTTCTCCATCTCCCAGACTGTGGAGGTATTTCCTGGGGTTGTTCTTTTTTATTGCAGTCTGTTGCAGAAACACATCTTTTTTGTTATCATTCTGGCTTATGAAACTGTATCTGTTTTTACACTGAACTATTTCACTATCCCCAAAATGTTCACGGCAAGGACTTTTTCACTTTTGCCAGCGGGGTTGTGTTTGTGTTGCTGGTGCTGAACTTGGTGCTGGCATGCAAGGTTTGTCTTGCTTTGGCCATGTGGAGTGGCAGCGGGGCAATGGCGGGTTTTCCACAGGGCGGGAGAGTGTTGTAGTGTGTTTTTGATTTGGCATGTTTATTGTTTGATTTGTGGTTTGGCAGTCGTTTTGTGTTTTTCTCCCTGTTTTTAGAGTGACACAGACCTGCCTTTGTTATTTAATTGAGCCAGGTGTTGGTTTATCTGTTTGTTACTTAGCTACTTCCCTGCCAAGTTTCAAACCCCCTTTCCCCCCATCCAGTTGTTAACCCCTCCTATCCCAAGCTGTTCCCCTCCCTTGAAATCCTTCATTGATTTACACGTTGCATTCCCTGCTTTGCGTTTCACCCACAGCTCTCCTGATTAGCTAGAGATTGTATCCTCCCCTGAGACCTCCCCCAGTTTATAAGCTGGTTTTTGCCCCCAATTTGGGGCCTGGGACCCTGGACTTTTTACCATCAAATTTTTACCATCAAATTAAAAGTCACCCCAGTTCCAATCAGGGCCCATGCTGCTGCCTTTGTTTCTGTGCCAAACCTCCACTGGGAGCTGGGAGTTTGCAGGGCTCAGAAAAGGCCCCATCTCGCGCTCCCCTTTATCATCTAGCTGGGACTTAGTTTACAAAGGGAGACAAGTAGGGATTAGTGCAAATCCTAGGATGTCTTTTGCAGTATAGTATGGGTGGAAAGGGATTTTATCGCAGTCTGAAGGGATGCCTAGAGGATTGTTTGATCCTGTTTCATGAAGCAAGGTGAGATGGATAAGTGTGAGGCCTACGATGATGAATGAGAGGAGGAAGTGAAGGGTGAAAAATCAAGTCAGTGTGGGGTTGTGAACAGAGCCTCCATCTCAGACTCATTTGACTAGTGTTTGCCTAGTTGATGGGATATATAAATCTGGACTATCTATAGCTGAGGAGACTGTGACAGGGGAGAGCCGTGGCGTAGCACGGAGAGGCAGCAGTTCAGTGCAAGGGGAAATGGCTCCCACCACCCACACCGCATATTGTGGTGCTGTAGCAACCGAGGTAAACACAGCCATTCTTTTCTTCACAACCCTTTCCTGCACTTTAAGGCTGATTAAACTCTACATTTGGAAGAGGCTTGCACGTGGGGTTTCTTTCCCCTTGCTTGTTAAGAAACTGTAATTTGCCAATCTCTGGCCTCACCACCCTCACTCCTGGGGCTGTGGGTAGGAGGAGGGGGGAGGAGGCATGGGGACCAGAGGGTGGAAGGGGGGACCCTGTGGCCCCTGACACATGGTCTCCACTGTCTTGAGCACATGAAAGCGACCATGTGGTGTGGTGGCGTGATTTCTTGTGTATGCTTATAATTGTTGGTTGTTACTCCTGTGCAAATGGTTTATCCCTGAGTTGTATCCTCCCAACCCCCTTGTCCATCTTTCCAAAGACCTGCCCTTTGTTCCAGGCCCTTCCATGTCCGTCACTGTAACCCCACCCACCTTCCTTGTCTGTCACTGTAACCCCGCCTTTACTTACAGAACCCTCCATGCCAGTCTTGTACCCCCTGAGACCCCATTGGTTTATTCAAAATGTTCTCCCCCGTTACTCCCTGTGGGTTTAAACATTGTATTCCCCACCTTCTGCTCCTCCCCAGGTTCCTTGGAATTGGTCAAAGTTTGCTCCCTTTCCAGCACGTAAGTTGCTTCACACCTTTGTTCTGTGTCCTTTCATCCATGAATAATTTATTCGATGGAAAAACTCCCTGAATCCAGGGTTCCAGGCCCTGAACCGAGGGCAGACACTGGCTTATAAACAGGGGGGGTCTCAGGGGAGGATAGAATCTTTAACTAATCTGGAGAACTGGAGGTGGAACAAAAGGCAGGGAATAAAATGTGTAAACCAATGGAGGATTTCAAGGGAGGAGAACAGTTTAAGTCGACTAATGGGGTTTCAAAGGACACAAAACTGACAGCAGAGTTTCTAACGGGAAGGGGCAGGTTCAAGGAGGGATTGACATTTAATGGAAGGAGGAGTAAGGAAGTTTCTGGGGAAGAGGGTAGGGACAGGAGGGGTTCACAACTGGGAAGGAGAGGGGGTTTGAAACGTGGTGGGGAATGGCCAGGTAACAAACAGCAAAATCAACACTGAACTGAATAACACTGAGGGAGGAAGGCTAATTTTAGAAACATTATATACAAAATGGGGGGCTTGTGCTGCTGCAAAGACAGCGGGAGGGCAATACAGAGGGATTGCAAAACCTCAGATTAAACAGTGAATTGTCAAATAAAGAAAACACACTACAACACACCACCTAGGCCAGTCCAGGTGTTATTAATAGGGCCAGGAGAGCAGCTCCTTTAAAAAGGCCTTTATTAAAAGACAGCTCCAGGTGGGGAACCCGAGGGGTCGCAGTGAGGAGGAGGAGCACAGCTTTGTCTTTCAGCAGAGCTGGAGCTTCTTGGCTCATAGCCCAGCGGTATCCTCCAAGCTGGGTACTATCAAAGTTATGGTGACAGGACGGAATCCAGCTCTGCTCAAGGGTGGGTGACTTAGTGTGGTTCTGGTGGGTTAAAGTCAAAGTTTATGTGCTGGTTCGTTGTTTTGAGAGGGTTAAATTAGTTCCCACAACCTCTCATTTGAATTCAGTGCGTGTGCAAGGCCTCCTGGGAGCAGGGGAGCAGGGAAGCGGTTCCCTACGGAAATGGGTACAAATCCGGCGTGAGAGGGAAAGGGGAACAAATACAGAGTATGACGGGGAGAGATGCAAATACAAGGTAAAATAGTAACACTTAACAGTGCCAACTAAAGGCAAGTCTTGGAATTCTAACATTCAGTGTTTAACAACAGACTAACATGGGGTACAAATGCAGAGTACTATGAAGACAGATACAAATGCAGGGTAAAATAGTAACATTTAACAATGGCAACTAAAGACAAGTCCTAGAACTCTAACATTCAATGCTTAACAACAGACCAACACTTCAAATTAGGACTCTATCAACTTCATTAACATCAACTACCAATTACTACTCTGAAAAAGAACTCTCATCTCCAGGATTTCATTCCTCACACAGGCAAGGTGTGGCCACTCTTGGCATGGTGCAGGAAGGGGCTGGCTAGAAGCTGACCCAAGACCTGTGTCAATAGAGCTGCAGCCATGCAGTGAGAGCCAGCTTGGTCAGTAAGGACAGGAAAACCTGGAGAGGCTTTTCTTGCAGCAGGGGAGGGGGTGCAGGGGCATGAAGAGGGGAACACAGAGCAGGGGTTTTCAGCTGGTGCTCACCATTTTTTAGATGTTCCTCAAGAGTCAGAACACATTTCATCATCATAGTAAAAAAAGGACAAAATTCTTTATGGAATTCTTTCCTAGTTCCTAAATTTTCCCAAAATACTTCCAAAAGTTCATAGTTTAGGACCGAGTTTGGCAAAATGTAAGGAAAGTGTTTTAATAACCAGTGTACAAAACACTTCAACTCCCCCTCTGAAAAACAAAAATTTTCTTGAAGGACTTTTTACGGTGGAGACAAACTTCTTGTTGTGTGTGGGTGAGTATTGTTTCCATCTCAACCCAAGTCTCGTCCCAACATCCAAGAGCAAAAGAAGGAAAGAACCAAAATTTCAAACTCATCACACTGGGGTAAAATCCCCAGATTCTCAGAGTGGTCTATTGCAGATGTTTTCCAGAAGACGTCCTTGTTCAATGCACCATAGGAACAGGGGAAGGAGCCAGTGGGGTCCCAACAGCACTGAAGGAAGCCCCATCCCAGGGAATTGAATGCCTCCCAGGGTCCCCACAGTGTATAGTTAAAGCTGATCCCTCCAAATCCTTGTCCTCCTCATTGGAGGAAGGTATCTATTGGCTAAAATCTGAAAAAAAAAGCCTGGGGAAAAAAAATATAAAAAGAAAAGCAATGAAAACAGGGGATTGGGAATTAGCAAACTATTACTGCGCCTATGTGGGTCGCAGCTGGTGAGAGAGAGACGGTGAATCTTGTTTCTTGAATCAGAAGGTTTGATTTATTGAGATATTATATATAATACATTAAGACTATACTAAATAGAATAAGGAGAGAGGTTTGCAGAGCAGCTAGGCTAGGCTAGAATAGATAGAAAGAAATCTATAACAAAGTTGTGTTCAAGGACTCAGTCCCCTGGCTTGCACTAGTGATTGGTGTTGTGTTGTGTTGATCAATTTCCCCAGTTATTTCCCCATTTTATGTATTCTCCCCCCGTTTCTGTACAATGGTTCCTCCCTTCCCTGATTTTCCCGCCTCTGCCTCTCCTGACACTTGGTCTCCTTGGTTACCCCCTTCCCCCTCAACTGCCAATCTCCCCTTGTTATGTAATTACCCCTCCCTTGCACACCTTATATGTAAGTTTTTCCTCCTCCTCCAGTCACCCCCCCCCACTCCTCCCAGCTTTCTAGAAACTTCGCCTCTCTGGGGGTTGTGGTTGGCTGTGGTCCTGGGGCCCCTCCTTTATGTTGTATTAATTGGTTAACCCCTTATGCCAGTTATGTTTGTACCTCTCCCTGGTTGGCTAGTTGGGCTCCCCTCCTCTCTCCACCCCCTTCCCTTTAAAACCTTGCCTCTCCCCTCACTCCTTGCCATTTACTGCTTGGCACCCTCCCTCTCGGTCCGTGTCATCCGACCCTTCAATAAATCGGAGTTAGCACCCAGCTTGTGGATGCCTCTTTTCTTCGTCCCTCTGCGCTTTCCATCCACACCGTGCATCCAGCCCAGCCCAAGGCCAAGACGCCGAGGGGGGCTGGCAATACATGGCCGGGGGTGTCGGCCACCTCCCTCCCGCATTGCTAGCCGGACATTAGGGCCAAGTACGCCCCAGCGCAGATTGGCCTTTAATTATAAACATAGAACATGAACCAATCACCAATCAAAATAGGTGCCCCTGCTGCATTCCCCAGCAGCTGATAATAATTGTTTACCTTGTCTTCTGAGGCCTCTGGCCTCCCGAAGACACAGAAATCTGAAAGAAAGGATTTCTGTGAAGAAATGTCTGCGACAGCAAACAAATTGGAAGTTATGCCAGTCTGGTACAACAGGAGGGAAAATTGATTTTGGGAATCTCTGGCATTCAAGCAAAGTCCAAGAATTAAGTAAAGTGGCTTGAAAATATGGCAGAAGCTCACTGTACTTTTTCTAACTGATCATGGCAACCTGATCCAACAAGGGCCTGCTGAGGCCTATATGAACTTTCTAGACAGGCTCAAAGATGCTGTAGAAAAACAAGAAACTGATGATCCAGTGAGGGAAAAACTATTTTAAGAATTGGCCGTTGTAAATAGCAATTCAGAATGCAAGAAAGTTTAACAGGTGCTGTCATCCCAATCAGAACCTACCATTCCTCAGATGGTTGAGCTTGTAATAAAGTAACCACTGCAGAACATTTAGCTAAAATTCAAGCCCAAGGTTTGGACAATCAAACAATTCTCAAAAAGAGCCTCAAAGCCAACAAAATCAGAAAACTGGATTAAATGTACGAGGTTTGAACTGTGATCTTAAAATCCATTGGGAAAAAAACTGCAAAAAACCAAAAAGGGGCAATGGTCAAGGACAGTGTAATTGCAATAAAAGCAATCCAAATACTAACCAGTGTTATCAAGTCCAAAGGCAGTGAAACTGCCGATAGTAAGTGGGACAGTGGCCCACGATGACACAAGATACCCTGTCACCCCCCTGGTGCTCAGCACTGCAGACATCCAGTGCAGAACTGCAGCATCTCATCAGTGATCTCCCAGTTCCAATGCCAGCAGGTACCACACTGGACCTGTCAACTGCCCAGCCAGCAATGATCTCTGACATTGCACACCACACAGTTCCTGCAGGGCTCCTCGGCCCAGAACAGCGACCACAAGACTTTCTAATTGAAGGTGTGGACAGACGAGCTGTGGAAGGATTAGTCTTACTAGTTATATCCAGTCAGGAAATTACCATTTTGACCATATGTCCTAACCCTCCTCTTGTTTCATACCTAAAGGTTTCGGTTTTGCCCAGACCTTTTTTCTTCCTGCTGCTGATGAAGAGACCAATAATGAGACCTCCAGATGTTGGAATGTTGGGGGACACAAGACAGATGTTGGACTTTGGACCCGGTTAATGTAAGAGATTTGATAACAGGATGCCTTGGCAAAAGCAAACGGAACTTTGAAAATTAGACCTGGATTGCAAGAAGATTAAATCAAACGGGTTTACCAGCAAAAGAAAATCCCATTAAACTCTGCAAGTAAGAGATGTTGTTACATGCATAAGTTTGTGTATGTGATTTTAATCTAATCATTGTAGTACACATTGCCAGTCTCTCTGAAATAATATATAAGTGCTTGTATCCCATAATAAAATTGGATTCTGAGCAGGGAATCAGTCTCCCCATCTCTTTGCATCATCAACATGCAGAGGCCCATGCATGGCATGGATCCAGCACATGACATAAGGAAAACCTTGATGACCTGCACCCTGACCTGTTTGGGCAAGAGCATCACCCTCTCAGGCCTCACTGACACGGGGGCAGACATAACTGTAATATCAGAAATTCACTGGCCTCTGGAACGGATTCTTGTTCCTTCCTTAGATTCATTCATCGGAATTGGAGGGCACAGCATCACCATGCATAACCTCCATCCCATCACTTTTAAGGGGCCAGAAGATTGAGTGGCCATCATAAAGTCATTTATAGCCAAAAAAGAAAAAATAATTGTGGGGAGAAGAGAAATTTTGTCTCAACAGGCTGGAAACAAATTTTTAATGAGGGCCACTGTCGACCCCAGCAGCCTAAAAATTTACTGTTTATCTGGGTTGATCAGTGGCCCTTCCAGAAAACAAATTAGCTATGCTAGAGACTGTTATTCAAGAACAATTAGGCCAAGGACACATTACCCCCACAAAAAGGCCCTGGAATACTCCAGTATTTGTTACCAAAAGCCCCATAGTGAAAAATGGAGGGCATTGCAAGATTTTAGAAAAGTTAATGAAATAGTCGAAGAAATGGGACTGTTGCAGCAGGGGTTACCATCACCCAACATTATTCCAATGGACTGGTCACTGATGATTATTGATATCAAAGATGGTTTTTGGAGTATCCCACTCCACCCAGAGGATGTACCGCAGTTTGGTTTTTTGGTACCTTCAATTAACAGACAAAAATCACTCTTTAAAATATTCCATTGGACTGTGCTCCCGCAAGGTATGAGGAATTCCACAACTATGTGCCAATGGTATGTGGCAAAAATCTTCACCTTTTCACAGCAAGTTCCCTCAATCTACCATACTTAATTACATGGATGATATTTTCATAGCCACCAAAGACAATACAGCTTTACAAATTGTTGCTGCTGGAGCAATTGATGAGATAAAAAACTGGACTCTCTACAGCTGAGGAGAAAATGCAGCAATCCCTTCCTTGGAAATATTGAGGGTACAAACTAACCGAGTGCGCCATTGTCCAACTGCAGGAAGACCCAACAACACTGCATGAGCTTCAAAAACTCATTTGGTCTGTCTGTTGGATTTGGAGCCTTCTTGGAATAACCAACCAGGACTTGACTTCAGTGTTTGATTTGTTGAGAGGCGATATGGACCTGAACTCCCACAGGAAACGAAGTGAAAAAGCAAGAGCAGCCCTAAATAGAGCATCCACAGCTTTGCAAATCTGCCAAGCACACAGATGTAACCCAGATATACCCTATTTGTTTGCTGTGTCAGGGGAAAGTCCACACCTTCATGGCTTAATTTTCCAATGGGACCAAAAGTTATCAGACCCTTTGTTAATTCTAGAATGGGTGTTCCTATCTTATGAAATGATTAAACCATTACTACAGGCCCTGAAATTTTGTCACAAAAAATAACGAAAGCCCAGGTTTTATCCCTTTTGGGAAAAGATTTTTCTGTTATATTTATATCTGTTACCTTTATTTATTTAGAATGGTTAATTCAACAATCTGAAGTTTTTCAATATGTGTTAATAAATTTTTCAGGGTGTTTTTCTGTTCGTTATCCAAAGCATAAATTATTGCATTCCCCTTTAAAAGTAATTCAGAAGCCTGTAAGAAGCCATACTCCCGTCAATGCTTTCACTGTTTTTACAGATGGGTCTGGGAAATCCTCTGAATGAGTAATTACATGGAAAAATCCTAACAACAGTGACTAGGAGTCGGACATTAGGATTATTGAAGGATCACCACAAATTGCAGAGCTTGCTGCAGCTGTTTGTGCCTTTTCTAAGTTTTCATTTTCTTTTAATTTAGTCACAGATTTGTTTTGTGTTGCAGCTATCATGGGAAGAGCAGAAGGTTCTCTCCTTTAACTTATTGCTAATAAAAAGTTGTATAATTTGCTTAAAAAGTTAATTTTTCTTCTCTCTTTGAGAAAGCAGCCCTATTTTGTGACATGTATTCGTTCACACACCACTTCACCAGGATTCATGACTGAAGGGAGCACCCACACAGCAATGCCAGTCCAAACCTACTGAATTTCTTTCACCAAGCTCATTTAAGTCATTCATTTTTCCATCAAAATGCTCCTGCATTAATGAGATTATTCAATCTAAATAAAGATCAAGCTCACATGATTGTTAGCTCCTGTCCTAATTAGTGGGAAGCGGGGTCAATCCCTAAGGAATAAATAGTTTGCAAATCTGGCAGTCAGACATAACTCACTATCAGTCCTTTGGAAAGTTTAAATATATACATGTCTCAATTGGCACAATTTGCCACTGCACACAGTGGTGAAAAAATCTAGAGATAGCATTAAACACTTCCTGCAAGCCTTTTGTCTTTAGGTATCCCCCTGGAAGATAAAAACAGATGATGGATGTGGGTATGTATCTCAAAAAGTACAGCAATTCTTCAATCTGTGGGGTGTGAAACACGTTATAGGCATCCCCCACTCCTCCACCAGTCAATCTATAATCAAAAGAGCACATGGATCCCTAAAAGATGTTAGAAAAAAACAAAAAAAGGAGGATGGGGACTACTAACAGTAGAAAGATTATCTAAAGCTATGTATGTTTTTAATGTTCTTAACAACTCTTTGATGGAACCCCTTCCGCCAATTTGCAGGCACGACACAGTCTAAATTGAAGGAAAGATCTTCTGTGCTAATTACGGTCTCTGGGCTCTTCCCACTAATTATATGGGGCAGGGGATGTGCTTGTATCCTCCACAAGTGCTGGATCCCAGTGGATACCAGTGAGGAACATCAAACTTTATCTCTAGCCCCTGCCAGAGAACGCCCCACCAACAGAAGCCCAACCAGAACACAGGAAAGAAAAAGAAGACAAAAACATTTCCACAAAGAAACCATCTTAAGACAGGCATGAAGTAGACTCAGATATCCTTGCTCACTTGCTACTGGGTTTTTTGGTTTCCTCCTTCCATGTATCACACAGGTAGTCCAGCAGGCGAAAGAAGATGTATGGACAACTTTAGCTAACATCATCATGCAAGAAACAATGACTCTGTTGGTGGCCATCCCTAACGACCCCTTTTCCACCTGCTTAGTGGGGTTGCCCACAGATGTGTGAGGATTTTGGCAGTGAATGAAGGTGACTGGGGGAAAATGTCCAAGCAAACCCAGCATATCCCTGAGTTCCAGTAAAGCTGGGCAGTGAAACCGCACATTTTCGATGGCCCAACCCACTGTGTAAACCCTAAAATCCAGAACAAGTTCCCTGTGGGAGAGGTCAAAAGAGGAACAGCTCCAGGGCACTGATGGATGTCTCTGAGTCACTCAGATGTGGTTGTGCCAGGCATGTGCTCCTTTCAGCAGATGCATTTTCAGGATATTGGCTGGGCAAGCCCTTGGGTGCCCACTGAGCTCTCTGTGCTTCTGTAACACCCACAGAGGTGCAGAGCTGCTGGAAAACCCTGCGGGACTCTGGCTGAATTAGCCTGGCAGAAATTCACCCTGTCCCAGCACAGAACGGGCTTCACGTGCTCCCGCAGTTCCCTCTGCCTGTGCTGAGAGAGAGCAGGGAAACAAATTCCTTCCTGTCAGCAGTTAGAGTTTGCAAACCATAGCTGTCAGTGTTTCTGTGTTTGTATTAATGACAAGGGTAGAGAGCAGCTTTGTGGTTTAAAGGAGGGTGTAGCAGTGTCAGAATTCAGTTTACTTCTGTTTTTATCTTTGATGGCATTTTTCCTGTCATAAGTCTGAAAATAATGGGCATCTTCTTGGGAGTGCTCAGAATCCAGGATCTGTGACTCAGCAGTAGCCAAGTGTCCCCTATGAACCTGTTTGCCTCAAAGTAAGCAAAGTTCAAGGCAAAGGATGTTCAGAGCAAAGGTGTAAGCTCTTGGCTACTTTTAGACACAGAAAACATACCAAACTCAAACCTGCTTGCTGAAATCTCTGGAAGATCTGACTTACTTGAGGAAGTAACATTTTGGGATACTTGTGATGTCAGAATGTGCAAATTTTCTGTTGGTCATTCATTCAGACACTCAGTGAGCCAGACCAATAATGTTCTTCTAAATGTTTTAACACTTCTGATTGAAATAAAATCACTTGAAATTTGGCTTCCATCTGCAACAGTGTTTTGAATATGAGATTATTCATTTTAAGGGAGGAACAGATTGCGTTTGCACAGCTGTGGTTTTTTGTTCAGCACACAGATTCTCTCATTTTCTCTTCTGTAGCTGTAAGCATTGAAGTAAACCACATGCTTTGGAAATGCAGCTCAAATGTACCTGTTTATATTTTGCTTAATGTAATTTTTGCATGAGCTGAAAGTATTAACTTGTCATTTGCTTTATAGCATTCTTTCTCATTGTGAGACTGGAAAAAGACCATAGAATTTCTCCCATTACCATTCAAGTAAGGAAGAGAGCATCACAAAGATTCTTTGGAAATATTCATGTTTAGATTTACATATAACTTTATTAAATGTATAGTTTGAAATAGATTTTACCAAGCAGTCTTTCAGTTCAATTACAGCAATTGCTTTTCAGTCGGCTGGACAAGAGAAGTATTCACACCCACATCTGCAATACCCTCCTTGTCTGTTACTCCATCTGAGTGAACTCCTTGCAGTTCCAGAGTTGCAGTGCAATGTAAGAAAATAATCAGGCACTGCATCAGAGTTTAAGAGGTCGGGCAGTCCCTGCTGCGGATGCTGCCCCGGGCACAGGGCCCTGTCCCCCGCTGGCTCCTCCGGGGCCGCTCCGGCTCTGCGGGGTTGGGCACAGGCTGGGGACAGCTGTGGCTGCTCTGGGCTGTTCCAGCATCTTCCTGCCCGCTGGAGCCTGGGGGGACACTGGTAGGGCTCCTGTCCTGGGAGCTGGAGCTGCTGGAGCTGCTGGAGCTGGAGCCGTTGTCCTCTCTGGTGTCGTGGGAGCGCAGGCGTCTCTTGGCCTCCCTGCTGCACCAGCCCGCAATGACACTGATGAGGCCATGGACCAGAGGTGCTGTGTGTTCCTGCAGGAAGTTCTGCAGCCTCAGGGCCAGAATTGCTGCATCGGGACCGTGGAGGCAGAGCTCACGCAGGATGGAGCTCTCTGCCACCTCTGCCTGCCACCAGCGGTCCCGGAATATTCCCTGCAGCCTCTGGCGCAGCCAGGGCCGCATGCGCTCCAGGACACACCGTCGCTGACGGAAAATGCCTGCCCACATCTCAGGCAGGAGGCCGCCCACAGACTCTGGCCCTGCAGTCCCCTGCTCAGCTGGGGACAGCATCCCCTGTGGAGAAGGTGCAGGGGACACTGCAGGGCCCTGAGGGCTGCTCTCGTTCAGGTGACCCGGAGCTCTCCCTGCCTGGCTGTGGGTCTCAGCTGATTCCACAGGGGAGGTGATGACAAACTGGACATAGTCCTGTTCGCCCCTCTCAGAAAACCTGACGGTCTCTATCTGTGTCCTGCAGAGTGGGCATGAGGGATTTGTTGTGGCCCACCGCAGGATGCAGCCCAGGCAGAACTGGTGGCAACAGGGCAGGGCTGAGGCCACGTCATCCCAAGTGTCCTGGCAGATGGGGCAGGTGCTGTCTGCCCCCGTGGCCATTCCTGTGCTCTGCAGCACATTGGGGACAGCTCAAGACCACGAGGTGCTCCCCCTCACTGGCAACACATGCTGCAGGAGGGAGAGGCCTGCCTTTTATTCCTTTCCCTGGCTGTGCCGGGGAAAGGAATAAAAGGTAGGAGATGCCCAGGCCCCTGGGGAAGGACACCTTCCTCTCTTGCTGAGCCCTGTCACCTGCTGCTCAGGCACTGCAGGGACAGCGGGGGTGTCACCCTCGGTGCTGTACCCGCTGTGCCTGGCTGCCCCAAGCAAGCAGCACAGGAGCAATGGCTCTAGGATAGGCTCTGGGAGCTGCTGAATTCTCTGGCAGCAGCCCCCAGCACTGGGAAAGGCCTGGCTTCAGACCAGACCTTGCAGTCTTGGTTGGCAGAGGCCAAGGTGTGTGGGCCAGACTGTCCCAAGCTCTGCTGGTGCCCAAGTGTCACCAGCAATGGAGGCGATGTCACAATCTGCCAGTTGTGATGTCAGCCTCCAGCACCCCGTGATGTCACAACAGGATGGTCCCCCCTGCAGGTGCACATTGCCAGGAGCAAAATGAGAATACTCTTTCTTATTTTCAACTTTTACATATCCCTGTTACTTTCATTTGGTTACCTGTGTTGGTGGCCATGAGTGTGTGTCTTGTCCCTGCTCCTGACATTGCTGAGCTGTCCCACGAGCAGGACTACGGTGGGAGCAGTCAGCCTGTGGCTGGATGACATGTCACTGACTTTCCCAGTGCAATGCCAGGATTTGGACGATTTGGGTGATCAGTGGCCAGCCCTGGGTAAGAGGAAGGATCATCTCCAACCACAGGCATTCAACCCACTGGACCCAGCTGTGAGAGGAAGCCCCTGCCAGGCCATTTGGGATGCTGACACCCTGATGTGTTGTCCAGGGCTCTGAGGAGGCTTCCTCAGGCCAGGCAGAGCTTGGGAGGGTGCTCATGGCACTGGGACCAGGTGAGGCAACTGGAGCTGCCAGCAGAAGCCAGGAGGGATGTTGAGTTGAACCCCCAGTGGAATTGTGATAAGTTGTCCTTCATGCCCAGTCTACCTTTGGCATCTGCTTCAGGTGTGTGAGTGCACGACGATTTTCTGTGGGAAGAGGCATGGCTGACACAGCCCTGGGGCTCTGGGGGACACAGCTGAGGCCCCCAGCACAGGGGTGACACCCACAGTGGGGCACAAGGGGAAGGGGAGAGAGCCCAGAATGGGGAGAAGCCAAGAAACCATGTAAGGGAAATGACAATGCATTCCCTTGTCTTTCCTGACTGAAGGGCTGCATGGAGCCTTGCAGCTGCTGCCATGGGGGGAGTCTCTTGCTGGAAGGAGAAGACTCCTGGTGCCAGGGGCCACCTGGGCAAGCAGTTCCTGCTGTGTCCAGGATGGGAGGAACTGTGGATGCTGCCCTGGGCACAGGGACCTGCTGCCAGTGGCTGCTGCAGCTCCTCCTGGGGCTGGTGCCACTCTGCAGCGTTGGACACAGGTCAGGGACAGCTGGGACCCCCAGGGGGGACTGTCCTCCTAGGTACCAGCTTCTTCCTCCACACTGGAGCCTGCAGGGCTGGTGGTGCCAATCCTCCCCCAGAAACTGCTGGATTCAGAGCTGCTGGAGCTGAGGCTGGCTCTGGCCACAGGGCTGTTGTTCTCATCCCTGACTTGGCCAGGGCTCAGCAGCCTCCTGGCCATCTCACAACTCTGGGCAACCCCAACACTGCTGATGCTGTGTGTCAGGGGTGCTGTGTCCTCGTCAGGAGAGGCTGCAGTGCCTGGAGGAAGACAACCAGCCCACAGAGGCAGAGGTGCACAGGATGCAGCTCCCTGTCCTCTGCCAGTCACCACCAGTCCCAGTACATTCCCTCACAGGCAGGACTACAGAGTCCAGGAGAAAAAAGGAGGTACCACTTTCTTGTTTGAAACTCCTGCATTTCTGTGTCGCTCTCCCTTGGTCAATTTTGGCACATATCCATGGCTCCGTGTCTCCCGAAATGATCTGGATGACCCTTCTGCCCTTCAGTGTCCTGGTCTGGGAAATGCTGGCATTCAGAGGACCTGGGGAATGTGTGGCCAGTCCCACCCCTATGGGTTGTGCTCCTGCTGTAGGGAGAAGCAGAAAGGAAAGGTTTGCAGCAACCCCATCCACTCCTGCTAGCATTTCCCACAGTCTGTTTCTGCTTCCCAAGTCTCCATGTTCCTGCAGACTGGTGCCTTGGTGCTCCTCAAGAGCACCAGCAGAGGAATCGGGCCCCACAGCTGCAGGAGGGAGCTGGAGTAGGCGACTCTCCAGAGTGTGGTACAACTTCTGGAGAACTCAGGATTCATTAGCATAGTCGGCCCTAGTGTCCCAAATCCCTTCTTGCCTCGGGCTGTTGCCATCATTTGGAGTCTTCGGCACTTCAGGCACCTCCGTGCATCCCCCACTGGCTCTGCCCAGGAACATCTCCCAGCTGACAGTCCCTGGTCTCTGCTCATGGGGCTCCTGCTCTGCCTCGCTGGGAGAGGCCATCGCCTCCAGGCATTGCAGGCCACTCCCTGCACAAGATAATGTCAGTGTTTTGCTTTAAAGTCCGAGTTTGTTCTCTCTGCAGCCCCGCTGCATTCAGGGCACAAGGGCACTGGGCACCAGGATTGGGGCTGTGTGACTGTCGTGCCTTGCTGGCCCAGTGAAATGTTCCCCTTGGTGCTGTCCAGCAGAAGTGGGGCTCCAAACCCAGGAAAGGATTCCCTTTCTTATTTCTTTTGGCGTCAGTTTTTTCACTGGCACAGCGACAAGGCCGGGCAGCCATCCTGGAGGAACACAGACCCGTGCCACACCACAGCATCCTGCTCCCTGCTGGGCACCGCCCAGGGGTGGGAGATGCTGGAGCTGTGCCTGGCGGTGTCCATGTGGCCCTGGGACCTCACTGCGACCTCATCAGCTCTGGGAAGCTCTGGTGTTACAGGGGGCTTCCCCGGCCAACCGCGACCTCACGGTGATTTTGGTCCTTGCAGACTTTTGCAGGCCCTAACAAAGGGCCGGTCGTGCTGGAACTGCTGAAAGCAGCCTATAAATCTCTGCCAGCACAGGGATTCCATCCTGGCCCACCGTGACCTCACCGGGGATGTCGGTTCCTTGAAGCTCTGGCGCCACAAAGGCCAGCCGTGCTGTCCCTGCCGACGCCGGCCCTGCAAAGCTCCGGCACCCCGAGGGGTCCCCCCGTGCCCCGCTGCGCCCTCGCTGGCGGCACCGGCGGTGCCCGGATCGGGCGCGGCACGGGCTGTCCCGGAGCATTGTGACCTCACGGCCGCCGCCGCCGCCGCCTCGCCGCCCCGGTGCGCTATAAAAGCGGGCGCGCCGCCCCCGCCCCGCGGCAGCATGGCCCGCTACCGCCGGCGCTCCCGCGGGAGCCGCAGCCGCAGCCGCTCCCGCAGCCGCAGCCGGCGCCGCCGCTCCCGCCGCCGGGGCGTGCGCAGGAGGCGCCGCGCTTCCCGCCGCTCCCGCTACCGCCGGAGCCGCCGCTCCAGCCGCAGACGCCGCCGCCGCCGCTGAGCCGAGCGCGGGGCTCGGCCTCGCCCGGGCTGCGGCGCGGGGCTGCCCATGCCAATAAAGGCCTGCAATGTGTACGGGGCTGTGCGGGTCCCTGGCTGTGCTGCGTGTCCGTGGGTGCCCGTCTGTGTCCTGCGTGTGTCTGGATGCGCCCGGAGTCCCTGGGTGTCACACCCTGGCTGTCCCTGCGTGTCCGTGAGTGTCCGTCCCCAAGCGGGACCCTGCCCCCAGTCCCTCTGTCAGTGACAAATCTCTCTCGTGCACGTGGCACGGTCCTGACTTCCCAAGTGAAGGGAACACGGAGTGAGGTCAACACAAAGCTCTCACGTCATCAAATCCAAAGGTTAACCCAAGCTACCCAGCCCACCCCCGAGCCATGGCCCCAGGTGGCACATGCACATCCTCCACCGCTCCCCCGTGCAGCCTTGTGGGACCCGGGCAGCCCCACAACCTGTCCCCAAAGAAATCCGCTCCACAAGGAGCCACTCACAAGTGGGCCGTGGAAAAGTCACCAGGAAACAAAAAGACACTTCAGGGCCTTTAGGGTGAAAGCAGTGTCACTAAGTGGGAGCTTGCCCTGAGCCCCTCTCAGTGACAAATTGCTCTTGTGGAAGTGATGGGGCCCTGAATCACCACATGAAGGGAACACAGAGTGAGGTCTATAGAGATTTCAGCTCACAAAATCCAAACGTTAACCCAAAAGTACCCATCCCACCACTAAGTCATGTCCCTAGTGCCAAATTTACCCCCTCTTTCAATTCCTCCAGCAATGGTGATCCCTGGCAGTCTGTTTCAATGTTTGACAACACTTCTGGGTGAAGAAACCTTTCCAAACAGCCATCTAAACCCTCCCAGGTGCAACTCTCAGCACTTTTCTCTCATCCTTTTTCCTGTTCCCTGCTAGAAGAGCCTGGTCCCTGCATGTCCCTGATTGTCCCTGTGTGTCCCTTGGTGCCCATTCGTGTCCCCAAGTGAAAGCTTGCCCCAAGTCACTGTCAGTGTCAAACCCAAACCTTTACCCAAAATTACCAATCCCACCACTTTGTCATGTCTCAGGTGCATGGTGACACCACCACAGCCCTGGGCAGTCTGTTCCAATGTTTGACAACAATTCTTGGTGAAGAAACCTTTCCAAACAGCCAACTAAACCCTTCCCAGTGCATCTCTCAGCACTTTTCTCTCATCAAATCCAATAGTTAACCCAAAGCTGCCAATCCCACCACTAAGCCATGTTCCAGGTGCCACATTTACACAAACAGCCCCTGGAGAGCCCTGCTCCACAATGAGCCACTCACAAATGGGTCACCAAAAAGTCATTGGGAAATAAAAAGACACGTCAGGCCCTGTGATCATTGCAGGGGGATCAGCAGCCCAGGTGCTGAGTCCCGCAGTTCTTCCCAAAACACCAAATTATGGCCATAGGAATAGGCACATCCCTCAGGCCAGTGCCTGGCTCTGAGGTTGGTGTCAATGGAAAAGTTTGGGGCTTGTTCAGCACAGAATGATCCACTCACCACCTGATCCTCTGACACGTGATGGGAGGCACCTTCTCCCTGAGGAAAAAGAGTTCCAGCACAGGAGCCAGCAGGGCTCATTGACAGAGCTTTGGAAGGGGGAAAGGGTCAAACCTGCCTTGCCAATTACGGGACATGGCATGGGGTGCCAACAATGGAACAAACAAGATGGAATCGATCCCCCAATCTGCTTCAGGAGCTGTTGGCCACAATGTACCACACCTGAAATGTTTCTACATGCCTGTGCTCAGCCAGAGGCAGAAGCCAGAGGAGCTCCAGGCTTTGTTCCAGTCCCACAGATCTGACATCCTCGGCAGCAGTGACAGCCAAAGCTGCTGGGATCAGTCCTGTGAATGCAGAGCCCTGTGGACACTCCAGGCTCTCAGGAGGGATGGGCAGGGCAGGACAGGTGCTGAGGGACAAGTGTTCCTCCTCTCCCCAAGCTCCCGTGTTTGGTCCAGCACAGCTGCAGCCTCTGCCCCACAGCCATGGCCATGCCCTGATTTACAGCTTCCCTGCACACAAATTTGTGTCCATCACCCACAGGGGTGATGCTGAAACTGCGTTTGGCTTTGAGTTCAGCCCTGCTTTGTGTGTGGTGCTGGACAAGAACCTTTAGAGATCAGTGCCAGCAGGGCTTGTCCTCCATTCCTGTGGCTGCAGAGCTGCATTTGCCAGGGACTCCAGTGGCACCAAGGCCAGCTGAGCCCTGGCAGGTTTAGCCACCAGACCCTTCTTCAGTATCCCCTCTCAAAATGCTCAGTCATGGTCTGGTTTGTGTGTAGCTGAAGCAGAAATAAAAGGTCCTTCTGCCAGTCTCTGGCGACTTGACTCCTGTTCTTGCCAAAATGCACGGATGGCCTGTGGTCACTTGATGAAAGATGATGGGAAATATCAAAGGGTCATCCCGGGTGTCCTAAACACCAGTTGGAGACACAGTGCAGACAACAGAGAAAAACATTAAAACATGAATGGTATAGATTTTGATAGTTCTCCAAAAAAGACAGTTTTTAAAAGTTTAAATACAACTTGTATTTTCTTGAGTAGTCCATAAGGAAAAAAATAATAGAATGGCCATTTCTTGCCATGCACAGCAAGGACATGACTGCTAACTGAATACCTGGCACCCAGCAGTGTCAGCTCCCTGCTGAGCACCCTGTAGTGATGGAACCACACAGGTAAGGAGAGTGGCAGCCAAGGGAAGGGATGTGGAGCCTGGAGCCCAGGAGCTCCTGAAGGTCCACAGGACGCCCAGGGCTCTGCTTTATCACAGGAACCTCACCTGCAGGGCCAGTTCCTCCAAAGCAGAGCAGTGAGCACTGCAAAACTGTGCTGATCTCGGTGTCTGTGAGCGCTGGGCACTGCTGGGTGTTCCTGAATGCCAGTTTCACCTGGGATGTGCCATTCCAGCATCCTTCCCAGCTGCAGCACTGGATCCACAGACAATATTCGTTTACTTTCCTGTTTCTCCAGTGATCAAACACACGTTTGCTCCTGGAAGCCGAAGGCACCTGAACTTCAGTAGTACGAGGAGATCCCTGTGTAAGAAATGGCTGCGTTGCATTTGCACAAGCACCATCTCAGCACTTATGTGTAATCTGCCCTCTATAAGAGAGATGACAAAACTAAATTACGCTTTTTTTTTTCTTTTCTTTTTCCTGAAATGGTCGCTGCCATTAGAGGAGAGTCAGGTAAAGCAGGCTCTGTGTAATTCCTGATTTCAATTGGAGCGAATCGAAGTCACCCACGGACGGCGCGGCCGAGCCCTTTGTGATGCCAGAGCATCGCAGAGGCGACGTCCCCGCTGAGGTCACGGCGGGGCCGCCCCGGTGCGCTATAAAAGCGGGCGCGCCGCCCCCGCCCCGCGGCAGCATGGCCCGCTACCGCCGGCGCTCCCGCGGGAGCCGCAGCCGCAGCCGCTCCCGCAGCCGCAGCCGGCGCCGCCGCTCCCGCCGCCGGGGCGTGCGCAGGAGGCGCCGCGCTTCCCGCCGCTCCCGCTACCGCCGGAGCCGCCGCTCCAGCCGCAGACGCCGCCGCCGCCGCTGAGCCGAGCGCGGGGCTCGGCCTCGCCCGGCCCGAGGAGCGCGGCTGTGGCGCGGGGCTGCCCATGCCAATAAAGGCCAGCAAAACTTACGGGCGTGTGCGGCTCTCTGGCTGTGCCCGGTGTAGCCCGCCGGAGGGCTCCGCCCCGAACGCGCCGCTCACAAGCGGGGCCCGTGTCTCAGCAGAGCTGTGACTCCCAGAGCCGTCCGAAGCTGTCGCTGGGCTGGCGGCGCAGGCACCCGGTGTCACACGTGGCTCTGCTTGTGCAGAACTGCACGTCCTGTGCTGCTCCTGTTCCAAGCCTGCTGAGGGCAAAAAATGAGCTTTGGGGTTTGGTGTGAGGGGAATGTCACTAAGTGGGAGCTTGACCTTGAGTCCCTGTCAGTGACAAATCTCTCTTGAGGAAGTGATGGGGCTCTGAATCACCACATGAAGGGAACACAGAGTGAGGTCTGCAGAGAGCTCTCAGGTCACCAAATCCAAACGTTTACCCAAAACTACCTATCCCACCACAAATCCCATCTCTCAAGTGCCAAATTTACTCCCTCTTAAAATCTTCCCAGGAATGGTGATTCACCAACAGCCTTGGGCCGTCTGTTCCAATGTTTGACAACACTTCTGGGTGAAGAAACCTTTCCAAACAGTCAACTGAACCTTCTCAGCACTTTCTCTCATCCTTTTCCTTGTTCCCTGGCAGAAGAGTCTGGTGCCAGCTGGGTACAGCTCTGTCTGTGCCCTGGGGAGGTCCATCCTTGGATAAGACTTGGAAGTTTTGATGAGGACAGCAAAACAGAATAGCACAGCCTTAGACAAATGGATGAAGGATGTAGCTTAGGCAAACAGAAGCCATGCCGAATGCAAACAGGACAGCTTTACTCCTTTTTTAAGTCCCTCCAGGAATGGTGACACTGCCCTGGGCAGTCCATTCCAATGTGTGACAACACTTTTTGGTTTAGAAACTATTCATAATAGCCGACTTAAACCTTCACAGGTGCAACTCCAGACATTTTTCTCTCGTACTGCGCTTTGTCCCAGCAGACTCGCCTGAAGCCAGCGTGATCAGCAGGAATCACAGTCTCCCTCAGCATCCTCCTCTCACCGTGTTCCCTGTGGGATGCTATGGCATTCCCTCAGTGACAGCCGGCCCTTCCCGCTCCTCATTTCCTCCCTTCTCCCCCCAGATACACCCCAGGGATCTCCCCGTGCCGGGTGCCCCGGAGGTGCCGCTGTGGCCGCTCCCGGGCCGGGCCGGGCCGGGCCGCTGCTGTAGCAGGGCCGGCGCTGCCGGGGGCTCCGAGGCTGAGCGGGACGTCGGGGCCGGAGGCAGCGGAGGGAGATCGTGCAGAGCCCATGAGGCTGGGGAGCACCTGCGGGGGCTGCGGCGGCCGGGAGGGAGCGGCGGCACTGAGGGGTCTGACGGGGAGCTGAGGGGCACGGCGGGACTGAGGGGACTGAGCCATGGCGGGGGCTGCGAGGGCCTGGGGGCTGAGGGCGGTGGCGGCGCTGGGGGCGCTGAGGGCGGCGGTGGGACTGAGGGGGATGGGGGAGAGAGCAATGAGAGCGCTGAGGGCAGCCTGGGGAGGTGAGGGTGATGGCGGCACTGAGGCGATGGAGGTGAGGGCGATAGGGGCAGTGACAGCACGGAAGGTGAGGGCGATGGCGGCTCTGAGGGCAGCATGGAGATGTGAGGGTGATGGTGGCTCTGAGGGCAACATGGAGAGGTGAGGGCGATGGTGGCTGTGAGGGCAGTATGGAGATGTGAGGGTGATGGCGGCTCTGAGGGCAGCACGGAAGGTGAGGGTGATGGCAGCTCTGAGGGCAACATGGAGAGGTGAGGGCGAAGGTGGCTCTGAGAGCAACATGGAGAGGTGAGGCCGATGGCGGCATTGAGGGCAATATGGAGAGGTGAGGGTGATTTTGGCTCTGAGGGCAGCATGGAGAGGTGAGGGTGATTTTGGCTCTGAGGGCAGCATGGAGAGGTGAGGATGATGGCGGCTCTGAGGGCAGCATGGAGAGGTGTGGGCGATGGTGGCTGTGAGGGAAGCGTGGAGAGCTGAGGGCAATGGTGGCACTGAGGGGGCTGAGGGCTGGACTGCAAGGGCCATGGCAGCCTTAGGGCACTGAGGGAAGCATGGAGAGGTGAGGGCAGTGGTGGCTCTGTGGGCAGCATGGAGACGTGAGGGGGCTGAGGGCAATCGCAGCACTGATGGTGCTGAAGGCAGCATGGAGAGTTGAGGGTGATGCCAGCACTTGGGGCAACATGAAGAGGTGAGGGTTATGGCCATGAGGGCAGCATGGAGAGGGGACGGTGATGGTGGCACTGAGGCCGATGGCAGCGCCACTGGTCTGAGGGCAGTGACAGCTCTAGCTAACTAAAGGCAAAGCCACACGCGAGTGATGTGGCAGCATGGCCCTGGCCCTGCTGCACCACTATTCCTGATCCAAGCCAGGTGCCACTGGCGTTCCTGGGCCCCATTTGATGTATGGCTGTTGTGGAGCCTTAGCAGACACTTTCCACAACATACACTCAAATAAAAAGCTCAACCAAATGTCAGTAAACATTGTCACTGTGGTACATTGTATTAATGCTTGCCACCACTTTATCCTGTTCAGTCATATTCCATGGATTAATTCAAAATAGCTGTCACCACTTTAACATGAAGCTTTTTTCTCTCTCTGGAGACAGGGAGGGCCATGCCTTTCTCAAAGGTCCCTTAATGATGTTGAGCCTCTGGGAAAGTGGAATTAGCAATTAATATTTGGTCACTCAGGGTTCCAGAGATCTAAACATGATTTTGACAGATACTGAAATCAGGTGGAAAAGAAACTTTCCAACAGTTTGAAGCATTAGAAAGTAGGGATTCTTCACCAGTGCAAGATACACATGGTATCTCCTTTAATCTGATGCGTGTCGTGAAATTTTACAGCAGGGTATTTATTCCATCACAGACTCACAGCATTCACAGAATGTCTAGGTTGGAAGAGACCTTCAAGATCATTGAGTCCAACCCAGCCCCAACACCTCATCTAAACCCTGGCACCCCATCTAGCAGCCCAGGAGGACACTTGTCCAGAGAACAAGCCCTCTTCCCACCAAAAGCTAAGGCAAAGAGGGCATTAAGCTCTTCTGCCTTTTCCTCGTCGTCATTACTGAGTTCCCTCCCGCATCCAGTAGGGAACAAAGGTTCTTTGTTGTTCCCAGTAGGGAACAACGGTCTTACCGTTCCTTTTGCCATTAATATATTTGTAAAAGCATTTTTTATTATCCTGTATAAAAGGTGCCTAATTAAGTTTGATCTGAGCTTTGGCCTGTGGGAACTCAGCACATCACTCCAGATGTCCAGAGTTGCCGGGAACCCTCTTGGGGGGCTCAGAAGACCTGGAATGTTGCCAGAAGCGCCTGGTGGCTTGACTTTGATCCATCTAGGGATGTGTCACCTGTGTATGAGGACATGAGAGTCACATGGGTTTGAATGGTGCAGGAATGATATATTTACAGGGCGAAAATGTAGATCTTAGGGGTTTTGGTGGACAAGATGGAGGAATCAGAGTGTGTCTCGTCCTTCCTTCTTCTTCTTGTCATCCATTTTCTGTGATGATGTTGGCACTTTGGATTGGTTTAGAGTAGAAGTGCACTGTCTAACAGGTGATGGGTATTGGGACATAAAAGTAAATACGATATACGTAGTTTGTAGTATATAAAGACGACGCTGCCTTGGGGGCGGTCAGAGTGCCTGTGGCTGCCTTGCTGTTCAGACCTTGGCTGGGCAGAAAGGAAAACTTTGTAGATAAGAAATAATAAACAACCTGAAGATTGAAAACTGAAGAGTCCAGTCTCATCCTTCAAATCTCGGGCTGCTCAGAACCATCCCATGCACCTCAGGGCAGAGACAGACAACAGCTCCCGAGATTGGCCTCCCTAATTTTTTTTTCCTACATGCCCTAGCTACCCCCTTAAAAACTTTCTGAGAGATCTGACCTTCCTTCCAAATATAATACGTCCTCTTTTTATTCCTAAGTTCCTTCAAAACCTCATTGCCCATCCAGGCTGGGTGTTTGCCACATCAGGGTGGTAACCCCTTATTAGAAGTCGTTGTCTGGTTCTTTAGGGTCTGACTTCTGTATCTGGTGTCCTTTCTAGGTGCTGTTCCTTGACCTGTTCCTCAGCCCTTGCTTTTGAGTATGCACAATATCATTGTTTTGCCTAAATTGTGCCTTGTCAGCCTTGCAGAGCAGAGCTGGTGTCCTGCTTGTGTTTGGCATGGCTTCTGTTTGCCTAAGTTACATCTTTGATCTGCTTGTCCAAGGCTGTGCTATTCTGTTCTACTGTCCTTGTCAAAACTTCCAGCTCCCATGGACTGCCCAGAACAGAGACCCAAAGCACCGGGAACAGCACCCGCCAAGGATGGACCTCCCCAGGGCACAGAGAGAGCTGTACCCAGCTGGCACCAGGCTCTTCTGCCAGGGAACAAGAAAAAGGATGAGAAAGTGCTGAGAGTTGCACCAGGGAGGGTTTAGTTGGCTGTTTGGAAAGGTTTCTTCACCCAGAAGTGTTGTCAAACATTGGAACAGACAGCCCAGGGCTGTGGTGGTGGCACCATTGCTGGAGGGATTTAAAGAGGGAGTAAATATGGCACTTGGCACATGACTTAGTAGTCGGATTGGTACTTTTGGGTTAACGTTTGGATTTGGTGACCTGAGAGCTCTCTGCAGACCTCACTCTGTGTTCCCCTCACTTGGGACAAATGTCACAAGAGAGATTTGTCACTGACAGGGGCTCAGGCAAAGCTCCCACTTAGTGACACTGCTCTCACCCTAAAGGCCCTGAAGTGTCTTTTTGTTTCCTGGTGACTTTTCCACGGCCCACTTGTGAGTGGCTCCTTGTGGAGCGGATTTCTTTGGGGACAGGTTGTGGGGCTGCCCGGGTCCCACAAGGCTGCACGGGGGAGCGGTGGAGGATGTGCATGTGCCACCTGGGGCCATGGCTCGGGGGTGGGCTGGGTAGCTTGGGTTAACCTTTGGATTTGATGACGTGAGAGCTTTGTGTTGACCTCACTCCGTGTTCCCTTCACTTGGGAAGTCAGGACCGTGCCACGTGCACGAGAGAGATTTGTCACTGACAGAGGGACTGGGGGCAGGGTCCCGCTTGGGGACGGACACTCACGGACACGCAGGGACAGCCAGGGTGTGACACCCAGGGACTCCGGGCGCATCCAGACACACGCAGGACACAGACGGGCACCCACGGACACGCAGCACAGCCAGGGACCCGCACAGCCCCGTACACATTGCAGGCCTTTATTGGCATGGGCAGCCCCGCGCCGCAGCCCGGGCGAGGCCGAGCCCCGCGCTCGGCTCAGCGGCGGCGGCGGCGTCTGCGGCTGGAGCGGCGGCTCCGGCGGTAGCGGGAGCGGCGGGAAGCGCGGCGCCTCCTGCGCACGCCCCGGCGGCGGGAGCGGCGGCGCCGGCTGCGGCTGCGGGAGCGGCTGCGGCTGCGGCTCCCGCGGGAGCGCCGGCGGTAGCGGGCCATGCTGCCGCGGGGCGGGGGCGGCGCGCCCGCTTTTATAGCGCACCGGGGCGGCGAGGCGGCGGCGGCGGCGGCCGTGAGGTCACAATGCTCCGGGACAGCCCGTGCCGCGCCCGATCCGGGCACCGCCGGTGCCGCCAGCGAGGGCGCAGCGGGGCACGGGGGGACCCCTCGGGGTGCCGGAGCTTTGCAGGGCCGGCGTCGGCAGGGACAGCACGGCTGGCCTTTGTGGCGCCAGAGCTTCAAGGAACCGACATCCCCGGTGAGGTCACGGTGGGCCGGGATGGAATCCCTGTGCTGGCAGAGATTTGTAGGCTGCTTTCAGCAGTTCCAGCACGACCGGCCCTTTGTTAGGGCCTGCAAGAGTCTGCAAGGACCAAAATCACCGTGAGGTCGCGGTTGGCCGGGGAAGCCCCCTGTAACACCAGAGCTTCCCAGAGCTGATGAGGTCGCAGTGAGGTCTCAGGGCCACATGGACACCGCCAGGCACAGCTCCAGCATCTCCCACCCCTGGGCGGTGCCCAGCAGGGAGCAGGATGCTGTGGTGTGGCACGGGTCTGTGTTCCTCCAGGATGGCTGCCCGGCCTTGTCGCTGTGCCAGTGAAAAAACTGACGCCAAAAGAAATAAGAAAGGGAATCCTTTCCTGGGTTTGGAGCCCCACTTCTGCTGGACAGCACCAAGGGGAACATTTCACTGGGCCAGCAAGGCACGACAGTCACACAGCCCCAAAACCTGGTGCCCAGTGCCCTTGTGCCCTGAATGCAGCGGGGCTGCAGAGAGAACAAACTCGGACTTTAAAGCAAAACACTGACATGATCTTGTGCAGGGAGTGGCCTGCAATGCCTGGAGGCGATGGCCTCTCCCAGCGAGGCAGAGCAGGAGCCCCATGAGCAGAGACCAGGGACTGTCAGCTGGGAGATGTTCCTGGGCAGAGCCAGTGGGGGATGCACGGAGCAGCCTGGGCTCGGAGCAGCCCTCAGGCTGAGAGTGAGAGTGCTCTTCCCAGGGAGAAAGAGGTGCCTGAAGTGCCGAAGACTCCAAATGATGGCAACAGCCCGAGGCAAAGAGGGGATTTGGGACACTTGTACTGGGATTGATGCTGGCTGGCAGTGGACAGGGAGCTGCACCCTGTGTACCCTCTGCCTCTACAGCCTGGATGTCTTGGTGCAGACCCTGCAGGGACCACCCGACCACTCTGATGCAGTGCCTGATTATTTTCTCATATTGCACTGCAACTCTGGAACTGCAAGGAGTTCACTCAGATGGAGTAGCAGACAATGAGGGTATTGCACATGTGTGTGGGAATACTTCTCTTGTCCAGCTGACTGAAAAGCAATTGCTGTAATTGAACTGGAAGTCTGCTAGGCAAAATTTATTTCAAAATATAGGTTTTATAAAGTTATATATAAATCTAAACATTCTATTTTTCCCTCAAGTGTATATTCTCATTTTTGAAACAGTGTTGCAGATTGAAGTCAAAATTTCAAGAAATTTTATTTCAATCAGCTGTGTTAAAACATTAATAAGAGGATTATTGGTCTGGCTTACCAAGTCTTTGAATGAATGATCAACAGAAAATTTGCATTCAGATATCGCAAGTATCCCAAAATCTTACTTCTTTAAGTCAAATTTTCTGGATAATTCAACAAACAGGGTTTGAGTTGTGTGTTTTTTCTGTCTCTAAAAAAAGCCAAAAGCACTCACAGTTTTGCTTACTCTGTTCAAGTCAAACAGGGGACACTTGGTTGCTGCTGAGGTCACAGATCCTGGTTTCTGAGCGCTGCCTAAGTAATGTCCTTGGCTGTCAGACTTAAGACAGGAAAAATGTCATCAAACTAAAAAAGGAAATCAGCTGAACTGAGACTCTGCTTCACCCTCCATTAAACCACAAAGCTGCTCTGTACCCTTCTCATTAATACAAACACAGAAACACTGACAGCTATGGCTGCAGAGAAATGGAAAGGAAAGCTGTCCATGCCTGTCACAGCCACGACAGCAGTCAGTGCTGGCCGGGTATCTTCTGCATTTGGGTCTCCAGCCATCAGCTTCACTTGCTGAGTTCAGGTGCCACCTCTGCCTCCTGGGCAGGGCAGCCCCACACACCCTCTGAGCTGGGAGTTACTCTGACAGCTGAAGGAGCTGATGGTGCAGCAGGTTTACAGACCAAATGCAACCTTTGGAATGTACTATTTCGCTCCTTGTGAGATTAAAAAACTGTCATGAAAAAACACTTCTTAAAAATGTCCTAAAGGGTGTGAGTTATGTCTGTGTGTGTGTGTGTATGTGCTGGGCTGGGGGCAGGAGTTATGCAAGGAAAAACTCTGTGAATTTTCCATGCAAGAAAATTTGTATAAATGCAGAAGCCTACACCAATACAGTATGGGCAAAATTGGCACAAGATGATCAGCTGGTTTAGTTCTTCAGGTCTGAGTCAGGTTGTTACTGAAGATCAGTAAAATAAAACTCCTTTACACCAGTGCAGCATTAAAGAGCAGGCATCCTTTATTATCCTTTATATCCAGATGTATGGGGGATAACTCTGATGTCTAATTTGTTTGTAATTTTGCAATTCAATCAGAGATTTGTTGTGGCTTGGGGGTTAGTTGGGTTTTTTGTTTGATTGTTTTATTTTGTTTTGGTTTGTCATGGACAGTTTGTGTTGTATTTTGATTTATTTCTAAATAATACTGTATTTTTGAGGGACAAAACAAGTAGTATTTTTTCCAGAAACCTCTGAAAATGGAGAAGTAATTAACAGAACTGAGAAGGAGGTGAGGATTGTGTTCCTAAACTGTCAGAAAACAGTGTGTTCACCAGAAAATGCTCTGCTGTAGCCTTGGGTGAGGGATGGCTCAGTCCTGATAACTGTGTTCTAAATAACAACATTCTCCCAGCCATAAGAACCATGTAATTTTCTGGGACATGTTTACTGAATTATTCATACTGTTAAGGAGTAGAGTTCATAGCCTTACCATAAATAAAATGTTATGTTTTGTAGATGTTTGCCACACATAGATAAGATTATCAGTCATATATTTCAATGTAGTTCTGCTGGAATTATATTCTCTTCCAAAACTGTCCCAGCATGAGGAAAATCAATTTAATTTTTTTCTCGTTTGGACAACGGGAAACAAAGACACATATTAGAACAGCTTTTCTAACCTCTGCTAGTGGTGCTCAGAGGGATTCCAGGGATTCAGGAACACAGGGAGGCAGAGCAGGAGCTCCTACTGGTATTTCCCCTCCTAGGGAAGTGCCTTGGGCCAGCATAAATTCTGCAGCTGTGACTTCACAGGTGCTGCTGGCAGTGCTGTGACAGCCTCTGCCACCAAGCAAGAGCATCTGCAAGGGTGGGATGGTGTAGAGATGCCTCTCAGAGAACAGTGAACACCTTCAAACAGCATCTGACAGAGGTAATGAAGGGGCGGTAAATCACTTTTGAAGGGTCAGATGGTAAAAATCTCTGTATGTGAAAATAAGAGACAAAATTAGTGAAGAGAGAAAGGGAGCGGGAAGGGGAAAGGGGAGAGGATGGAATCCTTGGAAATTCTACCTACAGGCCATTTTCTGACAATCTGTGTCACTACCTAAAGGTTCTGGATTTCAGAGCAGTGGAAATCTGGGTTTTTCAGGTCCTGGTCATGATGGCCACACACAATCTCAGCTCTTTTGTTTTGGAAATACATCCTGCAAATGCATCTGCTGGAAGCAGCACATGCCTGGCACATCCACAGCTGGGTGACTCAGAGACATCCATCAGTGCCCTGGAGCTGTTCCTCTTTTGACCTCTCCCACAGGGAACTTGTTCTGGATTTTAGGATTCACACAGTGGGTTGGGCCATCGAAAATCTGTGGTTTCACTGCCCACCTTTACTAGAACTCAGGGATCTGCTGGACATTTTCCCTCAGTTGCCTTCACTCACTTCCAAAATCCTCAGCATCATGTTTACATCTGCTAATTGCTTTGAGTAACACAGATCAACACCCATTTCAATTAAAACTTTAATTTATTGGAAATTGCTACAATTACACTGCTAGTATATGTAAATATCAATTTCAGTTTAAAAATTTCTTCAGGTTATTATAACAGGACTGACAAAAACCAAATATAAGAGAGGGCTGTACATGCAGACAGGTCTGTGGCCTCAGTAAAAAGTCTCTAAATTCTTAGCGTGGTGATCACTTTCTCTGGAAGAGCTGGGGAAGCCTCCTTACCTGGGAGCAATCCAGAAGCAGCTTCACTTGAGTGGTCTGGAGAAAGCCAAAAAAGGGGGAGAGTGAGTCAGTATGAGCTGTGTGCACATTTCCCTTGGCAGCAATTGTACTTCCTCTCAGGGACTATAAAATCCCAGATCCTTCCAAGCAGGCTTAGAAAGAAAACAAGGTCTCGAGCTTTCTAATAAAAAAGAACTTGTCTATTTAGCTCTCACCTCCCCCATTCCCTCCTCCTCAAAACCAGCCTACCTTACAATTCTTTGGCAGGAAAGCACTCACTGCCAGGTGCTTTCCCTTCTGCACACAAGTGACAGAAGTTTCAGCTATCCCTGCACACAACTGACCCCACATCTACACAGATCCCAGGATTTTCAAACCCTGCACCACCCAAACCCCCCATGTCCCCCCTGTGTCACCGCTCAGTTGGCTCTAGGGTGGCAGCAGCAGGGCTGAGTCCAGGTGCTGCTAGCAGTGGCTGGAAGCAGGGCTGGACACCTCCAGGCCGCCTGTCAGGTTCTCCTTGTGGTCCCTCTTCAGTCTCTTGGTGTCTGCAGGGACCTCGGGGCAGCACTCGGGGCTCTGCAGGAGGAGCTGCGGCCCCGCAGCGCTGCCGCCGTCGCCACCCAGCAGGGCCGGCCCAGGCCGGTATCACCGACCAGGGTCTGTGTACAAATCACAAACGGGACGGGGCTGCTGAGGAACTGCCTCGAGCTGTTTGATTTTCCAGCATCACTCTCATTACATGGGTGTGACAATGGGAAGATGCCAGCAGCTCACATCCCAGGCAGCAGACACAGAACTCAATGTCACAACTCACTTTATAAGATTTTTGACCAATCACACAAAGCAAAAGCACATTGACAGTAGTTCTATCCAACCACTGTAAGCACACGTACCTTTGGTTAAACAATGCTTGCTTATTTCAAATACAACACCTGCTTGTGAGCCTTAAAACATAATGCACAGAGCTCCATTATTAAGCTTCAAACTTCCTAATATCTTGCTAGATAAAATTTTCTGCAGTTTAGGGAGTAATTCTATACAAGTGTTAATACACACACCACTGTTCTATTTGTCCTTGCTATTGTACTTTTAAAATAACTTTTCTGCTGACCTATTTCATGGCTGCTGCTTATCTTCAATCACAGTCCCGCTGTCTCTGATGCCTGCCTTTTGCAGCTTTCCCAAAACCCTCTGGTTTTGTGGATTCCCACAGCCGGGAGCCTGGGCAGTTCCTCCTGGCAAGGCACGCCAGGTGGAGCTCTGGGAGGCACTGCGAACGCGGAGTCAGCAGCAGCCCTCGGGCGCGTTTCCCTGGCGCAGCAACTGTGCTTCTTCCGGGGACTGCGAAAAATGGCTGGAAAAGCAGACTCTCGCTTGGGAATTTGAGGCTGCTCGCTAGAGAACAGCAATCCTTCCAGAGCTTTCCAGACTGTAAAGTTTTGAAGTATCCTCATAAAGTCACAGCACTCACAGTGCAAGTGGCACCCACGAGAGCTTCAGTCAGTCCCAGCTCACACAAAGAAGCCCAGCCCTGCTCTTTCCCCGTGCTGACAGAGCCCTCAGTCCTCACTGAAAGGGCTGATGCTGAAGGGTGCTGTGAGCTGAGTCGTGAACCAGCTCCATTCCCTGGCGCTGAGGAACTCTCTCTGCAGTGAGCCACAGCTCCCACAGCCCTGCCACCAGCTCTGGGAGGGAAAGAGCTCTCTGCTCTCTCTGCAAGGCTGCTGCAGCAGCTTTGATCTGGAGTGCAGACCCAAAGGGCTCCCTCTCTCCTCTGAGGCCTTGCTAAGCTGGGGACCTTTAGGCTTTTCCTTTAGTTATTGGATTGGAGAATTGTTTGGCCTCAGATGTTCTGCTGCTTGCTTTTCTCCTGTGTCTCAGGGAGAGGGATCAGCAGACTGGCACCAAATTTAGGTAGTGATTTGAGGCAACAAGTTTGGACTTTTGCACTGGCTTCATCATTTTGGTGGGGTTTTTCCTGTTGCTGCAAGAGTCAGCCTGCTCAGTGCTGCCTCCATAGCACTGTCACCCTGCCGCACATTGATGCATGGACCTCGGGTGGCAGTGGGGACATTGGGGTTGGTGACACAGCTCCCACAGGCCAGGCTGGTGACACAGCTCCCACAGGCCAGGTTCATTCATGGCTCTGTTGCCACACGGTGTCGGTGGTGCCAGTGCAGGATTTGAGCCAAAGGCACAGGAGGCAGCAACACTGCAGACAGGGACTGAACTCTCCTGATCTCCCTTCCCGTGTGCCCAGCTCAGAGCAGCCCTTTCAGAGCTCTCTGCAGGAATGTGGGCTCTCCTCTTACCAGGCTCCTCAGAATCCAGGGGGCTGTGCCCATTGCTTGTGTTGCCAGGCATGGCTGTCTCAGCTACAGCCCTGTTCACAGGCTGCTCTCCTGAACACTCAGAGGCAATGCTGACATCCTCCTTAGAAGAGAAACAAAAACAAGTTAACCAAAGATCACTCGGTATTTTCATGGAGTCACTTCGGGCACGCAGTGACTGTTCTCCACTCCCAAGGGATGTGGGAGAGCACTGCCCTGGTGGTTCACATGACAAGTGTTTTGAACTGAAAATTAAAGTTGTCAATGAGAAGCCCATGCTGTCAAAAAATAACCTTCTAGGCAAAACATGAATTCAGAAAACCAGAATACACCAAATGAGGGTTCATGCCCTCACGCTCTGACCCTGACCTATTGCATGAGCTGTAAGTAAACAGCCACCAGAAATCCAGGTACTGTCCTTGTTCCTACCACGGCTGAGCAAGGGCAGATCCAGGGCAGAGCCAGGACGGTGTGCTGCAAACCCAAATGCAAAACACACATTCTGGCTGTGAACCTCACCCCAGCCCACCCAACTGCGTGATATTTTAGCATGCTGCTTTTTGAAGCCCTCTGCTGCTGCTCCAGATGTAGTTTGCAGGCAAAAGTACCTTGAAATTGGCAATTTCCAGGAGCATATGGCAAAAATCTGTAGGCTAAAAGCACCACTGTCCATTAAAAGATGAATGTAAGAAACCTTTACTTCTCTAGCCTACAAGAAAGTCCTGATCCTAGCACTGCCATTGAACAGACTTACCTCGAGAAAGGAGGCCATTTCAACATGGAGCACTGAAAGCTTCTCCTCAAAGAATCTGCCAACCCTTCAAGAGCTGCTGAGTTCAGGCTGAGGACTGCAGGTCAGGCTGATTCCCTCAGTGCAGCAGCTGCAAAGAGCCCCCAGTGCCCTCCCAAGCCGCCATTGGCCTCAGTGCCACCACTGCCCTCAGATGCACAGTGGCATCGTTGTTCGTGTCCCCAGAGCCGTCACTGCCCTCAGACAGGCGGGGCTGCCATCGGCCTCAAGAGCCCTCACCTCTCCATTCTGCCCTCAGTGCTACCATCACACTCACGTCTCCATGCTGCCCTCAGAGCCACCACTGCCCTCACTTCTCCATGCTGCCCTCACCACCACCATCATCCTGACTTCTCCATGCTGCCCTCAGAGCCACCATCGCCCTCACGTCTCCAGGGTGCCCTCAAACCCTCATTGCCACCATTGCTCTCCCCTCTCCATGCTGCCCTCAGTGCTACCATTGCCCTCACGTCTCCATGCTGCCCTCAGCCCCTCAGAGCCACCATCACCCTCACCTAAAGCCCCTCAGTGCCACCATTGCCTTCACCTCTCCATCCTGCCCTCAGAGCCATCATTGCCCTCACCTCCATCCCCTCAGAGCTACCACTGCCCTCACCTCTGCATCCTGCCCTCAGAGCCACCATCACTCTCATCTCTCCATGCTGCCCTCAGCCCCTCAGTGCCACCATCACCCTCACCTCTCCATGTTGCCCTCAGAGCCACCATCGCCCTCACCTCTCCAGGCTGCCCTCAGAGCTGCCATCACCCTCACCTCTCCATGCTGCTGTCAGTGCCACCATCGCCCTCACCTTCCGTGCTGCCCTCAGAGCCACCATCGCCCTCACCTCTCCAGGCTGCCCTCAGCGCTCTCATTGCTCTCTCCCCGATCCCCCTCAGTCCCACCGCCACCCTCAGCGCCCCCAGCGCCGCCACCGCCCTCAGCCCCCAGGCCCTCGCAGCCCCCGCCATGGCTCAGTCCCCTCAGTCCCGCCGTGCCCCTCAGCTCCCCGCCAGACCCCTCAGTGCTGCCGCTGCCTCCCGGCCGCCGCAGCCCCCGCAGGTGCTCCCCAGCCTCATGGGCTCTGCACGATCTCCCTCCGCTGCCTCCGGCCCCGACGTCCCGCTCAGCCTCGGAGCCCCCGGCAGCGCCGGCCCTGCTACAGCAGCGGCCCGGCCCGGCCCGGCCCGGGAGCGGCCACAGCGGCACCTCCGGGGCACCCGGCACGGGGAGATCCCTGGGGTGTATCTGGGGGGAGAAGGGAGGAAATGAGGAGCGGGAAGGGCTGGCTGTCACTGAGGGAATGCCATAGCATCCCACAGGGAACACGGTGAGAGGAGGATGCTGAGGGAGACTGTGATTCCTGCTGATCACGCTGGCTTCAGGCGAGTCTGCTGGGACAAAGCGCAGTACGAGAGAAAAATGTCTGGAGTTGCACCTGTGAAGGTTTAAGTCGGCCATTACGAACCGTTTTGTTATGTTTGCTCAATTATCCCATCATAAAAATAACCAAACAATATTAAAAGTATTTTAATTGAACAGTTAAAATAAAAAATATAAAATTGTATACAATTTAATTTGATTAAAATAAGGGAAAATTTGGTTCTAATATTAGCGCATAAGCAAAAGATAACCCCAGGGTACAGAGTGCGGGGTTCTGGGACCCTTGCCACATCACGTACGAGCTTGCCAAGTACAGATTCCCCCCTTAGATGCCATGTGCAAATGCCATCTCCTCCATTTTCGGTTCGTCATATTTCTATCTCCGCTCTCATCACCAACTTTACCGCGCATGTGCCATCACTCATTTCGGTGGTCACACAAGTCTTTGGGAGTCTTCTGATGAAGATTTCGTAATCTTCCTCTGTGTCCTTTAATTCACCTTTGGGCTACACATGCGCACCGAGCCAGTACAGTCTAGGCCAAGACTAACGTATCACTACATCTACATATCAAGGCAATAAATCCCTTATAATTAGCATTTTTTGGGACCCAACCAGGTTTTGCTTCCTTTCTGCTCATTTTTAGCAACTGTATCTTCAGCTTCTTTCCTCCTGTCCTTGCAAACATCTGCCGGGAGGGAGGGTGGTGGAGCCCCTCCTCTCCCTCTCTTCTTTGGCATTACAACTTTTAACTATTTTATTATTCCCAAATATTAATTACTGTATCAGTATTGATTACTGTTTCAATTTTTATCAGCACAAATCATACCTATTTATCACAGTTTCTAAACCAAAAAGTGTTGTCACACATTGGAACAAGCTGCCCAGGGCAGTGTCACCATTCCTGGAGGGACTTAAAAAAGGAGTAAAGCTGTCCTGTTTGCATTCGGCATGGCTTCTGTTTGCCTAAGCTACATCCTTCATCTATTTGTCTAAGGCTGTGCTATTCTGTTTTGCTGTCCTCATCAAAACTTCCAAGTCTTATCCAAGGATGGACCTCCCCAGGGCACAGACAGAGCTGTACCCAGCTGGCACCAGGCTCTTCTGCCAGGGAACAAGGAAAAGGATGAGAGAAAGTGCTGAGAGTTGCACCTCAGAAGGTTCAGTTGGCTGTTTGGAAAGGTTTCTTCACCCAGAAGTGTTGTCAAACATTGGAACAGACAGCCCAAGGCTGTGGGTAGTCACCATTCCTAGGAAGATTTTAACAGGGAGTAAATTTGGCACTTGAGAGGTGGGATTTTTGGTGGGATAGGTAGTTTTGGGTAAACGTTTGGATTTGGTGACCTGAGAGCTCTCTGCAGACCTCACTCTGTGTTCCCTTCACTTGGGAATTCAGTTCCCCAGTGGCACTTGGAGATATGGTTTAGTGGTAGGATTAGTAGTTTTGGGGTTAACGTTTCTATTTGATGACTTGAGAGCTCTCTGCAGACCTTGACCAGGACCCCGCCACCTGCACAAGAGAGATTTGCCACTAACAGTGACTCGGGCCAAGCTCCCATTGGGGACGCGCAAAGGTACCCAGGGACACACAGGACACACACGGGCACCCACGGCACGCAGGCATAGCCAGGGTGTGACACGCAGAGACACCGGGCACAGCCAGGGACCCGCACACGCCCGTAAGTTTTGCTGGCCTTTATTGGCATGGGCAGCCCCGCGCCACAGCCGCGCTCCTCGGGCCGGGCGAGGCCGAGCCCCGCGCTCGGCTCAGCGGCGGCGGCGGCGTCTGCGGCTGGAGCGGCGGCTCCGGCGGTAGCGGGAGCGGCGGGAGGCGCGGCGCCTCCTGCGCACGCCCCGGCGGCGGGAGCGGCGGCGCCGGCTGCGGCTGCGGGAGCGGCTGCGGCTGCGGCTCCCGCGGGAGCGCCGGCGGTAGCGGGCCATGCTGCCGCGGGGCGGGGGCGGCGCGCCCGCTTTTATAGCGCACCGGGGCGGCCCCGCCGTGACCTCAGCGGGGACGTCGCCTCTGCGATGCTCTGGCATCACAAAGGGCTCGGCCGCGCCGTCCGTGGGTGACTTCGATTCGCTCCAATTGAAATCAGGAATTACACAGAGCCTGCTTTACCTGACTCTCCTCTAATGGCAGCGACCATTTCAGGAAAAAGAAAAGAAAAAAAAAGCGTAATTTAGTTTTGTCATCTCTCTTATAGAGGGCAGATTACACATAAGTGCTGAGATGGTGCTTGTGCAAATGCAACGCAGCCATTTCTTACACAGGGATCTCCTCGTACTACTGAAGTTCAGGTGCCTTCGGCTTCCAGGAGCAAACGTGTGTTTGATCACTGGAGAAACAGGAAAGTAAACGAATATTGTCTGTGGATCCAGTGCTGCAGCTGGGAAGGATGCTGGAATGGCACATCCCAGGTGGAACTGGCATTCAGGAACACCCAGCAGTGCCCAGCGCTCACAGACACCGAGATCAGCACAGTTTTGCAGTGCTCACTGCTCTGCTTTGGAGGAACTGGCCCTGCAGGTGAGGTTCCTGTGATAAAGCAGAGCCCTGGGCGTCCTGTGGACCCTCAGGAGCTCCTGGGCTCCAGGCTCCACATCCCTTCCCTTGGCTGCCACTCTCCTTACCTGTGTGGTTCCATCACCTACAGGGTGCTCAGCAGGGAGCTGACACTGCTGGGTGCCAGGTATTCAGTTAGTAGTGGTGTCCTTGCTGTGCATGGCAAGAAATGGTCATTCTATTATATTTTCTTTATGGACTGCTCTAAAAGGAGAGAAAATACAAGTTGTATTTAAAATTTAAAACTGTCTTTTTTTGAGAACTATCAAAATCTATACCATTCATGTTTTAATGTTTTTCTCTGTTGTCTGCACTGTGTCTCCAACTGGTGTTTAGGACACCAGGGATGACCCTTTGATATTTCCCATCATCTTTCATCAAGTGACCACAGGCCATCCGTGCATTTTGGCAAGAACAGGAGTCAAGTCGCCAGAGACTGGCAGAAAGACCTTTTATTTCTGCTTCAGCTACACACAAACCAGACCATGACTGAGCATTTTGAGGGGATACTGAAGAAGGGTCTGGTGGCTAAACCTGCCAGGGCTCAGCTGGCCTTGGTGCCACTGGAGTCCCTGGCAAATGCAGCTCTGCAGCCACAGGAATGGAGGACAAGCCCTGCTGGCACTGATCTCTAAAGGTTCTTGTCCAGCACCACACACAAAGCAGGGCTGAACTCAAAGCCAAACGCAGTTTCAGCATCACCCCTGTGGGTGATGGACACAAATTTGTGTGCAGGGAAGCTGTAAATCGGGGCATGGCCATGGCTGTGGGGCAGAGGCTGCAGCTGTGCTGGACCAAACACGGGAGCTTGGGGAGAGGAGGAACACTTGTCCCTCAGCACCTGTCCTGCCCTGCCCATCCCTCCTGAGAGCCTGGAGTGTCCACAGGGCTCTGCATTCACAGGACTGATCCCAGCAGCTTTGGCTGTCACTGCTGCCGAGGATGTCAGATCTGTGGGACTGGAACAAAGCCTGGAGCTCCTCTGGCTTCTGCCTCTGGCTGAGCACAGGCATGTAGAAACATTTCAGGTGTGGTACATTGTGGCCAACAGCTCCTGAAGCAGATTGGGGGATCGATTCCATCTTGTTTGTTCCATTGTTGGCACCCCATGCCATGTCCCGTAATTGGCAAGGCAGGTTTGACCCTTTCCCCCTTCCAAAGCTCTGTCAATGAGCCCTGCTGGCTCCTGTGCTGGAACTCTTTTTCCTCAGGGAGAAGGTGCCTCCCATCACGTGTCAGAGGATCAGGTGGTGAGTGGATCATTCTGTGCTGAACAAGCCCAAAACTTTTCCATTGACACCAACCTCAGAGCCAGGCACTGGCCTGAGGGACGTGCCTATTCCTATGGCCATAATTTGGTGTTTTGGGAAGAACTGCGGGACTCAGCACCTGGGCTGCTGATCCCCCTGCAATGATCACAGGGCCTGAAGTGTCTTTTTATTTCCCAATGACTTTTTGGTGACCCATTTGTGAGTGGCTCATTGTGGAGCAGAGCTCTCCAGGGGCTGTTTGTGTAAATGTGGCACCTGGAACATGGCTTAGTGGTGGGATTGGCAGCTTTGGGTTAACTATTGGATTTGATGAGAGAAAAGTGCTGAGAGATGCACTGGGAAGGGTTTAGTTGGCTGTTTGGAAAGGTTTCTTCACCAAGAAGTGTTGTCAAACATTGAAACAGACTGCCAGGGATCACCATTGCTGGAGGAATTGAAAGAGGGGGTAAATTTGGCACTTGGGACATGACTTAGTAGTCGGATTGGTACTTTTGCGTTAACATTTGGATTTTGTGAGCTGAGAGCTCTCTGCAGACCTCACTCTGTGTTCCCCTCATGTGGTGATTCAGGGCCCCATCACTTCCACAAGAGCAAATTGCCCTGACAAGGGCAAGCTCCCACTTAGTGACACTGCTCTCACCCTAAAGGCCCTGAAGTGTCTTTTTGTTTCCTGGTGACTTTTCCACGGCCCACTTGTGAGTGGCTCCTTGTGGAGCGGATTTCTTTGGGGACAGGTTGTGGGGCTGCCCGGGTCCCACAAGGCTGCACGGGGGAGCGGTGGAGGATGTGCATGTGCCACCTGGGGCCATGGCTCGGGGGTGGGCTGGGTAGCTTGGGTTAACCTTTGGATTTGATGACGTGAGAGCTTTGTGTTGACCTCACTCCGTGTTCCCTTCACTTGGGAAGTCAGGACCGTGCCACGTGCACGAGAGAGATTTGTCACTGACAGAGGGACTGGGGGCAGGGTCCCGCTGGGGACGGACACTCACGGACACGCAGGGACAGCCAGGGTGTGACACCCAGGGACTCCGGGCGCATCCAGACACACGCAGGACACAGACGGGCACCCACGGACACGCAGCACAGCCAGGGACCCGCACAGCCCCGTACACATTGCAGGCCTTTATTGGCATGGGCAGCCCCGCGCCGCAGCCCGGGCGAGGCCGAGCCCCGCGCTCGGCTCAGCGGCGGCGGCGGCGTCTGCGGCTGGAGCGGCGGCTCCGGCGGTAGCGGGAGCGGCGGGAAGCGCGGCGCCTCCTGCGCACGCCCCGGCGGCGGGAGCGGCGGCGCCGGCTGCGGCTGCGGGAGCGGCTGCGGCTGCGGCTCCCGCGGGAGCGCCGGCGGTAGCGGGCCATGCTGCCGCGGGGCGGGGGCGGCGCGCCCGCTTTTATAGCGCACCGGGGCGGCGAGGCGGCGGCGGCGGCGGCCGTGAGGTCACAATGCTCCGGGACAGCCCTTGCGGTACAGGCGTGCCGTCACCGATGAGGTCACAGTGGCCGCCTGGACACGCCGTGACACTCCGCAAACCTCCGTGATTTCGGCTCGCACGTTCCACAACTTGAGTATGAGAACTCCTTAGGTCCTCATGAACGTTGAGGCATGTCGGCTGGCGTTTAATTTTTGGCTATATTGCTGTTTGTGAGAAGTGCATATTATATGGCTCTCCGCAGATATTTACAATATGTATTTTGATGTATTGATTAGTAGTGCTGTATTAACATTTTAATAATACGGTAAATGTCGTCTTGTAGTTAAAAGGGAACTTTTGTAATTAAAATAAGAACTATGTTAGTGGGATTTCTTTTTCAGAATGTAATGAGGCCCTCGGAAAAGATAGCAGCCCCAGGACACCTAAATCTTTCAGAGAAAAATAATTTATTGCTCCTTTTCAGGAGAAACGAACTTCTTCCCTCCTCGACGGCCCTGTTAGGATTCAGAGGAAGAAATTGACACAGACCAAGCAGAATCCTATGTTTGAATGGAATTTATGCATCATGTATGAAGTGTATGAATATGCAACAGGGTATAGTTTTTAAGGGTTAATCCTCTGTTAACGGGGGTCCTTTTTTGAGCTCGTGCTGCCCAGAAAATGGTACCTGGACATCTGTAACTCTTTGTCTTTATTGTCTCATATTGTCCTAATTCAATTTGTCCAAATTATTATTACTCTGATTGTGTTACTATTTTTATAACCATTTTATTACTATTACACTTTGTAAATTTTAAGAACAAGTGATTGGCGTTTTTCACACTATTGTATTTGTTATTCCTTGTCGCTATGCCAGGAGACAAAAGGAAATCATGAGGAATTCCCACTGATGCTCAGACTCAAGGTGTGGTGACACTGATTTTGCAAAATGTGAAAAACGCCAATCACTTGTTTTTAAAATTTTAAAGGTTTGATAGTAATAAAATGGTTACAAAAATAGCAATATAATTAGATTAATAAAAATTTTGGAGAATTTGAGTTAGGACAGCAGGAGACAATAGAAACAAAGTGTTACGGATGTCCGGGTACCATTTTCTGGGCAGCATAAATCTGAAAACAGACACCTGTTAACAGAGGATTAACCCTTTAAAACTGTGCTTAAAAACAATATGCAACTGTTAATAACCTGTTGCACATTCGTACACTTCATACATGATGCTTATATAAATTCTACTCAAACACAGGATTCTGTCTGGTCATTGTCAACTTCTTCCTCTGAATCCTAATGGCTTTGTCCTGGCTGAGCGGGATGGAAAGAAGTTAATTTCTTCTGCTAAGAGAGCAATAAACTCCCTTTCTCTGAAAGATTCAGGTGTCCTGTGGCTGCTATCTCGGTGCGAGTCCTTTCTTTAGAAAAAAAGCATCCTACATTAGCAGAGTTTCGATTGTAACATTTTGTTATAACCTAAAACTCTATTTAACACACTACGTGAAATAATTAATACAGCATAACTTTCTAACACAACACATATAATATTCATTTTAATGCTTGCGGAAAGCCAATCATAAAATCCGCATTTTTCACAAAAACGAAGCCAAAGACTCTGTTCAGCCCTCAGACTCCACCCACTTGAGCTGTCTTTGGTGCTGCTTCAAACGGAAGAACATGAGATTCCAAACTCCCCAGAAATGTTTACATGCCTTAATCTTCTTTTTATCTTTCATTCTTAGTGTAGCCCTGGCTATTGTGAAGTGAAGAATGGATGCCAGTCTGCACAACAGTGTGTTTTAAATTAAGAGACTAATACAGAAATTCTGCAACAACGAACAGAGTCCTGGCACACATCATCTGCTTCAGCCAGGGCACGTCTATCAAGTGCACTTTATTTATTTAAAACTTTAGGTTAATGCATGTAAGATTACATATGTCATTACTTAATCTTGTAGTTTATTTATTTAAGATTATGTAAACTAGCATCAAACTTTTGCATTACAGTTTGTAACTTTGTAAATTGTAACTACTTCTGTTGTCACCTATTACCATATTTGAAGCTGATTTTTTTTTTCCTGTTCTTTTCCTTTCTTCAAGGCTTTATCTAATAAATTTATCGGTAGATCCTGAAGATCCAATAGCTTTACTATGCAGCTGTGCAGATTTTAAGAAAAATATTGTAGGAGAATGCACTCAGGCACATGGGATAGTGGGGATGTCATGTGCAGGGCCTCTAGCTGGACTTGATGGTCCTCGTGGGTCCCTTCCAACTATTTTGTAATTGGTGGAACAATTTTGGAATTGTTCAGCAATTAAGAGAAGAATAAAACTGAACATAAGGGGAATTGGTGTGAAAAACGCCAATCATTTGTTTTTAAAATTTTAAAAGTTTAATAGTAATAAAATGGCTATAAAAATAGTGATACAATTAGAGTAATAATAATTTGGACAAATTGAATTAGGACAATATGAGACAATAAAGACAAAGAGTTACAGATGTCCAGGTACCATTTTCTGGGCAGCACGAGCCTCAAAAAGGACCCATGTTAACAGAGGATTAACCCTTAAAAACTATACCCTGTTGCATATTCATACACTTCATACATGATGCATAAATTCTATTTAAATATAGGATTCTGTCTGGTCAGTGTCAACTTCTTCCTCTGAATCCTGATGGCGTCTTCATGGTTGAGTGAGGCGGAAATAAATTAATTTCTTCTGATAATGGGGCAATAAATTCCCTTTCTCTGAAAGAACCAGGTGTCCTGTGGCTGCTATCTTGGTGCGAGTCCTTCCTTTAGGAAAAAAGCATCCTACATAGCATAGTTTCTATTTTAACATTTTGTTATAACCTAGAACTGTATTTAACATGCTACTTAAAAGAATTAATACAGCATAACTTTCTAACACAACACATATAATATTCATTTTAATATTTATCTGGTCATTGTCAACTTCTTCCTCTTATCCTAACAGCGCCTTCGAGGCGGGAAGAAGTTCGTTTTTTTTGATAAGAAGGCAAAAAATTCTCTTTTTCTGAAAGATTTAGGTGTCCTGTGGCTGCTACCTAGTGCGAGTGCCTCATTCCTTCCTTAAAAAAAAAATCCCACTAACATAATTCTTATTTTAACTACAAAAGTTACCTTTTAACTACAAGACGACATCATTAAAATGTTAATTTTAATGTACAGCACTACTAATCAATACATCAAAACACATAGAGCGAACATCTGCGTAGAGCCACATAATATGCACTTTTCACAATCGGCATACGAAGAACGAGGGAATCTTTTGACGGTAGTGCTCGAGTGCCTCGGGCGCCTCAGCCGGGCGCGTTAACGGCCACAACCGCCTCAGCCGCCCTTCGCCCGCCTCGTCCCTCCCCTTCTCGGCCCGTCCCTTCCCTTCCTTGCCCGCCCCTTCTCGACCCGTCCCTTCCCTCCCCTTCTCGGCCCGTCCCTCCCCTCCGTTGCCCGCCCGGTTCCGCCCCGTCCCTTCCCTCCGTTGCCCGCCCGGTCCCTTCCCCGGCAGCCGCCGCCATGGAGGACGCGCTGAAAGGAGCGCTCGGCACGACGCTGCTGCGCCCGACCGGGCACACGGGGAGCGGCTGCATCAGCCAGGGCCGCAGCTACGACACGGACCAGGGCCGGCTGTTCGTGAAGACCAACTTCCAGTCGGAGGTGAGGCGGGGTAGGGATGGGGGGGCTGCCGGGGGTGGGCAGGCAGCGTTCCAGGTCTGGGGCGGCAGAGGGAGCGGGGCAGGGCCCGTCCCTGGGCCGGCCCTGCTGAGGCCGCGCCTCGAGGGCTGCGGCACCTCCGGGCCCTCACACGGGCAATGGAGGGGCTGCGGCGTGGCCGGGGCGGGGAACGGAGCTGGGAAGGGAATGGAGCCCCAGGAGAGGCTGAGGGAGCCGGGAAGGGGCTCAGCCTGGAGCAAAGGAGGCTCAGGGGGCCCTTGTGGCTCTGCACAGCTCCTGCCAGGAGGGCACAGCCGGGGGGTGTCACCGTGATATTCTCTGAAAAATCCCCTCACCAGGATCTTTTCTCCTGAGAAGCTGGGAAGCTTCAGCCTCTATATGTTGTGCTTCTCTGGAATGTGATTTAGAGAATTGTTTATCCAGCATGTGAACTTTTTTTAATTAATGGCCAATCACAGTCAACTGTGTCAGACTCTTGAATCTGTCACAGGTTTTTATTATTCATTCTTTTCTAGCTTTCTGATGTCTCCTTTCTCTTTCTTCAGTATAGTTTTAGTATATAATTTTCTTTTAAGATAATATAACATCATTATATAATAAATCAGCCTTCTGAGAACGTGGAGTCAATTCTCATCCCTCACCTCGTCCTGGGGCCCTCACAACAGCACAAAGGGGGGGTCGGGCTGTGCTCCAGGGAACAGGGACAGCAGCAGAGTTTGGAACGGCCTCAGGCTGGGACAGGGCAGGCTCAGGGTGGACATCAGCCTTTGGACACTGCCAGGGATGCAGGGGCAGCCACAGCTGCTCTGGGCACCCTGTGCCAGGGCCTCACCACTCTTACAGTCAGGAATTTCTTCCTGATGTCTAACCTAAACCTATTCTCAGCAGGGATTTCTTCCTGGAAAAGGTTGTTAAGCATTGGAAGGGGCTGCCCAGGTAGGTAGTGTAGTCCCAGATCCTGCAGGTGCCCAAGGAACACCTGGACGAGGCACTTGGTGCTGTGCTGTGGGTGAGAAGGTGCAGGTGGGTCAAAGGTTGGACTGGATGGTCTGGGAGGTGTTTTCCAGCCTGACTGATTCTGAGGCAGGACAGGGTTGTGATATCGGTCTTGCTTGTCCAGGACAAGCAATTTGTTTGCTTGTAGATTTTGTTAGAGGCGTACCCTGGCACGCTGTTGTCACCTCCAAGGGTCACAGTGTGTAACAGAGTCTGCAAGTGCTGTGACAGGGGCTAAGGCAACCCAGAATTGTCTGCTGATGGGGTGTGTGCCTTCTGTGGTTTTAACTAAAACTTTTAATTCCCTGTGCACAAGAAAGAGTAAGTGATGCTTTTCCATAATTGTTCAAGCTTTTCTGCTTTGTCCTTTCAATATCTGGAATGTGCTGTCAAAGGTGGATACATGCATTTGGTAGAGGTAAATACAATACAACTTATTTCTTTAGGATCCTTTGCAGAAACAGAGTGGAATTACTTTAAAGATACTCCATACTTGTGTTTATCACACAAATAGCTTCAGTGGCAGAACAGGAGTCAAAACTTGTATTTGCCCTTCATAGCAAGCAAATGTGTTTGAAAGTATGCATGCAACTTTATCTATTCCAAATTTCTCAACAATTTCTGATCAAGCTGGGGAGCTGAATGGGGGTGGCAACATGGGATAACACAGGAAGGTTATCCTGCTTCACAGAAGAGAGTTTGAATTGATGTAGCCCTTCCTTAGAGCTATACACCATTCTGTATTTAGCTGCACAATCCAACGAGTTACAAAATGAGGCTTTGGGGGGGGGGGGGGGGGAAGAGATCTGGATGGATTTTCTATTCAGCAGTTTCATTTTGTGTGCTGCTGCCTGTGTGTGGATCCTGAGCGCTGATTGAAGCAAACTTTGTGGAAAAGTTTGTAAACGCTGTGCTGTGCGAGCAGCAGCTGCTGTGCATCAGCAATTCATGGCCCGGGGTGGTGCTTTGGACAGAGACAGAGCAGTCCCTGATTTCCTGTGGATGCTCCTGGGGCTAAAGGATGGCCAGAGATGTCTCCCAGAGATGGTCAGAGGCATGGAGCACCACGAGGAAAGGCTGGGAGCGCTGGGATTGCTGAGCCTGCAGAAGAGAGGGCTCTGTGGAGACACAGTGGCACCTTCCAGTGCCAGAGGGGAGAGACATTTTACAGAGAAACAGGAATGGCTTCAAACTGACAGAGAGTAGGGTTAGGTCAGATATGAGGAAGGAATTCCTGACTCTGAGAGGGGTGAGGTCCTGGCACAGGGTGTCCCTGGATCCCCGGCAGTGTCCAAAGGCCCGGTTGGACAGGGGTTGAAGATAGTGGGAGGTGTGTCCCGGCCCAGGGCAGGGGATGGGACAGGGTAGTGGTTTTGGATGTCTTAAGGTCCTTTGCAGCACAGATCATTCTGTGATTGCCTCTTAATTGATGTCTACTGCAAATTGTCCTGTGACATGTGTTGCATGGAACATTACTAAAGGGCTAGCATTCTCTTTGTATTTCATTCATTCTACTTCCCTGCTTTTGCTTTTGCCAAATATGTTAAATTTCCCACCTGCTCTTTCTACAGCCCCTGCCTGACTCTTGTAGACAAACATTTCTCATGTGATGAGTGTCCCTGGTCTCAGAGGAGGAACTGGGGAGAGTAGATGTTCCTTGCTGTGGGTAGCAGGTGCAGAAACTGGTCCCAAATTCAGAATATCTTCCAAGCAAATGCAGTCGGTGGTGGCTTGGGTTGTGCAAGTGTGATAAGGGGCATTTGGCCGCTACAGCTGATTGCCACCCACGCCCTTCCCCTGTGAGGTGAAAGGAAACACCATGGAAAAGCATTCTGGTGAAAGCTCTGATGGGGCACAGCTGAAGGAGCTCAAACTTTATGTCTAAGCAGTTTGCACTCCTTCAGTTCAAACAGACTTTCTGAATTATAGAGAATTCTAGAACCTAGGCCATTTTCACTCACTTGTTTTATGAAGTGAAATCCCTGTATTTGTAAAACTACCATCAAGTCTGATGGTGTGGTCCTGTCTGTATTTTGTGTGTGAATAAACATTTCCTCCAACCTTTCTATGCAAGTTTTACAAAATCAGTTGATTTTGTGGAAGTGCTTTGTGCGGCTGATGCTTGTAGACCCTAATGCTTTTCCTTAATATCTGGCAGGCCAGAAGAATGTTTGAGGGAGAAATGGCAAGCCTGGAAGCCATCCTGAAAACAAAGACAATAAAAGTGCCTCAACCCATGAAAATCTTTGACCTCACTGGGGGCATTACTGCGTTTGTGATGGAGCATTTGGACATGCGAAGCCTGAACAGGTAAAACAGTGTTGTCCTTGCCTCCTTTAACCAGAAATTTTGGCTCTTATGAGAGTTAATCACTTGTTTTCATTGGGGAACCTGGTTCAGTTTTTTTCCAAAGTGAGTCAAGAACAGTATGGGAAATCACACAGCAGAGAGTTGTATAAAATACTTCATAATGCCTCACCTAGCAAATAGATCATACATCCCAAGCTGAGTCTGGGTTTTGGTTAGTTTTGGGTTTGTTTGCTTAGGTAATTAGTGATTTTTACAGTAAGGTTTGTTTTCACAGAGAGGAAAATGACCCCCCTCGTGACCTGTTTTGTGTACTTGCCCTCTATATAAAAACCACTACTTTATTGCTTGGCATGGTTGTGCAGAGGCACTTCCCCAGATCAATTAATCTTGATTTCAGTATTTTCAGCTCTTACCTTCATTTTGATAGTTACAAACTTTTGACCCTTCCCTTTTGACCCTGACGAACATGATGAATTGATCTGTCTGATTCCATTAGGGAGGTGATCATGACCAATTTCTCACCTCTCTCAGAACTTCTGCTGCCAGTTTAAATCTTGTCCCTCATCCTGCTTGTTGGCAGAGTTTCTAATTCATGAAGATCCCTCACTGAGTCCCAAGAGAAAGGGCAGAGATGTTGCTGGTTTGGGGTCAAAAATGGTACCTTTGGCATGCAGATTCCCTATGTTAACAGGAACAAATTGAAGAAATAACTGTGCCTTAAATGACAGTGCCTGGACAACAGGGGAAGTTGAGGAAGGTCAAAGACATAAAAGGAACATAATTTTGTTAATATGGGAGGCAACTGGTTGTAATATCTGTTTGTAATTACTACAAGACTCTTCTGAACCATGTAGAGGATAAAGTTTTATTAAAAATAGGTAATAAACTAGGCTCCTGTGACTCTGAGCATTTAGGCATGTTAGAGAAAAGCAGCTGGAAGCAGCAGTAGAAGGAAAAGGATCAGCATTTTGGTTCTGTTTCCCAAACACAGTTTACCAGAGTTAAAAAAAAAAAAAGGCACAACATGTTGTGCATTCTTTCTTACATATATCTTACTGAGAGTCCTTACAGAAGTGATGTCACACAGAAACTAGAATTGGTAGTTTCTCATTGTTAGTAAATTTATGCTTTTCACTTTCAGTAGTGATGTCAGAAACAGCCAGGTAAGTACATTTCTTGCTAATATGCAGTGTTGATAGGCAGACAAGGTGTTTATAACTGGAATACACTGAAAAAATATTTTGTTAAGAGGTGTAGAACTGCTTTTATTTACTTGATAGATCTGTTCAAGTAACTCCTAGAATATCAAGCCCTGATTGTGTTCATGTGCTCGTGGGACTCACGTTACTTTTTTGTTTCTTAGACACTCAGCACTGCTTGGAAGTCAGCTGGCTGATCTTCACCTTACTAACCAGAAACTTGGAGAGAAGCTGAAGAAAGAAGGGAGCATAGTTGGTACAGTACACAGCTGTTTGCAAATTTAAACCAGTTGATAATATTCTACAAAGCAGTTAAAATGGCTTTTGCTACTTCAGGACAAGTTCATCTTCCCCTGAAGATAGCATGAGACTGGTTTGGATGAAACAGACCAAGGCAGGGATTCTTTTTGCTTTTGTTTGCACTCTTTGGATCTGTGTAAGCAAAACACATACTCAGTTTTGGCGTAAAGAACCTCAAAATACAATTTTGAAGAGCAGAATATAGCTGCTTAACATCGAACTTTAAAAAACGACGACATTGTAACCTTAAAAAAAAATTAAAATGCAATTTTTTTTATTCTCAGTAGAAGCAGCATTTTACTCTTGTGTGGTTTTAAAGGTTCATTTGTGTTGCTCAGTATTATGTCACTGTTGCTGAATTTTTGTCTTTGGTTTGAAAGGTAAAGGTCAAGGGCAATCAGAACTCCAGTTTGTGGACCAGTTTGGCTTTCATACAGTTACCTGCTGTGGGTATCTTCCACAGGTAGGTTGTACTTTCTCAGACTGATAGAATTTTAAATTCATTTTGTTTTCCCTTCAGTGATACAGAAGGTCAAAGTTAGCATAATGGAAATAAATGAATTTTTGTGGAGCTATGAAAATAAAAAAATGTGGTTCTGCCTGCTAAGGAAGGTTGTGTTTTGGACAGCACTTAAAAGTGCTTTGGACACTGATAGCTCTTCAATTTCCTGCACTTTAATCACTGAGAGAAAATTATTCCTCTAATTAGTGTTTTAAGATAACATTTGATTAAATGATGATAGCATTTACTGTACTGGATGGTGCCACCACAAAAACTGTGTGGTCCTCAAAAGTGTTATTTGAAAAAGAAGCAAATGTGCCTTTTGTGTGGTGTGGAACTGACATCTGCAGTGCTGCTCCTTCAGGTGAACGACTGGCAGAGCGACTGGGTGACCTTCTTTGCTAGACAGAGGATCCAGCCCCAGATGGACATGATTGAAAAGAAATCAGGTGACAAAGAAGCAAGAGAACTTTGGTCACAGCTTCAGGTAGGAGCAATTCCCTCAGTTCTCATTGTTGGGAGAGCTGGGTATACTCAAGTTTTATTTTCGTAAGCCAAAGTTGCTGTTTGTTGGTTTGCACCAGGTTCTGTGGGTAAGAGACTCCAGATTTTAGGGATCAAAATGCCCTACTTCTAAGGTATATTGGCATTTGCCACATCTCCCTATGCTAACATTCCAGAGTGAACTCCATAGTGCCAGATAGCGCTTTGCCTGATTGTTTGGGAAATAGTGGATGGAGTGCATATTCTCATTCCCTCTAACACGCTCTTGATGAGAAATGTACATAAACAGCTCCGTCCTGCATGCTCTCTGTTCATTCAGTGTGTGCACCTGATTGAGGGACTGCACTATTGGCTCTTTGGCTCCTACATTTTGGAAATTTGGTGAGATATCCTTGAGCTTTTTAATGATGAAGTGTTGGTGGCTGTTGTTACTAACCTTGGTCGATATCTGAGTTTCAAGACTTGTATTTTCTTGCTGAAAGAGATTTAGGTGACCATTCTGCTGCTGCCTTTCATGTGCCATAAAAGTCCTCTGGATGTACTCAGCATTTCTGCTGACCAGGTCCTGTGTATTTTAAATTATGGGTTTTAGGACACTTCAAGTATGCAGATAAACCCCTACATTTTGAAGTGAATGACTGTGTAATTTACATGTCTTTCTTTTCTCCCCGTGCAGCTGAAGATACCCAGTTTTTTCACTGGTGTGGAAATCGTTCCTGCCCTCCTGCATGGGGATCTCTGGGGAGGAAACGTAGCTGAGGATGAATCTGGTCCAATTATCTTTGATCCAGCTTCTTTCTACGGCCATTCAGAGTACGAGCTTGCAATAGCTGGCATGTTTGGTGGCTTCAGCAGTTCTTTCTATTCTGCTTATCACAGTAAAATCCCCAGAGCTGCAGGGTTTGAGAAGCGCCTGAAGCTTTACCAGCTGTTCCACTACATGAACCACTGGAACCATTTTGGGACAGGCTACAGAGGCTCTTCATTAAACATTATGAGAAACCTTGTAAAGTAAATTACTGCTCAAGCCGAATATTTCTTGTGTTGTTTGGAGAGCCCCATACTTGGTGGTGCAGCTGCAGGAGTAGTGATGTTAAAAACAACCTGTGAGACCCTTGACCTTGTTAAAGACCTAGAGCCAGTGTCTCCTGCTGAATACCAAGTGTAAAATAGTCATCCCTTTTTAGGATAGCTGGGGATAACTCCACGAGGGAAAAAACTAAGGAGGGAGTGAATTTGCACAGTGAATTAAGATTTCAGTGTCTAGAATGCATGTGAGACTTCTACAATTTTAGATGCCTAAAAGTTGCTCACTGCATTTTGCTGTGTCTTCCTCCGTCTTTGAGCTCTTCATGTCCAGTTGTGTGCATGAGAGCAACATTAACAACAGAGCGTGAAAGTCCAGGAGATTTTTGTAACAGGAACTGTGAGAGGGGATTTGGACTTGCTATTAATTTTCACAGAATCAGAGTGAGTGAGGCTGGGGGGGGGAATCACAGAATGCCATCTAGTCCAACCTCCCTGCCTAAGCAGATTATTTAGGATTGGGTCCAGAGGCTTTTAAAGAGCCCTCCAGAGTTCTGCTGATTGATTCCATTGGATGCAGACTGTGGATGCCTCCTGGACTTGTTGTAGGCTGTTCTGAGCTTCAATATCCACAGCAATTCTGCTTCCACCAGAACTAGTTCTCTTCCTTTTTGGGTCGTGCTTTTGTCCAATAGTGGGCATTCTGAGAGAACTTTCCAGGTAAGACACTTTGCACGTACACACCTTGTGGAGGTGTGTTCTCTAATGAAATAAAGTCAGTCAAAATGTACCTAATAATGAAACTATGTCAGTTGGCACTTTGTGTTTTCCACACCCACAAAGAAGACTATAAAAATATAACTTAAAAGGGGAAGGAGGTCAGGGGAGACTCCTGGGATGGCTCACAAGCTGTAACCCTCTGCTTCTCCACAGGAATGCCTATCAGTTAATTTTATTCTAAGGGGATACTACTGCTTGTGCTTTCTGATAATCCACAATAGTTTATGAACCTTATTCTGGCACAAGGATCAGTAAAGCACAGCATTTGTGTCACGGGGACCACAAATGTGCCCAGTGCAAGGCTGCACTGTTTGTACACCTGTGCTGGTGGGAGTTCCAATGCAGACTTGGAGTGCTGCACTGTTCACAATATTCTGTGTAAAGGCCTCAGACACGCCAGGAAGGGGAAGGTGTAGACGCCTCTGGGCTCAGTGCTTGTCTGGATAGCCTGGAAAGCAAGGGAATCTTCCTTTCCTAAACTCTGACCTGGCAGTTCCCACCAAGTGCAGGCTGTGGCTGTTGTGGTAAGAGACAAGAAACCAAAGGAAGGTGACATGTAACTCCCAGAGCAGCTCTTGACCCTGTCAGACGCCCTTGGAGAGAGTTCCAGACTGTGGCTGTAACACTGAATTTGTGCCCTTGTGATGTAGGCTGGTAGTGTGCTGCTGTGCAAGCCTGCCAGGTAGGTGAGAGAGATGCATGGCTCTAACATGCACCTTGAGTGCTGGGGAATGGCTTGTGTTAACTAAAACTGCTTTGCACTGGGTGTTGGCAGGTTAGTGAGGGTTTTCTAGTTGCAGTTACTTACACAAAATCTCCAAGCAAGTTTGGAGAACACTGGTATTTGGAGTTACTTTCCTTAATTCTGCTACTTTTGTCACTGGCTGTTTGACTTCTGCTGAAAAAAATCTGCTTGGTAGAATAGGTTTTACTTTTACCTTGTTGCCTGAATAAAAGGTTTCTCAGTTGATTATTGTTGTCACTGTTTTCTGAATTAGAACCTTACATCTTGGTTTATTCTTGGGCAGTTACTTGCTCTGACCTGTTTAAGATCCTTGGATAAATTATGATCATTGGAGGTGTTTCTGGGAATGTGCATGGTCATGGATTGGTTTGGAGCAGTGTGTCACTGAGGAAAATTTACATGTTCATTACAGGGCAAGTCAAGATGTTAATTTTCTTAAAATACATTTAACTTTTCATTTTAGCAGGGGAAAATGAATATGAGAGTGGATTTTCTGTCGGTTGTAGTTCTGAGGTAAACTTACTGATAAACAGCAACCCTTCAGGGATGACCTTTCAGACCTAATAGAACTGAATCCAGACATTTTTGTGGTTGAAGAAAAGTTGTGTTTATGCAAGTTATGCAGGTAGAAACAATTGTGTTTAGAGTTTTAATGTAAGGATATTATGCTGAATTTTTCAAAGCTGTTTTTTGCTGTCAGCAAGATCCAAAGAGGTGTAGAGAGGCAGAGAAGTGGAATGTGACAGGAGTCTCTCCTGGATCCCTCCTGGATCCCTTGGCTCTGAGCCGCTCTCGGGCTGCAGAAACTGCCTGCAGATACAAATGTTGCACTCCAGCGCTGGTTTTCCTCCTGCTTCCCATCTTCAGTGCTCTTCCAAAATAGATCTGGTGATTAAAACTGCTGCTGGGATCTTCCAACAGAAGCCAGAGCAGGTGGGAAGTGTCACATTTGAATGTGACAAAAAGCTTTAGAGGGAAAACGTTTTTCTGGTAACTAAGCCACACCACAATCACAACAGCTTTATTATTTTTTCTTGGTAGATATTCAGTTACTTTTGGTTTTATTTGAGGTTTGGTTTATTTGGGGGTTGGTTTTGTTTAACAACTAAACAGAAAAATGATCGAGGGTTTCTTTCATTATGCAGATGTAGATTTTGCTCTATTTCCTGTCATTATTTTGTTGCCAAACCACTTTATTCCTTTCCCCACATGCTCCACTGCAACCCAGCGTATGATTCTTTCCTTTCAGCAGCTGGAGCGCCATCTAACCAAGAATCTTATCTTTACAGAGAAATTAGAAGAACAAATGTTACAGGATCTGGGTTACAATAATGTTTTAAAGGCTCAAAACTTTATACCTGAGAGTGCCAGTGCACTTTGCAAATACATCATATAGGTTGATCCTGTTTTTAAATTCAGCATCATCGCAAAAATGAGTTTAAATTTTTCCTTCTTTTTAAGACCAATCCTCTGCACAACACAGTAGGACTCATTTACAGTGAAATACTGTTAAAAATTACTGTCCTGATCTTCATCAGTACCACTGATACAATGTAAATTACAGTCAACACTTGCTAGAAACACAAAACAATCTCCCAGCCAAAATCACAGGAAGGAGAATGAGGTTTATTGGTTTCCAGAAAAACACCTGGTCTGCACTGAGGAGATTTCTCCTTTATTTAAAAGATGAATTAGCATAATCCTTTCTCTAAATTTCTATACAGTTCTTTGCATTCCTTGTGTTCCACGGGAGCTTTAATAAATTGTTCCCAGAAACTGGCTGCATCCAAGCATGGCTTAATGTTCTGCATGTTTTCTTCTTGTTGTTTAGTGTAAATATTTTCCTCCCCTTTTGCAGTCCCTGCCTCAAACTTTTGCTGCTTGGTCCGTTGTCACTTTATCTTCCGTTTCACCAGCTCCTACAAACAATAAATGAGAACCTTCTGAGGTGAGTTAGCACTAAGGACAGCAGGCAGTGCTTTTTCAGGACCAACATGAACATTCCTGACATTCCCCTTGACTGCAGAAATGATGGAAAACATTGTTTCCTTGTAAGAAAATAATAAAAAAGGGGAGATTCTCTGCTCTGGATGAGGTCTGCATGGAGTGCTGTGTTTGTCAGTGCTACACCCTCAGGATTCAGAGCACCTAGAGAGGTATGGGGTTATCTGTGACACTGTCTTTTGATACTCTAAATTCTAATAAACAGCATTTTAAACCCCACTTTCTAGTTCAAGTGTGTTTCCTACAGGGATGACAAAGGACCAGCAGCTCTGGGTACAAAACACACGCCTTCCACAGAAATGTAAAAGCTCATAGTATGGTAGAACATTTCGGGTCCAGCAGCAATTTGGTTTCTGCCTATTTTTTTTTTTTTTTAGCTCCTTGCTTTTTCTACAGTTAAGATTACAAAAAATATGAGTGATTTTAAACAACAACTTGAGTGTGGCTAATACAGATGGGAAGTAATCTATTTCATCAGGGTGGAGTCATACCTTGTTGGAAACATGCTGGAAGAAATTTTGCAAGTGTTTGACATGTAATCTAATATAAATTCATCAAAATCTATTGCTCAACCAGCATACTTGGTGGAAAGACTCATTGCTCTTCCCACCATCTCAAATGTGAGCAAATAGTAAGAAATGCTTCAGAGTAAGCAGATGTGCAATTTGGTATTTAGTTTTCGACCATTCCACTCTGAATTACATGAATGCATGTAAAGATCTGTACGAGTGCAGAAAGATCCTTTACTTCATTTGAAATAGCTGATTTTACAAAGTTCATGATGCTTTCTTTTCCTGGCATAGTCCGCAAGTTATGACTGCACCTATTTCCAGTACTGCCAGTGGTCACATTTGTGATTAATTTAATAATCTTTTATGTTTTAACATGTTTCCTCCACTGAGAGAAAGAAAACTGCCTAAGATAAATGCTTGCAGCAGTATCAGCTGTAAGCAGCCCCCTGTGCCATAATTGTGCATTTTTAGGTCTGTAATTATTTTCCCCTGTTACAAATAGCCTGTTGTACATATTTTTACTTTAGCTCTAACACTCAAAGGTTCAGCAGTGGGCAGAAAGATAATTTTGCTCAGCCTAAAAGCATGTAAGTGGAAGCATTGTGCAAGGTAAATTAGGGAAGAACAAAGATGTATATTTTACCTGAAAGCTCTTCTGCTGAGTGCCTTTTTATTTATTTTTGAACAGAAAATTAGGTACATACATGCCATTGACATGTTGCTGTGTATTTAAAATACCTTTAAAAAAAAAAGGAATCCAGGTGATAAAAGGCCAAATGAAACCTTGACTGAAGCATCCACACTCAATGGATTTTCAGAGGATGTGGTAATTTACAGCTGGAGTTTGGCGTGAGAAAATCTACAAGGAAGTTACCACCAAAATAGTCAAACTGGTCAGAGAAGTGGCTCAACATGTACGTATTTCTCTATAATCTTATTTTTTAATCTTTTTATGCTTGTAGGTCTGCAAAATGCTTTAACCTAAGACCAGTGTCCCACTCATATTTTGCAGTTAGAAAAATAATTAATGGTATTGAAAATGCCAGAAATTAGTCAGTGATAGTTACCATTGGAAAAAAAATATTTAGGAGACATCATCAAACACAGGAATGTGCTATTTGCAGCACGCTCACACTTTGAGCAGTTTGCAGCTCAAATGGGTATTTGTGTTTGACGGGTCTGCACTTGCTTTTCTGGGGCTTGGATTGCTTTTTGAACATTTAGAAAGCTTCATGTGCACAAAACTGGACAAGCAAGAAGTTCCATGCCTAAACTAAGGGAAAACCATGCCAGGTGTGCTTTAATTAATCCATCTGCCACAAAATTACCCCAAAATACACAAGTACAGTGGAAACAGCTTTTATTCAGGCTCCACATATCTCCTGCTTTGATGTGGGACATTATTTGCCACACAGAAATTGTGGAGGTTCTCTCCACTGCATTCCCTGCAGAGGGGGTAGCCTGCCAAGCCCTATTTTTAACTCATTTTAATCTTCAAACCTCTTCTTCCATTAAAAGTGCAGCTTCCTCTATGTCCAAATTAAATCAGAAGAGGGCAGCATTTCATTTATTTTGACAAATTTTTTCTGGGGACACTCAGAACATTCTCTCTTTAGCTTCCAGACCATGATATAATCAGTTTTACAAGTATTGGACACATTTTCCCTGTAGCTTACTGAAAATAATAACTTCACCACATCACCTCGAATTGAAAGAAAAGATAATATCCTGGAGGATTTTTACTAGGTTCTGGGGGAATTTTACAAGACCACTTTCTATCTGCACTTAAAATTGCCTGAAGTGGCATCATTTTATGCAATTGCATGGAAATATATCTCATTTACAAGACTTCCATCTTTAGGGCTGTAAAATAGGTAGGGATAAGAGAGATAAGAGTTTAATTTGTAAAAGCTGTAGTGCTGTGCTTATTTTTTTCCTCACTGTTGTTTCATCTTTATATCCCTTTATATATATATATATATATATATATTTATGTATATAACTAAAAAGTTGCCTTTCAAGTCTCTCATTACTGATAATTTATCACATTTTCTGAAGGAATGTGCCTCTGGCAAAGAAAAATAAGGTAGGTACAAGAGCCTTGGAGTAACTATTTCACACAGCAGGTTTAAATGGAAGGTGTAGGAGAGGTTTACCCCAAACCTGTTTTATGTCAGATTGGTTTATAAAGGGCTTTGTGAAACTGACATTTCATAGGGGAACACGTTAGGCTTGCTCCAAAAGGAGGGATTTTGACTTGCTGAGATGAAAGTATTGTTAATTAACTAAATAAGAGCCCAAAGGAACGCTTGGGTTATAAAGAGATGCTAATTTTTTAATATAATGAAACTCTTTCAGTTGGGAGAAATAGTTGAATTGCTTCGTGAATGGGACAAAGTGGCCAAGCTTTGGGAAGAGGTATCACAAATGCTGAGAGATTAATCAGCATCTTACACCAAGATTACCAGGAAATCTTTCTGTCACTTAACAAATCATTTGGGAGCATTCATCTCTACAAGGATTTTCATTAAAGTACTGATTAACGAGATCTAGGGAAATTTCATGTTGAGTATTCTGGCTTCTGATGCTGTTTTAAAGGGAAATTTAAATACTGAATTTAAATTGAAATACACAATCCTGCCCCAGGGAGGCAGGGAGGAGGTGATGCAGAGAGGAGGAGAGGCTGTGCTCTGGTAAGGTCTGAGGGCTGTTGTTTTTCTGCCCTGGTGGGTGGGGGTGAGGAGTTGAATTTTGTCATCAGATTTTCCTTTATCAAAAGAGCAGTTCTCCCCACTTGTTTGGGGTTTTTGGTGTGGTTTTTTTTTTTTTTTTTTCTTTTCCCCTTTGATTCTGCAGTTTCTGTGTTTGTAAACAGAAATAACTCTAACATCACCCACTTTTAATTTTGCCGCTGTTGATTTCTTTCAGCATCTATTTCAGCCTAATTGTATCTGTGCTCTGAAGAAAGCACACTCAGAGAAATCAGAGGAGACTCTTTCACCTGGAGCATCATGGCAAGAAACAAACAGACAGTGAGGTAGAGCTAAAAAGGGCACAAGGAGGCACAGAGGTAATGAATTACTTCATTTCCACAGGAGAGATTCACCTGATCAGATTGCTGACCCTGTATAGCCTGCAGTAGGTGAGTCCAAAAAAAAAAAAAGTGGGATGCTTAACAACTCCTAAAAGATGCCCAGCTGTAATTTATGACAAGGTATTTTGAAGCAAAAGATCTGCAGAGAGATCTTTGTGGAGGTATAGTCTGTATCTGTACGTTGAAAATATTCTGCTTTGTGATCACTTTCAAAACACTGCAGCTGCTGTTGCATGCACAAGGTACCACACATTCAAATACAAAGGGTGTGCTTAAAGGTTTTGTGTCCAACAGTTATGTAATGGTAGTTTCTGAAAGAAAGAAACCAACACGGAAAAAACCCCCAAGAATTAGGAAGGGAAAAATTTATCTCATTTCCAGGGAGTCCAAAGTGAACAGCAACAAAGACAACACAAACCCCACAATAAAAGAATTGCAGAAATGTGTGACCCTTGCCTAGAGCACATATTCCAGATGAGCTTTTTCTGATTTAAATTTGAATTCTTTATCAATTTCTTTGTCTCAAATCAAGGCCAGTGTCTCTCACACCCCTTGTTGAGTGCTCTACAGCAAGAAAAATAATCTCCTAGATTATTAAAAATAATCTCCTAGATTATTAAAAATAATCTTCACAGCCTTTAGGGCCAGTTAGCAGATGGAGTGAATCTCACTGTCTTTGAATCAAGGTGCCTAAATTCTGAAGTGTCTTTTATTGATGATTAGAGTGCTCCTAATAAACTGAGACATGGGTTTATGAAATTCTTTCAAGGTACAGCATTTTAGAAACTAGAAAAAAAACAGGTGCTGGAGTCCCTAGGGCAAAGATTGTAAGATATAATCCTTACATAGAGAGGCATTACTGTAACTTCCCACTGGCTTGAAGACACACAGGAACTGGAATGCTCATAAACAAAGACATTTTTACAGCCCCTTCTCTGACTGTAACAATAATACAAGATCAACAGTTTAAAAGTGCACTGGGATGTTAATTTTTCACTGATGTGTAGTGTAATAACTAAAATATTCCTCATATAAATACACATGTGTAAAATAAACAGATGGACTAACAGACCCCAGCAGCATATTCCTAATTTTTATACAAGAATGTATACACATGTACATTAAGCACATTAAAACACTGTAAGAAATATCTGGGGATGAAAAAAAACAATTCTGTGGTCAGATGACTGTTTGTACTAAATGAATAAGCCAATTAAACTACTTTGTAAAAAAAAAAAAAGATTTTTCACATAGTGCATTTTTTCTTGCTAATAAACTTTATTTCAAAGAGGGATTGCAGCACTGGGTTTATTGTTTGGATTTGACTAATGGTTAGTTTAAAGGGTCTAAGTTTGAACAAAATTCAGTAACTACTTTATACTGTCACCATTACAAGGCTGTTTAGCCTGATTTTCCAACGAAGTTCAGCCATGGAAGAGAAATATGTGGCTCAGTTAAGCTGTAATGAATGTAGAGATGGAGAAAGAGTAAGTACAAATACACTGGTGGCTTAGCTAATTTTGCAGGCAGATAAACCTTGGGGTGAGGCTGAAAATCACTCGAGAAAATTTTGCCTTTTCTAAATTATTTTTTTCTGCTTTCTTACTATTGCTTTCTGGTAGTAATTTTCAGTCATACTACCTACTGTGTAAGCACACACCAGGTGTATGGGACTCCAGCTGGTAGCTCTTGTAATCACTGAAATGGAATTATCAGTACACAAATTTAGTTGCAGCAGTCCTTTTCTGCTTCATGCTTTCTTGAAAACACAGAATATGAAAAGAGGGGGGGGAAAGTGCTAGATTTGCTTCTTGCAGCAGTAGAAAATAAATAAATTTTAAATTTTATTCCTTTTAACATTGAAATTAATCATCAGCTGATGAATTGAGTCCTGTATTAGCGTTGCCTGTTTTAAGTCGTGTTTTGAGCCTCACAGGGAGGCAGCATTTGCTCTGTATCATTTCATATTTCACCTGCTCCTCATTCAGCTGCTACTGCTTTACTTTATATTTAAGATTACTCCCATAGTCAGAAAATACTCCATTACTCAGAAAAGCACTTTATGTGTGAGAGGTTCAGTTAGAAATGAGAAAATAATAGCAGGGTTTTTTTGAGGGATAACCCTGTGATGCCAATGAATATAAACACAAATCCAGATGTTTTGGCAGGCCAATATGAAGAAAATATTTTTGGTCTTCATTTACATTTTAAAGCAAATATTTTACTAGGAGAAAGTGAAGAATGTTGACATTCCACCACTTAGACCCTAGTGAAAGCCATGTTCTCAATGCCAATATGTCAACATTTGTTGCAGTTTTCTTCACATTAACATGCTATAAACACATCTGGCACATTTATTTCTCTTTTTCCCCCTTTTTTCCCTCCACTGTCTGTTGTAGATAGGACAGTGGGAAGGCAAGATAATTGTCATTTCTCTCAGACAGCCATCTGCACTCAGCTGTTTTGAAAGAAGAATAAAACCCAAACAAAACAGCCCAAAAAGCAGAAGGCAGCCATCTCAGGTGCACATCTTGTACACAGAGATCCATATTTATTACCTGTAATCTCTAATGCTTACATCCCTTTTAGAATATATATTTACTTATTATAATTCCCGTTCTTTATTAGGGTTTTTAATTCCTAGGGCACCTATGACAGTTGCTATAGATTACAGGCAAATTAATTTTATCTGTTTTCATCTGCCTGGTGCTGTCAGCAGAGTTTATTTCACGGCTGGACTGCATCCTCCAAAGCTCTCAGGCAAACTCCTTGGTTTTGGCCCAATTCCTCTTCAACCATTCCCCTTTTCCAGACACACCCAGTAGCAAATTAAGACTTTTTTCTCCACCCACATCTCTTCTGTTTTGGAGAGCATTTGGCTTTCCTGACTTGCCCTGATTCTGCACCTTTTTTGTGAACAAAATATTTTGTCACTGATTCTTCTCCTCATCAGAAGGGGAAAAAAGAAATTTCCAGCTTCAGGAGCCATGAAGTGCAGACACAAGGCTTGGTGTCTTTGTCCAGCTTTTCATTATGAATTTATAACGAATTTCATCATTTCATTATGAATTTGTCCATATTGTCCCTTACAGTCTGACTGCCTGAAGAACCACTTAATAATATCTGTGTTCCTGATGTTTCATCCTTCCATTTGCCAACGGAAGTAAAAAAAGTCCCACAGAATCCACAGTTGTGTTTATATTAATTATTGTGAATTATTGGCTTTTGTCGTTTTCCAACTGCAGGAAATCTCCAGGAAGAAAAGGAGATCCAGCTGTGACAGTCAGACTTATTTATAACATTCTAGAAACTGAAAGTGCTGCGGGAAATATTTAAATTTTTCTCCTTCAAAATTTCATTAACACTTGTTTTGCTTTGTGTGTCTTTGCTTTTAAAAAAATTACAATATAAGCTACTCTCTCACGTGCAGGAATTTCTGTGTGAACTAACAAAAAAACCCCCAAAAGTGCACCACCAAAAAACCCAACCAAAACCAAACCAAAAACAAACAAACAAAAAAAAACCACCAAAAAACAAAGCACAAAATTAAAAAACAACAACAACAAAAAACAACCAAAACCCCCCAAAACACTCAAAAAACCCCATTAAAAATAACCACACCATACCAAAGGCAGCATCCCGATTTGCATTTTCTGATTGGGCCCAGAAGACAATTGTGTCAATGACGAGTGATAAAAGCAGACAGAGGATCTCCAGTGAAAAGAATGAAATTGTTTATTTCCTTTAAATACAAACTGTCTGGATGCTGAAGGATGATGTGTCCCATCCAACAAATTCCCAGTTCACTTGGGCCACACTGCACTGAAATTGTGCAGTGGTTGGGTGTTTTCAATTGCAGGCAAATTTCCATAGAAGTTTCCATTTAATTTATGATTTTTTGTTACTTGAGGACTCCAAAACTACAACCACAGCACCTGAGAAGGTCACAGGCTCATTAAAAAAGGCCGAAATGTGAATTATCAGAAAAAGTCATGAGAGTAACTAAATTCAGTCACAAGTCCTGGAGAAAATTCTCACTGGATTCATTAAGATTTCACAAAAGAAACTGAAATTCAACTGCAATTCCTTCATTTTTTTTCCCCTCACATTCCCTTGTTTGCCATAGCTAGCAGAAGGACAAGAAATTTGGAGAGCTTTTTTAAACTTGTATTTGATATAACTATTGCTGTTTTCTTATTCCATTGGTAATGTTCACAAAGTATTTTTTATTTGCAGGATTTTATTAATGTCTTAGCAAACTGGACATTTAAAAGCTCAAGGACCTACTTCAAACCTTCAGCTCTGCTTACTTTGTCTTCTAGAAGAAAACAAAGTCAGGCTTCCCCCACTTCCCTATAATATATTTATATTTTTCAAAATTTCAAGTGTGGTTGTTTTCCAAATACAGATTGTGCCTTTAATTCCCATCTTGTAGATAAATAAAACAAAGCAAAATCACATAAAATTTCTAGAGGTGTAGAATAAAACCTCTCCCACTTGTGTAACAGCAGACATCTGCATTTAAAATTTTGAAATTCATGCACCTGCTTTTTAGTTTCAAACCAAATGCAGCATCCTGTATCTTGCACCACTAAAGAACAGGACCAATTTTGTGGTCACATTATTATTTTAAGTATTGAAACTGTAAATCTTGAAAGATACTGTTTCTGAATTCATAACTTGCTAAATGCAAGCGTAGCCCTAAAAAGAATGTAGTACGTTTTATTTTGTACTTTCCTTTTTTTTTTTTCTTGCGGAGCCTAGGCCAGATCAGGGAGACAAAAGCCTTGATCTCTGCGCGAAGATTTTTGACAGTTTTGAAAAGAATTCACAGCTTGGATGGCATTTTATTGACATCTGTCCTACAGAAGTTTCGTCGCAATTTTCTGTAATTCTTGGAGAGATATGTTAAATATATCTGTTTGGCAGAATGGCTACAGTGGCCTTTTGTTTGCAATTTTTTCCTCTCTCGTGTTCCTATTTTTAGGGATGGAAGTGAAATGCAGGAAGAGCTATCCCTGCCAGCCAGGCTGGTTTGGAACCACGCACTAGAACCTCTCAGAAGTTTATTGAGGAGTTTATGTGAGGAGTTTACTGATGTTTACCCAATGAAACACACACACTTTCCATGGCCCCAGACCCAGATATGGCAATGAATTCTCATCACAACTCCTTAAGGTGTCTTGGATTCTTTTAATCCATTATTCCATCCCAAAGACACCACCACTCCCACCCAGTTTTTTTTTAATGTCACTTTAAGTCTTTTTGATCAATAAAGGGTTCAGTTATTTCAGTTATTTTTCCTATCCTCTCCAGACAAGAAAAAGAAAGTAGAAGAATAAGAAGGTATCTCTGGAATGGCTATCCCACTTGATCCTTTCTTTTTCCTTGGAAAAAGATGCCCAATCCTGAAGGAATGCAGAGAGCAGTAGGGTTCTCCCATTTAGCTATGAGCAAATCTGGGAAGGAACTGGATAAATCTGCGGCCTGCTCAAAAAAAAAAAAAAAAAAAAAAAAAAAAGGCAGAATTTGTACATTTGTAGTTTTCTGTATGTGTTCTATCAATTGAAATTAATGTGTCATTTTCTCTTCTGCCACCACAAAAGTCACTTGAAAAGGAGCTCTAAAAAAAAAAAGGGCAAAACAAATAACACCAGAAACACAAACCACACTTCTAGAATTTTGTTCCAAAACACAAAAAAGGGGTGTTTTTCCCCTTCTGTGAATAGAAAATTGAGAGGTCACATCATCCCGAAGGCCAACGCAGCAAACCAGACTAATTCTGACACCAGCCCTGTTGGCAACTGCTTCAGCAGCTTTGGCAGCCAAAGGTGGGGCCAGCCTGGAGCACCAGGAGATGCAGGCAGGCAGAGAGCCACAGCCCCACACATCAGTCCTGGAAAAAGCATCCCAGGGCTTGGCATCTGTGCTCTGGTGCTTGGGGAGCGCGGCCCAGCACTGGCCACACGTGTGCTGGCGTCTGCAGCACAGAAACTAAAGGCAAGCAGGGAACACGCCAGAGCCCATTCCCTTCTTCTAGGAAAAAGAAGATTCTCTGAGAAGCCAAAGGTGAGGCTGCACATATTTTGTCTAAGCTACAGAAGGACTTTTACTTCGTATTTAGCTCCGGAAGTTTTGTTCTCTGTTTCTGCTCAAACTGTTTTCACCCTCTGTTATTTACAGGGCGTTATCTCACAATGCTTCTCGGTCATCCCAAGTCATTCACAAGGAGATTAGGATGAAAATCCATGCATGACAATCCACAGCATGCAGACAGCATTCCAAATCTCCCCATTCTGTGCCATTAACAGGATTCTGACTTTTTCCAATTTTTTTTGTTGTTGCTTTTTTGTTTTGTTTGTTTTGTTTTTTGGGGGGGTTTTGTTTGTTTGTTTGGGGTTTTGGTTTTTGTTTGTTTGTTTTGTTTTTTGGTGTTGTTTTGTTTTGTTTGGGGTTTTTTGCCTGTATATGGGCCAAAGATTCTTCCATTACATGATGAGCTCTTGGGAAGACAGGAATTGTTGTACTGACTCAAACTCAGGAGGGTTCCAGTGTTTGGGCTGAGGCTGCCTCTGAGCTTCCCCCTCCCAAAGGGAAGTCCACCAGATGTCCTAGGAAGACATCCTGGGCACAAATGGACAGAAATACATCCTAACACCAACTGCAATCTGATTTCCAGGTTGGCTGGGATCAGAAGCTGCACAATTGTATGGTGCAGTAGGAATTCCAAGTGTTTCAGATATCCTCAGGGAGGCTGCTCCAGCCTTGATGATCCCTTCACCCAGGGATAAACTGCAGCACTCACCCAGGGATGCAAAGGCATAATGCTGACTTAGAGAAAAACTGTCCTCACCTTTTTTGGGTTACAGCTGCTGGCTGGAGCTGTGAGAAACACTAATGTCACAGGGCTTGCAAGGGTTTTTCAGGATGAAGAGAGAGACGAGAATGTTGACCTCGTGTTCAGAAGGCTTGATTTATTATTTTATGACATATATTACATTATAACTACACTAAAAAGGAATAGAAGAGAAAGATCTCAGAAGGCTAGCTAAGCTAAGAATAGAAAAGGAATGAATAACAAAGGTCTGTGTCCAGGCAGAAAGCAAGAACAGCTCTGCCGTGAGTGGTCAGTAAATCCAAACATCCACAGGACACCAATCACAGATGCACCTGTTGCATTCCACAGCAGCAGATAAACATTGTTCACATTTTATTGCTGAGGCCACAGCTTCTCAGAAGGGGGAAAAATCCTAAAGAAAGGATTTTTATGAAAAGATGTCTGTGACACACCAACAGCAGGTGATCTTGGCAAAAGCAGCGTGATCCCAGAGAAACAGAGACGCCACACGCCTCTGGCAGCCAGCCTGTGAAATCTGCAGATGAGTTTGGTGATTTTGTGAGACCAGCCCGTGAAATCTGACCATTTCCTGGAGATGAATGTGCTGGTTTCATGAAGATTATTTCTAGCTGTTTTATTGTTTCAATAACATTCAACCATTACTTCGTTTTCATGGTGCCCTCCGTGGAACCAGTACTGGAAATTTCCAGTAAAGTACTGGAAAACCTGTAATTGCTAATTTTAGACCAGTTTCCTCATTTTCATAGACTTAGCTAATTAAAGCATGTCACTTCCATGAATGGTCAGCTGCATGCCTTGGTCAATTATTCCACTGGGGGCTACACACCAGATTGTCAGAATAGTTATTAATAATGCATTATTAATATGGAATTCCATCATTATCAAGGCTGTTTCACAGAATTTATGGACTCTGAAATCTTATTCTGTGTATTTCTCATTGCCTGAGATCCCCAAACACTGAAGATATGACATGAAATTCCCACCACAAAACCAGGACATAATTCATCCCTAATTTTATGTGTTCTACTGAACCCTTTATGCCACAAAAATTGGAGTTCTAGTCTTGAAAAGGAGCTTTCAGAAATGACAAAAAAACAAAAACAGAAGATAGATCTTTACACATTTCCAAGAAAAATTCTCAACCTGCTCAATTTCCAGAGGCCTTTTTACTCACAGTGGCACTTCAAGTGGCTCTGAATTTGTTTCCTGCAAATGCAGGAATAGTGATTTTTTTAAAAAAATGTCCTTCCTGAAGCTGAATTTATAGTCTTTTAACATTGGATGTATCCTGGGATATAAAGTGGATCTCCCACCTGAAAAAACAATGCATTTTTAATTATGTAGAAGCAGCTGAAGATTTTGAAACCTTTGCTTTAGTCTGCTAAATTTTGAAACATTTAATTTTTAGAATTCATTAGTACAGAGTGCTAAGTAGAGGCTCTCAGGACCTATTATGCTAAAGAAAGTTGACTCTTCTGCTAGCAGACAGGTATGAGTTATTCTGCCATTTATACTTCAAGCAAATGCTGATAAACTTTAATCAGAAATAGGTGAAGAGGAGGTCTATCCTTTCAATTGTAGTGCACTGAATTTTATACCTGGTTTACTCTGAAGCAGAAATGGCTGCATGTGAAGAACAATGCCAACAGTCCTAAATTTATGACCATTGATGACAACATTGGTGACAATTTTGTGGTTTTGTAAGTGATAAATATTTGGTGGGAGATGGTCACACGAATCCTGAAAATTGCCCCCACCTCAGCCTTGCACCACTAACACTGTCAACCTGTAAAATTTAAATTTCTCTTGACTAATAAGAGATGCCTTTTAACAAGATAACACTCACTGGCATGAGTGATCACCCTCCCAAATTATTATGCCTATTTTAATTGAAATATTTTTAATATTTGGACTGCTACATGCAATAACAAGTGTAAAATACTGTCTGTCCTCAAGAAATCATCACTTCAGGATCTCCTGTCAAATGAACTGTGAGCCAACAATTCTGGCAGATGTCTGGCACCTTTTCCCTGACTTCCCAAAAGTCAGCAGGTAGGGAAAGCCTCTGCACATATTTGAGAGCTATAAATTAATTTTACATGTGTCTATAAAAGCAAAATGTGTAAACAGAGCATGCCAGCACAAGAACCCAGTGTAAGTTGAGTGAGTGACAATTGTGGGGTACAAAATCACATTCTGATAATTTTCACAGAAGTTTTTATGGTAACAGCTGGATTTGGCAGCCAGGTTGAAGAATTGGCACCTGGAGTTTACATTAATCAAGTTTCTAGAGTGTCAATTGTGGTGAAGGTGATACCCATACAAGCTTTCTTTCCAGCCTTATAGTCACTAACAACATGCAGGAAAATCCTCATATCTAAAGCTCCCTATAGGGTAAGTTAGTATTTCATAGCTTTAACAAATGCAATGTTAAAAGACTATAAATTCAGCTTGAGGAAGGACAGTAAAAAAAAAAAAAAAAAAAAAAAAAAAAATCACCATTCCTACCTTTGCAGGAAACAAATTCAGGGCCACCTAAAGAATGTACAGAACTTCCTGCAGTTTATTTCAATTCACATTTCTCTGCTTCAGCCTACTACAGCATTAGTGCACATAACTTCCACATTCAACATCCAATTATGTGCAGAGGGGATAAAGTCATGTACACAAACACCACCACTGCCCACCTGTTTGGGTCGTTTATTTTCTTCATGTTGGTCATAAACAAGGGGCTGTTTCTCCAGATTTCTGCAGCAAGATCAGTTCCCATGAAGAAAGTGAGACTCAGCCTGTGGTTTATTGGAGAATTCAGCTTAGGCTTCACTTTTTGTTGCTTTCAAATTTTGAATAATTATTCCAGCATTTTCTTGTTAGAAAGAAAGAAAGAAAATTACAGTGAATTATTATTTTTTTTTTTAACAGACGAAACAGAATATTTTCAGTAGTATTAATTTAAACAACATGTTTCAGTTCTGGGCTTGCTTAGCTTACAAATTCCAGGTTCCAATCCTGGAATATTTTATCAAAAGGAATATGGATTTACAGAACTGTTGGTGATGGAATTTGTAGCTTGTGAGATAACAGAAGGAATGGGGAATGGGTAGGGCTGTGTTATGCAGTTTGATATGTTTGCTATGGTATGTCTCAACGAGGCAGATTAACTTTAAATTACGTTTTTATCAGGGGACTGATTTTTATCACAGGGGTTTAAATTCTTAAAGACACAGTATTGCATTGTAGTTTTCAAATTCTATTTTAACTTCAGAACAATACAGGAAAGGAAACAGATAAATAAATAAATAGTGAAATAAATTGTAGGTTTATGGTAAACTCTTTTCGCTGCAAATTGAGAGCTGTGCCAGTCCTTGTCACTGTGCTGTATAAGTAATCTGAATGCCAGAAGTAATTTGCTCACAAAGACAGGCTAAATGCCATGAATAATTTGTTTATTTGCTTCTGACAAAATTATTTCCCTGCTTCCACATCCTACATGATATCAAATTCAGGTTATGTCACCCTGCTTTGTAAAAATCTTGCAGTTGTTGCTCTTGGGATGAAGAGAGTCACTGTTGCTGGCCTGTGGAACCCTCACAGATGAGGATGTGTAAAATCTTTATATATCTCTGCCTCCTTCTTTTTTCTCTTCTGGAGAGTATCTGCAAAACATCTTTTTTCCCCCCTCATCCATACAGCTCTAGAATTTCAAGTAGCTGTGCATAAAATGCACAATGAATCCACCTGCCAAGCTTACCAGCATCTCTTCTGAGCAGTCCCTGATAGACAATTCCCTCCTCTTTTATACTGATCATAATATTTTGTGATCAAGAAATTCAGTGTTCATCCCATGAAACAAGAAAACAGCCCCAATGCATGAACAAAACCCCTAGATGTCAGTACAATAACACACACAAAAAAAGAGTAGCAGCTGCAAATAGCAGCAGAATTGTTTTAAAGTTAAGATGGTCTTGAATGACATTCAAGGAACTTGATAAAGAGATTTCAATCTAGGATTTAGGGAGAAAAAGAAAATATTTTTTCTTCACATTCACATGTGTTTTCCTCTAGGTTCTGTGCCAGTGGAAGTCAGTGGAGAACATGCCTTGGTTTTAGCTGCTGCTCTGGAAAGCTCTAGCATGGAAGCCTTATTTTGTGCAGAGAACCTTCTGGGCTATGTAAGAATAGCCACATTTTATGTCAGGTTTGGGTGTTTTAGTTCTCCTGGGCCAAGTCCTTTGGAAAAATATTAATGTTACATATATAAAACCATATTTGTTCACTTGCACACCTATAAAAATACAAATATATGCTCTTTTCCTAAACAAAGGAAGATGTCTAAGAGAACAAAAACATTCCTTTTCTTTGCGTTTGCATGTTGGGAAAAAACCCATCTTAATCCTAAAAGCTATTTTTTTTAAATTGTGGGGGAAATGAATATATAAAATAGATAAATAAATATACAGGTATGAAATGTACGTGAATATCTATGTATGAAATAAATATGATGCTTGAATTAGCAGAGATCTGTTTTTCTCTGCGTGCAAGACACACATGCAATCTGTGAAATGTTCTACTGTAGGCTGAAGGGGAAAGGGGTGTAACCAGCATTTCCTTTTCCGTCTGAAAATTTACAGGACTGCAGCAGGACATCTGTATGGAATTAGCATGGCTTCTGCCCCTCAAAAATTGAGATTCATGTGTCTGCAAACTGAGACTTTGCAATCTCGAGTCCCGATTTGTTTTACCTAATAAAAACATCAGGACTGACTGCACCTTAGGGTGTAATATTTAGAAAGGCTGAAATTAAGTTTTTAAGGAAGTAAAAATAAAAGCAGACAGTTTCATGTTGCTTTAAAGTCTTTGAATCTTTAGATATCTTTAGATGTGTGTAAGGGGTTGTGTGCAGCAGCCTATATATACACCAAACCCTATCCCTATATTTGCAGGCAATATTTGGGAGCTTAATTTGGGAGCTTCAAATGTACTCAAAAAATCCTTCTTTCTGGAAAGCCACGTGACAAACATTTCTGCCAGTTTTCTTATGGAATTTGCACTGGTGCATGACCTCTTATTTTTCCTTCCTATAGTCTATAGGAAGGGCATGCTGTACATAACATTTCATAATTACAACATGCTGGCCTAGAGCTGCTGAAATACATTAATGCAAACTCCGAATTGTTCTTAGTGTATGTAGTTCCATCACAGATGTTTTAAACATTCCATAATGATATTATAACATATTATACGCGAGAATTTTATACAAGACACGGAATAGATTTTATTTCTCTGCTTGAACAGTGAGATGGGACCAGCTGTGTGGTCCCTTGCCTGAACCATTCTGGGATTCCATGAACTCAGCGTTTGCACAGCCCTTACTGCCCTGGTTTAGGGCAAATTTGGGAGAGAATCTCCAAAGGGGGCCCTCCAGAAAGCAAACCCACACGGGCCCCTCCCCACAACTGGATCGGGAAGGATTCCTTGGAGAGAAGTGGAAAGAACCTGTTTATTGAACAGGCACAGCACCCCCAGCACACAAAATTAACAATACCAGGTGACACCACTCTGCCACCGCTCTGAGAAAGATGACAAAATCAGAAAGTCTCTGTGGGGGTGGTTGCTCTGTTCTCTGTCCCTCCTGTGCTGGGGCAGCTGCTGCAGCCACAAGGTGCAAACTCTCTCTGTTCCCAGGCCCCAGTCCGGAGCAGGTTCAGGTTGGTCCAAAAAAGGGGAAGGAGAAACAGTCCAGGGGAAAATTTGGACTGCTTAGCTAAACTAACTAAAGGGCCGAAGCAAAAGCAAAAAGCCGAGCAAAAAGCAAAAGCAGCACCATGCACTGCCCCATCTCTGAGTCCCGCCAGCCGTGGGGGAGCAGCTGATAACAAAACCAAAACAAAACTTTCACTCTTCAGAGCCAGTCGTGAAGGCACAGAACGTCATGTCCTGCACAAGCAGAACACACAAATGGGGATACAAGCATCAGAATGTCACCCCAGGACAAGCATGAAATGAATCAAAGTCTACCTTTACTTATATTCCATGAACCTATTTTAATTTGGCAGAAAAATGAAGTTTTGTTCCAGTTTTGCAAAACCAATCATGTAATCACGGATTTGTGAAGGTTGGAAAAGGCTCTAAGATCAATGGGTTCACTGGACAGGAAAACCACAAGATGATCACCACAGAAAACTGTTACTACTTCTTTTGTTCTAGATTATTCATATAAAACATAAATAACCACATATATAGATATATCAGGATGTTACACATATAGATGTATCAGGATATTTATATTGCTTAATTCAGGGGTGATCAGAGAACATGTCATCTCAGTGAGTTTTAGGACAGCTGAATCCTATCTTTCTAAATATGTTATTTAAGAGAAGCTGAATCAGAAAATGATGCTTGGAGAAACGTATAAAATTACTGCTACATCCAGCTATAAAATTATTAATGTGTTTAAACAACTTAAAACATGTTGACTGAGTTTAATGCCTGATGAATTTTCTCCTGAGTAATTGAGCCCTTTTATCTGCTCCACCTACAGACTCCCAAGGGAAGAGCTTCCTAATAAGATACATTAAATTAATTATTAATTATAGGCATATTCTTAACCTGGGAATTACTCTTGCAGCTATGTTGGGGTTTTCTTTCCAAAAATAAAACCAGAATATCCAATAATTTCTACCGGGGTTTTTATCTTGTTTAACTTGAATAATTTTAAGATAGACACTGAAGTGTTGGAGGTCTACGTACAACTTGCTGTTTAATTTTATTTCTTATTTCTATTAATAATTTTGCAAATACAATTTGGTTACCTTTTTCTAGAAGAAAAGAGAATGCCTTTTTTTTTTAACTCTTTCAACTCCTTCATTTTGATGACAGATTTCAGACCTCAAAGTAGGATTTGTTTGGTGGTAGTTAAAATGTCTAAATTAGGAACATTTCACTTCTGTTTGCTAGCACTTAAAAAAAAAGAAAAATCAGTAGAGTGGTCCACCCTACTTCTACTATGCTAAAAAAAAAAAAAATCCCAAATTATAATGAGATCTTACAGGCAGAACACACAAATCAGTTCTGGAATGATGTGCTAAAATATCTTGCCTTGTTTACATTTTTATTTGTGCCGCAAAGGTAAAGAATCAGACATTCCAAGCTGGGTAATCCTTTTGTAGATGATGCTTTGCATTGTTGAGAGATCTTTTGTTTAATTGCATGGAACAGTTCCCTCATGACGTCTTTCACCACATTTTTTTGCTTTTTTCAAATTGTCTTGTGTCTTAAGTACCTTTCTCTTCTGTTTTTTAAGCCTCGCGTAATGTTTTGCTCTTTTTCAATATGCCTCAGGCAACACATACATTTTTTTCCTTCTACAGTGAAAGCATGGCTTTGAAACCACTACTAAAATATTTTTGAATTTTATAAGTTATAAAACCGAAACTGTGGAATAATTGATCTATTTGTTGCATATGCAAGGGACTTTATGTTGAATAATATATTCACTTATATAGGTATGAAAATTAATTAATACAAAAATGCGAATCAAAATTGTTTCTTAAATGGCTGTAATACCCTTCATATGCATTGAAGTTTTACAAACAAGCACACAGAGAGGGGAGATCATAACTCTTTACTTATTTCTTTTTTATTGAAAATAAACTTAGAGTGGGAGAAAATTAGTTTTAGCTCTTTTTCCTTACTAGTTTTTATTTTTTGTTTGCTGAATTATGTCATATACCAAATCAATGCCTATATTTAAAGGGTGGGAGAAAGGAAGTTAGACCAACCTCATTTCCTGGCCTGAAATAATGCTGAAAATTGAAATAATTCAAGTTTCTATGTGAAAACAAGAAAATCAAAGCTAATCAAAAGATACTCCTCTAAAGCAAGGAAGGAACAGGCAGAGAATGAAGCAGACAGGCTGAATAATAAACAAATAAAAAAATATATTGATTACCTAATCTCAGCAATGCTTTTGAAACAGTCTCAAATTACATCTTCTAAGTAAGAAAAGCATCACAGTCTAGAGTAAAGTATTTCATTTTATATTATTTATTCTATTTCCAGATTAATGATGATCTGGAGATAGCACAATTACTTTGGAGGACAGGATTGGAAATCAAAATGATTGGTCAGATATATGGTCAGAAATACTACACAAATGGTAAAAAGAAAAGAAAGCACAGGTAAAAATCAACCAAGCAAGCAAAAAGCAAGCAACCTCAATCCTTCTTTGTGGTGAAACCACTGTAATCTATAGCAGATCACCTACAGCTGCGCAGAATTCCTGTGCTTCAGGTACAGGCTAAATGGTCTATTTTATTTTTGCTTTAGAGCACAGAGGTTTAATCAAATGAGTTTCCAAGGTCTTTGCCAAAAATACTTTTAAAAAAGATCTATGGTAAAGATACCAGAGATATCAAACAATATTAACAAATTTGTTTGATAATATTTAAAAAAATTAATATTTGTTAATATTAATAAATATTTAACAAATGTTTAACAAATGAAGTTCAGGCCCTCACTGAACATGCAGATGTGTGAATTCAGTCCACTGGGGAAAAGGGAAAAGCTGAAAAGAAATTTTTAGTCCTGACATTGTCTTGTCACTTCGACTTTCAATATCTGTACTGGGTCTAGACATCCACCACTGGGTGTTCTTGGTGATTCAAGTAATGAAGGGCTGAGAATGCTTTTACTTGTTAAATCAATGTGGCCGTTGAGAAACATCATTTTCAGAACTGTAAGAAATTATTTACAACCACTGAGTCTAGTTTAGTTAGATCCTACATTAGCAAAATGATGGCCTATGTTTTTACTCTGTTTCAAAGTGTCAAAATAATATGATTGGCTTTACTTAAATTTATCTCTCACCCTTGTCTGGGAAGAAATTTAATCACTTGGGAAAAGTTCAGATCAAAAAATAATCCCATAAAGCATTATGAGATTTTCTCTGGAAAAAAATCATTTATGCAGATGTACACTTGCATGCTTCCCGAATATTCACAATATGTAACATTTTGAACAATTGTTATTGGAATTGGCCAGACTTGAGGTGGAAGTTCAAGTAGAGCAAGAGAGGCATCACTCATCCTTCTGCATCAGCTACATGATGCCAATATATCATGGCATCCTCTGTGAAAGAAGCCTTTTTATTTTATAACACTCAGGGAATATAGAATTTGGATCAGCAGATCCAAATGTGTCCTAGGCTGATAAGAAGTGAGTCTTTTGGGATGCCGTGGTCAGACCACTCAGTGCCCAGATCTGAATATTGGCACCTGGTGTGGCCGCTGAAGACAGGGATACAGCTCTGAGAACGCAGGGGGTTAAAAAGCAGAGCACTCCCAGGGCAATTCTCTCTTGGTTCCATCTGTGAAAGATGTCAGCCTTCCCCTGCCCAGCTGCAGGATGGAAGGGTGGAGGAGCACTGAGAGGCACTGGGCAGCCTCTCGGGGTCTCTGCTGCTCACAGTGACCCTGAGGTATTTTCCAAAGTCTCTTCTCCCAGCCCGGCGCTTGAAGAAGGAGTCAGGGCTCGTCATTTCTCGGTCTCAATGTTGCTTATTGTTCCTTATCTATAAAATTCTCTCTCCTGTCCTGAGCAGGTCTGCTCAACAGGACAGTTCCAGGCACTCTGCCTGCCCCCAGGGTGGTGTTATGTCTTTAAACTAAAAACTTTGTATACAATATTTACAGTAACTTCCCAGTGCCTATCACCTATGTTAGACAGCGAGCTTCTACTCTAAACCAATCCAAAAGTGCCAACACCACAGCAGGAGATGGAGGCCAAGAAGAAGAAGAAGGAGAAAGGCTGGACACGCCCAGATTCCTCCATCTTGCCTCCTGAACCCCCATATCAAAAACCCCAAAATCTACTTTTCCACCCCGTGATAACTTCACTATCATTCTACCTGAACTATTGTGACTTGCAGATCTTCATCTGAGGTTGGTAATTTGCTCCATGGGTCATAACCAAACCCACAGGGGCATCTTGGACTCGGTGCCAGGCTCTCTGAGCCCCCTGGCAGGGGTCCTGGCCGTCCTGGACAGCCAGAGGGATGTTCTGGGTTCCTACAGCACCCACCCAACTTCCCCCCGGGAGAGAGAGAGGGAGAGAGCCTGTGCTTGTGCTATCTTGAACTCTGATGTCATGTGCTGGCAGCACAGGGGGGCTGTGGTGAGAAAGTGCTCGACATTTTAAGTGTTTTCTTGGACAGTGGAAACTTCACAAAACACGAGTCCGCCTTGGTTTGAACGAGGAGAGAGACAGACACGAAACAGGAGGAAACGGGCAAGCGTGGTGAAAGCCAGAGCAGGTGAAGGATGTCAGAAGAAGGTGAGGAAGAATCCTAGGTGGAAGGAGATGATGGAGTGGCCTTTGGCTGCACTTTTTTCTTGCATAGCCATGGATTGAACCAATTTTTCCTGTAACACAGAGACTGCATTTTAGGGGGATGCAATGAGCCAAGAGAGTGACCTGCCTCAGTGACTGCCAGTGCAGGAGTGAAGTGAACAGAAAAGGCTGAGGAGGGTGTGGTGGTGCCCTCTCTCTTCAGGGAAGAAGAACATCTCTGTTCTCAAGACCCTCGGCCCTAGGGAAGGTGAGAATGGGGGAACTGTTGTCCCAAAAATGAGAAACTGTTGGTTTTTGGTACTGGCAAAGCATCCTTAAAAGGAGCCCTATAAGCAGTTTTGGTCCATAGATGGTGGTGAGAGCACTGTATATGGAAGGAGGATGTCAGGATGGCAGTGCCATGTGTGACATGGAAACACAAGAGGCTTCAGCTGTGTTTCCTGGGGAACTATGGTACAAGAGAGACTGCTGCCTCCCTTGATGAACTGAGAGTTGCTTATCTGAGGCGTGGTAACTCGACTGAGAATCTAAGATGATATTTCGTGTGGTGGTGGAAATTGGGGGGAGGAAGAGGAATGCTTTTGGAAAGCTTTCATTCTGAGTTCTGTGTGCTCCTTTTTTCATACTTTAGTAAGTTAATAAAGTGCTTCTCCTTATTCCGAAGCTGGAGCCTGTTCTGCTCTATTTTTGGTCACATCTCACAGCAGCCACTGGGGAGAACATATTTTCATGGGGCACACTGGCATTCCGGACACATCGAACCATAACAAAATGCTTTCCAAAAGCTGTGGGAGACAGGATCAGGGCTGGGATGCCTTGGAAGAACACCTTGGTTTAATTCAGGGTGAAGAAGTGAAACATTTTCCTACAGCTCCCTGCGCCTCCACGAAATGCCGCCAACTGTCGCTCACCCTCCAGTTCTGGAAGGTTCTACGCTCCGAGTTTCCCCATTGGCTCTCCACAGAAGGCCCCTCCCTCCCTTCTCTCTGATTGGTCCAGCCTGTGTCACTCCACTCTGGCTCCTCCCCCAGACCCTTTCCCTGTTGGATTGTGGGAATCCACAAAACCAGAGGGTTTTGGGAAAGCTGCAAAAGGCAGGCCCCAGAGACAGCGGGACTGTGATTGGGGATAAGCAGCAGCCATGAGATAGGTCAGCAGAAAAATGATTGAAAAAGTACAATAGCAAGGACAAATAGAACAGCGGTGTGTGTATTAACACTTGTTTAGAATAGCTCTCTAAGCTACAGAAAAGTTTATCTAGCAAGATATTAGGAAGTTTGAAGCTTAATAATGGAGCTCTGTGCGTTCTGTTTTAAGGCTCACAAGCAGGTGTTGTGTTTGAAATAAGCAAGCATTGTTTAACCAAAGGTACCTGTGCTTACAGTTGGATAGAACTACTGTCAATGTGCTTTTGCTTTGTGTGATTGGTCAAAAATCTTATAAAGTGAGTTGTGACATTGAGTTCTGTGTCTGCTGCCTGGGATGTGAGCTGCTGGCATCTTCCCATTGTCACACCCATGTAATGAGAGCGATGCTGGAAAATCAAACAGCTCAAGGCAGTTCCTCAGCAGCCCCATCCCATTTGTGATTTGTACACAGACCCCCAGCCGATGATAAAGGGGAGCCACCTGCAGCAGAGGTATAATATTTTTCCTAAAAAAATCTAGTTTCGTCCCACAAGTAGTTGTAGTCTTGGGTTCTGCTCTTTAAAACGCAGAGCTGTGTTCCTGTCTTGTCCAAGCAGCTCTTAATTGTAGTACTGATTTGATTTATCATGTTGCGCTTTTTATTCTATGCATTTTCTTCCATATTTTTAAGAGAGCTGCTGCTAGCTAAAGAACCCAAGCCTTCTGGCAGTGATTTTTCTCTCCTTTACCACAGCAGTGGCTTTTCTGGGCAGCTACTGGAAATTTACCATGCGTAGTTCTAAGATGAATGATCAGAACATAATCATTATTTTAAATCATGTCTGGTCTTTTACCCATAGAGTATTTGTGATGCCCATTCTAACAAAGACAGCTTTCTTGGGAAGCATTAATTTCTATTCATATGTACAAGACCAGACTTACCAAAAGTAAGACATCTTGCCCAGTGAATGTTTTATAATTTTGCGTGCTAGCGCCTTCTTGAGTGCAAGAAGGTCTCTTGAGTCTTACAACCACTTTACAAATCGCTGGTAGCTGCTGACTTTGCTTTTGATACTCTACACATTATTTCCAGTTTGAAATTACGTCTCTCTTGGCTTTAAATTGTAACTTTCCTATGCTCTAATTTCTAGCCCACCCTTGCTGTGTAATTGCCAAACTTTCTTGGGGTGCTGTTTCACTGTTTGGGGTTTTTTCCCCTTCAGGATTTTCTAGTGTTGTCTTTTTACAGATGTGCTGTGTTTACCTTCTGAATTCCTTTTTTATCACTGTGTTTCCTCATACCCAAGACCCTGAGCTTATCTCAAATCAGTTTTTTCCTTTTGATTTCTTGTGTCCTATCTATCTATTTATTCCATGTGTTTTCTGGAGATAGTTATTCACACGAAGTGGTATGGAATCTTCCTCTTTTCCTCAGCTGCACTTCATTCACGACAGGTTTAACAGCTTCTGCTTGAAAGAAATTCCAAATCTCACCCACAATCAGGAGGTTGCTGAGCTCTCCAAACCCAGCTGCCTTCATAAATACTTTTAGTTTCTTAAGGTTCTTTAAAGACTGAGGTTCTCTCATGCAAAATTGGTTCTGCTAAATTTAGAAATTTAAACAAAATCAGCTTCTGCTCTGTCAGTAAATGGATCAGTAAATGGAGCTTCTGTCAGAGCCACTGGTGGTCTGTCAGGACCATCAATGCAGGGCAGTAAATGGAAAAAGAGAGTTGGCTGCTTGGGTTTTATTTCAGAGATAACAAAATCTGGCTCCTGCTTCTCACCCCTAGAAGTGACAGATAAAGTGCACGTGGAGGTAAATGAAGCTGTGACATGTCCCAGTTTTGTTGCAAAAGACAAAAACTCTAAAGTTTCCAAGTTGCCACACTATAACCATGGGTTGTAGAGCATGAGGTGTTCATCCCTAGAGGCACAGCTCAAAGGGATAAAAATCTCAGACGACAAAACCAGATTGTGCCGTGTTATCGCAATGACAAGCACCCAGCACTTGGGCACTGTCAGCAGGGCCACGTTTTTGTTCTCACTTCTTTTATTTGTTCCTCACCGGCGGCTAACTATTCGGCACATCTAGCTAAATGCATGCTCTCGGCCTTAAAAAGCAAGCAGGAAAATCCCTAAGCCAGAGGCTTTTTTGGGGATGGTTATGTAGGGAGAAACAGCAAGCAGAGAACAAGCAAAAATTTTGCTCGTTCCTGAAGGGAACTGCTCCTGAAGGAAAGCGCCAGCTCTTCCAGCACCACACATCCCTGCTCTTGATGGCAGAAACGCCGTAAGACGCTCGATGCTGAGGCGATAGGAACGGGGAAGGAGCTCTCGGAGGAGCCCAGCGCTCCTGTGCCAGACCCAGCTGGCGGGGCAGGTGTGCTGGCTCATCCTTGCCACCAGAACCTTTTGGGGAGAACGGAAGGAATGCGCAGAACCCGCTTTGGGACCAGCTCTACCCTCACCGCTGGCTCTCCGAGAGCCCCGTTCCCTCCAGCAGCCGCCAGCCCTCACTCCCTCCTCCTCTCCCCTTCCCTCCTGCCATCCCCTCTTCCCGGCCCCCTCCCTCCCTTCCTCTCCCCCTCCCCAGCCCCTCACCGGCACCGGCTCCTCCTCCGGCTCTTTTCGCTGTAAATCCGCCCCTGGCGCTGGGCAGGGGCTTTTCGCTCCCCTCTCGCTCTGCCCCAGCACGTTTATTTAGCCGCGGTTAATTAGCGTCTGGTTCTTTTTTTTTCTTTCTTTTTTTTTTTTTTTTTTTTTTTAAGGGAAAATTCAGCGCGGTTCCCTTAGATTTCCTGTTGCGGCGGAGTGGGCGGGGAGGGGGAGAGAAAATCCAACTATTCACCTCTTTTTTCCCCCTTCTCCGCAGAGGGCTGTCTGCGAGCACAGTGGAGCCCGGGCTTTGATGGCACCGGCCGGGCAGGCTGGGAAGGACGCACGGCGCATTTCCCGCGGCTGAAGTTTCTCCCCGCCCGGGGGCCGCCCCGTGCCCGCTGAGGGCGGTGCGGGACCCGCGCTCCCGCCCGCGGCTGCCGGCCCGCTTCCCGCCGGAATAGCCGCAGCATGGGCCGGCGGCGGCGGCTCTGGGCACAGCGCTGGTGCTTCTTATCGCTGTGCCTGGGCTGCCTCGTGCTGTGTGCGCAGGGAGCGGCCGGGAGGCAGCAGCGACAGCCGCAGCAGCAGCATCGGCCGGCGCTCCGCGCTCCCTCAGGAGCGGGCGGCCCCTTGGCCGCTACCGCCGCGCACCGGGAGGACGGGGCCGGGGGCGCCTCCGGTCGGGTCCGCAGGCGAGGACAGCACGACGGGCTCCGAGGGTAGGGACAAGGCTGAAACCCCCTTCCCCGCCGCCTGCGTGCTCCCCGGGGCATGTCCCCAGCCAGAGCCCCTTGCCGGTGGTCCCGGTGTGTGTGCCCCCGGTGCCGCTCTCCCTCCCGCCTCTCTGAGGCTGGGGACTCGCGGTTCCATAAGCGGGAGTTTGGTGCTTGCCTGTGGAATCTGGCTTCCTAATTAGTGCGATTTAATTAAACGCTGACCTTGTGGGGAGCCTAGATTACAGCTAATGAATTGACCCCATTGGGCTCCTTGGTACAGGGTCTTCCGATATTGAGACGCTTAGACGCTCACTGTTTTGGAGGGTTTCTACAAAGAAATTATGCAGAGTCGGTTTGGTTTTCTTCTGATATTTCAGGGATTTCTTGGTATTAGTTTATCCTTATGAGAGGGCATCCCTTCTGTCTAGTGTCAGATGACAGCAAGAAGCTCGTTTTTATGGCAGTGCTTCTCAGACTTTGAATGAAAGCAGAATCAAACTCATCTCTTCCATGTCCTCAGTTATTGCAAGAAGGATGAATGTTACCCACCCTTGCCTCATCTACCTCTCCTCTTTTGTATTAATCAGTTGAACTAACCCAAAAATAAAATCTCTTGGAGGAAGATTTTTTTTTTCCCTTTGGGGAGTAGACAACTTCACTATGCAGTTTTTTGTTTGTTTTATGCAGCTAGATTTTTCCCGTGTCTGTATGTAAAACATTAAATTCTCTTTGGAGTGCTTCCTGTTTTCCTGTACACATTTATTGATTTGTCTGTGTTGCAGGCCAAATGTGTGTGGTTCTAGATTTCGCTCCTACTGTTGCCCTGGGTGGAGGACCCTTGCTGGAGGGAATCAGTGCATTGTTCGTAAGTGTCTGGCTGCTTCTACTGCTCAGGGCTTAATAAGGAGAGTAAATATTCTCCTACGAGTCACACTTATCCTTCAGCACAAGAAAAGCTACTTCCAGTTCTGTGCTTCACGTTATTTTTAGGCACTAATTTATTTTTTTAGGAAAAATAAACCAAGATGGAATTGCAGTTTGACGTTCCTTGTAGCTGAAACGGGCTGTATGTTGATAAGAGACATGTCTCCACCTAGTTTGTAAAGAAAAGCCGTGACAGCTCAGGAAAAAAGTCCGAAACTTTGTCAAATCAAATGCTGAACTGTAGTAACGGGGAAAAAAAAGCCAAAAGGTTTTGATATAGGCAAATCAGATCTTAAAGTTCTCTGAAGCTTAGAATTACAATCAAATAGAAAGCTCCTTTACATCTGGGATGCTTACTGTCTTGGCTGTTATTTTTAGTTGTGTTTTGATGGCTGTCAGGCATGTAGACTGGCTACTGGCTGGTACTGTGCTGACAGATGTGACTTTTGACATACATGGTATGGCAAAAAAATAAAAAAAGGAAAAAAGTTGTGTGTGAGGGGAATGTGCTCAGAACTCTGGTGGGATGATGTCTTTGGGGGTGTCTACCATGAAATAGAAAATGAAGTTGAGATTTCTCTGTGTTAGGTAACAGCTGATAGTAGACAATGCCTCCTTCAGACCTTAAATTTTTAATCTGTTGCCATTTAATTTAGCCTGTCACTGTCTGTTTTGTTAATAAGTATGCTCAACTTCAGAGTGAAGGTCTTTGTCATTCTCCACCTGATTAACTGCAGGTATGCAGGACAAAACTGGGCAAGGGAAGGGTGATAAGCCAAGGTTATTTTTTATGATTCCAGGCCTCCCTCACCTGCTCACATCTGTTGGTTTTACATGGTTAGACTTGACTGGCTAATATTGGGGATAACTGTGCCGTGTAACACTTATTTTCACCTCAAGCTGACCCAGAATTTTCCAGTGAAGGATTATGGTGCCATTCAGAGGAAGATCCTTTTATTGATGTTGCTGTGGAATAAAAGGAGTTCCTCACAATGTTCTTTTCACGTTTATCAAATCTTTCAATACTGCTTGATTTGCTTTAATGTAAAGTAGAGATTTTAAGAAGGCTTTGGGCTGCCTATTATGCTCTTGATAGGCTTTTCAGATTCAGCTGTGTGTCGGGCTCAAATGTGTTTAGGGGCTTTCAACAATCCTTACAAGATATCCTTTAAATTGTCTCTCAATGCCTCTTAAAGGCCTTGCTCTCAGGCCTGCCCACATCCAGAACAATCTGTTTTATTTTTAATTTATGTGCACAAGGGACATCTTTTAGCTCCTGCCTGCTTACTGCACTCTAATTGCAGTAAGCAATTGGAAAGAAAATTGCACTTTCTAACATGTTTATAGGGTGAATGATTTTGGCAGAGCAGTATTGTCTGTGACACTTTTCTGCTTTTGGTCGAGGTTTAAGTGTACACATTTCTATGCTGACATTTAATGTCTGTGGAGATGACATTCCCTTTAGCTAGAGTTTTTCACCTAGAAAAAAACCTCCTGCACAGGATGCTGGACAAGGTATCAAACTTCTTATTGGAGATGTGCTGGTTATAATTGATGCATACTTTAACTGGTGATTTTAAAGTGGTATTTCAGTGAGGAGAAATCTATGAGCCAGTGGTAGGTGAAAAAGAAACCATCCTGACCTGACAGCGTTTCAAGCTGGTGATGTGGTGGTGGTTGTTGGTGGTCTGTGGCACATTTATGATTAAAAGTGATCTTTTGTCTAAAAACCAAGATTTTAGACCTTGGTCTAAAAGGTCTACTTACTTTTACTCTTTTGTTATACAGAGTAAACTGTTCTGATGAAGGCATATTTAGGATATGGCCTTAAAGTCTAGGGCTTTCAGTTTGGTAAAAAAATTACTCCTTTGTGGATAATAAATTAAGAAATGGACTAAATGTAAACCTTACTCTATCAAGAGGTTGACATTGTAGTATATAAAGATGGACTGAACAGGAATATTAAAAAACAACCCCATTTCCTGTGCTCGTCAAGTGCTCTAAATCCACATCCTGGCTCATGGAATTGTATTTTAAGTCAGCCTATGGCACGTCTCTAATTCCAGTTGAACAGAAAAATCCCATAAACTCTTTGACTTCTCGTGCTTTCACATTTGGGACATTATTGTAGCATGTAGATGATGCATTTTGCGTCTTTTGGATGCCCAAAGAGTGGCGTGTGATCTTCTCAAGGTATTTGTTTGGTTGTAGCCCTTCGGTGGAGATGTGCTGCCAGATTATTTGGTTCTCACAGAACTCTAGGCCAATTTACAAAGAAATTGTGATTCTTAGGGGTTTTTTGGTGGTGGTGTTTGCTTGTTTTTGAGGATTTTTTACTATACAAGCTATCTGTTGCACAATGTATGTCTTTCTGAAGTCCTCTGTTGTGCTATAGTGACTCTGACTGCTTCAGGCTCTTTTGATTCATTTGCTACTTGAGCAGATGGATTTGATGTATTAATTTGTATCTGCTTTAGAATAATTTATACTTCTAGCTCTTTTTTTTGTGGTTCTGTCACTCCTTGCTGTGCTGCATGGTGAGTGAGAAGGAAAAGCAGGAACTTGGGGTCATCATGGGGATGGCACAAGGTCAGGCATGCAACATGCCAGGTGTGGGCTCAGCAGGCTTTCCTGGGCTTTTTATGCTTTTTAAATAAAAGTGTGGGAGCTACCTGAGTGCAGGAAACCATATTTAGGGAAACACTACAAAGTTGCAAAGTCCAGCATTTGCACATTGACTTCCCGCCAAGCTTCTTTGGGCAAAGGATGGATAATCGTGGTGATAGAAAAAAAAAAAAAAAAAAGACCCTAAAATGCTTTTAAAATGGTGATTGTAAGAGTGAAGCCCATAGTGCAAATTGGCATTGGTTATATTCCTTCAAATCTTGGGTTCTTGGTAATGTTTTCTCACAGGTCTTGTGGTCTAAAAGACGTGTTTTAAATGATTTTACATTACTTGCATAATTGGCTGATACTTCTAACTGGGCAAAGAATTGATTACCTGATTTCAGTGGTCAGGTCAGTGTTTGAATATGCCTGATTTAATTCTGATTGTCTTCAAATTTGTCAAGAGATACTAATTATGTCAAAATTCAGTTCACTTTATGTAACTTAAAATTACTTTTGCATGCGTAATTGCTGTCCCAATGAAGTGAGTTTTCAAGAGTTGGTTTGTTGTTTGGTTTTTTTTTTTTTTAAGCCTCAGGTTTCTGTTAATCCCTGTCACCTTTCTGTGTTCTTCCTCAGCAATTTGCAGAAATAGCTGTGGTGATGGATTTTGTTCCCGTCCCAACATGTGCACTTGTGCCAGTGGGCAGATATCACCCACCTGTGGATCAAGACCTGGTAAGGACTTAAGTGTGTTTTCATCAGAGATTTCATTGAAAGTCATTCTCTTCAAGTTTCAGTGACAAAAATGCCAACTTCCTTAAAAATAAGTTCTCATTACTGCATGTGCAAGTGTAAATTATGCTTAGGTAAGACACCTGGAGTTTGTTATTCCGCACGTGCCTGTTTATTCTGTGTGACAAATCTAAACAAAATATGCTTAAAGAGAGAAGTAAGTTTAAAAATGAATGTGTGTGGTATTCACATTTCCATTGAGTCCATTCTGGTAAGAAATCAAGATTGTACAGTTCTCAATGCAGTTAAAAGTTCTGAGTTGCAACGTAATCGTAGAAAACTGTAGGAAACCCCTCCATGAGTGTGCACCTAAAATATGCAGCATAAGGTGGTGCAAAGCCCACCATTCGGGTCCCATCTCCAGGGCTGTGAAAGGCCATTCCTTGGTGGTGTTTTTGGCTGATTTTGGGTCTCTCCCAGCAGCACAGCAGTGCAGCATCAGCTGCAGGAACGGCGGGACGTGCGTGGATGAGCGGTGCCAGTGCCAGAAGGGCTTCTCTGGTGCCCACTGTGAGCAGCGTAAGTCGCAGCCGGGTTTGCTTGAGGCGCAGTGAAACCCCCGAGAGAGATGCTTGTTTTGGGGTGTGGTGTTCAGCTGGCAGTCATTTCCTGCATGAGGTGCTTTTGTGCTCTCTAAAATTCAAGTTACAGTTTGGAATCACTGAGCAATTTTGGGGAGCAGCATCACCGTGCATCCCCCTCTTCATTCCAGATGTTCGCCGGTTTTTCATTCTCCCTTAACAAAGTTTTCTCTGCCTCAGAACAATAGTCTCACTGCTGAGTTGGAGAATGTTCTCCTGTTTTCTACTTAGTCTAAGGAAAAAAAGGATTGAATATGGTTCAAGCTATTGGATACCTTTTTGGGTTGGCAGACAAACTAGAAAGTGAATTATTTGCCCAGCTTTACCTATAACAGCACAGTGTTTACAAGCTGCAGCAATTTAGCAAACAATAAAAGTCCCTAAAGGCTGCAGAGATGAAGAAAGACTCAAAAGTGTATTCTGAGGCCAGCTGACTACTAATTAGGAGATAAATTAATTCCATAAAGCAGGGCTGAAAGAACTAGAGGCAGACAGAGGGCAGCTCTGCAAAAACTAGATGGGCTGAATAGTGTGGAAGATTGTTTTTTCCAGCATTAATAAAAATGACTAGGGAAAAAAAATTGTCTTGCTCCTGCTTTAAGTGGATAAAACTCTCTAAAATTTTAGCAAATAGTTGTAATCCTCACCTGTGACCCCAGTGAAGTTTTGTATTCAGGGTTGCTGGTCCCTTCCTGCTTTTGTTAAAATATATTAAAACATATTGTTAATATATCCAACACCTGAATGTTCTCAGACAAGGCAAGTTTCCAGTGAATAAATAAAAAGATGATTGAATTTTCAAGTGGTGACCCTGAATCAGTCCAGAAAATCTGAACAAACGCTGGAGATTGGTTTCACTGTATCATGTAGTTAAAATTTCAAGCAGGATTATGAATAGGTGTCTTCTAGACAGTCTTAAAAATGTAAATATGTTTTAATTTCTATTTAGAAAAATTTAATTGTATATAATCAAGTTAATTGTCTTGCTGAAGTGCCGTCCATTAATTCAGTAATGTAACACATGCAGCAAAATACCTTCTTTTTATGTGTGCATTTTCAGGAAAAGGTAATTCTGTTTGGTGGTTCTTGGTAAGAAGTAAGGCTTTATCACATTTCCACCCAACAGTTATGCTCTCCACTATGATACAGGAGCCATGTGTACCTTTTTTTCAGTTTGAAATTATTACCTTCTCTAGGTTTCTGAGGTTCTTTTGCCCTGGATACTCAAATGTGTTACAAATACCACATCCAAACTGAGGAGACACATTTAGGAAGGCAGCCTACTGACTTTGAGACCAAAAATGGAAAAGTTGAAAAATATTATGATTGTCCTGTAAGCTGAAATACTTTGATTTGGAAACGTTTCATGTGCTAATTTTGGACAATTTTGAAGCCAAGACCTGAAGCGATGAGTCAGAAAGTAGCTAAAGTGATGGTTAGTTAAGGCACTCTTTTAATGGCATTTTTCAGCCTCTCTGAAGGACTCTTCCTCTTCTTCTCCTCCTTTTGAACTGAGAAAATTCAGTGGTCTGGCAGGAAGCTTTGTTCTTGATTTAGACCATTGGTAAAGAGTATGAGTGGGTGCTCTGAAGTTCCATGACAGTAAAATATCTTTTTCATCTAAATGTTCTGTGGATTTATAACCCTTTCACCCCACCCTGCTTCCTCCTTCACCACAAAAAAATTATTTTTTTCGGGATCTTTTAAGAAACACAGGGGCTTTTTAGGTAAAAAGTGATGAGTTAAACAGGTAATTCTTTACCTTTGCTTTTAAACATCACTCCTCCTTCCAGCAGCATCGACTCTGAGAGATGCTTATCTCTCTCTTGGACTCCTTTCTCTTCTCAAAAGGTTCGTTGCTGTTGTGACTGAACAACACAATCTGCCCAAAAAATGCTTGAGGTTTGATAGGTAGGTAACTTCGGTGAGGGATAATAAGTTCTTACATAGTTCTTACGAGTGACTAGAGCTGCGCAGCTGATTGAAACACACTGAAGTTGGACATGTGCTGCTAGTCTGTGCTGGGCAGCTGTTTGCAGTTGATACCAGCAGGTGCTGATGGAATTTGGTGTGCACAGTCATTGCTGGTGGAGGTGGCAGGAGGGAGATCAGCTCCATCCTCAGGCCTAGAGAGGCTTAGAGCAGCGGGAGAGAAATGAGAATTTTTTAAATGACGCATGTGTTGCTCTGTCAATGCCATTGCCGTGGCATAATTAACCTTTCTGTCTGTTTTGTTAATTGAAGCTGTCTGTGAGAGTGGCTGTCAGAACGGAGGGAGGTGTGTCGGGCCCAACCGCTGCGCCTGCATCTACGGCTTCACTGGCCCTCAGTGCCAAAGAGGTAAAGGGAATTTAAGGAAGGAAACTGTGAGTAGTTTTATACAAAAAAAATTGCTGTGTGTGCATGTCTATTTGTAATTTTAGAAAGTGTCTTCTTTTTTTTTTTTTTTTTTAAATTTTTTTAGTTTGGCAGACACATTGAGCATTGACACGTACAAAGCCTAATTGGTAGGAATTTCAGCTCATTTAGGCTGTGTATTTTGTCACACAATAGTTAAAAGATTAGATGCCTTTTGCTCTCTGCTACATAAAATAACAATCCAGCAGAATTGGTGGTGGTGTTGGGATTGTGTAAGTCTAGATAATTGAACATTTTTTTTCCCTGTGTAACATCTCTTTCATAAGAGGAACTTTGGAAGTAATTTGCTCTGGTTAGTTGAGAAGAAGTCAGAGAAGGACTGAAAAAAATAACCAATTACCATAGTACAGGGTTCAGTTCCTAAACCCATTGTTATTCTAGAATGCATCTCAGAGGTGTCTTCAGAAGGGAGTCCTGTGGAAATCCCTTTTTCAAATTCAGCTGTGAAATGCTCAGTGCTGTGTATAAATTTGGAGAAATACCTTGAAAATATGTCTTGCACCTTTTTATGTTTTTAATTTTTTTTTTTAGCATTTGTTTACTGTGAAATGGGAATAAATTCCACGGAGGTAAAGGAACTAGAAAGCCACACACTGAAAAAGCAGGAGTTTCTATTTGCTATTCCAGGCTGGTTTATAGACCCACTAGGTATCGCAGGAGAAAGAGGAATCAGTTTGTTTGTCTCCAGCTTGTTGTTGTTTGCATTCTTAAACCTGATTTGCAGTTTTCTATTTATCCCATTTCCTGTAGTTATTTCTTCTGAAGCAGGCACAAGGACCCAAATCTTGCATAGTTTGGTTAGTGGAGAAATAGGAAATAGTATTTTGTTAAAAATGTATTAATACTTACAGCTGTTTTGTAGCCATTCAGAGGTATGTCTGTGCACAGTGTATACTTGTGTAAAATAAGAAGTTACCAAGTCTTTCTGTTTGGAATGGATTTTCAAGGGGTTGGACAAGGTTAGGGTAATTTGTAGTTTGGGCCTTGCTTCTAATGGATCTTAACACTGCAAATTCTGCAGTCTGGGCTAAGTGTCTAAGGTGGATTATACTTCTGGCTGAACTATGGCATGATAGAATTGCAATATTCAAAATAGTTCCTTTTTAATGTAGTTGATTGCACTCAGAAATGCTTTTTATTTATTGCCAGACAACTTGGTAAGCTTGCTTTTTATCCTAGAAAAAAGAAACCATTCCTAGTTAAGACTTGCTTCTGTTCCCCGACTACATTCAGGGCTGTGGAATCATATTGATGCATATGACAGACTCCAGCTGTGATGATGGCTCAGAGTTTTTAGTAATGATTTTTATACTTTAAATTGTTTGACCTTCAAAGCTTAAAAGATTCTGCTTCACTTGGGTGTTGCAGCCTAACGTTTGTGATGTTGAAAGGGTTCAGGTTTGCCTTCTTGCCATTCATTGTGAAATCTTTAGCTGCAGAATTCAAGCCCTGTACAGGAATTTAAACATCAGTGTTTTGGCATCCATATTTCCCAGCTCTCCTTGAAAGTCCTAGGTTTTCAATTTTGTGTGGAGTGCTCTTGTTCTGCGAGAGTTCATCTGCCTTATGTGGGTATTTGAAAATTGAGTTATTTCAATTCAAGGTTTGCATTTTATTGCTTGAAATTGGAGGTAGTAACCCAAATTTCCTTCTGTTACTGTCAATAAAATATAGCATATATAATTGCATATATAATAACTGTCTAATCTAATATCTAATATAGCATGCTTTTACAGCTTTGATAGGGCTAAGTACAATTTGCCTAACCTTGGTATTGCATAGACCTTCTCATACTCAAGTAAAGAAGTTACTAATTTATTTTACTGTTATTCAGTTAAAGAAAGATGACTCCTATGGTATATCCTGATAATAACTATAAAATTATCTAAGTGGTCATTTTGTTTATGCATTACATGAGATGGAGTATGTGAAAGTATTGTAAAAGATGCCTTAGATGCCTATTTATTTCAACAGAAATTTGTAATTTATGCTTTTAATGTAATAGTTTATGCTTTCCAATAAATAGCAGAATGCAGTGGTTTCTTCATCTATGGGTTGCCATAGTTGCCTGAAATATTTTACAGCAAGAAGTATCTCAGTGGTTTATTTTTAAACTGAATTTAGCAGCAGTTCATAACTCTGAGTAAAATTTTATAGTTTAAGGATATGTGAACTTCCCTTGCAAATCACCTCAAAGTTATAAGAGACGTTGTTTTGTAGGTTTTATTTACATCAGTGTGTTTTAAACGCACGCTTTTTATGGTTCTGTAAATTAAGTTCTTTAAAATTAGGTATTTTCTTCCTAACACAGAACATGTGTGTGTTTCCTTCAGCTTGGCCTCCCAGCCTAAGCTGTAGATAGAATGTGGTTGGTTTTTCAGCTATCTGGGCTCTGAGCAGACTAATTTCCGGGCTGGAGACAGGAGGCTGAGCAGTCACTGATGACTGGCATGATCAGAGTATTCAACTTGAGGCTTTCTGCTGGGTTAGAAAGAGAGAAGAACCTGTTTGGGAGGTCCTGCTTTTGCTGATGTGTGTGCTGACCTCTTATGTTTCCTGTCAAATCTGGTCTCTGGTCAGCAAGCGCCCAAGATCCAAGTTTTTTGTGTGGTGTCTTTAAAGAGGGGAAAAAAAAAAAAAAAAAAAAAAAAAGAAAGTGTTGAAATTTCTGCAGTTGAGTTTTCCCAGAGAAAAGAATAGAAAAGAAGAAAGAGCAACAGAAAAGGAGGCCTCATTCTCAGTTGTTCATGTAAGGACAATTTTTTTCCTAGCATCACCAATTCTCTGGTTTCTCAACACTGTAAATGAGAGTAGTGTCACTGCTCATGGTTTGTGTGCATTTTTTAAAATTGATAATATTCAGAGATAGGAAGCTGTGGAAAAGCAAGCATGTTTTCTTCCTTCTTTATCATGGGATAAAGGAAAGAAGTAGGGAGAAAAGCAAATCTTGTCACTGATGTAACTTTGCCTCCATCCCATACAGGGGGAGGAAGAGCAGTTCTTGTTTACCCCATATTAAGTGGCTCATAATGGGAAGCAAAAGGGTTTGGAATGAGTAGAAATGCACAGCTTAGGAAGAGCATCCTTTTGAAGAGGGAGGAGAATTTCACATAAAGCTATCCAGCTTTGACAGGTAAGAAATGGGGAAAAATAAGGAAGTGTACAGTATTTGAATAGCAACTTTCCAGTAGCTAAAGGGAGCCTAAAACAGATCTGGAGAGGAATTTTTTACAGGGACAGGTAGGGTTAGGACAAGGGTGATGGCTCCCACAGCCAGAGGGCAGGGCCGGCCGGGATCTTGGCAATGAGGAATTGTGCCCTGGCAGGGTGGGCAGGCCCCGGCACAGGGTGCCCAGAGCAGCTGGGGCTGCCCCTGCATCCCCGGCACTGCCCGAGGCCAGGCTGGACACTGGGACAGTGGGAGGTGTCCCTGCCATGGCAGGGTGGCACTGGATGGGGTTTAGGGTCCCTTCCCACCCAAACCATTCCAGGAGACTAAAATTCTGTTAATACAACATGAGATAAAGAGTTTTTCTTTAAGCTGGGCAGTGGATAAAAAAGCTGTCAACAGCACAGAGAAGCAAGTAGGACAAAGCAAAGAGCATCCTCAGCTAAAGTGTTGTTAGTAATTGAGGCAGAAGGGTAAAGAATAATACAGAACTGAACTGGACACACACTGAGGCAGCTGATGGGCACAGGGCTTATAGAGATGTTTGGGGATAATGCATGTGTTCAAAATTAAGCTAGTGTAGCAAACTGACACACATTTGTATAGTAGTCAACACTTCTCAAATACAATTTTATTATAAAGAAGAAATAAAATGTATATTTAATCTGTAGTGGTGCTGAAGATCTATGTGCTTTAGTGACAGTCTAAATGAAGCAACAGAAAATGTAGTTCCTTAAGTAATGTCTTCTTCTGACAAGTATTTAGAAGACCTCTTAACTTGACACAGCTTTTCCTGGTTGATGCTAGCAGTACCATGAGGTGCTCAACAGCAAAAATGTTTTTTGATCAGCAAGCTCTTCTCTTTTTGTGGGAGTCTTGGGAAGATAGTTTTTTAATTTTGCTGTGAGGTTGTTGGGTTTTTTTTTTTTTCCCCTTTATTAATGGCTGCTATCATCCTGAGCCAGAGTAGAGGTTTTTTTTATGGTCTTCCTGCTTCTTTTCTTTCAGTGTACAATAAATGAAAGAGTGACCTGCTAAACATCAGTTTAATTCATCTTCAGTCTAATTTTAGCCTTTGGGAAGTGCAGCATGTGGTCCTGGGTTATTTTGTACAGGTTCATAAAGAAGTTGTGCAAGGCCTGTTGAGTGAAGAAAAAAGTAATTAGTTTACTGTAGCATGCTTAAAACTACATGGCCCAGTTCACAGGGGGTGTTCCTGCTCACTGAGGGAAATACAAGTGTTAAATCATCAACTTGAAGCCTAATTTAAATAAATTAAGTTCTGTTTAATAAAATTAGCTAAAAATAAGTCAGCAGAATGTGAAAATCTTCACTACAGAGTGTGAAAATCTTCCTACAATTTGCAACTTTCACTATTCTTCCCTTTTATCTTAAATTTTTTTAAGAAAGCATTTCTGTCAGCTTTTTCAATGCTTAGCTGAAGGCTGATTGCAAGCAAAATGCTGCAATGGCCATGTTTTGTTACAGCAAAAGAAGCTTCAGTTTAGACTAAAAAAAACCCAATGCTTCTATTTCTGTTGGAAATAGTAGAGATAAGAATTGCAAATACCTGCAGCAGTAAGAGGCAAAGCTTCATCTGTCAGGTGAGTACCTGAGGCAAGACCTATAGTGAGATATGGGGGAATAAATAAGTACAAGTATTTGAATAGGTTCTTCTATGTTGGAAGGACTTGTTAGATATTTTGGAGGGCTTTTTTGAGGCTAGAGGTGCTGCCAGGTGTTAGTAACACACACGTTTAAGTGCAGTCCCTGCTCACCAAGCTCCTTTTTGTGCCGCACATTCTGGCGTGTAGATATTCGGCCCACATCATCCCCTGATGGACCACAGCAGGGCAGGTGCAAAAAGCTGCTTTCCTGCCCTCAGATGTCAGTGCCTAGTGATGTTACAGGCCTCTGGCAATGCATTCCCTGCTTTTGTTGTCCATCATTATCCCCAGAAACAAGGTTTTCAAAGGGAAACGTCCAGAAAAAGCTGCACAGAGTGTGTGTTTGCTTGTTGTTAGCTGGCACTGGAAAATGTCTCCCTTCTAGGTCTGCAGAAGATACAACATTTAGCAGTTTTAAAAATGACACAGGTAATGCTGACATGCTGATTGCAGTAGTGATGAAGGAAGGACTGTGATTCCAGTCAGTGTCTCTCCCTTACTCCCTTCTTTTAGTTTTTAATTAAATCCCAGTATTTGAATGACTCTTTGTTTGGCACCAACAAAAGAAAAAGGTAAAAACCCTTAAATGCAGCAGTTTTTCTGCTTTTGAAGCGCTTGAAATCTTCAAAACTTCTCAGTTTGTTCAAGCATCGGACAGGAAAGTGTGATAGATGTGGGGTTGTTGCACTTTGTATTAGGATTAAAAGCTGAGGTTTTATGCCTTTAAAGTAGGTCTACAACAGTAAAATAAAAATATGGATTAAAATCACTTCTTCCAAAGGCTTGAGAGTTTTCACCAGAGTGCAGCAGCTCAGGCACAGGGAATGTTTCACTGGTTTAAAGAATTTAAAAGGGAAGCTCTGTAGCTGTGCTGCCCTAAACTGTGAAAAGAGAGAAAGAAAGAACTGCCAGAACTGTTACACCTTATACTTAGAGCCAATATTTGTATTTTTTTCATATATCTACTTTTTAAAAAAAATCTGCACTTGAAAAGTAATTTTTTTCCTCTTACCTATAAGAGGAACAAGTCTAGGACAGCATAAAAAATTGTGTTTTTTATGTGTTAGGTAGGACTTATACCAGCTTATGCTCTACATCTAAGGATTGTTCACTGAAAAGTGAAACGAGGGTCTGATAATAGGGAGCAGTGAAGCAAAGTCATGAGTGAGAAACGTTGCAGAGGAGAGGGAAGATGATGCCTTTGAAAAATTCTGTCTGGTCTTATCTTTTCCCTTCCACAGTGAAAATTTTGCTGTTGGTCAGTAGCACTAAAATGTCATCTTCTTTTTTTGTTTTACTTGGGGAGAGAGAAAATACAAGAGCTGAGCAAGGCCATGATGGCTTTGTTAGAGTTTCAGAAGAAAAGATTATTTCTTCTGAAAACTAAAAAAAAAAAAAATTAATCTTATTGAGCTAATTAATTGGTAAGATATCCAGGAAAAAAAAAATCTTGTTCTATTTTCAGGATATCTAGGAAAGTTAGAGATCAGAAGAAATTGAGACACTTTTGCCCACAGGGAGTGTCTTTAACAAAGAAAATGCAAAAACGTCTGAAATACTCATGTAAATAGTAAAAAACTTTCTGTCAAATTCAGCAAGTACTAGTGTAATGTATTGCTTATATGGGTGTTCTAGGCAAAATTGGAAAAAGCAGAAATAAGCTGAAGGACCCAGTTTTGAAGTTCTGGAAAGAGGAAGAAATAATCAAATTTTTCACTTTTTTTGACTGTAAAATATATTAGAATAAGTTAGACAAGTTTCCTCTTAAGTTTACAGGTATTGTGTAGAGGAGGCTTGAGAGATTATCTGGGAAACTTAGGAACCTTGGAAGCTTATTTCTGTAATGATTATGAATGCCTGAAATTGTTTTTTTTTTCCTTGATTACATGTTCTGTGTACACAAAGGCTCCATATTAGATCTGAGAGAGAGAGTGAAAGAAGGGTTTTGGATATTTCTTTGACTATTGCAGTGTTGGAGCAAGAAATGGGAGAGGGAAAGTGCATATTATTCAATAGCACCTCCACAGTTGTTTGTGAAACGCTGAGTTTGAAAAATAAGAAGTGGGAAGATTTTGTTGTTGTTGTTGTTGTTTTGCTTGCTTTTCTCTCAAAGGGCATTTTCATTCACCTTAGGCTTGTTTTGATTAATAAGAAAGGAGTTTGATAAAACTGTCTCAATGTTGAGCCAGGAGGATGAGTGTGGAGACCCCAAAACTCTGTGTGGCTTTGGTTGAGGGTTAGAAAGATGACAGATATTTGGAAGGAATTTTCTTTTCTGTATTTTCTCCCCTGATATTTTTCATTATGTCTGTTATGCTTTGAGCTCCCTTACAGTGAATTAAATGGTAAGGCCTAAAGTTATGTAAAGTGGATCTTCTTTAAATTTTCAATCATATCTGTCTTCATAAGCATTAATCATTTATTATGCAGTATCTTAAAAGCTGTAGTTGCTATAGTAAAATATGTATGGAAAAGAGTAATCCAGGTATTATCAGGAGTAGTTTACTGAAGCCAGTCAAGAGCACATTGCATCCAGGGTTGCAAAATCATGGAGTGCCAAAAGTAAACTGGTTTACTTCACCTCAGACTAATAGCTTGCTATATGAGAAACATGATTAAATTACTTCTGTATTGAGAGGATGTATAAATGATCTTCCTTCCTATATTTTGGTTGTGAAAAGATACTCAGCTTTATAATGTCTCCCTGAAAATCCTGTATGAGCTCAAGAGGTAAATTTCTAAAGCCCTTTGGTTTTGCTGGACACACCCAAAAGATCTGAAGAACAGAGGCTGTGTTTCTGCCTCTACACAGACAGAACTCTAGTAAATAGTAGCAGGCTGGGGTTTTAGCTTATTCTGAACTTAAATTATCACATCAGTCTAGACAGTCATCTGAGGAAATGTTTATTGCAGTTTAAATAGACATATATATGTTTAATTTTTTCTCTAAGGGTAATGTGTGAAACAGTTATTTTTCCTACTTAGGTTAATAATTAAGAAGATTGTTTTCAGCTCCAGTGTCTGTGGTTTTATTAGGGTTTCTGGTCCGCTGAGAATGCCTTGTGCCTTTTTCCATGCCTTTGTAATTTACACAGAAGATGGTTATGAAATATTTTCCCTCCTCACTCTGCGTTCTGCAAGCCTTGGCTTTTGCTGTGGGGAATGACACTGAGCTCCAGAATGGGAGGGGAGGGTGGAATGTGCTCTTTTTCAGGAATACTCTTGAAAAGGGTATCCTGTCTTAAAGTGTAAGTCCTCCTCTTTGCTGATTCTGTTCCTTTGAGGTTGAGCTGGGTAGCACTGGCTTCATGGAGCAAGGAGCCAAAAGCCTGTGGACAGTGGAATTCAAGTTTGCATCTTAAAAAGTCAAAGAAATTAGCATATTTTTGCATGCACAGATTGAACTATTGGCATCTTAATTCCTGGGATGCGAAAGGATTAATTAAGAGTTTAATGTGCATCTACCTGGCTTTCCAGCATCCAAGCTTTGATGAGTAAGGTATTTTTGGAGGAGAAGCATGACAGGAAGGAGCAGCAGGCAGCATGAAGGAGTTCCTTCACTTTAGATACTGTAAAACAAACATGTACAAACATCATATTAGGGTAGTTGGCATAAACTGCTGAATCTTAGAAAAACCCAAAAGAGATTATTTTTCTCTTTTTTGTCTGTTATTTGCCCAGGGGTGATTCAGCCTGTAACTTCCTGCAATGACTGATGATTATTATTCCATTGTGTGTCAGGCTGTGTGCTAGGTGCTGGGATTTCATTAATCCCACCTCAGGACATCTTTATATAGTAGCAGGCCCTGTGGAAGCATAAGGAAATATGTAAATTTACAAGGAGCTCCAACCAGACCAAACTTGGACATCTTGCTGAAACCAAAATTCAGGAGTACTTCTCTCTCCCAGCTTTTATTCTGTGCTTGAAATTTTCTGTCAGTCAGTGTATGATACTTCAGTTACACGTGGAAACGTTTTGTTCCAAGAAGTTTTTAAGTGTTTTAAGTTTTTAACTGTTTCTGTGCTTTTTTTTTGTGTGTGTGTGTGTGTGTGTGTGTGTGTACTTTTCAAAATGTTTTGTGTCGTGAAGTAATAGGAGCATTTTCTTCACTGTTCAGATCATTTAGACAAAATTGCATTTTATTTCAGAAATACTGTTGTTTATCTGCTACTTTGCCATTCCCCCCCCCCCCACCCCCATGTGCTTAGGTGTGCAAGAACGAATTACTTTTTAATTAATAAGAGTATTAAGATACGAAGTTATTACTACACTAAGACTTTATCTGCTTAAAACTGTCATAATGCCAATTATATCAAACTGTCTGTGTGAACCATGGAGTTGTTGCTTTTGGAAAAGAGCTGCTGCTGCTTCTGTTCCAGCCAGAGGAAAATGAGAATATGCTTAGAATGCACATGACAGAAATATTGGTGGAACCTGGAATTTTGCTAAAAGCTGCTAAGGTTGCACAGATTCCTGCATTGAACCTGTGGCTTTTCCTTCTTTCATTTACAGGTGCCCTCCACTTCCTTTTCAGCTGTCAAGTGTGTGTTTTTACAGGAGTTTGTGTGATGGGAAGTTTAGCATCGCAGGAGCTGGTCAGAAAAGGCCATGTGGGACCACTAGAACAGTAATAAAATTTCAGGCTGAAAATGAAAGCTGTCAGCTGTATTAAAATGTCCAAACCTTCATGATGTGTTTAACATCAGTTTTCCACTAAGCTGCTCTTCTTCTCTGTTACATGTGAGAATAAACTTTATAGACCCCTTCAGGTAATGACTAAAGAACCAGCTGGGGATGTGTCCCAGCTTCGTGTTAGCGGCAATTTTAAATGTTTGAAAGGCTATTGTGATCATTATTTATGTTAACAATAAATGTGATGCTATTAGATACTTAATTGAGACATTTACATACAAGTTTCTTAGGAAAAGTCCAGAAATGGAGGCTTTGATTTTTACTATTCAGGTTTGCAAGAAAACCTCAGTCTAAATAGCAGTGCTGCCCGCAGATTATTTTTTCCAAGAAAATTAATAGCATTGCCAACTCCCTTTCATATTCCAGGAGACTCATTGTTCATTTCCAGCCAGCAGTCTCTTTTACCATAACTTTTTGGATGTCACCTTTGAAAAAATTCTTTTCGTTTATATCAAGTACAATTCACCTACCTTCTTGTTACCTTTGAAATGTCCCTTACTGTGTACTCTGTGCTGGAAGCTAAGCATTTGCTGTGAAAATGCCCCCCAAATTTCCATATAAAGTTGATCAAAACATTAAAGGAGGATAAATTTTAGATAACATTTAATAAACATACGCACTTTAAAATATTTAAATAGCTTTTTGCATTACTGTGACTTATGATCTGCAGATGTTGGAGTTGAGTAAGAAGAATAATATTTACATATGCATAAATTTCAGATTTGTGCTCTGAACGCAGGGACGGTTATGAGTATTGCCAGCCCTTTCATACTCACATGAAAAGTTTGTCAAGGAAAGCCCTGATTTCCTTTTCTTTGGAAGGTTTGGGCAATGCTGTAATTTATCCAGAATCAGTGGGATAACTGGGCATGCCTTTTGCTCTTCCAGTCCTGATGGTCCCTTTGTAGGAATCTGTGGAATACCATGGAATTTCCCCTTGCAGGAAGATGAAACTTGACTAGACTTGCATTTATCAAAACATGAAGATTGCGCATTGCAAAGGGGAAAACTGTGAGAGTTCCATTGAAAAAAATCTCTTCAGTACTCAACTAGCAGGTACTGCAGCGAGCAGCCAAAAAGAATTTCAGATGTCTGGAGACCTCTGAGTGTTAGCAGAAGCTGTGGGGAAATTTGCCACCTATCAGAGTTGTAATAAAGACAGTTGTTTCTCCATCTTGCCTCCTGTTGGAACAACTTTTAGCAAGGTGAATTCAGCCTCAGGTCTTTGCCAGGACAGACTTAATGTGTCCACCCTGAAGGTTCCCTGACATAGAGTGCAGTCTCTTGGGCTTTCACTCACTGTGCTGGTTTTTCTTTCAGGAGAAAGTGAAGTTCCTGGTAATGCTGGCAGCATTTATTTCTTTCCAGCATTCAGGTCCCATGATTTAGATTATTAATTTAATAATGCTGCTGTATGAAATGGATTTTTCAGATAACAACAACAACAGTAATAATAATAATAATATGTTTGCTGACCTTGAGTCTGCAAATGAGGTGATGGAAGTTGAACTTACTTATTTTCTCAACTATTCCGTAATATTTCCTAAACCTTGCTTAGGAGAGTGAGGTTCTGTAAAAAGTCCAGTGAAAGGCAAATTTGCTTTGTAAGGGTATGAAACACATTAATTATTAGGTCTTGTTCTTTAGTTGACAGGGGCTGTGAAGGCCTATCTCAGACACCTTCCTTTACTCACTCCTGATGTGATTTTGATGAACATGCTTAATGTTTTCAGAATTTATTTTTAGTAATAGAAAGATCAATCTTCTAAGTAGCTTCTAGTTAAAAAATGCTTGTTTCCAGATGCATGTCCTTACAAGGATATGGTTGTGTGGTTTTTTTTTTTTAAGTAAAAAAGATGGAAGATACTTCACTGTTCCTTCCTGCTAAATCTTCCTAGTGCTCACAAACATGAAATACAGTATTTGAGGTAATGTACTTTTCCCTTCTGCAGGCTGGGTGCAGGAGACTGGCCCTGCACCCCTGCTGGATTTCTTGTAGGAACTGTATTTTGGCATTGGGAGCTTTCATTTAAAATTTCAGTCTCTGCTTTCCCATGAAAGAAAACTCAACTTTTAATATCCTTCTGGATAGCTTGCAGTGGACATTCCAACATTCTTTACGCCTTGCTTTTTCTCTTTCATATTGCCTGGGAAGAGGTGAAAATTTTAAGGGCAGGAGTTGTGACAAAATTCAGTTAGAAATTGGATCCTTACATGTGTACCACAATATTTCAATGTTTTGTCCTGAGTGACAGTAGGTGGTATTTGGGATGTTGAACACTGTGTTTCAGGTTTTTAGCTAGTGGGTGTTAGACACAGAGGACACGTGGCAGACAGGCTATCTATTCCATATCTGCTTACAGTGGTTTTTTACACCTTCATCTGAATCATTTGTTTGGCCGGAGGAACAGGAAGAAAACAAAAATAGATGGATACTGAACCAAGATTAGAAATCTCAATGTTGCAGCTCCTTGTCTCAGGCTCCTGTGAACTAGACTTCTTAAATTACAGGTAGAATTAGAATTTTGGGAAAGAACTAGTGGAAAAAAAAATCCAAGAACTGCAATTTGAGTAGTTGAATGGTTCCATTTGAGAATACAAAATATACATAGAAATGTTGCAGCATAGTTAAATACTGAAATCCATGGTGTGTTTTTTTTTTTTTTCTTGATGCCAGGAAAAAAATATTCCTCATTAAATTTAATTATATTAACAACTTGAATTCTTGATAAAGGTTGTCGTTCTTCAGGTCACTGTGCATATTGAATATAATTTTTGAAGTTAAAAAATAAAACTGTATAACACATGTGCTGAAGATCGCCTCATTTCACCAAAGCAATTACCCTTTCTGGAGTAACAAATTATTTATAACTTATGTTCAACATATGTTCTTTCTGGCAAAATTATTCTGTCAGCAGTGCTGGCAAAGGAACAAATGAAGAACCACCTAAGAATTAAGACAAGCAAACCCATATGGAAAAGATGACTGATTCATAAGTGAGGGTTTTTAAGGTCTGATCAGCCATTATAATAATATAATCTGACTGGCTGCGTGAAACAGCTCCACAGCTTCATTGGAAGCTACAAAGTATCTTCAGAATTGCATCTACTTTTATTGCATTTGTTTCCCACATGTAAAATTTACTGTGTGACTACAGATCTTTGTGTAAACAGCTGAACTTTGCTGTTAACCTGAACGTGCTTGCCTTCACTTTGTATTTTAAAATCTTGTATTTTCCTTGTGGTATAGGGGAGCAGCCACTAATCAGTCTCTTTACCTTTGGGCTTCATGCTGGATAAACCAGATAAGTAAAGATTTTTTGAAATGAGTGCACTTTTAAAGAATAATATGTTAAATTACAGTAATATTTTAAAATACTAATATTATTATCAAGCATATATCTGAATAGACATGCAGCAGGCTTATCCTGATAAAAATTGCTTGGTTGCAGAATCTGAATATTAGATTAATGCATATTCTGTTCGTTAGGCCATGGGTAGGCACCTATGCATAGGTGGTTTCCAGAGCATGTATTTCTGTTTGATAGGATACAGTAAGCAGTAGGTGTATGGGCATCACTCCTTCTTGTACCTGACTCGATCATATTCTCTTGAACAAATGTGCTTTGGTGTCTGGTTTTATTCTCTAATCTCTCTACTGAGCACACTCCATAAGCTGAACTTTTCATTGCTAGTTTTGACAGAGTTTACCCAATCATTTTGTGTCTTACTGGATGGTAGTGGAACTCAGAAACAATTCACAACTCTAATCTGAGCTTCAAGGTTAATTTCCTCTGATTGAATTCCAAGCTTCTTAATGCAGAATGTCTTTGGCCAGTATATTCCTGTGGGTCACCAGCTGCTAAAGAGAGAAATACATGGTTTGAATTTCTCCTCCTGCTGTGATTTCTTCCTGATATCCAGAGATTGCTCCCGCAAAAAATTGTGTCTCAAGGAATTGCTGCTGTAAAAATACAGCACTGCCAGAAGCACTGCTTATTTCCTGAATAGGAATTGGTAGGTGAGCTGGGATTGCTAAGGAATTCAGACCTGCTGAATGCAAGTTTTGGGAATTTGAAGATGTGTAGTAAGTCATTATTTGATTTCACTGTAGAGGGCATTCACCCATGGAGGGCTGAACTCTCAGTGTGTGGAGCAAGGACAGGATTTTCTTTTTATCATGTATTTATTTCACTAGAAGTGCCATTTTTGTGGCTTGGTGGTCACAGGGGAAGCTGGGAGTGTAACTTTGAAGAATGTTTTGTATTGATAATCAAGAAATAGTAAAGTTCACAGGCCTTACTGAGTATGTAAGATCTTTTAATCTTCTTTTATCATCCATCATTTCTGTACTTGGTTGACTTTATTTAAAGTGAAAAGCCCAGCTGAAATTGACTATCAGTGTGCATCAATAACTGCATTAGTCTTTCCTAGACTGGTACCTGAGTGACCCTTTCCAAAGAGAGGGAGCAGAACATTTATTTCTGTTTGAGCTTTCACTTTAAGAGCCCAGGAAGCTTAGTATAGAATCTCACTGGGAAGACCATTTTTTTGCTTTCTAAAGATGTCAAAGCTCTTATTTTTTTTTTAGGTGAAAGAATCAAGTTATAGAAAACATGGGTTATCCCTTTTGCATGTTGGTTGTGGGACCAGCTGCACCCTAATGAAAGTGTGGAAGACAGTGTGTTATCCACATACTGGTGTTGGAGCCCTGCTTCTGATAGGAAAAAAAAGGAGGATGGAACAGCAGCTTCAGCAGCCATAACTTTGCATTTTCATCTTTTTTTCACCCCTCACTCTTTTTAAGAGTTTCCATAAGGATGTGAAATCTGGCTTAGAGCAACAAGCTGTTTCTTATTTATTCCTAGAGAATTTCAGTTAATTGTTGATTAACTATTGACTGTTGATCCCAGTTGATGTTGACTCATAACTTAAAAAAACCTCTCTTTATACAGATTCAGTGTTAATGAACTGAATTTTCCCAGGAATTCTACTAGAAGTATATTTTCTATGCTTTATTCAGTGTACTGCATACAGCTTGGATTGGTTGTGTTGCCTCCTGGCTTCCTTCTGAAAATAAGTTGTGGCTTGCCAATCAGTCCTCTGTCAGTAGCACTACTTTGCAACAGGAATTGCAGCTGGAATGATGATTCTGTGACACTCTCTGGCATGCATCTTGATCAGTGTGGAGTGAAAAAAATGTGTGGCTCCTGTGTCCTGTAGCTCCTTCCTATAAATCACCATGAGGTAGCTTAGAAGCAAGAAAACCAGTTTCTAGTCATTGCTTAATCTCGTCTTTTATTTGCTTGCTTGTTTGTTGTTAAAATTCTTTTGCTTACTTCGGATTTTGCTGGATACGTTGTCAATGCTCAAGAGCAACTTTGTGTCCAGCTGCCTTTCATTTAGCTGTGTCTTTTTGAAAGAAATAAATTGAATGATAACCTCGTGAAAGTCACTACCTTCAATGGAAGGTGTTGTGCGACTTCTGTAAGCAGCAATATAGCTTAAATTTCCATGGAATATTCTTAAGATATTAATTTTCTCTAGTATATTAATTTTCTTAATATTTCCATGCAATTTTCTTAATATATTCTTACATTTCTTTTCTTGATTCAAAAACAGTTCCTTCTGCAGCTACAGGTACGGCGCCACGCATAACACAGCGAAGCTTTCCTTTCTTTCCCCCTGCAGATTACAGGACAGGCCCGTGTTTCACCCAGGTGAGCAAGCAGATGTGCCAGGGCCAGCTGACAGGGATCGTGTGCACCAAGTCCCTGTGCTGTGCCACCGTGGGACGGGCCTGGGGCCACCCGTGCGAGATGTGCCCTGCGCAGCCCCAGCCCTGCCGCCGTGGCTTCATCCCGAATATCCGCACCGGGGCCTGCCAAGGTGAGCTCTGCCTGCAGCTCTCCGCGTGGCAGCCCTCACCTCTGACAATCACCCTGGAAACCTTGGCAAGGGAGTGAGGTCGCTGTTTTCCCCGTGAGTGGTCTGTGTTTAAAACCCAGGTGTGCTTTGCTTGCCTGTGGCCGTGTTCACAGGGGTCCCAGGATGAGGGGAGAGATGAGGATATGACTCCATGCTTCAGAAGGTTTGATTTATTGTTTTATGATACATATTACATTAAAACTATACTAAAATAATGGAAGAATATATATATATTTTATACACTATACTAAAAGAATAGCCTTCATCAGAAGGCTAGCCAAGAATAGAAAAAGAAAGAATGATAACAAAGGTTTGTGGCTCAGCTCTCTGTCTGAGCCAGCTGACTGTGATTGGCCATTAATTAGAAACAACCACATGAGCCCAATCCCAGATGCACCTGTTGCATTCCACAGCAGCAGATAACCACTGTTTACATTTTGTTCCTGAGTTCTCTCAGCTTCTCAGGAGGAAAAATCCTAAGGAAGGGGTTTTTCATGAAAAGATGTCTGCGACAACTGCCTCCAGATTTTTGCTGCTGGACCTAGAGAACAAAGCTTAAGTGCCTGGAAAAAGTGATTATCAATCAATACTAAGGAAAAAAAATACTTGATGTTGTTTTTCCTTCTGTGTCAGAGCTAGGCCTCTGCCTGCGTGCAGCAGTTTATGTTTTGCCATTTGTCTTGAAGTGATTAATTTGTTTTAGGCACTCTTTTCGTAACAGTGTCAGGAGCAGAAACAGTGCAGCACAGAAGGGGTGCATGTTGCAATCTCCAAGTCAAGCTCCATTGTATGATTTGGCCACATACAAAGGATCCTTGAAGCTGCTCTGCCAGGCTGGCCCTGGCATAGCTTCTGGGGCTTCATTTGAATTATGTGAGAGATCAGTGGTGCTCTTTATCACCCATGCCCACAATGATTGCGTTTTCTTTTTCTGGCAGTATATTCCCTGGGGCAAATAGTTTTGAGTTACCCGTGGTCAGATTCCGCTGGGGAGCATAGAAACAATGTGGTAGTCTACTTTGTGTGATGGGTAAACAAAGGAGGATTGAACAGCTGTAATTTTTGCTACATTTTTGACATAAAATTGCTAAATAGGAAGCTTGGATTGTATTTCTGTCAGCTGGGTTAGCACACAATGTTACAAGGTGCTGGGAAGGCGTAGATGAGAAATGCTTGGCCTTTCTTTGGGGAAAAGGGAGAGACAGAATTTATTTATTTCACAGAATCTTTGCCTTCCAGCAGTTGGGACATTTCCTTCTGAGCTCTGAGTACTGGTTACTCCTCCCGACCTGAGCTCTGTGCTGTGAGCAGGTTGGTAGCACCATGTCTGCTCTGTTATGAATCACCAGCCCACTTTGATGCAGGAAGGGGCTGGATGTGACACTTTGTGCCTTTCCCGGCTCCACGTTGCAGTGCAGAGTCTGCTGAAATAGGATCACAGGATCTCAGAATGGCTGGGGCTGGAAAGGACCTCTGGACATCATCCAGTCCAAGCCCCTGCCAGGGCAGAGTCACCCAGAGCATGCAGAGACACAGGAGTGTGTCCATGTGGGGCTGAAATGCCCCCAGACCTGCCTGGGCAGCCTGCTCTGGTGCTCTGCCATCCTCAGTAGGAAGCTCAGGAGAAGCCAGATGTCTTCTCTGAGGGTTTCAGAAGCAAACAGAGGGATCTGTCCTGCCTTTCAGTGCTTTTCTTTCTGTTGAGGACATCAGGTTTGCACAGACTTTGATATAAGGAACACAAACCCCTTCGGTATTCAGTAAAACTACTTTTGTCATGTGTCAGGGAGACCAGGCTCACTCAGTCCACACTTGAGATGTTTGGTGGTTTTGAAGTGAGTGCTTGCATCAGTAGATAGCTGGGTTTGGGAGTTGATATGAACAACTCAAAACAGTGGAAGTTGCAAGCTTTGCTGCTGGAAAACGAGTTATGATTTCAGTATCTGCTAGAGATCTGAATTTGACAAGATGTCACTACCAAGTAGAAAGTTGCTCTGCAAAGGATTTGCATGATTCAATCTTAAATGGGTCTTCAGGACCTTTTGAGGCTTAATTATGTTTTCTATGTTTTTTATGTTTATGTATTAGTAGATTACTAGAACTACTACATTGTAGTAGTACTGTTAGCTTCATTATTACCATGAACAGGTTTAAAAAAAATCTAAGAGAAGCAAAACCAATCCAAAATTGTTTGGTTGTTTATTTTTTTTTTTTTTTTTCCCTGGAAGTTTATATTCAGTCATGCCTTAAAAAGGGATTTAACTGTTCAGACATCCCTCATTCCAAGAATTCAGGCAGGAGGAACTTCAGTGTTCTGCTTGAATGAGCTTTATTGCCACTGCTGCATGGCCCTGGGAGAAGCATAGTGGCAGAAATGCTGTGCTGGATGTTCTCTCAGTTCCTCCCTGCATTCCTCAAAAGTCCCATTTCCCACCTACACCCTTTCCCTGCAGACAGTTAACTTTTTGCTCTAAGGAGAGAAGACTGGTCACGGCTGAGCAGATTTTGAAAATAGGAAGGTTCTTCTCCCTGCCTCTGCTGCTGACATGGTTGTGTGCATGTATCCCCATGACAGGAGATAAGATCCAAGAGAATCTGTTCTGTAGTAGGATGTTAAAATGTTAAAGGCACTGAGTTGAACTGAACCAAGAGAGAGAAGACAGGGGAAGGTTCAAAATCATAATGAGAAGTGTTGATTTCTTTTTGTAACTGGGTGCTTGGTACTAATGGGTCTGAGTTACTGAAAATTTTGACAGTGTTTTCTAGGGTCACGTTCCTGCTGCTGTGAAAATAATTACTAAAACAGGGAAAAAATAGCATCACGTTATTTCTGTGGTGTGCAGTATTTCTGCTTTTATTTCCACATGCCAGATCAATTACAAAGAAACTCCCCATGCATATTCCAGGCAGAGAGGTTTTTTAAATTTGGTTAAATTTTGTCACTACTATAATAAATAAAAAACTCTGCAGACTTTGTGTCTAACATCTGAGTGGATTTATTTTTCCTGAGTTTTTTTGGTTTATCAGAGTTTTTTTGAGAAGCAGCCCACAGATCAGAAAGGGAAGGTGCATGTTTAAAGTTAGCTGTGCAAATCCCACAGGCATTTTGCAGAGGAAAGTCTGCAAAAGCACAAAATCTTTTTTCCCTCATCAAATATTAAGACTATGAACACATAGAAGCATTCTGCTTAATCTGCAACATATTGAACTTTTCTATGTAGAACTGTATCTGCAGAGTTATTAATCAAATTTGCTGTTTATGGTAAAAAGTTTCTTGTGTTAATGTGGTTGAGATTTAAAAGTGTAAGTGGATAATTAATAATGCTGGAACTTCTGTGTGGTTTAGCCTAACTGTAAACGATTCTAAAAAAAAAATATAAAAGCTTCATTTCAATTTGCTTGTATTTTGAGGAAAAAATATATCCTAAAACAGCTTTTAGGAAGCAATTGATAAAATACACCCTTTGAATAAAATACTTTTGTTCTTCTTGACTTTTCTCAGTCCCAAAACACCAATAATATGTTTAAACAAACTTAGGTTTTCAGCAAGAGGTAATACTGACAAAAAAACCCCATCAGTCTTCTAGCATTAAGTTAGGATGACAGTTGAATCTGCTTGCTTTCTTATCAATTAAATATGATGTAAATACACTTAAATATGATGCATTGCATCATTGGGATTGGCTCTTCAGGCTTCAGCAAGGCTCAACATCTATTTTCCATCTTAAAAGGACTGAAAGAAATTAATGGAATTGATAGAGATTAAAGTTTAGTTCCCCTCAGGCCTCCAGTGATATTTTCCTGTTTCTGGGAGGTGTTTATTGCCTGGTGCTGCTGCCATTAATTCACTATTCCTTGACACCTTCAGCTTCTAAAACTGCATCACACACACAGTGGATTTTAACAACTGATCTGCTGACACAGGGAACTTAATTTAAGTGTTGATAAGTGACAAAAGGCACAGGCACACTGTGTGTGATAAATGCATTTTGGGGCCCCAGGGTCAGAAGACAAACACCACATGTTTTACTCAGTAGGGAGCTCCAGGGTGGGCTGTGCATTAGTAAATGCTGGAACCATCTTCTCTCTAGATGCTGCTAAACCATGTCAAGAATAATTGGAGTTGGAAGGAATCTCTGGAGAGCAACCAGTCCAGCCTCCCAACTCTTTAAAATACTTGTGACATGAAATGTTTGATTTCCAAGTAAACAGGCAGCAAACAATGGTTGTTACTATTATTATTTAGGGAGAAAAAAATCAAATTAAACAAATAAATAATGAAGACATTCTATGCCTTTGATCAAGTCCTTAATCCATGTGCAGTCTGACTGTTTCATTTTGGACATGACAGTATGCTGTGTAAATCAGCATGGACTCAGGAGCCGAATGCAGAATTCTCAGCAAATGTACTTAAACCCAAGTCCCATGGTTACCAAAAAAACCCCCAAATCTGCAAAAAGTGCTTCTTCCTGAGCTGCAAGAAATTATACTTGCTTAAATTAAAAAACAAGGTAAATACCATAGGTTTATCTATAGCACAAGTACCAGGAGGAATTAAAAACTGGAGAAGCACTGTAATCCACAAACACAGGTGGAATTTCAGTGCCTTGCAGGGGCTTTGATCATCCGTCTGAAAAAGAGTTCATATTCTTGCCAGATGTTACCTGGGGGCACCAGACAGCTGGAACAAACAGGTCCAAAAGATTCTTGAAACACCTGGATGGTAACTCCATGGTACAGGTACTAAGGGAGCCAACCAGGAAAAACCTCCTGTTGGACAGTTTTGTGTAAAAAGGTGGAGAAACATGGGGGGGGGGGGGGGGTAACCAAATTACAGCTGGGAATAAAAAACCTGAACAAACAGAAAAACAACAAAACAAGAACCAAAAAAACCCAAAACGAACAAAAAAGAAAAAAAAAAAAAAACCAACAAAACCCAAAAAAACCAAATCAACCCAAAAATTTGAAGTGAAATTAGAACTTACTGAAATGGGACAGGAAGCTACTGAAAGTAACTTCTGTATCTTGTGTAGGTGATCAGATCTGGGTCTTTTTTCTGTGTTTGCAGATGTTGATGAGTGCCAGGCAATCCCTGGAGTCTGCCACGGAGGGAACTGCATTAATTCAGTAGGTTCATACGAGTGCAAGTGTCCTGTGGGCCACAAACAGAACGAGGCAACTCAAAAATGTGATGGTAAGTGATTCTGTGGGAGAACATACCTAAAAAGGCGTTTTGCAGAGCATTAGAGCACTTTGGTAATTAACATGTTTAAGTAGTTGGATAGTTGTGGTGTCTGATCTGGGCATAGCATCACTGAACTGTGCTTTTATATTTATTTGCAGCATCCCATCTTTTCTACTTGGCTGTTCCTATTTTACATTAGATATTTTTTTCTGTCTGACTTTTGTGGGTAAAGACAGTGTTTATTTTCTTTGAAAATTTAGCACTTGATAAAAGCTCTTGTGTGTGAGTATAACTGCTGCTGAGTTACTAGGATTTTCTTTGTTTTCTAAAAGGTATATTCTAGTTCAGGTAGATATTTTTGGCCTAGTGACTACAGAGTAAAGAAAAATGGATGAGTCTGGGTAAGTGAAAAATACCAAGGAAATTCCCTTCTCTTTTGGAAGAAAAAAATACACAGCCCATCTGTGTTATGTGTAGTTTAATAAACATAGACCATATTTACTCAGTAAATGCGTTGATGGAATTAAGGGTAGGAATTCCATATAATTTAAAACAATGTGGAAGAAAACTGCTGAGTTTTTGTGAGTTTGCTGAAGACTTCACTGATTTTAGTGACTTTCTCATCCCTTTGAAAGGAATCAGGACTGTCAGAGTTCATCCTAACCAGTGGGTGCTTTCACATTTAAGTTATGTTGATAAGAGGATTTTGTCCTTAAAGGCTTTGACTTGTTATTTGCTGGCAGTTTAATTATGGTACCAAATTACATTATGCTCAGTATTCAGTTACAAACAAATACATTGTTTGTTGCCAATTTTAGACATCCCCTCAGAGTTTCCTTGACTTGCATACAGTACAACAGTCACAGAAAAATTAAGTAATATAATCCGTTTAAAAATCGTGTCTTTTCAGTGAAAATCTTGCTTGTGGTGTTGTTGCAAATAATACCTAAGTAAAAAATTTTAAAAACTCCAAATATATTCTTTTCTGGTCCTGCCCTGCACATTCTTCTGTTTTTCTGTGGTTTTGTTTATTTTGTGTTGACTAGCTTTAATTTTTACTCAGCACCTGAAAGGGGAGGGAGCAGGCAGGTATGTGGATGCTTGTGGTTGGAAAGGAACAACAAAAGTCAAAAGGTCCCTGAACACTTTAAAAATTGTATTAGGAAATTACACATTTGCTGTGGGAATTGGAATGTTTGTCCCTGATCTCCAGGTGTCAGAGATGGGGGTTGGATTTGAAATAAAGGGTAGGGTGAAAGAGAAGAGAGGGAGGGAAGGAAGGGAGGGAGAAAAAGAAGGCAAAAAGGAAAGAAAGAGGGGCAAAAAGGTTCCTTGCATTGGCTTTTTACACAGATTAGTGCAAGAGGTCCTTTATTGGTCTAGTCCTTGATTTTTACCCACAGAATCTTTACCTGTTTGTGACTGTTTCTTACAGGCAGCTCTTGTCTATCTGTCCATGCCTATGATCCATTCTCTTTTGTTAGAGGTGCACTTGGATTTTTTTGATTCTCTTAACTGTGGTTCTTTTGAAGCCAAAGGATGTATTCAGAGACATGTTTCCTTTCTTCTGAAAACAGTACTTAGAGCATTCTTTGCATTCTGTTTTACCAATCTAAATCTTTAAAAATGTTATTTTCCTTGATAGTTACCACTTGAAAAGGTGAATGTATTTTTAACATGGATCATCTTAAAAAGCTGTGGTGCTTATGGGACTATGCATAATCATCTGCTGTCTGATTTTGCTGTTACTTCATGGTTTACTAATCAGCAGCTCTTCATTTCCTGTTGGAAATGAACAGGTCATATGTTCTGGCTTTTTTGTCTTTTAAGCCCTGCCACATGTGTTGGTGGCAAAAGTTAAATACTGATCAGTCCCTGGTCACAGCTTCCCCAGTCAGATAATTCCCCACAGGGAATGAGGCAAATAACAGCCCTCTCCTCACAGTTTGTACCATCTTTTTTGGGGAGGAAAGACATTGTGAAGCTTCACAGCCAAGGAGGTAATGCCAGAATTGTAGCAGGATAATGTGAAAGATAAGCCGTGGTTCCATTCTGGCTTTTTTACTTGTGTGCTTAATTAAATGTTTGTAACCTCTCAGGGTTAAATTTATAGGAGAATACCATAGCCAGTCCTTCAAACAATTGCACTTTCAGTTAGTAGGGCGGGTAATTTGAATGAAGTAACATATTTTTTATATATATCTAGGAATCTGTGGATGTGGGTTGGACCATTGGGAAGGATGTAAGGAGCTGGTGTCCTGTGAGTTAACAGAACCTGTGTACAGAGAAATCATTTAGTAGAAACTGCATTATTTTAAGGAGTTTTGTTTTTTTTTGTCACAAACATTGTGTAGAAATGAGGTGGTATGGAGTATTCTGCTCACTCCTTTCCCTCTTTTAGGTATGGAAAAGCAGATCAAATGTTACTTACTGGCTGCAAGGGACAAAATCCAAGTTGGAGTCAGCAACAGTCAAGGCTGTTCACAGGCTGGAGCCTTGCCATAATTATTCACACCTTCTTTACTATAACAGCAATTCTCCTACCTAGGAAGGAGAGGTTTGAGGTCCCCTTGTACCCTCTGCCCCTGAGCATCCAGAGGTATTTTGTAGGTTAGGGGTTTTTTTTCTCCTGTTGCTCTTCCTGGAAATAACAGCGCTTGTTAGAAAAAGTAGAAATGTCCATGTTGTGCTTTTTGTACCCATAATGGTTGGAAAAATACGCAAAAGACCAATATAGGGATTGTACCAAATTCCAGATATCCTGTCCACCAATGTGCTGTCTTAGCTAAACAAAAGAAAACCACAAACCCTTCACTTTTTTTTTCCCCCCCCTAAAAATTTTGGTCTACAACACACTGAGTTTTCACTATCTTTTTAAGAATTAAATGCTGTTCATTTGTAGGATGTTGTTATCTCCCAGAGTTAATGGAACTTGGGTTATTGAGAAAATGAATTAAATTAGAGGAACTTTCAGTTATGATTGCTGCTTTACAAAAGGTGTGGAGTATTACTTACTGTGTTCCAGGGTTCCAATAAATGTGTTCTACTTACTCTTCTCAAATAGCATCATTATACTTGTTAAAAGATGTAGTTAGTTATGACACCCTTTGCGATTTAAGGTGTTCTAAAGAGGTAGGATGCCTCTGCTGCTTTTCCAAAAAGATATCTTACTACCTACTGTTGATATCAAAAGGTTAAGACTATATGAAACAGATTAAGGCCTTAAAAAAAAAAAAGTCCCACCAAAATAGAAAGAGTCCCTTAAAATAAATAGTTCTATTTCACATTTTCCTGCTTCAATGTATAATTTCATTAGACTGTATGCTATTCAGACTTACCAGGTATTACTACTTTCTAATATTATTTTCTAGACTAAAACTGCTTTTAGGTGGCCGTTTCCTAAAGTTTTGCAGTTGAGAGCCCCATTTCTCTTGTAATTCAGTAATTTAAAAAACCCTGCTTTCCCTGGCAGTAAAAGTCAGACATTCTGAACTGCAGGCAGCTGGGCTGGGTCTTTTAGGCAGAAACTCACTTGGTACTAAATCTGCAGCATTTTTGTCATACATATACATTCTTTCTCACGTTGAGACTGGATGTCCCATCCTGCATGCAGCACTGGAACCATTCATGCCTCCAGACTTCCTCTCCCTTAATACAGCATTTCCTGTTGCTTGTATTTGGAGCATTTTCCCTGAGACCATTAATTTTATGTACTTTGGAGGGGAGAAGGGAAGAAAACTAGTAAAATATTCAATCAGCCTTACTGCAAGTAGCCCTCCCTGAGATGAAGTCTCAGAATTTCCTGTCAGAGGAAATAGCAATATTTTGAAATAATTACATGTGCAAGAACCAGGGGGGGTGGAAGGAGAGACAGAGATTTGGCTCAAAAACCAGTGAACCAAAAAACCAATTACTCATTACAGCTCCAGTAAGTTAAATTTATTTTTCTTCCACCAGGGTTCTCCATGTTAATTGGTTTTTCTGTCCACATGGAGAAGACTGTGGAGTCTTCCTGCTGCTCTGATCACTGCCTGGGTTTCAGGAAGGTGCTTTTCTACCTTCCCACCTTCCTGTCATTCTCGGACAAGCCCCCTGGACAGTTCCAAACTGCCTTGGGTGTAGCCAGTTGGGAAGGATGGTCTGCATCCTGCAGCTTTGCAGAGGTGCTGAAAAACTACCTTCATCTGCCCTGAACTTGCCAGCCACAAATGGGCTTTGCAGTGCTGCACCACTGGTTGGGAATCTGGCAGCCCCTGGTTAGACACAGCAGCTCATTTATTAGCGTGGTGATGCCTCAGTTTATACATATTTACACACAAAATTGCCTTGCTGCTCCAGTAGGACCTCTGCTCTCAGTCAGCAGAAACATTTGAGTGCATCAGAAGGTTCGTTTGCATTTGCAAGGGTTGGACACAATTCTTTCTTACAGCTGGGATGTCAGGGGGCCTGAGAGCAGTCAGAATCTCATGAGCCGCGAGTTTGTGCGGTCTCGGGAAGCGCAGAGGTGTCCTGGCTGGCTGCTGTGCCATCCTGCTCCCTGCATCCTGGAAGCAGGAGGTGTATTCTGGCATTCCATTCCGCGCTGCTCCGTGCTCCTCGGAGGTGGCACTGAGTCATTCAGGAGGGAGGAAATCTCAGCATTTTCTGTGGCATCTCTGTGCCTGGAAGTGCTAAACACCCTGTGCATGGACAAGGAAAACCTCCTACAGGTGGCAAACAAAACCATTTCCAGCGAGCAAGCAAGCACCAGCAATATTTTATTCAGAGTTGAATAACGACTTCATTTCAGAAAAGCTCTCTTTTTCCCCTCCTTTTAATGCAGTGTGCTAATTATCCCATGTCCTTTCCTTTTTGGGTAGACATTGATGAATGCAGCGTCGTCCCAGGGATTTGTGAGGGCGGTGTTTGCTCCAACACTGTGGGGAGTTATTTCTGCGTCTGCCCACGGGGTTTTGTCACAGCTGTGGATGGATCCTGCACTCCTGGTAGGTGCTCCAGAGCCACCTGGTACTTCCCCCTGCCCCAGGGCCTCACTCTGTTGTCCAGGCAAACATAGGAATTGTTAATTTCGTTTGTTTCTCGAATCTGCATCTGATGAGCCCAAAAGTTAAGCTCGCTTTGGTTTTAAAGGAGCAAACATTTATCCCTGCTTGGTGCTTCAAATCCCATTTCACACGGGTTAATTTAGTCTTTAGTGGTCAACATAGGGCACAAAAATAAACTCAAAAGACATTAAGATGTGCCACTAATTTGTCAGAATCAGATGAAGCAAACCAAGTGCTGGATTTAATTAGATTTCACCTTTTACAGGACAGTTTATTTAATAGATATCCCTACATTAAAAAAACCCATTTTGTTTATTTCCACGTGTTGATTTCTTATATATAGGTGCATGTGATTTAAACATTTTGACCAATTAACTATTAATACTGCATACCACATGTAAAAAAACCTTAACAATTGCTAACAGTACTGTATTTTCTAGATCTCATGTCATTCTTCTTACTTCAGATATCCCAAAGCTGCTTGTTCTCATACTGGGGAAGGAGTAGGAATTCTGAAAGGGTTTCTGACTTGCAGATAAATGATGTAAGCAAGCAGCAGCACATGACCTGCTAGTGATTTAAAATTAATAATTTCTTAAACAGTGTAGCCACCTTCTGTTACGCAGGTTCATCTGAGGAGTGCCAGCTTCAAATACATTGTGGCTAGCCTCAGGAATACTGAAAACCTATGATTTCCAATATGACCAAAATTTCTGTGGATTTTGGCGTGTTTTACAATTTGATTTTTAAAGTCAGCTCCCAAAACCTGAGTCCTGCAGAAAAATCACATGCTCTAATCTGACAATAAAAGATCATCTGCCTTTGGAAGAGAGTAATTTTCACATGGCATTACTAAATACTCTGTTGTACTTTCTGTCAACTGAATAGCATTTTTCCAGTTAGATCCATCTAAGCTAAGGGAAAAAAAAAATCATTAAATTAATGTATTTATGCTGCTATTGCTACATGAAGTATCTCAGGTTTTGCCATAGTAGGGTTTATATATATAAATATATATGGTGTTTTGTTTGTATTGCTTTGTGTTTTTCACATCATCCATATTTCTTTGTTGGACTGAGCAGACCTTAGGATTGCATGGTGGATTAATGCAAAGCTGATGCCACTGCACCTGTGTGATCCTGCAGTAAATCCAGTGTGGAATACATGGGTCAGATAATTATTGGGTGCAGTTTGGGTATTGTGGGGGTTTTTGTTTGTTTGTTTGGTTTTCTTTTGTTCTTTTTAATACAACTTGTAAAGCATTTTCATCCTTACCTCAGCTGAACAAGGGAAGGTAGCTTTGGGAGCTCATGTTGATGCCTTTTTCTCTGACCCTAAAAATATGTGTCAGTCACAATTAGGGTGATCAAAAGGGTACCTTTTATATGAGGGTCCTCAAGTACACAAATTCATCGGGTAGAAAAGGCCAAAGATGCTCCCACTGTGTAATGCATGTACCATTTTTATAGATCCTGCAAATTATCGTATCTGACAAACCCCCTCACTCAGGAACCTGCCTGGTGAAGTAATTCCCTCAGTTCTAGTACCTTCTGGATTCTCCTCCCTTGGGATGAGATCCAAGCCCCGTTTACAAAAGCCAGTCTTGGAAAGCTGGTTTCAGCCTTGGTTTCTAAGGAGGACCAAGGCAGCACAGGGATCCAGAATTTTTTTTTTGTCTTTCTGCTGAGGAAAATGTTGAAACTTAGCTACAAGTATATGTGTAAAGGATACAGAGAATGTGGAAACTCAGGGCACTGGGAATATTTCTCTGTCTGCTCTGGGCTGCCCTGACCCCCAGGGCAGCGCTGACTCTGACCCTCATTCATGGAGAAAGTTTCCCAGACTTCAACATAGACTGGAACCCACAAAAGTGTGTGATAGATTACAGAGAGCAGTGTGGGTGTATCACTTGGTGAGAAATTGAGGTGTTGGGATTTTAGTGTGTTGTGGATGGAAGCAAGATGGAGGGCACAGGGTGTCATCCTGGGTTTCTTCTTCATGCTGACTTCTTCCTCCTTCTTCTCCATGGGTTTGGGTGGCATTTTTTAATTGGGCAGAAAAGTCTGCATTACAGCTCTTTGGGATCAGTTATTGGGTTAAAGGGAAAATATTCCAGGTGTCAGTTCTTAATTGGATGGTTTAGTCTTAAAAGACCTTGGAACAAGAGATTGGTAGCCATTTTGTGCCTTCTAATGAAAAGCTGCAGAACTCATAGTGATGGGACTATTTTACTGATCAGAAATAATAAACACCTGAGTCCGAACTTGAACTGCCATCTCAAGTGCCTTCAATCCAGACCCAGAGAAACCGACAGCTGGAAGCCCCGCAAGAGACTGTGTAAAAGAAAGAAAGGTAAAAGCAAACCAGCATCAAGGTCACGGTTTTTGGTGTTTGTCTTTTCCCTGGCTGCCAGATCAGCGAGCAGGCAGCTGTTTCTCCAGCTCTGCGAGCGGCCGCTGCGCCCAGGAGCTGCCCGGGAGGTTCACCAGAAGGCAGTGCTGCTGTGAGTCTGGCCACTGCTGGGCCACTGCCTCTGGCCCAGAGGTGTGTCCTGCCAGAGGATCTGGTGAGTGCCCTCCTGGTTTGGCTATTTAGCTATTGTTTTGGCTGTTACTTTCGCCTTGCTGTTCATTCTGCTCTGGGTGGAGGTCACCGGGGTGCTTTAAACTGCTTTAAAATGTAGGCTAAACAGAAGAAAATAAGGTCATGGATTGCATTATTATTAATTTCCGTGGTTTTAGTACTGATATTGCCATCTGTTAACCATTTTTCATTTTGGTCTGTGGTTGTTTGGCACTTGGTTTTTTAATGTCCTTTTGTTGGCTTTGGAAATAGGTTTTGGGAAATGGGAAAGACTTTGTGGTCAGGCTTGAAGAGGAAACAACTCTTAGGGTCCATAGTTAATTTTGATTTAAAGGAACAGTTCCTTTCTTGTTCCATTGCATTTTGGGTAACTTTGAGCTAGAATGCATCAGTTTTAAGTTGTTCTTTCAGTTCTGCTCAGAGAAGAATAGTGCGCATCCCTAATGAAAGATATTTTCTGTTACTGGGCTTGCAAGGGTCTTCAGGGTGAAGAGAGAGACGAGAATGTTGACCTCGTGTTCAGAAGGCTTGATTTATTATTTTATGATATATATTACATTATGACTATACTAAAAGGAATAGAGAGAAAGTTCTCAGAAGGCTAGCTAGCTAAGAATAGAAAAGGAATGAATAACAAAGGTCTGTGTCCAGGCAGAAAGCAAGAACAGCTCTGCCGTGAGTGGTCAGTAAATCCAAACATCCACAGGAGACCAATCACAGGTGCACCTGTTGCATTCCACAGCGGCAGATAAACATTGTTCACATTTTATTGCTGAGGCCACAGCTTCTCAGAAGGGGGAAAAATCCTAAAGAAAGGATTTTTATGAAAAGATGTCTGTGACAATTTTCTTTATCAAATGAGAAGGTATTTTCTTCTCCTCCGAGAAACCAGGGAGTTACAGCGCTGCTGTCAACACACCAAGAAGACAGTTTCAACAAACACTTGAACAAATATTCCTAAATTACAGCATTCCTTTTCATTATTATTTCCTCGAGCAACACCTGCGACGACCAAGGGAGGCTCAGAGCAGCCGGGGCAGGACGCGACATCGCGGAGAGCCCTCCTGGATTTTGCGGCACACTATGGGGAGGGCTGTGCCTTCCCTTGGAGCTGCCCTCCTGGATTTTGCGGCACACTGCGGGGAGGGCTGTGCCTGTCCTTGGGGCTGGCTGTGCGAGGCTGACCCTGTGTGCTGTGTGTCCCTGTGTGACAGATGAGCACCGCAGGCTGTGCGTGGACGGGGCCCCTGCCCGAGGCGGCGCGCGGCGCGGCGGCGGAGCAGCAGGGAACGGCTTCCATCCCCATCCTGGCGGCAACGGATTCGGACCCAGAGGAGCTGGCTTCATCCCCATCCCGGGAAGCAACGGATTCTCCCCAGCTCTGGGCGGGGCAGGGGCAGGAGCAGGTGGTCACAGCCCCGCTGGAAGCGGCCCGATCATTACAGGGCTGAGTAAGTGCTCGTGTCCTGGTTTGTTTGGTTTTTTTTTTTTTACGCTATTCCTTCTGTTTTTCCTTTATTTTTACTGATCAGCCTGGATATGGTATGGCGTTCTTCTTAACACTTAAAAATGATTTTGCCGTTCAAGCGTGTTTTAAACGCCTCAGGAAGGTCAGGAGCCTTTCCTGATGCAGGAAGAGGTTTTTGCATGACTTCAGTTACAGAGTCCCTGAGCCCATGTTGTCCTTGTCGAGGTGTCTTTGTCAGCACTAATAAAACTCCAGATTTCTAGTATTTTCCAAAAACTACCGAGGTAGTAGTTTAGAAATAAACATCTTCTGTATTTTCTCTTCCAACTGTAAAAGCTACTTACTCTGCAGAAACACTGCCTTGGCTGAAAGCCCAAACTGAATAATTTTCTGGCAGAAGTCTCATGGATGTAAACATTGCTCATGACATGTGTAAACACACCCCTGGCATCAGAACCAGAGAGATCATAAAATGTAAGAGGCATTATTAAGACAGGTACACCAAAAATTGCTTTGACTTTCACACAAATTGTGGTTTATCCCCAAGTTCACTGACAGGCTCATCAGGCTATAGACAGAAATGGTAAATCATATTTAAGAATGTTTGCCTAATGAAGTTTTTTTATTTCCAAGAGCTGTTTGTTGTTGTTAGTTTACTGTCAGGTCAGCAGATAGTGCCTTGAAAAAGGTTTTTTTAATGTGTTTGTGCACCTCACAACATCCTTCATGAAGGCAAGTACAATGTTCACATTTACTTCCATATAAAAACCTGAATATTTGTCTCTCATTCTGATTTTTTTATATTAGCAATACTCAATCAGACAATAGACAACTGCAAGCACCGTCCCAACCTTTGTTTGAATGGACGTTGTATACCAACCCCCTCTAGCTACAGATGTGAATGCAACATGGGATATAAGCAGGATGAAAATGGGGATTGCATTGGTGAGTGCACATTTCAAAATCCATTATTCTAATATTCTTCAGCTTAAAATCTTTTTTACAAAAACAAATCATATTAATTTTAATGATGCTGCTCTTCAGAGAAACTGCAAAGACCATGGTATTAGTTACACTAGAATAATTTCAGTTTTCTATGAGAGCTGTCTGTTTTCTTACCAAGAAAAAAAAATCTTGAGTTGCAAATATTGGTATTGAGTATTCCTACTCCTGTAGTTAAAGGCTATTGAGCATTTTTGTCACACTCAGTAAAGTTCTGCTTCATTTTCTCTTCTGTTAGGCTGACAAAGCTTGACTTTTGGGATGTAGTATTGTTATGATCAAGATGATGAAGGGTAGAATTTATGTTTTGCCTCCTCATAAGGATTAATGGCAATTTGAAAGATATAAAATAATTCAAAAATTGCATTAATTAACTTCTGGTTAAATTTGCATTTCAGATGAAAATTTGGATCCTATACTTTGATTCCATTCCTGTGGACTTCACTCTTGCAGTGTCCAAAACTCATCAGTTATTTCAGGGAAAATACAAGATTTGGGGGTTCTTGTGGGGTGGTTGTGTGGAGAGGAACCCCCTATGCAGGATACAGTGATTAATGTATAGGATCCTAAATAAAAACTTCTGGTTATGTTTTGGATTGAACCCTTTTTACTGAGTCTTTATGAAGAGATTGAGATCTGTGAATGAAAAATACCACACAAGAGCTTGTTAGCAGTAGGTTTGCATCACAGCAAGTGTGGGTTGAGAATCAATTTCTAATGTGTCTGAGGATTGCAGGTCCCCTCTTAGTTCAGCTGTGCTCTTGCATCAGAGAGCTTGGTACCTGCACCATTCCTGGCCACTGCACACCCTCATTTCAGGAAAACTCAGATAAAAGGGACGTCACCGCTTCCCCAAGCACTTGCACTGCTCCCATTGTCAGATATCCAGAAAGTTTTCAGAACATCTAATTTAAACACTGCATTTGCAAAAGATTCAGCTTCTCTCATTTCTCTTCTTATCCTCACTGTACAAAGAAAGTAGTCCAGTACCTTCTTCATTTCACTTTTTTGTACTTGAAGGTTGATATAGTTCTTCATCCAAGCTGTCCTTTATGATATAGGGAGCCTGAATCTTTTTTACCTTTTTTATTTGGGGGAGAGTTTCCTGTACCTCTGACCTCTGACTGGGAAGTTCAAAGGGCTTTATCTCTTGCTGCATCCTTGGGTCTCAGGAGCCATAATCACATTGTGAGAGGGGAGTAGGAGTCTTGTGATGTTTGTTTGCTGTTCTTTGTAGAAGATGGCTTGATGGTTCTTGATGGCTGTTCTTTAGAAAAGGAGTATGGAGAACCCTGGCTCATTTGTTAACGCACTAGATTTTGCATCACTGAAATCAGTAATATTTTTAACTCTGATGGGCCTTGACACTCAAGGACTCTCTGGTGTTTTGGAGTATTTGATCTTTTTGAAATATAGTTTATATCTTGTATCCATATTTTTGTTACTCAGGGGTCAAGTTGAAAATAACATCTGAAGCACATAGGTTGTAGCAAGTAGAGCTGTGTGAACTTCAGTTTTTTAGTTTTTCAGGTGTCATTGGAGCATGGCAATAATCTGTGGTTTGAAAGGCTCATCAGCTTTACTTAGCTGGGAGCTGGGACAGAAAAAGACAATGTGTTCTTGATAATGTGGCTGTCATTCTGTCTCTGACTCCTCTGTGGGGTCACCCTGCAGGACACTTGCTTGGCAGTTCCCCTTCTACTCCAGGCTTGTGATAATCAGTGAAGTTGTATCTAATTTTCACTTTGGGGTCCCAGTAGGTTGATGGGTGCATTGAGGGAAAGAAAAAATTGACCTGGTTAATTATGTGGCTTACAGGTATGTGCCCAGTGAAAATGTGTCTTCACTTAAAGAACTTAATGTTGACTTTGCAATGCTTACCTCAGCATAAAAGAGTAAACTGAAAGCAGAGGAAATTTTGGGTGCACTGGGATCAAAACAGAAATTTCAATTGGTTTAATGAAAGCTGAAGGTGCAGTGCCAGCTACAGTGCTGTCCCACATGGAAAGCATGGGAGGGGACACCCAAAATGGCTTCAGAAAAGTTTAAGTGTCATTTTGCCCATTTTTTTGTGGCATGAAATAAATCAGCCATTACTAATTGCAGCTCTGCAGTGGTTTGCCTTCTCAGTAGCTGCTTGAATTCAGATGTTTCATAAGAGAGTGAACTCTATGAATTATAAATAACTCTGCGAGCTCTATAAATAACACAGCTTTGTCTCACAGTTATTTTCTAATTGTGTTATAAAGAAATAGCCAAAGTTCCCCCCTGAATCTGGGATTTGTGAACAGTAGTTGCTGCAAATTACACAGAAAGTTTCTTGGAAATATAGGCAGGATATATATTCTAATTTATATATATATATATGTATGAATTATAGTAGATGTCTGTATTATAGTTTGAATATTTTATCGTTTTTCTGACAGAACAATCTTGGGGCATTGGTAATGGGGTTAATGGCACATAAATGAACACTATTTCTGTACTTCTCTGCCTGCTCCCAAAGCAATAAATTAAATCCAGAAATGGTTACATATTTTTCTGTAGAGTTAAAGAAAAGCCCTGTTTCAAGATTTATCCTGCCAAACCAAAAAACTGTGGTGTTACTTATTTGTCTCTTACCTGAAGTTGCATTATGCTGTTCTCACAACAGAACATGGCCAAGGACCATGAGTGCCCTCAGTGGTCTGACTCCAAACGGTCAGTCCTTTTCTCCAAAATAGACAGCTTTAATTTTATTACCTTTCCTTGTTCACTTCTGTTTCAAAAAAATCTGGATAAAACTGTAGAGACTTTTTAAAAGGTGGGAGCAAACCTGTAGGTGTGCTGTGTTGAATTGTAGTTGTCTTGTCAATACAAATAGGCGTATTTAAAATTTTAAAATTTGTCTCCAGACTCATTGCAGTAAGTCTTTTAAGGGTATTTTGGAAGTTTCCTACTGTGCCTGAGAGAATTCTGCCAGTTGTTAGAGATGAAAAACTGAAAAGTGGAGATGTGTGTGAGGCAAGTGCTGAAAAGCAAACATTTGACCTTGAAGAGGGCATGCTGGGAGACAGAATAAATGGGTTAAATATCTCTGTCTTAAATGTTTCCTGTTTATACTGCTGGAATATGCATGCTTTCAATGCAAAATCAAAGCCAACAACTCCTTTATATTAACATACCTTTGCCATTTCCCTCAGTTATCAAGAGCTTATAAAAATAAGACCATCTTAAGAAGCATATTTCATGTGGAAGTCATGTGCATGAAGGATGCACATGGCTTTGGAAGGATTTTCGAAGCTTAAGTCAGCTGCTTGATAGAGAACCTCTGCATTCCTGCTGTAGAATTTATAAACTTACAGACAGATCCTTTGGAGCATGAACATGGGCTTTTATTGAAGCAAGTTGGAGCCTGTAATGGCGAAGATCCTAAATGTCATTCTCTTCAGGAAAACTCAACAAAGTAGATGAGCACTGTTTCAACTATTTATAAGTTCCCTCTGTGCTCCCTTATAATAAGGCAAAATATAAATACAGTAAATTCATTTGAGTTAGGGCACTTGACAAAAAATTGTCATCAAGATGTGATTCAGAGCTTGATGTCCTGTTGGTAGCTGAGGACTTGGTTCTGAAGGGGTGGTGTTCAATCCTCCTTCACCCCTTTCTATATCAGCTGAGCACTGAGGAAAAATCACCTCTGGTGAAAAATCACCCCACTCATGACAAAGAGCATCCCAACGTCCAGGCATGGCAGAGAAGCTTGAGGACAGGGAACTACTACAGTGACACAGACTGGCATGTAAAAATTCATGGTTAAATACCTCTGTATTCAGGTTAAATACCTCTGTATTTAACACCCTGAATTCCTCTTTTCTTTATCTCCTCTCAGTTCCTGTGGTTTTACTGCAGTGATCAGTGGGTATGCAAATGTGAATGAGCTAGTTACTTGTGAGGGGAGCTGTTTGAGTCTTCCATTTGCTTTTCCTTTATTCATTTAGCTGTTTACACAGATTGTATCTGGGCACCAAGAGTGCTGTAACCAGGCAATTATATCAGTGACTTGTGTAGACACAGATTCTTTTTGTATGGTGATGCTCTGGGTTTAAACTTTGTGTTCATTAACTCAGAAATTCCTGTTAAAAATGGGGTCTTATTTATGATGAAATTAGAACAAAAGGAACCTTTTGCCATCTTTTATAGTGATTTTAGAAGTTGTTTGTGGAACAGTACTTTCTAGAAAATACACATAAATATCCTTATGATTTCAATTTCTTGTTGCATCCCAGTATTCTCAAGATGTTATGAGCTAACCTCTAGGACCAGATTTGATAAGGTGTGAGTGGAAATGATCATGAAAATTGCCCTGGGGTTTTCCTGGTATTTCTGGAAGCATGCACTGCAAGATGCATGGGAAAATCATCATTGTTAGGAACTGATCAGCTTCAGAGTTTCTTACGGCAGCTTTCAGCCAGATGCCAGAAACTCCTGCAAATCACTGCTGGCTTTCTGCTGTTAAAAGTCTGCCTGAATGAAGAGATGAGTAATTACAAGAGCGTTGTAAGTAAGTGAAGGGCCTAGCTGGAGGAAAAAGTCAAAGTAGCAAAAATTGCTGATAAAGAAATGGGGGATTTCATCAAGGGATCTATTTGTCCCCTGTAAATTGAGCTCTAACAGAGAGCACCTGCTTAGGTCATCCTTTAGGAGCTGCTATGGGGACTGATCCAGCATTCCTGCCCTACCAGTGGGATACACCCACTCTGCTCCGGTGGATTGCAGGGTTCTGGAGGGTTTACAGAAGAACAATTGTTATCTTAGATCTGGGAATAGCTGTCGTGACCAGAGACACCTCTGACTCACTGGTAACTACTGGATATCAAATTTGGGAAAGGGTTCTTAAAAAGAACCGTGGAAGTTTTCAGAGCCCCATGTCAAATGAGAGTTATTTCTGACATTTCAGTTGGTTAAAATGTGTTTGGTTGCACCCAAATACCCAAAACTTTTGGAAGGGAGAATAAGGTACATTACAGAAGAGGGTTAGGTTAAATCTGGCATTACTCAGTGCAAAGACTGGGGTTGAGGGTGCAGTGGGGCATAAATGTTTGAGATGTGGTGCACAGACTGTGGTCTCATTAAGAATCCCTCCTGCTGGTGTGCAGCCCCTCCTCAGATTTTTACAGCAAACCTGTAAAATAATAGGGGTGGGTTTTGGATGCCGTGGTTTGCTCTCATTTAAAGTGCCTGTTTTGATTAGTATTGTTTTTTTCTCGTGAAGGAGCATAAATGGACATTGAGTTAAACAAAACTGGGTTGTATTAAATCAACCATAAAGGCAACCATCAGGTCTCAAAATCCTCAAGAAGATTCTTCTTCTGTTGTCCCCCAGGATGCTTACAAATGATGCAGTGCCACTTCACTTCTTACAAATGCCTGCCCAGCTGAACCAGGAACAGCCCCGTGTTCCTGGCAAAGCAGTGATTTTGCACCAAGAGCAGGCTTTAGTAATTAGCATTTGGCTGCTAGTTACCATCTTTTGCACTCAGAAGCTTCCAGATTGGGGGGGGGGGGGGGGGGGAAGTTGTAGATTTTGTGAAGTCACTAATGCCTCTCTGTGCTGCCAGCAGATGTTGATGAGTGCACATCAAACCCCTGCTCCAATGGGGACTGTGTCAACACACCTGGTTCCTATTACTGCAAGTGCCACGCAGGTTTCCAGAGAACTCCCACCAAGCAAGCCTGCATCGGTAAGAAACTGCTCCGTGGCTGCTGGCATTGCAGGTGTTCTGAGCCCTTGCACCAGACTCCGTCTGAATTTGGATTTGAAAGATAGGAGTGCAATTTCAGTACATCCCAGTGTTAAATCAGTTCTAGATTTGGGCTGCCACCTCATTTGTTTTGTTGTCGTTTTTTAATATTTATCCATTATTCTGGAATATCCATTCAGGGAATTTCCCAGGCAAGAGTTCTAAAAAAAAAAAAATTTAAAAATTGAATGACAGGTGCTTTTTTGTGTATGCATGCAGATGAAAGTATTAATCATATTTTAAAAGTATTCATGAAGAAGTTGCAAAGCTTCACAAAAGGTAGCATTTGCTGTACGTGTCTGTAAAAACATTATTTTTCCCTGATGCAAGGAGACTAAAATTTTAACTTACTTTTGAACTTTTTTCTAAGTAATGTTTGAGTGACATGCCAGTATTTTTCAAAGCACTAATTGCCTCTGAATGCATTTTTATCTTAACTGTAGTTCTCTGTTTGTGTAGGATTTCATTTGTTTGGCTTGGTTTGTTTTTTCTTCCCCTTAGATATCGATGAGTGTGTTCAGAATGGTGTTCTTTGTAAAAATGGGAGGTGTGTGAACACTGAGGGAAGCTTCCAGTGCATTTGCAATGCTGGGTTTGAGCTGACTGCAAACAGAAGAAACTGTGTGGGTAAGGACCTTTCTAAAGAATGGGGCAGGCATTAGCTTGGTGGTTCTAGAAATTGTGCTTCATACTAGAGCTGAGGATCACTAAAGATTACCTTTTTTGAAATACTGTGAACTTACAGGCCTTTGATTCAAATAGTTATTGTACAGAACCATATGATCTCAAAGAAAATTTGAGATAATTTTTGTTTTTGAAGCTGCACCTCTCCTCAAGAGTCCTAAGAATAATGTTTTTCCATAAACCTTCACAGCAAATGATCCATAAATCAGCATTGCTGAAGAAAACACCTGTTTTTAAATTTGGCTGCACGGTGTCAAGAAAAACCCTAGCTAGATGAACAACAAGCTCAATTCTCTCAGGCAATGGAAACTATTTATCCTCTCATGTATGAAAGAAAGATGCACCCTGTCCTTTCATATACAGCCTGCTGAAATATGCAAAGCAACTGATCAGAACATGAAAAAAAAATGGCTGCTTTTTATGTGGAGTGAAAACTCTTGAGATACTTTACCACAGTTATGATCAGAAATTAATCTTCAAGTGAAGGAATATGCCACACCTGTCCTGACTGATTATTTTCACTGTGTTGTCTTCTGGAGGGTGAGAAACTAAAATCAGTTTTCTTTGCAATGTTTTGTAGACCACGATGAGTGTGCCACCACAAACATGTGCCTGAATGGGATGTGCATAAATGAGGATGGGAGTTTTAAATGCATCTGTAAACCAGGATTTGTCCTGGCTCCAGATGGACGTTACTGTACTGGTATGTGAAATTTGGGGGGGATACTGATGGAAAATGGCTTTTCCTGTCTGTTCATCCCTGCAAGAATGGCAGTCTGGTAACATGGATTGATTCAAAGCCACATAACACCTTGCTGCTCACTAAAGTAGATTTCTTTAGCTGCCTGCAAACAGATCTGTAATTTACTGAAAGAAGTACTTAATAGTGTTAGGAAAGCCACAGTGATCAATAAATTAGCTTCTGAAAAATATTGAAGCATTGTAAATACATAAAAATATTCAAGCCTTTTGTGAAATGGTAAAGTGAGCAGCAGTATGGTTTAACTTCTGAAAAATATTGAAGCATTGTAAATACATAAAAATATTCAAGCCTTTTGTGAAATGGTAAAGTGAGCAGCAGTATGGTAAATTTAAGAGGTTTGAAAGATTTTACATTGATGAGCCCCACCCACACACACATATTTTCCACATCATTTTTCTAATAATTCAGAGCGCATAGCACTTGAGCCATTTTACGGGTCACACAGCATTGTAAACTTCTTAAAGTGCAATCACTAAAAACTTCTATTAAACATTTTAAGAATACAGTCTGATTTAGCGCCAGTTTCAGCAAACTAATTGAAAATACCTGTTGCTGCCCACATAGGTGTGTTTGGACTTAAGCCACTTCTAGTAAATAATCTAAGTTGTTAGTCTTCTGATTTGAATTTTAACCATTTCTACAGTTGTGCTTTTCTTAATAACATGCAGTTGTGCTTAGAAATTGATGACCCCTTAAAAGTTCTTTGAAATTAAAATTAACCATCATAAGGATATTTTGTGTCTGGTGCTCTTTAGCCATACTTGAAAGCAAAATTAAAATATGGGATGGACAAAGGGGAAAATTTATCATTGATTTTGCTTAATGTAGAATATGAAGTACCTCTAATCCTAAAGTTCTTCTGCATGTTTTGGGGTTATTTTATTTTTTTGTGCAGCTGGAATTTTGATTATTCCAAGATTAAATTTTTATTAGAAATAGAACAAAGATGCTGTTATCTATTATCATAAAGTAATTTGATAATGTTCTGAAACTATTAAGCTGTAATCTTGCTTAAAAACAGATTGATTGCTGAAGTGTCTTGCCTCCTCTTAGATATTGATGAATGCCAGACATCAGGAATTTGCATGAATGGCCACTGCATAAATACTGAAGGCTCATTTCGGTGTGATTGTCCACCTGGCTTGGTTGTTGGAGTTGATGGTCGTGTGTGTGTAGGTAAATCAGTTTTATTCTTTTCTCTTCATGGAAAAACGAGTGGAATTATCAGGTTAATTAATTATCAAATGCATCAAATTATTTCCTTCTAAATAATGTTGACATCAAACCACAAACAAGATGCAATCCCATAAACCTGTTGTTAAAAGACAAGAAATTAATTTTCTCTCTCCAATGAGGCAGTACCTCTTGTTTACCTGTTACTCATATAAATGTAAGCCTAAAGTGCCTGCTCTGCCTGGCATCTTCTTTTGGTTTTGAGACATACCCTTTCTAGTCTGATGAAAAATAGTATTTTGCCATGTAATCAGCCTCTTGTCCTCTCAAATGGTACTGGTTGGAATTTCAGAGATTGTTTACTGAGCTCTGCTAGGAGCTCTAGCATATCTCCAGGAAGCTCGTGGGACAAAAAATAGATAATTTTCAAGCTGATGAATTAAATAAGTATAGAAAGCAAGAAGTATTCAATCCCTTCTTCTGTGCTGATTGCTGGTGAGGAGGGAGGAGAGGAATAAATATTTGACAGGGATTTCTGAGGGTTATGATACTGTGTGTACTTTGCAAAGTTCCTTGATTTAATCCACAGGATTTTCCCTGTGTGTCTCAGAACATCAATTCTATATCCCCAAAATGTTTCCTTCCCCAGCTCCTGCATGTGTCTGTCATCAGGCACGTTACTGAACAGAGACTCCACAAGAATCATATTTATTAATGGGTTAATTAACAATTAATGACTGTTCTTGCTGATGGACTTACGGATGTTGTATCTGCCTTTGTCTTACCAGCATATTTCCAGGTAAAGGAAAACCAGCATCACAGTGCTTTGGAGGTTCTCACACCTCAGGGATGGGACATACCAAACCCTCATGTTGGTCATTTCAGATAACATTTCAGATGGTGCTAAAGTTCAAAAGTCTTCAAAACAAAATCTAGGACAAGTGTTTCTACCAAGTGCCAGCACAAGCTAGCCCCTTCTGTTACCACTTCTGCTTTAAAAATGCATGATAAAAAATGAGGACTGTCTTAAAAACATAGGCTCAAATAAAGCCACAACACATTCTCAGTCTCTCAGTTGGAACACAAATTTTGTTGTTTTAAGTAAATTAAATGTTCTAGTAAGCAAAGCTGTACTGAAGGTTGAACCAACAAAAGCAAGTTGTGTTCCCTCCTGTGTGGTAGCTGAGTTGTTTTCTTCTGGTTTATTAAAAGTTTGGAGAAAAGCAGTGAGAAGTAAAACAATGAGAAGAGACCTGTAGTACTGTTTTAAATATTGGAATTTCACTGCTCAGTGGCACACCAACAAAAACAGATTTGAGTACAGGCTGTTCAGTACCTTTTTTGTGTTCCAAGTTGGCCTCATCTTTACCCCTGTCAGTGATACAGCTGCAAAGAATCAATACAGTACTCAATTTTCTGTGCTTTCATTTACCTAATGTTGCCACAGTGCTAGCAGCAAAAGGCTTGACAGGTTGGCCATCATCTGTGAACACCATTTATTTAGAAGTTACGTGTTACACAGCTTTAAGGCTTTCCATAAATGCTTACATTTTCAACAGGAAGTTCCCTTCACAGGACAAAAAAAATCTTAAAGCAGAATAATGATCTAGTTGGAAAATTCATTAAAAAAAGATGATGTAATTATTCCAGCCATAAAGTAACATAGCAAATTTCAAATAATGCATCACAAAATATCCTCACACATGACTTGAGAGCAGAATTTCCAAGCCAGTCCACTGTTCAGAATTGTGTATGTGTGTTTATATATATCCACATGCTGTATTAACTACAGGAATTCTGTGTCTGGCTATTCTATTCCATATATTGCATGACCTAAATAGTACTTTTCAGACATTCTGGCTGCTAGAAGATCATTGGTAGTTTGAAAATTAATAACTTAAATTGGAAATCTTGTAAGAACATTCCCACAAGTCTGCTAGGTAACCAGCGAGGAACATAAAATCTGAGAGCCCACAGTCCAGCTGCCCCCTCTTTCTCTGAGCTCTATTTTACTTCTAAATAATGACCTTGATCCTGGTGGGAGTGCACACAGAAAGGAAATGCTGTTTTACTTAGTATTTATAAGTACAGTTGAGTCAATCACAGAATGTTATACAAGCTTGAAAAAGGTACAGCACAGGGGAACAAATGCTTGGAAAAGGAACAGTTACAGAGTCATGGAACAGCTAGATAAATACTTGGAGCCAAACTTCCAATATTTGAATATTTGCAGGCTTTTTAGGTTTGGCTGTACTTCCAGCTGCAGCCCCATGCTTGGACACCTCAGCTGGCTCTGTGTGTGAGCGTGTATCACCTCAGAACTTGTGCTGAGCTGTGGCTCCAGCTTCACACAGTGTTGTTTGTTCTCTGCTGAGACACTTCTAATTACCTCTGCCCAGAGCCAGAGACATCCAGGACAGAGTAACCAAGCTTTGTATTACCCTGGTAATTTTTTTGAGCCAAATGGGTGTTTGTCATTTGTCCTTCTAAGGCTCCTGGGTGGGTGCAGTGACTTTCCCTGAGTGTGGGTCAGGCACTTGTGCACCTGATACTGACCACAGACGTGGTGATCATCATTTTTGTAGGTGTTGAAGTGCTACACTGCCAAATTTAAGAGTGTAGAAGTGCCATGCCGTGGGACGGAGTGGAGAGTCCCATAAACAGGTACAGCAGCAGCGATGCTAGTCTCTGGTCCAGGGCAAAAAATAAATTCTTGGTGCTCTGGAATGAGTGGCCAAAGCCTAATCAAACTAAACATGGGGAGAAGCAGAGGTTCATCAGTAAGTGCAGACTCAGAACTGTTGTGGAATGGAGAACTGAGCTTCGTGAGGTGCCTGCAGCAATTGAACCATCCACAAAGAGGTGCCTGTCCTCATTCTTGCTCGTAGCACAGCCCAAGGGGGACATTCTCCTTGTCCCACAGCTGCTGGGGGAGAGGCAGCTTGGTTCTTCATCCCTCACAGGCTTGGTGAATCACTGACACTGACAGTAGATCAGACTGTTTTCCTGTAACTAGGCATGACATTGTCCCCAGTTTCTCTGTGTCGCTTCTCTAAAAGCACTGGTGTGCCCTGAGAGCACTTGTTCTCTTGTGCAGAGCAGTTGCTCAGTACATCTGTAGCTTCCTTCAGCTACTTCCCATACTCCACATCTTTGAAAACCTTCCTCCAGAGTATTTCTTCCACACTTTCCAGTCTCCTGTCCCTCTGCAGTTTCCCTTGGTGCCATTTCCTTCCCTTGACTTGCTGCTCCATTCCCTCACAGGCACAACATAACTAGGGGGAAGCCTCCCCTTCTGTGACAGGGCAATGATTGAAGTCCCTTTGTTCATGGCAGAACTTGTGGGTGGCAACTGGACTTGTCTGAGATGGAGGGAAAGCATGTGATGCCACTAATTATTTTGCCAAGTAAACGAACAGAGATTTCTTGTGCAAAAGTCCTCGACTATTTTCAAGCATCATAATCTTTTCCCGATGTCAAGTGCAAGCAAGTTGTACTGGCTTCACCTAGATTCTTGGCAGGGGAAAAAAAACCTCTAAAATCTATGGAATATGTAGCTGTGCTCCAGAACTATGTGTTCCATGCGATACCAAAGGCAAGTGAAAACATTTATGTGCAGGCAGCACTGTTATACAGGAGCCAGCTTACAGCACTCAAAGGGCCGACAGAACGCATAAGGAATTGCCAGTTCTTATTTAGATTGGCGCTGGATATTCAATATTCACTGTAAAGCTTCTCATGCAACTTTCCTTTGTTGTTTTGGGGTCATACTTCAAGCAAGGAACTGTCTGGATTCCCTCAAACTCGTTTCAGTTTCTGAGTCCACTCAGGCTCGTGTCCAGGCCACAGTGCATGGTGGTTTTACTGGGGGACTGTCAAGCAGCATGAATTAAAGCTGTGTTCTGTTCTGGCCCATAAAGGTACCTGAAACAAAGAGTATTTCTGAGCTCCTGTAGAATTTTAGGAGTCAAAAGTAAAGGCTGATTATCTATATCCTGCTACAGTTCTCAGCTACACATTTTTAGAAGGACTGTCCAATTACATGCTTGTTCAAAGATCTCTAATACTATCCTGTAAGCAAACATGGGGAAAAGCCTTCAAGTTTAGAAGGACCAAAACCAGAAAAGTACAATAAAACCCCAAAGAAATGTACACAAAGCAGTCTCAGACATTCTCATAGTTCTTGGATAAGGAGGGGAGATTAATATTCCTGTAAAGGTAAGTATTGAGGTATGTCTTGTAAGACATTTCTTGCATCTTACTGGCCAAGGCTGTCAAATTGATTTATGTGATTAAATCACCTGTAAGATTGGCAGTGTGTACATGGTGAATCTTAGACGTGTATGGTTGGCCTGTATAATTTTTCTGCTGTCTTTTTTTGGACTGGTTTTCAGGGTTGAAGAACCTTTCAGGTGTTCTGTGTTTTGTTTGTGTGACAAGTGGTGGTTTATGCAGCCCACCATTTCCAGGCCTCTCCCCAAGGATGGCACTTTAACTTCCAGAGTGTGTTTTTAATCACAAACCCCCTGAAGGTTCTTATAGTCTGGACAGTATCACTGCTTTCCTCACTGCCTAGTGTGTGTAAAATTTGCTAGATTGCTGTTCCCAGCTAGATTTTGGGGCCTCTTTGGTGTGCTAAACCAGCACTGGTGTCTGTTTATGTATAAACCTATTAAGATGGTCATGTCACGTAAATGCTTGTCTGAACAATCTGCTAAAATTGCACTTCTGTTCATGATTTTGTAAATACAGCTGGAGACCATGCTCCTCCTTCCAGAAGCTGGTATAATATCCCATATTATAATATAATATGTATATCTCAATATATATTTATATTATTTTGGGATATTATGGGTAATATGGGATATATGTTGGGATATATATATATATATATATATATATATATATATATCCTAATACACTATCCCATATTACCAGCCCTGTGCTGCTGATGGGTTATCCTACCTGAGGAACCATTCTGGAACTCAGAGATGTCTGTGGTACTTCCCAAAGGGAAGAATCAGCCACCCCATGCTGATCCAGGCTGTTCTGTGTTTCTTACTGGGACATTTGTTGATGGATTTACAGAGCTGCTTTGGGGTGTGGGCCTTTGCTGGGTCCTTTGGAATGCCTTTGAATGTGGTGACAAAACCCTAGTTTAGGTGGTTTGAAAGTGCTTTGGGGAAAGCTCCAGGAGGCAGCCACGCTGAGAATCGGCCTTGGTCTCATCAGGATTTTTAAGGCAGTGCAGATGTAGCCAGTGTGGCCTTTTTATTGACCAAAAATAAGGGATAATATGCATACATTTAATTTTCAGCCTAAGGAAATGATTATTTCTCCCCTTGTCCTTTATCTCTAGATACTCACGTGCGGAGCACATGCTATGGGGGCATCAGGAAAGGGCTGTGTGTCCGTCCCTTCCCTGGGGCTGTGACAAAGTCTGAATGCTGCTGTGCCAACCCTGACTATGGCTTTGGAGAGCCGTGCCATCCCTGCCCTGCTAAAAACTCAGGTACAAGTTTTGTGTTTCCTTGAGTGCTGCAGTGAACATACAGACTTTAAACAAAATTGTTGAAATCGCATTGTTGGTTTTTATTTCATGCCCGAAAGAAAAGTGAACAGGGTGAATTTGGGTTCCTGAATTAAATGTTTGCTCTAAGTAATAACTGTTGCAAGAGAATAAGCAGAATTCTTCAATGAATCTGTAAATTTCCTGCTCCAGTCAATCCAGCTTAAAAGAGCAGCCCATATTATTTCTAGAAATATGTATTTCATTTTAAAAGAATCAATTCTTTAAGTAAACCTGGGAATTGATTAAAAACAAAATCTCTTGACTACAGAGCTGAGGTGGTGCATCTTGACAGAATTTCCATTTAGTATTAATAGTATAGCAGAAAACTATTAAGAAAAAAACAAGTAAAACTGACAGTGTGGTTAAAAGCAGTAACTTGAGAGGACAGTCGTGTCAAGATTGTAAAGAAATCACCTAAGTTTCTAACTCTGGTCATCTAAATATGGTTTTGTATGTATATATATATATAACCAAACATAAATATATATATATATATATATATATATATATATAAAGCCAAACTCCAAACTTATATTTTATTTATATATAAAATACAAAACCAAGCTTAGATGACCAGAGTTAAATAAATATAGATATTTATTTATTTACATATATATATATATATGAAAGTTCAGGATGAAGCACTTCCTTACATAGATTTAACTAACTTATCTATAAATGGTTATTTCATGTGAACGTTGGCATTTCATTAGTTACATGGTAGAAAAATTACTTTGGGAAAAAAAAAGTCATGTGGGTTTAGTTTAGAATGAAAGAAGGTGAAATACTGGAAATAACATTTTCTTTTCCCCAACATCTCCACCTCAACTGAGCAGCTGAGTTCCATGGCCTGTGTAGCAGTGGAATAGGTATTACTGTTGATGGAAGAGGTATGTTTTATATTTTTTTTAACATATACGATTGTCCTGGTTTAGTCCTTAGATTGTCCTTAGTTTAGGGCAAATTTTGGGAGGAAATTTCTGAAGTATTTGTTTCTAGAAGGCAGATTTAAGTGGCCCTTTCCCCAGGAAGTTCAGGAGGTAAATTTCTTTCAAGAAAAGTGGGCAAAATTTTTTATTTAACAACATTTTGTGGTTAACATTAAGATGTTGTTACATTGAAATTTTAACAACTGATTAATGATTTAATAATTCAGCATCATAAAGTCACCCCAGGACAATGATTCAAAGTTTTTAAAAAAAAATCCTCAGAATTATTTTTTTGATAACATACTAGAGTGGAGTTTTAACTTCAAGATGATTATGTTAATTTTAGTATTTTAATTCTCGGACTACAAATGTTGTAGTTGTTGTAAATGTTGTCTGGAGAAAAGGGTGGAATTAATTCTCTAGAACAGTGGATTTTGCCTGACCCTCTCAAGAAAAAAAAGTAATCTGTTTCAGAGTTCTGACCTACAATTTTTTTTTTTTGAGATCAGAAATTTTTTCAGATGAGACATCAAACAGTTCTCTCTCATCTGACAGGAGTCACTTGCATTTGCAGTTGATTTTCAGTCAGCTGGGATAGTAATAGAGCAGTTTTTCACTCCAGATTCAGTGTTCACTCATGGACCGTTTCCATGGACAGACTGTATCTCTGTAGAGGTAAAAGTTGGAAGGGAGCTTAACTGAAAAAAACATACCCTTATGAAAAAAAGTCCTGAAACTGACCACTGAACTGTAAAGCTCCACGTCCTTTTCCTAGTACCACAGAGACAGGAATTTTCAGAAACAATGGCTGAGCCAGGTCTGAAGTAGGGGCAAAGCATGCTGCAGCTGCCAGACAAGTAAAATGGGTTGAAGAAGGAATAGGAGGATATAGGAACATAAAATTTATTGCTAGGTATTTGTCTGGTGTGTTAATAATTATCCTTGTCAGCATTAAAGCTCCTATTCTATACAGCAGAAACAGAAAAAGAGCTCCCATCATTACATTTAGCAATAGCCTAAAGAAATTTTAAAAATAGCACTTAAATAAAAGAAATTCTGGTTTTGTTCAGTACCGTAAGTATCTGCGTATTTTTTTCTTAACATGCTGTAAGCTTGTATGAGTGATGTGAAATCCATGGAATTTATGAATTCTCTCAGTTCACTTTTCGCTGAATTATATAGGGTCCATTGAAGAATCTCTAAATCTCAGAGCAGTAATGTCAGCATTCATTAATACTTAAAACAAGCAGCATCCTACCATAAGAATTTGCATGCAGCCTGGTGGAGAGGTTCACGCATCCTTTTGGACACATGGAAAATGCAATTTCTCACTCAAACATTGGAACAACTGCGCTGTCTACCAAGTGCATGACAAAGATCATTCTTGTCTCAGCTGTAGTTCTCTTTTGTTCAGGTTTCCAGAGCAAACACAGGGTTTTCTGTGCCTCTTGTACAGCAGCATTGCAGCCAATTTTCATGCTTCTGCTCCTGTCACTGCCTACACACTCCTTGTGTGGCTTGTCCTCAAGATCCAGACATGTCTAGTGAGCTACAGAATCCATTTTGCTCTAAAGAAAATACAAATTTGAAGTGGCATGCCAAATCGTATTTTCTTACAAAGTTTTTTGGGCGTCTCGTAGCATTGAGTTTTATCCGGGGTAGCATGGTTTTTTCCAAATGCATATGTGATTAAATGTATTAAATCAGTACCTAAACTGCACTGTGATTAAAGAGGAAATGTTCTTTACAAAAAGTTGGGCCCTACAAGTATAAAACAAGCCTTTCTTGAAGTCACAGCTATGCCAGCACCCTTTCTTTCCAGGGTTTGGGAAAGGGGCTATTTAAAGTAATGGGCTTACCATATGAGAAGAAGGAAAATATTGAAAAACTCTCTTTTCCTCAGAGGCAAGAAGCATTAAAATTAGTCTGTTCCTCTTCTTGCAGTTCATATGAATATTTTGGACTTTTCCAACTACAGCAGAAATTTTATATGGAACTGTAAATTCAGGGTATATAACTCATCCATCATCCTGTCCTGTCTGTCTGAGAAAAAAAGTTAAATTTCCAGCAAGTACTTGCAGGACTCAATTTGCTGTAGTTTTGACCTATGTTTTACTTATGTATTAGGAAAATTTATGTGTCAACTAGTAATTTATAACTTCTTACCTAGATCCCTAAACTAGAGGCACTGGGTCCACAGACTGGGTATTTTGCATCAAGCTTTTTGTTACAAGCATGTAGTTCCCTGTCAGTTTAGGTTGGAAAGGATATCTGGAGATGATCCAACTTAACCTTCTGCTCAGAGCAAGGGTATATTCAAAGTTAAACCATTTCTCAAAGCCTTGCCTGGGGGAATTTGGAAAATCTCCAAGGACAGAGTTCCTACAGCCTCTTTGGGCAGCTTCCTCCACTGCTTAGCCACACTCAAGGTGAAGAATTGTTTTCCTGGTGTTTAATTTAAATTTCCACTGTTGCATCTTGCAAGTGTGCACCTCAAAGAGGTGGCTCCATCTTGTTTGTAATCATCTGTTAAAATCAGGCTAACACTGTTAGGGGTCCCTCTGATATTCCCTCTTTTCAGCTGACCAAATCCAGTCCCTTCAGCCTCTTCTTGCACCTCAGGCACTGATGCTGCTGAGGGAATTTAGCCACACTGACATGAGCTGAGTGTAGTCCAGGAGACACTTGGAGCACTCTGAGGGGAAATTTTCTTAATCCAGGTGATACTTTAAACAGAGCAGAGGCACTACTGCACCTGTGATTATCAGCACAGATGAAATGATGAGTAATGAATTAATTAGTGATGTCCATACTGGTGGCAGCCTGAACTGCACTGGTCATGCCCTGTTGGAACTCATGCTGAGTTGAGGGGTGTGGGCCAGGTGGAGAGTAAAGAGAGCACCCTGAATTTCATGAGCTTCCAGTTGCTTAAGGCATCCCAAGTGAATGGGATTCCCTGGAAACTGCCCTCAGGTTTGTAGGAGCAGAACAGAGCTTTGAGGATGTTTTCATGAGATCGCAAGAGCTCTCAGTTCACGCATAAGAAATCAGGCAAAGAAGGGAAAGACCAGCGTGGCTGCGTAAGGATCAAACTGGAGTGTGAGAAGGAAATGCAGTGTCAGGGGAGCCAGGGAGGAATGCTGTGAGGAGGAATGCTGTGAGGAGCAGAGGAAAGCTGCCCAGGTGTTTAGGCATGGGACTGGGAAAGCTGGAGCACTCTGGGGCTGAGTTTAGCAAAGAGTACCAAGAGTACGACAGGCGTCTGCAGGTGCATGGGAGGCTTGAGGAGTGGGCCCATGTAAAGTGGCCCAAAACTGGAGGCGGTGTTCCAGGTTTGGCCCTCTAGTATCAAATAAAGGAGAATAATCACCTCTTTCAGCCTTTGGGCTGCACCTGTGCTGTGCCTTGGCTCTGACTGGGAGCCCCAGCAGGCAGGCAGTCAGGTGTTGCCCACACCTCTCACAGGAGCAGGTTTGTGGTACCTGGCAGTGCCTGACTGTCCTGTGTTGCTGTGCTGATGCAGATATTAACGAGTGTGCTTTGGATCCTGATATTTGCTCCAATGGGATTTGTGAAAACCTGCGTGGCAGCTATCGCTGTAACTGCAACAGTGGCTACCAGCCTGACCCTGCTGGAACCAATTGTGTGGGTAAGTTTTGGTTGGTTTTTTTTATTGTGCATTAATTATTTATCATTTCGTTGATGCTGGTTTGACCTGACAGGATGTAGGTTGCAAGGCATCTGCTTCTTCAAGCTACAATAAAAATGCAAAAAACTTGGAATTACGCTTTTCTCAATCTCTGCATAATTTTTATTCTTACTGTATATTTTGTATACTGTATATTTTACTGTGTTGCTGTTTGGGAGGTAACATTGCAGGTTTCACTCTCCATCTAACTAATTTTGCTATTCATGACCATACATGAAATCCAGTGGGTTTTTGTTTTTTTCTTTTGGAAATTCTTACATCCAGAAAAAGTGTGTTACACCACAAGTGCGCTGTACGATCATGTTGCTTATAGCCTTGTAATTTTAAGCAGAAAGGCAAAATTTGTTTAAACTAAAAGCTAATAGAAATCTCTCAGGAACCATCAGATGTCCAAAGTATTGTCCTTAAGTACTGTGTTTATTTTGGTAAATTATTGCTTTCTGCACTTAAAGATTTACTGACCTGTCTGCTGGCAAAACTCCAGTTTTGCTGGGGAAAACCTGGTCTATAGCTGCAGTATAGTTTTCATATCAAACATTCCTTCCTGGTGATGCAAAGGAAACACAAAGTAAAGAAAGTGTCTCCTTTCATCTGCTTGAATAAAGGAACTTTACATCTAGTCACTTCCTAAAGCCCTAAATATGACCTTCTGGCAGGAAAAGCACTGGTGTTTTTATTTTTAAAATTCTTCATGTATTCATTCTCCAAGTGGATTTTATTGGAAGGGGTTTTATTTAGCTAGTTACTCTTGGGATTAGGTAAGTGCTAGTATAATCTATGTATTTACTTAACTTAAAGATAAAGCTGACTGAATGTGAGGATGTGTTTATTCTTGGATAGAATTTTTCCATAAAAGAATTTAAGTATGAACACTCAGATAAAAAGTTGAAAGGTTATAATTAATGGCACAATTTATGAGATGCCAGGAAATAAAAATGGTCATCAGTCAGAATGCAGACAGAATTTTTGTCAGGTCTGAGTGGGTTTAAAGCATGAGCTGCATTGTTCAGTGTTTTTACAGAGCTTATCCCAACAGATTACAGTCCAAATCTGAAGTTATTGTGTGAGATTCTAATGAAATCTGAAGTTATTCTGTGAGATTCTAATGAAATAATGCATTCATCACACTGCACAGTTTGGGCTAAAGCATTGTATGACAACAAGCTCAGAAACGCTCTTGAAAATGTCAGTTTACAAATTTGTCCTCCTTTCCTTTGTTGAAATCAGATGAAGTTAGATTAAGGACAGGTTAGGAAAGAAGAGATTTTTTTTTTAATTTATGGCTGCCAGACTTAAATCTTGGATTCAATATCTGGGGAAATGTAGGCTTTTTTGTCTGAATCCTACAGGAATAAGCACACCTTGGAAAATCTGAAGACGTTGGGGAAACCAAAATTCACCAGATTGTAGTTATATTGCATTCTCACTTTTCTTCTCTATTTTTACACTTAAAAACTCTCTAAAAATCTGTTTGATGGAAGACTTCACTTGCAGTATGAGGTTTGGGAAATCAAGCAGTCAATAAAGAGGAGACAACCTGAAGCAGGATAAAATGTCATGTTTATCCTGACTTATCAATATTCTTTATATAAACATAGGTTATTTTGACATGTGATGGCCATTAAAGCAGTAGGCTTAAAATTATATTTTTTTCTTCTTTCATAGAACAAGTAGTAGGGCAGTGAGGAAGACACATTACATTTTATTAGAATTATTTTCAGTTGGTTTAAAGGGAGTTCAGGGAATTATGTTACTATACCTAGTCAATGTACTTGATATCCTGGTCTTAATCCTGTTTGTTTTTAAATTCAGTGTTCCTCTGGAGGGGAGGTGTATGTGTACTCTTGAGATGGCTGCCATGCATGAACCATACAGGACAGATTTCAATCCACTTCATTGATAACAAAAACAATTTTAGCCTATAAAAGAGAGTTAGAAGAGAGTGACAGTGTTTGCAGGGGTCTTAGGATGGGGGAAGAGATGAGGATCTCACTCCATGTTTCAGAAGGGTTGATTTATTATTTTATGATATGTATTACATTAAAGCTATACTAAAAGAATAGAAGAAAGGATTTCATCAGAAGGCTGGCTGAGAATAGAATAGCAAATAATGAATAACAAAGGCTCTGTCTTGGACAGAGAGTCCAAGCCAGCTGACTGTGATTGGCCATTAATTAGAAACAACCACATGAGTCCAATCACAGATGCACCTGTTGCATTCCACAGCAGCAGATAACCACTGTTTGCATTTTGTTCCTGAGGTCTCTCAGCTTCTCAGGAGGAAAAATCCTAAGGAAAGGATTTTTCATAAAAGATGTCTGTGGCAGAACAGTAATTAACACACTGCTGTTTCTGTGTTTAAATAAAAGAAATAATTAAAATACTGCTTTCAGAGCAAATAAACCTCCATTAGTTTATATGGTGTGGTCATAGAAATGACAAAGATCATTGTCATTTGACCAAGGTCAAGGTCATTGACCAAACTCAAATGAACAGGGTCATTGCAGGAAAACACAGTTATTCCTTTAAACCTAACCGTGAACTAATTTTTGTGTTTGCTAGTGGAAAGAACAAAACAACTTTAAAGGCAGAGCAGAAATCTTTGCAGCAGAAGCCTGAAAGTGAGTGAGAGCTTTGCAGGTCAGAGCTGTCACTCTCGGTGATGGTGTGTGTGTGTGTGTCCCTGCAGACATTGACGAGTGCTCTGTGAACGGGCTGCTGTGCGACAACGGGCTCTGCCGCAACACCCCGGGCAGCTACAGCTGCTCCTGCCCCCGGGGCTACCTGTTCAGCGCCGAGACAGACACCTGTGAAGGTGAGCAGCCTGCACCTCCTGCCACGCCTGTCGTGCATTCTGCCACGCCGCAGCGAAACCGGCGCCGGAGTGGTGGCAGATACCAGAGGAAAAGAGAGAGCTGTGATGTTGCATAAATTTTCACATTTCCTCTTTTTATTTCCCTGCTTTTTAGTGTGTTTGGTGTTGCTGTTGAATTTCTTTCAAAGTAATAATTTAATTTGATGCGATAATGTTTTCCTTTGCTTAGCTACAACATTTTTAACCTACAATACGTGGTTGCCTGTGATCACATAGCAGGAGCACCACATCTGCCATTTGGGGAAGTGCATCTGTCTTGATCACAGAGTCTCCTTTTTCTTTTCTCCCTTCTTCTCTCCCTTCAGTCTGGGGTGATAGTTAATTCTAGATCAATCCTATTATCTGTGATGAATTCCAGGACCTGGGTATTACTGCCCAGTAGTACTAAAACTGTCCTTCATTTTTTCAGTACAATCAAAATTGCTTTCTTCATAAATAGAAACATTTATAAATACTGATATTTATATATAGTAATATTTAAAAATAATCTTTCTAAATAGTAATATTGCTATTAGTGTTAGTTAGTACTTTAATGTTAGTTAATACATTACTACAGATGTTAAAGCAGCAAAAATGTCGTATAGCAGAAACCAATGAGCAATTTTAGTTACTAAATTTACTGTACCAAAAAAAGTAAAATTGGAAGTGTTAGCTTATGTGCTAACTCTTAATTAGGATTAGAAGTTGAGAACAATTTTTCTGGTCTTCTCCTTTTTGTTTAGTTCCACAGTAAATCTCAGTATTTGTAATCATTAGGAAGTTTTTATAGTAAATGGTTTTGCATTTCTTTGAGTGATGGGGAAGCTGTAATTCTTTGTTGCAAAACACTTGTTATGTGAACCAGTGTAATCCTCCAGATTTTTCTGAAATGGTGGAAGATTTTACTGTCCTCAGCTCATTATTATTGATGAGGTAGAAGTTACTGCCATACAGCTAAGGAAACACATAGAAAGGAAAGTGGCAAGGTTTTAAATTCTGGCAGTATAAAATCATTCACATGTTCCATACAAAACGTCTTCACCCCTTCTATGCAAAAGAAATTGCATTCCTTTATATTTTAATACATGTGGGTTTCAGAGGACACCTTTAGAAGTCAGTTCTTGCTCCTTTTGCATGTTACAGATTGGTGCCACTTGTTCAGAGTGGGGCTTTTCTTGTGCCAGCCCTCGTGGATTTACAAGACTTTCTGTGCCAAGCTGTCTCAGTGCCTACCTGCCCACAGTGCTCAGGAATTTATTCTGCAGGGTTTCTCTCTGTGATTCGTGTCTGTGCACTGCAAGATTTCTGTCTGAAAACAGTGTACTGTGTGCCCTTAATGCACATGTTTCTTGAGGAATCTTCCAGACAGAGAAACTGGTGTGGTGTGGTGAGGGGAGGTGCTCACTACCAAGAACTTCAGAGCATAAAACACTGATCTGAAGCTGGGTGGGTGAGCAGCCAGAATGCAGACAGCCCAGCCAGTCCAGTCCTGTTGAAATAAAACGTATCTGCATTTTCAAACAGTAAACTTGGATTTATTTCTTAATGGTAATGGTACTATTATTGCTAATACATCTTGAGTCTTGTCCTTGGATTGATGTCTAAATTTAGCCAATGAGGTAAAAAAGCTGGTCAGGAAGGGTTTTGTGTAAAAGTGTCTGTGAAAATATTTGATGTTGCGTTTTTACTCACGTTGGCTAGGCAGTGGTAATGCTGGGTTGGCAGCAGAGAAGGAAATTACTCTCTGCCCAAATCCTCTTTCTCATAATTCGTTTTGGAGTTGTAAGTTCACTGGTTGTAAAAACCTGCTGTAGTCAGGAGCTCTGCGTTGAGCACTGAAAATGCTCTGATGCTTATTAGTCACCAAGAAATTGTTAATATGAATCTCATCAGCAACTCGGAAGAAACAACAAAACTCTTGTTTTCTTTGTAGTTCAATTGAAATGTTATCAGTTTGTTGCACGGAGTAGGAGATTTGTTTGAGGCACCAGAGTCTGTGAAAGTTGAGATTTTTATGACAAGCTCCATGGTTTAGTTTGTGTTTCCAGTGACATAACTAGTTAAATGTAAACCAGATGTGCTTTGAAGTTCATTTCCAGGAATGTACAGTGGACTGTTTCAACTTTTCTTTCTCTGACGTTTACAATGTACACTCACTTCACTTAAGAGAAAAAAAATTTAAAACACACCTCAATAAATATCTTCATACATAGCATGTACATACAAAATAGTGTACATAGCATTTCTTCATACAAAATAGTGTTAAAATCCATTTGGTTTGTTGCTTGCTCAAATTTAAAAAAAATTAAAAATTACCATTTAGTATTGTCATGAGAAGCTGTAGGGAAACAATTTTCGGAGTTTGTTTACATTGTGCATGGTATACTTTTTCACTTGATTCAGCAGTGCACTTAATATCATCTTTTAATTTTATTTTTCTTTCCTGGATAGCAATTTTGAGATGTAGTCAATGCACTATTCTCAGCCTATTGCTATCGAAATTTATTTGGCTTGGGGTTTTGTTTCTTTTTTTTTCTTCTTACTTAGCATAGTGCTAAAGTATATCAAATGCAGAAGGGCCTGGAGCATGGCTCATGAAGCCAAGAGAGCTGACTCTACTCTTCAAAAGGTGATGAAAGGTTTTGTCTCTCTATCTCCACTTACTCCCTTCTTTGGTTGTAGTTTCAGGGACATTGGCTTCCAGGTGTGGCCCTCAATTATTTTTGTCAGATTTTCGTTTAAACTCTGAAAATTTGAAACAAAAAGATGTCTTAGAAGAAAATTGGTTGTAATCCTGCCTTGCTTAATGCCAGGGAAAATCAAAGGTAGGCATGATGACCTCATATTACTCCCATAAATGTGAAGCAGTTCACCTTCCCTGTATCTTCTTGAAGCGATGATTTGGACAGTGACACCTGTCTGCTTTTCACTTTGTCTTGCACATTGGTTGTGTCTGTGCAAACCTCTGTGTGAGGGCAGCTGAAGCTCTTAAAGCAGTGTGACACCTCACATGAAAATCACCCATTTTCAGCTTTAAGTACCTTCACAGATGATGCCTGGTCCCTCGTGGAAATTTCTCTACAGTTACAACTTATTTAAAGAAGGGAGTAACACTTGTGATTGTTTGGATGGAGAATACATCACTTCTGTTTTGTTAGTTTGTCCTGTCTTTTCAATTTTTTCTCACTTTTTTTTAGAGCTAGACAAACTTCTGAAAGCAAGATGGCAGAGGGAGAGGGAGCAAAAGTGTCCTTATCCCAGACCATTTATATTCATAGGATTATTTGACATAAAATAGATACTTAGATTGCTTTTTTTTTCCTGAGTCAGAGTGATTTATGATTTTCAGAACCACTTTGGTTTCTCTGCAAAAGCAGGAGAGAACACTCTCCACCAGCAGGTATTGCTGGCTGGGGGAACCCAAAGAGTGGGAAGCAACAGAGGCAGGCAGTATTCCTGGGTACTAAAAATTGAGGTAATAGAGTATAAAATATATCCACAGGGAGTAGAAGGCCTTGGTGCAGAGCAGATAATTGCTGGTGAGGACTCCAAATTGCCAGCTTGGATGCAGAGGGACTTGGAGCTTTTTCTGTCAGAATTAACAATGAGGCACATTGTCCTGACCTGATAAAGCCTCTTAGATCTTGCATCCCTGTATCTGTGTAGGATTAATCTGGAAAATGGGCAATCCACAGTTTAAAATCAGGCTTCAGAAACATAAAGCTCAGTTGTTGGTCAGAAAGTTGGTGACAGCCAAGTCCTGTTTGCTCTTTGTAGATAAGTCCATTAAGTAAAAGATATGTGAAAGCTGGCTTTTAAATTAAGTGCTTGCTTTTGGCATGAAAAGAGATAACACAGTTTCCAAAGTGTACTGATTCTGGGCATTTTTATCTCTCTCTCTTGCTTTCTGTTGTGGTTTTTTTTTTAATTAATACATTCATATTATTATATATGTTTAAATACCTGTTGCTTCCTTCACCATGCACATCTCTGGTGAAAGGAAGGCTTGATGCATCATAACAAAATAGCAAATTGTATCTCTTAGAAAACTTTAAAAAAAATACAGAGGGCATTTCAGTTTGTCTTGAAAATGATCTCTTCATGCTGCTAATATCTCTAGTGCTTAGTTAGATACTACATTAGGTTGTAATTAATTTAAATTAAGATGGTTTAATTTATAGATATCACAAGATATTGCTGAAGCACTGCTAGCAAATATAAGCAAGCACTAAACATTTTTAACTTCAAGCCTGCCAAAGGGAACTGGTTGGATTAGAATGCATGGCTTGATTCAGGATGCATATAAAAAAAATCAGATTAGTTGAGTTGAGAGGGAAATGGTGGATATGCATCAACAGTCTTCTTGGAGAGAATGTGTATTGTTTCAACCTTAAAACTGATTCCACTTAAAAGAAAAACATCAGCAAATAATGCTGTCTGCAGGGGTCCTATTCTTGCATGTGAACAAACTTAAAAACCTCACAGGGATGATAAACAGGATTTTGGGGCTAAAGAGCAGTACCATTTACAGTATTCCAATTGCAACTGCTGTTTCTCCCGCATTTCCATAACTGGAGAATTGCACCCAGCATTGCGATCTTTTGCTTCTGACAGGGTTTTCTTAATTCTTCTCATGGGGCCATAAATGGCAGAAACAGTGAGGGCTTTGTTCGTTCTCTGCATGGTGTGGCTGGGAATGCATTTGCATTCTGTGAACAAAGAGTTGTGTTTTCTCACGGGACAGTTGTAATTGATGCTGGAGAACTTTATGGCCCATGCTGTTGGAAATTAATTGTCCTTGTAGAAAAGGGCCATTTAATAAACACCTCCAAAGTATGGGTACTTCAAAATACAGCCTACCTGTCTGTCCCTGTATCTCTTGATACAAAACTTCTGCGAGGAGAGGAGGGGCAAACACTTCAGGCAGTCTTGGCCCCTCACAGTCTACAACAGCATTTAGAGAATATAAATTACCGTGGAGTACTTCCCAGAGGCACTCTTTCGTCCTAATAATGCCTTTTGTTTCTGGATTACAGATATAAACGAATGTGAAAGCAGCCCATGTGTCAATGGAGCCTGCAGGAACAACCTTGGGTCGTTCCACTGTGAGTGTTCATCTGGCAGCAAGTTGGACCCTACAGGACTGATTTGTATTGGTGGGTGTTTCCTCCTTTCATTTTCCCTTTTTATTAAAAAAAACTTATATACAAATATAATTTTTTAAAATTTATATATATATACAGATACATGTTCTACATGTATCTAAAAATGTTAGTATCCTTTGAGGATTCTTTTGGAAAAAAAACCAGAATGCTGCAGAGGTTTTATTGGAGTAAGCAGCAACAGTTGTCTGCAGGGTGTCATTGCCATTGTCTTTGAAAGCCATTCATTAGTGTGGGTTTTTTTTTTTTTTTTTCCCCTTGGCTTTCTAAGAAAATTCAAAAGGGTTGTGGTCTGCTGTGCTTTGCAGGTGTTTATAAGCTGCCATTATTTCATATCATTTGTGTAGTATAACTGAAATTATTGTAAGATATGTGTGCTGCTCCAACTAGTAAATGGTCATTAATAAGTGGGTGTCGTTATTAAGTGGGTGATGCTAATCCTAAATGTTACTTTTGTTTTCTTATGGATTTGTTTGACATTTTTCATTTCTTGTCAGGATTTTCTTAAGGAGGAAAAATTAATGCAAAGACTCAAGCTCTTATTTAATTATGGTATTCTTCCATGCCTTAGTGTGTTTTTTAAGTGAATGTTACTTTTGTGCCTAAGCTTTCTCTTACATTTCCTTGTAGCGTACTGGCTGGTGAGGTTTATTATTGTTTTTCTGATTTTCATGTTGTGCTAATTTCTTGATATAACCATGCTAACATATGCTTGTTGTACCTCTTATTTTTAATCTTGTGTTCTTGCATCCAAAGGGGCCACATGTTCACAAGGAGCCCAATTATAACAATGTTCCGGATTTACTTTGCAAATGTTTTTTTTTTTTTTTTTTTGATTGTTTACAGTACGAGGTCCCATTTGGCCTAAAAAGCAGTGACAAATAACATAAAATATAAACAAAAAAATGAGCTGAGTAGTCAGATAAAAACTGAAGAATAGGATCCAGCTACACACTGAGAGCCTAATCATTAGTTTTTCATGTTAACAAAAACAGTCTCAGGAACCATGTTTTTCCACTAAAAGTGTGAATATGTTAAGACAGAAGGGTCAGAAGTAGAGCTGGTGCAAGGCATACAGATTTTTACTGCTAGAGCCCAGTTTTTCCACCTTGGCCAAAATTCCATTGGCATTGGAAGCAATGAGAGGAGGGCAGGCTGGGTTACTGAAAAATAAGTGAGGGGTTGGAGATTACAGATGACTTACTGTGTGGAAAAACTTAAAAGTGTTCTTATCAAATGTATGCCATTTTAAATCTCAAGCTGATTTTCCTCCATTACCCCTGTAGAGAAAAACTTGAATATATTTGTACTGTTTTTTTTTAGCTGATTGCTTCTGTCAGGCACTGCTGTGGCAACAGATACCTTAGTCCTAAATATAAATGAAGGGCTAAAATAATATTGAAGTTTAGGATTTTTTGTGTTCTGCACAGGAATGATCAAAATAAGGTAATGTTCGATTCTGACAAGTTTATTTTTTTTATACTTTCAAATTTGCTCTCGTGTCAGAACCAGAATCAGTACCACATTATTCAGCATAGATGTTAACCATTTGTCTCTTTCTGTGAGCTTTCCTGGGAAGATAGAGAAAAATCCATTGCTCAAATTACAGTGATTTGCACTCAGATTTAAACTCCAGCCTTCAGCAAATGAAGGCTGTAAGTTCAGTAGTTACAAAACTTGCCCATGGGCAGCTTTTGCAATATTAAGACCATGCTCATGGAGGCAAAAAAAGAGTTGTTGTTTTTGAAGCATATTTGAAGTACACAAGTGTTTCACTGCTATTTTGGGAATTGCCCATAATTCAGATACAGCCATTTGTGCTTTTTGAAGTACACACTTTTACATGCTTTTTGCACATATTTTAGTTAAGATTTTTGAAGTTAATACAGTGCACAATAAGTAGGATGCCATCTGCCTCTATTATGCATATATTCTTCTTCAAGTCAGAATCAAAGAGATAAGAGCAGCAGAAGAAATGATTTGATGTTGGATAATAACTCTTTCACAAAAGATTTTTGTCTGGACAAAAGAGATGATGCAAAATAAAGGAATAGCCTGAAAAGGATAAGACAAGCAGACTTTGGCAGAATAGTGTGGTATGAGCAGAAGCACCTGCTAATTTGTAGAATATAGATAATTTCTGAGATACTGGTATTGATTTTTCGCTCCTATAAAGGCAAGTTGGCAAGTAAAAGGAAATAATGTTGAGCTCTATATTTATGCACTTGTTCAAGTTTGGAGCTCAGTCCCACATGTTTGAGACCAATGTTAACCTAAATAATACAACTGTTTTACACTTAGCTGTTAATGAAATACCCTGCCCAATTTCTGGGGCTGATTTCACTCACATTATTGGGTGATGTTTTTTTCCTGTTGCTTCAACCTAAGAAAAGTCGTGCTCCTTGTGGTCTGCATCATTTTTAATATGTCAGTTTGGTAGAAAATGTGAAGCTGTTTGGAAGAAAATAAGTGGAATGATTCTGTTTTGAGCAAGTTGTTCCTGAGCATGAGGTATTGGTAAAATGTCTGGCTTTTTGCACATACAATGCATGTAAATCTTAAAGCCAAATCCTATTTTCCTTTCATTATTGATCAAACTAAATTTGTCTGGGTCACTTTGAACTTTTGAGTATGCACCTACTTCTAAACCCTGCCCAGGCTGAGCTTCCATTTTAGGTCTGACCTTACAGGCTGCTTTTGCTGTCTGATCACCAATCCTTAAAACAGGATTGCCTGTCCCAATAAATGTTGTACCATTTGAGGGTAACCTTGGTAAGGTGGGGAAGTGTAAAGGTGTTGAAGGTAAAACTTACAAAGTGCCTGATTTGAGATCTGACTGACTTTCCAAAGTGTAGCTAATGCAGCAGCAGAACCAGACCCCTAAAATAGTACAGAACACTCCTACCCACCGTGGTTTTATTTTATTTTTAAACTTCCTTACAACCTTGAAGGCTTCCCTTTGAGACAGACAAGACACCTGCATTTCAGAAGGGGTTCAGGCAGACACCCAGGAAAGGGAGTTCCAGGTTGGGATCTCTACTTTTGTCTATTTTATATGGATCAGCCACTAGCTGAAAGAAATTAATAAAACCGCTGCAGTCTCTGGAAGACCTCTGCCAGCTGTGGGACCTGGATTGTAAAATGCCTCAGGCAGTGTGGTTTGTTGGTCACTTTCAGTGATAGTGCTATCCCTTTACACTAAAAGAAAATATTTAGTTTAGACAAATAGCACTATTTATCTAAACTAAACTGTGTACAAAATCACTCTAATGGAAGTTTTTTCTTTTTAAAGAGAGCCTGTGCTCCCTTGGTACTCTGCCTGCTGGCGTGGCATGCCAGCTCTTCTGGCTGTGACAATTCTGTCTCGTTTTTGCTTTCTGTTCTGCTGCAGACAGCCTGAAGGGGACTTGTTGGCTTACTATCCGAGACAGCCACTGTGAAGTCAACATCAACGGTGCCACGCTGAAATCTGAGTGCTGTGCCACCTTGGGAGCAGCTTGGGGCAGCCCATGTGAACGCTGTGAACTGGGTATGCTCCACCATCCTGCATCTTTTGGGAGAAGGGAATAAGTATCATTAGTAGATTCCTATTGTCTCTCTGTATAAAAAAACCCCAAACAGAAAAACACCCCCAACAAACAAAACAAAAAAAACCAACCAACTAAAGTAAACTAAACAAAAACCACCAAAACCAGCTCCCGTCCCAAAAACCTAAGAAAAGAAGTTGTCTTCTTTAGAAGTTATCTATTTTAGACTTGTAATCTGCACCATCAGGGATCATTCTAATAACTTTGAAGCATACCAGGAAATAACATGTGAATAGACCTCTTAATGGCTCCAATATGTTTCATCTCCACAAGGACTATGTATTGACTGGGATAGGGAAGTAAAGGACTAAAACAGTAAAGTGGAATACCTGGCAAAATTCATTTTTATGATGTGGGCTGTTAACACTCTTTTCCCAGCTCTTTTCAAACTTGTAGCTCGTGTACTATTATTGACTGCAGAAATAGTGCTGCTATTAGATTTCAGGGCTACTTAGAGAAGCTGGGAGCAGCAATGCTCACTGTACTCTAGTTTATGGCAAAAATACTGATCCCCTTAAGGTTGGAAAAGTGCCACTGGCGGCTGAACTGGTGTCAAGATGTTTTAGCTTCTCATTTTTAATTGGAACAGTAACTGTGGGCACATGTATCCCCCCTAACAAGCAGAGTGCAAGCAGCATCCAGCAGAGCTCTTAACTGTGCAGTGCAGCAAAGATATTCCTTTGGACTTCAGGAAGCAGATGGTCAGGTTAGACTGGTAAAACTGATCAAAATCTAATTAATGTAGACAGATAATGTGTTCAGATTGGGTGAGTTTGGGCTCTGAATTTCCTATTCTGCAACTAATTAAATTACAGCAAGCTCTGAAATCATTGTATGATGCTACATTTGACATGTATCTCCGCAAGTAAGCTCATTGCTCAGATCCATTATTCAGCTTTGGTGGGGGAAAAAATAGCTGATAATTGACATGACTACAGTTTTAAATCTTTAGGCCTCTTGAAGGAATTTTACCTTTCAGCTACATGTCAGTGCAGGGACTGAATCTGATTAGGTGCTGATCATTTCAGTAAGGAAAGCACATGAGAAAGTAACAGTCTGAGATTAATTTCCTCAACTATTCACTTAGTTTAAACATGATCAGTAGTTTAAATATGAGTCAATACTTTTCTTTATTGAGGCTAGAGCACTCCCCACCTTACAGAGTGAAATTATTAGCAAATTCTGAAGATACATGTATTTTTAAATTTTCTGCTCCTGCCTTACTGTCACTCTGAAGCAGTAACAATATCTCTCTGGCTTGATTCCAGACACAGCTTGCTCAAGAGGATTTGCCAGAGTGAAGGGTGTTACCTGTGAAGGTGAAGTTTTTGCTTCTTACTCAATGTTATATGTAATAAATGAAAAAGCCGAATTAATAATAATAATGAAAGATTTTATTTTCACGGCTGAAAATGCAGTCCTCAGTAGCCACAGTCAGAGACAGTGGTGCTGGGTGAACCCTGATCCAACCTCTATCACACCAGATATCTCTCTGTTCACAAATGCTGTTTTATACAGTTTTTCCTGCCTGAGGCAGAGGTGATTTCTTTTGTCACCCCACATATGCATGAAGTCTCTTTTCTCCGTGCAGGGCTGGACGATGCTGTTTCTGGGAGGTGGCTGGTGTTTGATCGAATTATGGGAACCCAGTATTCAGATGTGTGTTCCTGATGATAGTGGAACCCTGGAGAAAGTTAAAGATAGAATCTAAAATGTTAGGCTTTGTGCTTTCCCAGATCAACTGCACCTGTGTAAGCAGTATGATAAATTATATAATTGTTAGATGTGATGATTGTTTAGTAATTAAATGTAATTATTATATAACCATAAGAAGAATAGTGAGAAACTATGCTGGAAATTCAGAGAGGGGCTAAATTTATGTATACAATAGAACAATATAAGTTTAATAATTAACATGAAAGTTATGTAACGATAGAGTATAAAACATGATCATTTCGGATGTATGGTCGGAGTCAGATTTGGGTTGAATATACCCCGATTCCCAGAGCTCTTAATAAAAAGCACCGCATATAATCCCCCGTGATTATGTGCTTCTGAACGCTAACACTGAGACTCTGGTTTTCTTGGTTGAAGATATTTATCAAGTGTTCATTGCTCTTGCAGTGTTCTCGAAAGGCTCATCACTGCACTGGCCACGTCCTTTTGCTTGCTAATTAGGCTTTCTTTCCTTGCTGCCATCTGGAGTTTGACAATTTCGCTGTGGCAGTCTGAGTGTCAGTGGTCTCAGGCTTTTGGATTTTTGTTTACAACTTTATGTTATACATTTTTCATATAAGCATGAATTACCTCACATCACGTATCACACTCAGCATGTCCCTTTTTTCCCCCCCATTTGAAAATGTGATGAAAGGGCATTCACTGTGTCATTTCTTTCCTGTCACCTAAAATTCTCCATGAAGCCGAAGCTCTGCCCTAGGAGCGTGCCGGTAACCGAACCCTTTGTGTCCCCGGCAGACGTGAACGAGTGCGAGGTGTTCCCGGGGGTTTGTCCCAATGGGCGGTGCATCAACAGCAGAGGCTCCTTCCGCTGCGAGTGCCCCGAGGGGCTCACCCTGGACGGCACAGGCCGGGTGTGCTTAGGTAAGAGCACACCCCACTCTCTCAGCTGTGTCCCACAGCCCTCCAAAACCCTTCTCCAAGGGGCTGGAAAGAAAGCCTGGTTTGTTTCTGAATTATCCCAGATGACGTGCCTGCTTAGATGTCGAATATCTGTGCCAGTTCAGAGAAGAGCTGTTGATTCCTTCGAGGATTGAGTTTGTTTTGAGGCTTGTTTTGCCCTCGGTGCAGTCAGTAGGCTGTGCTAAAGTGCTGTCCCTGCTCTGACTCCTGTTCAGGAGCAGCGGTGTCCTGGGTGATGGATGGTGAGCACAAATATGCTGGTGCAAATTAGTCTTTTTTTTTTTTTTCAGTGCTCAGGCCAGAGTGTGGTTCTTTTCCTGACATTTGGGTACACAAGTACAAGATTTTGCCTGCACACTTTGTTGATTTGTCTTCTGGTTGAACTGCTTTGCTGCTAATGGGATGGACCCTGGAGTATAATAAGCATAATTAACTTTTCTGGAAACCTTATTGTATTTTCCTGGTGTTACAGTAAGCGTAACAACAGTCAGTTTTTTTGGTTTTAGTCTGTATTCACTACACTATTAAATTAATTCAGTAACATAAATATAGAGAGGATTTTTTAAAGAATTTTTTTACCATTTCTTTTTTTTTCTTTTTTAACCACAAGAGCCACAAAAGGGTCATTTCATAAGTCAGAATGCCTGGTACAATAAAGAAACAGATGTGGCTGTCCCATAAAATAAAAGGGTCATTTTATAAGTGAGAATACTTGGTACAGTAAAGAAATACATGTGTCTGTCCTGTCAAATACACACAGAATCCTAAGAAGCAGTGATGTGAGGGTAAGGATTTATCTTGATATGGGGAGACAACAAAATAAATTCTTGTACTTTTATGTGGCCCAAGAAAGATCCAGAAATTTAACTATAGTGCAGCATCAGCAACTTCAAATGGCTGAACATTGTGCAGAAATGCAGAGCCTTGAGCAGGAGCTGAGTGTTAACGTGTGCTTGTTAATGTTCTGCCAATTGACGGGGGTGATTTAAAAAACACAGACACCGATGAAGAGAATGCTGTCATTTTACTAAGAATATGAAGGCAACACAAAGGTAAAATAATGCATTCAATAAAACTACACGCTTACAAGCAAAAGTAAGCAAGGTAGTGCACCCACTCATTACTGTGTGAGAGAAAGGATAGTGATAGAAAAAGATTAATCCCCAGTTGCCTAAATACTTTACCATCATTCAGATCCTCATTCACAGCAAGGACCTGGACAACCCTTCCCAGCAATTGGGAAAATCCTACACAGTGTATCCACCTGTAGCTGGGGTCTCCAAATTCACCCCAAAAGTGAGTCCAGCTTTTATAGGCCCAAATCACCAAGTCAAACCAACTTGAATATATTTTTGGCACAGAAACTCCTGGATCTGGTGGCACACATCCCATCCAGAAAGGGCTGGGGCTTGGCCAGGGCCCAGGCCTCAGCTTGGAGGGTTTCTCCTAAAATACCCCACAAACAGGCCTCTATTCATGGAGAAACTGATGCCTTTTCCAGAGCTACCTAAAAGCAGAGGCCTGACAAAATTAAGGGAATAAAAAGTGGTTATATTTATTGAAGAGCCTTCAGGTACACTTCCTGACGACAGACAAAACCCCGCCAGGGGCTGCACCCAAAATGGATGACAGGTCCTGGGTTTTTATACTTTTCTAAGTTTGGTCCAGTTGTATACTGGGGGTTAATCTTCCAATTACATTTACAATTCCATTACAGCTTCAGGTAATGAAGTAATTTACCCTAAGTTTGCTCCCCCCAACTCACTTCTGTTTACATTTCTTGGAGCCTGAGGCAGGGAGGTGTCCTGGATTCCCAGGCCTAGAGAGGAATTGTTTTGTCTGACCAAAATCTGAAGATAGTACCTAGCACTGTATATAGAGTTTAGAGTTATACACTAAAGAACTTCAGGATGATATAAAAATACATAAATACATAAAAAATGTACAAGGTAAAATCCTAAGGCATCAATGGTGCTTAGGAAAGTTTCTTAAATTGATGCATTCTTTGTAGATAACTACATAAGCTTATAACTACACAGCTAGCATAAGCACTGTTGTAATCTGGTTTTAGCTAAATAACACTGGTGGTGTTAATCACAAAGTGCCCAGGATTCATCTCTTAAGCTCAGCTGAGGCCTCAGGCCTCAGCATGTATGTGAAAAATGCCAATCACTTGTTATTAAAATTTTAAAAGTTTAATAGTAATAAAATGGTTATAAAAATAGCAATATAATTAGAGTAATAAAAATTTTGGACAGTTTGGATTAGGACAATATGAGACAATAATGACAATATGAGACAACAGAAACAAAGAGTTACGGATGTCCAGGTACCATTTTCTGGGCAGCACGAGCCTGAAAAAGGACCCATGTTAACAAAGGATTAACCCTTAAAAACAATAACCTGTTGCATATTCATACATCTCATACATGATGGATAAATTCAGTTCAGACACAGAATTCTGGCTGGGCAGTGTCACCTTCTTCCTCTTAATACTAACGGGCGTGAGCGAGGTGGGAAGAAGTTCGTTTCTTCTGATAATGGGGCAAAAAATTCTCTTTCTGGGAAAGATTCAGGTGTCCTGTGGCTGCTATCTCAGTGCGAGTCCTTTCTTTAGGAAAAATGTATAGCATAGTTTCTATTTTAACATTTTGCTATAACCTAAAAATGCATTTAACACACTACTTAAGAGAATTAATACAGCATAACTCTCTAACGCATCACACATAATACTCATTTTAATATTTGCGAAAATAACATAAAATACGCATTTTTCACAACGTAACAGCCGAGAAGACGGACAAAAGCCTTGAAAAGCCCGTGGTAAAATACACCTTTTTCACAATGTAACAGCCGGGGGGAGGGATAAAAGCCTGTTTGCTGTTGTTGTGGAACAGGAAGAGGGATAAAAGCCTGTTTGTTGTTGCCGTGTAACGCAGATATCCGCACGGAGCAGTGCTACCTGCGCTGGGAGGAGGAGGAATGCGTGCAGGCCGTGCCCGGCAGGCTCCGCATGGATTCCTGCTGCTGTGCCCTGGGCGCCGCCTGGGGCTCCGGCTGCCAGCGCTGCCCCGCTCCCGGCTCCCCGCAACACCGGGCCCTGTGCCCCCGGGGCCCCGGCTTCTCCAACAGGGGCGATCTCCTCACGGGCAGGCCCTTCTACAAAGGTGAGCCTTCCTCCTTCTGCCTGACGGGTAAGTGTGGGTGCATCCCAGAGGGTATCCCGAGGGAATTCCTGCTTGAGAGGTGGATAAAGGCCTGAAAGAGTTGGTGGTGCTAATGGCTTGGAGTGTGTTGTGGGAATCTCTAATATTAGAGGGTTTTGAAAAAGCTGCAAAAGGCAGGCAGAAAAGCTGCAGAAAAGTTTATCTAGCAAGATATTAGGAAAAAGCTACAGAAAAGTCTAGCCAGATACTAGGAAGTTTTAAGCTTAATAATGGAGCTCTGTGCATTGTGTTTGAAGGCTCACAAGCAGGTATTGTGTTTGAAATAAGCAAGCATTGTTTAACCAAAGGTACGTGTGCTTACAGTGGTTGGATAGAACTACTGTCAATGTGCTTCTGCTTTGTGTGATTGGTCAAAAACTTATAAAGTGAGTTGTGACATTGAGTTCTGTGTCTGCTGCCTGGGATGTGAGCTGCTGGCATCTTCCCATTGTCATAGCCATGTATTGAGAGTGATGATGCTGGAAAATCAAACAGCTCGAGGCAGTTCCTCAGCATTCTCATCCCATTTGTAATTTGTACACCCTGGCCAGCGATATGTGTTCCTAGAACAGAGGCTAGACAAGATTAAGAGGATTAAAGTGGGTTTTTATTGAAGGCCTTCAACAGGTACAGCTTGTCAAAATCGTCAGAAGCCTCTGAGAGAGGTTACACCCAAGATGGAAAACTGTTGCAGCGTTGTGAGGGTCCCCAGGATGAGGTGAGGGATGAGAATTTGACTCCAAGTTCTCAGAAGGCTGATTTATTACATTATGGTATTATATTAAAAGAAAATTATATATTAAAACTTCACTAAAGAAAGAGAAAGGAGACATCAGAAGGCTAGACAAGGATGAATAATAAAAACTCGTGACAGAGTCCTGGCACAGCTGAACGGGGATTGGTCGTTAAGTTAAAACAATTCACATCCTGGGTAAACAATTCTCCAACTCACATTCCAGAGGAGCAAAACATGGGGAAGCTGAGGTTTCTCGTCTTCCCAGGAGAAGAAATCCTGGCAAAGGGATTTTTCAGAAAATATCAAGGTGACAGAAAGCAATCACGAGTTTTTCACCCAGTTAAAGTTTGTCCATTTACATGTCAGGGGTTAATCCTCCAATTACAGCTTCAGGTAATGAAGTAATTTCCTTTAAGTTTGCCCCCCCCTAATTTTGACATTTGTTTATGTCTCTCAGGGCCTGAGACAGTAAGGTGTCCTTCAGTTTCATGCCTAGAGAAGTATTGTTTTGCCTGAATAAAATGGGAGAACAGTAGATGACAGGCTATGGGGTTTTAGAGTTACACACTAAAGCAGTACAGGATCTGAAAAATATTAAACCTAAATCCTGAGGCATCAATTCTGGTGTCTGAGGATTAATTGTGGGTGCATCTGAGAGGGTATCCTGAGGAAATTCCTGGGTTTGGAGCTGCTTGTTAAGTGTACTTGAGAGATGGGATAAAGGTATTTGCCTGAAGGAGCTGATGGTACAGGTGGGGGATTCTCTGCTTTCATGGGTGCTTGAGAACAAAAGCTGCAAAGTCTGAATTGGGTAAGGAGGAGAAGGAAATTCCTGAAAGGAGAAGAGCTCTGAATTACAGGAATAGTGCAAAATGTGCATGTTTTTTAGGATAGTGCTTTGCAGGGAATGAGCCAAGTGTCATACAGTATGAGAAATAACTTATTTTAGATGTAAACACAAAATAATACTAAATTTTGATGAGGGCTCTCTGGGGGACTGAAGAAGGGTAGATTCTTTCTCTGGTTTGGAAAATCAGTAAGTGATTAAAAGGAGAGGGTGTCTGTTGTGTCATGATCGTGAGAGCAGTGACAAAAAGGATCTGCAGTGATAAAGGAGTAAATAAAAGTATTTTGTCCAGTTCTTGCTACCTTCACCTCTCGTAGAGCAACAAGAAAACAGAATAGGCTGGAAAGTGTTAAGAAACCAGATCCAAGTTACTTCAGATGGATAAAATCTGAGAAGAAAAACCAGTTTTCTGTGTCCAGAAGCTCAGGTGATCCAAAAATTTGTTAGGGTTTTTATTTTTCTTTAAGGATATATTCTGAAGCATTTTTCTTGGAATATTTTGAGTTGCTTTAGAAAGCTATAACAGGTGAGACCTCTGCTTCACCATAAATAAGCTCTGCTTTTTAGGAGTCATTACACTCAGGCAAAGCTCTTGATTTTCATTGGTGAGTTACCGAAGAAATAAGGAAAATATAACCACAACAATAGCAACAATAATTTAACCAACATTGCTTTAATTGAAATAGTTAATTATTTCATAAATCTTGTCTAGACTGAGATTTTCTGAGGTTTGGCTTCCTGTTTCTGTTTCTTAATGTGGACCACTGTTGTGTTCCATTCACAGAAATTAGTGGGAGATAGATGCTTGTTTTGTTGAAGATGATACTCAGTTAAGGACATGGCCTCAGCAAATTATTTCACAGAGTGTAGGAGAGGTCATTCAGCCTTGTCCTGTGCAAGATCCTTTAACAGTTTGTGTTACTCAGCATTGAGGAGAGGTGAAACATTTCACTTGATGCTCTACAAAACAAAAAAAAATAAAATTTTCAGAACAGCTCCAGATAAAACTCTGGCAGTCTCAATTTGAAAACCAAACCAAATCAACCAGGTAATGGTTGCATAATTTACAAACTGGCTCAGGAGTGCCAGGAATATTGATTGTGGTACAAAGCAAACTTGAGCACCATACACATATCAGAGTTTTAACTCAGAGAGTATCCCTGAATTTCTTTGACTCCTGATTAGTATAAACTTTTAATTATTGCTTTGGGTATTGTGAAGCAAAGAAACCCAAAAATAGCCAAAAGATTGGGAAATGTTTCACCTCCAGTCAGGTCTCCAAGGATGTCCCCTCTAACCCAAAGCCTGCCTTTTATGCTCAGTGCAGTTGGTAAGAAATTCCTGTTCCTGGAAATTCCTGTTGATTCCATTTATCTTTGTGCTTAAGAATTTCTTAATTCTTAATTACTTCCTTTGTGTTTATTCCTAGATATCAATGAATGTAAAGTGTTCCCTGGCATGTGCATGAATGGTAAATGTAGAAACACAATTGGAAGTTTCAAATGCAGGTGTAACAGTGGGTTCACTTTAGATATGGATGAAAGAAACTGTACAGGTGAGTAAGCCTTGCATTTTCCACAGTTTTGCCTAGAATAATGGAATAGTCCTGCTTGAAAATGACCTGGAAATACCAACCTGTTCCTTCAAACTATTGTGGAGAAAGCTGAGGTTATCTAGCACCCTGTCCCCCTTGGAAAGATCCAGTGATGGGGACTCCACCACATCCCTGGGGCTTTTTAAATTGGCTTGCTCTTGTGGCATAGCTTGGTGATCTGGAGACCTGATGCCATTCATTTCCTTCAGTTCCTAAGAGCTTAATCTTTGGAGAGAATGGCAAACAGTCTCAAGTTTTCCTTTCAGAAACTAATTAGTTAATAAGTGCAACACTTTTATATTTTTATCATTGATGCTTAAGGTGCTCAGGTCACGCTGTATCTGTACAACCTGAAAAATCAATAAGGATCACCAGCAAAGCCAAGTTTAATGCTCTAACACAGAGATTATCTTACGTTCCTTACTCTCTGGTCATTGTATGAATTTAGAGACTGCAAGTTAATTACATTTAGATTTGATGGCTGAGAACACACAAGGGCACCTCAGCAATTCTGACTCAAGTGCAATGTTAACTCAGGAAGACACAGACACGTGTGTTTAATTTACAAGTTTAGGATTTTGTTCTTTACTGTCTGGAAAATCTGAAGATAGGCTTGATGGTTGTGTGGCTGTGGGAACTCGGGTGTCAGCGTTGTGGGTGGCTGGCTCTGTGCTGAAAATGAAGGAGGTTTTGTTACAATATGCAGGCGTCCATGAGTGTGTCTGAGTAATAACTATGAAGTGTGGGTGGTAAGGCATGCTCACTGAGGTTGGTCTGGATGCCAGTGTTGCCCTAACTGATGATTTCCTTGTTTTTATAGTGATTGCATTGACGAAGAATGTATTTTACAAACTTTATTTCTGAACTAACCAGAATAGGTCAGAAAACTTGCAAAAACTTTTTTTCCCCCTTCTGTTCTGTAGTCACGAAATTACTCCACTGAGCAGCTGCAGAGAAACAAGTTTTCTGAAATAGATTACCTTTTTGCTTGTTTTAAATCAGCAAGAAATTGTTTTATAAAGTTTGTAGGAGCCCAGATATTCAGTAATGTGACAGACCTGTCATGTGGGTCTGACACCTCCACAGGTCTGTGAGGACTGGGTGTCATCACTCAGCAGAAGCCCATGAGGGGAGGTGGCACAAAGTCCTCTCCTGCAACACTTACCTGTTTCACTGGATCATATCTGCATTAAAATTCCCCTTTAGATTTCTGACTCACTACCAGTGTGATTTAAAAAGAGCTCGTCTGTCTTTTCTGCTATTGTTTTCTGCAGTAGGTTTCATTCAAACGTAACTAACAAGACAACCAGTGAACTGTAAATATAGCTTTGATAGGAGCTAATTCCTAATGGAAAGGGTGTATGTAAACTTATAATGCTATTACTGGATAAGTATCTTTATAATAATCAAATTAAAATCAATAGTATTGTAGTCATGAAGTCAGTTGATACCTCTGTAAGAATGGTATCTTGGAATGTCTTACACTTAGTTATTTCCTTAAGAATCTAACCTTAAATTACACTTACTAGAAGCAAACTTGTTACATAGTTTGCTATAGCTTGAGAGCGCTGAAGACTCAGCCTTACAAATCTTTCATTGTCTGCTTCACATAATCAGATGTTTCTATAAGTAATTATTTTTTCTCTGTTGATTTGCATACTATATATGGTTTCTGTAGGCTTCATTTACAGTGACCTTTTTTTTCTGTGAAAAGCAGGATAACCTTAAACCCAGTTTGATTTTCCTAACCTCTGCACTGCTTTGTAACAGACATTGACGAGTGCAGGATCTCCCCAGACCTGTGTGGAAGTGGCACTTGTGTCAACACTCCTGGCAGCTTTGAGTGTGAGTGCTTTGATGGCTACGAAAGTGGATTTATGATGATGAAGAACTGCATGGGTAAGCATTGCCAGGATCCCCTGGAGTCTCCATTTGCTGTGAACAGCCTGGCTATGGTCTGAGCTGAGCACTTCAGATGTGTCATTATTGTGGCTTCATGAGCAAATGAGTCAGATATGCAGTTTATAGAGACAGATAACTGAATTAAGTATATAGCCTTGCTTGTTCTTTATACTAATTACTGATACCCTTAAGAGACACTTATTCTCTACAGATATATTGTAGGATGGCAGCAGCTCTTCACACAATTCATTTCAAAACTGCTAATGGGATTCCCAAATATTTGGTAAAGCTAGGAATAGAAAGCTGGAGTTTCGAAAGCAGTGTCAGTCCCTTTTCTTTCCTTCTTCTAGGACTGAAGAAATTCTCACATCATTTCCTGAAAAAAATTGTCATCTCTTTAATCTGTTTAAAGTTGTAAGAACAGGTCTGGAGGCACCAAAAGGTGTCTAGCCACCCTAAAAAAAATGACAGTTTGGTTTCAGTCACCTTTTCTTGTTTTCCTGCAAATTGTGATGCTTTTAGACTTCCCTGAGAGTCCAGAAGTGTGAGTGAATCCTCCACCTTGAACATCTTCTGTTTGTATTTCTCTCCATCCACACCTGTAGTGTTAGCTGGATTTTTAAGTTTTGTGAGTAAAATATTGTTTGCCTTTTTGATCTGTAGCCAGAATATTTCCCAGCCACACCATGGCATACACAGGAGTTACCAAACTGAGGAGCCATTTAGGTAAAAATTGATACACAAACATCCACCATAAGTGCATCCACAGGCAGGAATTTCAGTGCATATGTGAACAGGTGTTTGATTGCATTAAGCAATTTGAAAATATATATATATCACATTAATGCATTGTTCTAAAGGGCAATATCCAAAAATTTGCTGCCTTTGCTTGTTTTCTTGAATATCTAATGATAAATGATGAATTTCTGGTTTTCTTGAGAGGAAAAATACCCATCTTTAGAGTTAATAATGACACATAGTTTTTGGTTTGGTCTGTTTTGTGCAGCATGAGTAGAGGAGCAACACCATGAAACAATTATTTTGTCACTTGTAGACCCTGGAATTGCTTTTCTCTTTGTTGCCCCTTATTATGTGCCCATTTTCTATGTGCACGTGGTGGTTTCTTTGCAGATATAGATGAGTGTGAACGCAACCCTCTGCTGTGCCGAGGCGGCACCTGTGTGAACACTGAGGGGAGCTTTCGCTGCGACTGTCCCCTGGGGCATGAGCTGTCACCATCCCAGCAGGAATGCTTGGGTGAGTTTCAACTCAGGAAAATAACGTTTAGTTGGAGGAGTGGTCAGTCCCTGGCAGAGGTGGGGTCTCCGGGATCTCTTAAACAAGTTAATGCTCTCTTAAACAAATTAATGCTCCTCCTTTATATCAAAAATTGTATCTTCAAATAAAAAAACTAGAAGCCTGTAAAGTCCTCAGTGCCAGTAATGCTGTTGATTCCAAAGAGAAGTTTTTTACCAGGCCTCTCAGGGGTTATTTAGCAGCTGAAAGGACTGTACCACTCATGGGAGCAACTTTGATCAATCACGAAAAGTTGTTGTCCTGTGTTACAATGGTTACAATGCATCTCTTCTTTTGGCCCATAATCCACCAAAACGAGGAAGGAAAAAAAAAAAAGCAAAGAGAGAAAAAGTCAAAAAATAAGCATATTATCTCTTTAGCTTATTGTCTTGATGGAAAGGAGCAGACTTGGTAATTAATGCCCACCCCAGACTCTGTAATTCATTCTCTCAGACCTGAGTCAGAGAAGATAAATCTTTGGACACTAATTTAAACGTGGTGTGCAGAACTCCATTCCTTGAACTGGAGCATGCCAAGAACAAGAAAGAAACTTAACAAACCTGAAAGCCAGCAGTTTGCAATTTACCTCTCATTCTGCCTGGAACCTGAGCTGTTTAAGCTGTTAAATATCCTGAATTGCAACTGACCTGACCAATTCTTCCCCAGACGTAAACGAGTGCTCGTTGAGTGACAGCCTCTGCAGAAATGGCAAGTGTGTGAACATGGTTGGGACCTACCAGTGCTTCTGTGACTCTGGGTACCAGCCCACTCCTGACAGACAGGGATGCACAGGCAAGTGTTGGGCACCTGCACCTGGGGTTTTGCGCATCGTTCCATCTGTCCTTGCTTTTATTTAACTTCGCACCTTCCTTTTGAAAACCAGCAGGGCTGTTTTCTCATGTGCTTCGAGGCTTATCATGAGCTATTGTGGGAATACAGAAGTATAAAGGAATATAAAGAAGGTATAAAAATATGGTTGCTGTAGTGAACTCTGCAGAACACTTTTAAATTATACTTCCTATACTGCTCCATTAAAATCAGAGGTTTGAGGCCAACAGCAAGAAAATGCACCTAGGTTTCTCGATCAAGCTAGAAAAGTTCTATGCATTGATGGTCTATCTTTCACTTTTTTTCTCCTTATCATATGCATCTCTTTAATTCTTCACTATAATGATACTGAATGGTGTAGTGCCCAGCACACCAGCTCCTTGCAAAGGAGAGCAGCAGTACTGAGAGGGTTTTCTATTTCTTTTTATGGTTGTTTTTTACAAAATTGCAAATTTGTGCCACATTTCAAGCTCTTAAGTTTCTCAGCATTTCCCTTTTTTCCTTTCCAAACTTTTTTTCTTGAGGTTTTTTACACAGCCCTAGCGATACACGGGAGCAAAACCAACATTCAACTTAGCAGCTTGCTCCCACAGATGAAAAAGCAGTTAAAAGAGGGAAAAAAGAACCAAGTATAAATCAGAAACAGTAGAATGAGAATGAAAATTCAGAATGAAGCCACTGATGAACTTCTTTATGTAAAATGTAAAGGGAATATGATGTTTTTCTTAAAGAATTAGACTTACTGCTACCAATGTTGCTTCCCCAGATATTGATGAGTGCATGATAATGAATGGGGGCTGTGACACCCACTGCACTAACTCAGAGGGCAGCTATGAGTGCAGCTGCAGTGATGGCTATGCTCTGATGCCAGATGTCAGGACATGTGCAGGTAGGATTTTACACCTGAAAAACCCCAGCATCATTATCTTTCAGCCAAAATCAAGGTGGTGTTCCAGCCTATCCGTGCCAGTGACAGAATTATTGCCTGGTTGGTTTTTTTTCCCTCCTCAGATATTGATGAATGTGAAAACAATCCAGATATTTGTGATGGTGGGCAGTGTACCAATATCCCAGGGGAATATCGCTGTCTCTGTTATGATGGATTTATGGTTTCTATAGACATGAAAGCTTGTGTTGGTAAGTAGCTGTGTGCACCAAATTTAGTGTAAGCCTTGAAGATTCTGCAGCTTTTTCTTTCTGCTCTTTCTACTGCATCCTTGAAAGTGAATATTGAAATTATGCATATTATGAAAAAAAATAATCTATATGCCTATTGGTAACTCCTTAACAATTAACCAGGTCCCATAGTTAAAAAACATTGGTGTGATTTTACTATAATGGAACGTGTGTACTGAGAAGGGATCAGATGAGGGGCTCAGAAGGGGGCACTTCAAAAGTTGTTCATTGGAAGAAAATTATTATGATCGCAAATATGTTTTACAGAAATGATTTTAAGTGATTCTTGTAAGAAAAAGTTTGCTTCATATTCCTTTAATTAGCATTCCAAAAAAAAGGTGAAAACAAATGGTATTTGTTTTACCACAAAACAGTGGTATTTGGACTACACATTTATCTTTACTTGTTATAGGGAATTTGCAGAGTAGAACAGCTGAAATATATTACGACCTCATATGGCAGGTATTTTCACCTGAAATAAAGTGTTCCAAAATGACAGTAATGTCCAACTAATAATTATTTTATAATCACCTACAGATGTGAATGAATGTGATTTGAATTCCAACATCTGCATGTTTGGGGAGTGTGAAAACACCAAAGGCTCCTTCATTTGTCACTGTCAAGTTGGGTATTCAGTCAAGAAAGGAACCACAGGGTGCACAGGTAAAACAGATTTCCATTGAATACGTTACATACCTTGGTTGGCTTCCAGGTAAAATAAATGCACAAGTGTTCACACACAAGAGAGAGCTTGGTATCTGTATATATTTGTATATATATGAGTGTTTCACATCTGCTAGCATGTGCCAGAGTTTTAAAGGGAGTGTTCCTTCACCAGTATCAATGCTGGAGGCCCACTGCAAACTGATTTTAAAGATTTTGGCAGCACAGGTTATGTGAACACCCCTGTTACAGAGCTGGGCTTGGGGTGGCAAGGCTGCACTTGTGTTGGAAGTTTTTTATCAGTGCTCATTTTTCACATGCACCTGGAGGATGAACTCATCTCCACTCAAGCTCCAGGAAATGGCCTCGTGATCTAAGGGAAGAACAAGAGGGGAAAAAAAAAGTTACAAAATCCTTCAACCTCTGCCAACAATTTTTAAAGTTCTGTAGGCATAATCACTCCACAAATTCTGTGATATTTGAGCAGTACCTTTTCTTCCACATGCTCTCCATGGCTCATCCAAAAGAAGTTGACAGAATTTCTCCTACAATTTTGTGTTTAGGCATATGTTCTATAACTACTACAGCCATGGGTGTATAATTATTTTTATGACTGAAAGGTGTCTTTGCACCCAAAGACCTCATCCCAGTTTTAGACATAAAGAGATCAGCATATTTCATATTTCTGGAAAAGAGTGTTAATTTCATGCTGAAAAGCAGTTGTAGGAAAGTGGATTGATTGTCATGTTTGCAAACAAAAAGCAAAAATGAAATGCAATTGTCACTCCTTTTTACTAATACAGAGTATGAAATAGCTTGCTTGAATTCTTCTAAGTTCTTAAACATTTGTTTTTTAAAGGGCTGCAAACCCTCACAGTGGAAATATGGAAAAGGAGCAGAATTTTTAATATTCTGATGTAAATACTGATAGTTTGTTTTGTGCTTGTAGATGTGAATGAGTGTGAAATTGCAGCTCACAACTGTGACATGCATGCCTCATGTGTCAATGTGCCAGGAAGTTTTAAATGCAGCTGCAGAGAAGGTTGGGTTGGAAATGGCATTAAATGTATTGGTAAGTACAAGGAAAACAAAGATTTTTTTTCTCTCTCTCCCCACTCCTTTTTTTTTCTTTTTCTGAAAGCATGTAACGTGACTGTGGGATTAGTCCATTGGAAACAAAGAATTATTCTTCTGTCTGCTGTTGCCTGTGGGTATGAAAGATTCTTAGGTTTCACAGATTGGTTTTCTAAGAAAAAAATTAAGATTTGCTATCTCTGACACTTGATGCTGTAACATCTTTCCAAATTCACTACATATTTTACAAAGTTTATATACAACTGCTACTAGAATGTGCAAAAAAACCACCCAAACCCAGAAATTAAATAGATTTCGTTTTATTGTTTCTAGTCAGTCAGATATTTCCAGACCTTCAAACATTTTTTTGTAAATGTCTTGTAATTTATCTGATTTGTAGACCCTGATGTAAACCAGATTGGGACTGGAGGGGTGGGAAACCTGTATCTGCATTTGCTGGGCTGCTGTAATTGTGTATGTCCCCTTGCCTTCCTCTTTCAGTTTGATGGGTAAAAGATTGTAATACTTGCTTTTTGTTTTCAGAACTTTTTGGATCTATGGAAGATAAGGCTTTATTGGTGTGATCTGCTAAAAAAATTACCTTATTATGAGATTTCTTGATTTTTCTTCTTTTTTTCTTCTTTTTTCTTTTTTTTCTTCTCTTTTTCTTCTTTTTTTTCTTCTTTTTTTCTTTGTTTCTTTTTTCTTCTTCTTTTTCTTTTTTTAATTTGTTTCTTTTTTTTCTTCTTTCTTTTCTTTTTTCTTTTTTTTTTTTTTTTTCATACATATTAACATCCAAGTGAATAACTTGCCTCAACTCTCATGGGGTTGCATTGTTTTCACTTTCTTCTATTACTTGAGGAGACTTCCTAAATAAGTGGCAGTTTTTTACCTCACCGCATTTCTTTGGATCAGTTTCCTTTTTTTAAAACTAATTTTAACTTTAAGCTCATTAACAGGACATTAACATCCAAGTAATGAGCCAGCCGAATTCCATCTGTTGCTCAGAAATATTTTTCCCAGTCCCACCCGCTGTAATTTAAAGGAAGACGTATTAAAGTGGAGTCACTATAGATTGACCCTGTATCATCGAATACTAAATATGTGTATTTGTGGAGATATAAATCAAGTTTGCAGTGCTGCTGGTTGTCTTGGCAGTCAATTAGCAGCCAGTGTACTAATTGCTGTGCTGCTGCCTGCAGATGTTGATGAATGCTCCAAGGGGACGCAGCGGTGCAGCGCCCACGCCCAGTGTGTGAACAGCCCGGGCTCCTACCACTGTGCCTGTGCAGAGGGATTCACTGGAGATGGCTTCACCTGCTCTGGTAAGGGCTTTGGTGACACCTGACTTGTCCCTGGTGCTTCTTCTCTTGTGTGGAACCTTTGTGAGTTAGACCTAAGCCCACAGTGCAAGACGATGAATGTGAAAATGTAATTTAAGATCAAGATGCTCCCTGTCTGTCCTGTGTAAGGAATGGTGTCAGAGGCACCTGATTGTTCTTTGATTTGTGTCCCAGTTGGATTCACCACGTCCATTTTTAGGGGAAATTCCTGCTGCTTCTTCCTCCTCCTCATCTTTGTGCCAATTATTTTGAATACGCATGTCCTGCTTCCAGCAGTGCCTCTAGTCAAGAACACCAAATGCCAGCTCTATTACAGTTCTCTGGCATAATCTATTTTCCCATCACTTTTCTATTAGAACAGGATGTGATTATTAAATAGGACTTTTTAAAAAGCAAAACAAACTGCGGTTAAAAAACATTGCCCATGCAATTAAATTTGTAGGTGAGAGTGGACATTGTTATTCACACAGCAAGTGACTCAAAATAAACTAATATTTATTATATCAAGTGTAAAGATTTTATATTAAGTATTAATTACTGTGTCTTGGGTTACTGTGGTCTTTATCACTTACAGGGTGGAGATAGAACATTATCTCTGCTGTCAACTTTTAACACAGCCTCTATTTGGTCACCATATTTAAAGGGCTGAAGAATTGCATCCTAATTATATTAAAATACCTAGAAAACTACTGTGAATATATTCATTCTTGGCTAACTGGCTAATTACAAACAAAAATTAATTTAAAGCTTAGAAACAAGGTTTTCTGATTAGTCGTGAGGTGTTTTATTTGAGAATAAAGACCTTCAAATATGACTTGGTTTGGTATTTCAGATTTTTGGTTCATGAGCACAATGTTTTATCCCTATATTGAGCTTCTGGGTTTCTCTAAAAATCAGATGTAATGCTAATTATGGACTAATAAAATGAAGAAAGCTTGTAAAATCCTTTTCGGAGAATCATAACAATACCTGACAAAATTATCACTTCTTACGATGACTGCAATGGTGAATGCCCTCCCTTGCCATTCTCTTTCTTTATAGCTCTTTTGGGTCATACTAGGAGAATTTCTGGTGTGCAAGCAGTACTTGTAATGTTCCTCACCCTCAAAGAATATATTCTAAAATGAATATTATTATAATTTTCTATGTATTATTTAGGAAAATTTCCCTTTGAACATTTTTCCTGACAAAATAGCATAGCAATATATACCAAGAGGCAAAATTTTGACATTTTAAGCAAGGTATTTAACTTCTTTGTCAAGATTATTCAAAACTGAATCTTAAAAGCCTACATTATTTAAAAAATTTTCATCTGTTAGTGAAAAACAAGGAGTAAGGAATCGTGGCAAGGTGAAAGGAATAATTTTGTACACTGTGTTTGCTTTTCTGCATTCTTTCAATTTACTTCAGGATACAAGTGTTCTGTTTTATACCTTCGGCGCTCACCAGCGCTGTTATTTTGAGCACCAGGACATATTTCTGTGCATTTCTGCTGGTGAAGCCTGTGGCTCCAGAGATGCTTTCCTGTCTTCCACAGATGTCGATGAGTGTGCAGAGGACGTGGAGCTGTGTGGGAACGGGCAGTGCCTGAACGCGCCCGGCGCGTTCCGCTGCGAGTGCGAGATGGGCTTCACCCCTGCCTCCGACAGCAGGTCCTGCCAAGGTGAGCTCCTGCTCCTGCTGTTCCTGCTGCTGCTGCCTCAGCTCTGCCCTCTGAGCCGCTCTGAAGCAAAGAGCAACCAGCAGAGCCTCAGCCTGGAAGCAGAGAAAGCAGCACTTGTTTCATGTACAAGGGATTTCTCCGGTGTGCGTGTGACCGTGTTCACAGGGGTGTTATGTTGAGGGAAGAGACGAGGATTTGACTTTATGTTTCAGAAGGGTTGATTTATTATTTTATGATATATATATATATATTACATTAAACCTATACTAAAAGAATAGAAGAAAAGATTTCATCAGAAGGCTGGCTAAGAATAGAATAGGAAAGAATGAATAACAAAGGCTCTGTCTCAGACAGAGAGTCCGAGCCAGCTTACTGTGATTGGCCATTAATTAGAAACAACCACGTGAGCCCAATCACAGATGCACCTGTTGCATTCCACAGCAGCAGATAAGCATTGTTTACATTTTGTTCCTGAGGCCTCCCAGCTTCTCAGGAGGAGAAATCCTAAGGAAAGGATTTTTCATAAAAGATGTCTGTGACAGGTGTGGATTATGTTGGGAGGTTGCTTTCATCTTTATTGTGATGTTTTCCTGGCTTTCACCCATAAATCCCAGAACAGAGGTTTGCTTCAGCAATTTTTGTAATTTTTTTTTTTAATTCCTTTTGGTCACTATTGGATAGTGTGCAGAAAATCCTCTGTTATCTTTCTAATCCAGTTCAGCTTCTATTCCCTATTGTGTTCTTTTACCTTTTGTTTTTGTTGTTTAATATGGCTGTATAGTAAATGAAAACATTTTAGCCGGTGTCCCAAAGCTTTTAACTTACTTCATATTTAATGGTGAAAACCACATAACATCTTTGGAAGTGAAAATTCTTGGTGAGATACGATAAACAGGTTTCAAAATTTAATCTCTAAGATTCAGTCCAGAGCGTGGCATGTTCCAGCATTCAGGTGTACATGTATGAATCAGGTTTCAGAATAATTCAGGTGCTTCTGAGGAATTACCTGTGCCACAGTCAGGTTTGTTAATCATTATCAAGTATTGTCAGTCATCTTTACTGAATTTCTTTGCGCAGCTGATTTGTATTACATGGTGCCAGTGGTCTAATAAAAATCCCCTAATAGATCCAATCTATTCCAGCCAACCAATAAAGTGTTCCAAACTGACAATAATGTCCAAAAGCAATGTAATTCTCTAAATTTTGGGTCAATGTGTTGGAGAATTTGGGTCCAAAAATTGAAGGATTTTGGAGAAATACTTAATATGTTACTGTGATTACAGCAGAGATCTGAAATCATTCCATTGATTAAATTGTGCTGTTGGAGAACTAAAATATCTGGGTGCTGAATTCTTAAAATAAGTTAGCTTTTATTTCTATAATTTTGAGGTTGATATATTAATCTGTACTATGATAAGAAGAGTCCTTTGCTGATTTCTACAATCAAGAGGCAAAATCCAGTCTTGATTTGGTGAAATAATGGTAATAAAAATTATTAATCCACTTTCTTCAGAAGTCTCTTGAGATGTCAGTACATTAGCTTCTCAATGACCTGATTTGGAGGTTCATTCCATGGCTGTACTCCAGGGTATTTAGAAATTTTATTTTCCAGATGAAATTGACTCAGCACTTTTGGATGTTAGCCATTTATTTTCCCCAAAAAATGTATCTTTCAAATGGTCTTCAGAATTTAACCTTTCTCATATATTACCATGAAAAGGCATTTTATCACTTCTTAGCCTCTGGCTGAGGTAATCCAGCCAGGTTAAAAGTAGATATTTTATTACTGTAATAATTTTAATACCCCTTTTGCACATCTTGTGCAATATTAGTTCATCAACAGAGCACTGTACTCAGGATTTCAAATTAAGATTTGGCTGTGCTTTGTAAAATGATATTAATGCTTTCCACTTCCCTGACTGTGCTAAAAATAATTCACTAATACGTGCCAGGACAGCATTTGCCTTTTCCACAGCTGCTTTATTCTGGCAACTTAAAAAGTCCTGCTGTCTGACAGTACATGGAGGGGTTTTTTTTCCACTCCTATCCTACTTACTTTCAGCTCAGAAGTCTTTTACAGTTTGTGCCTAAAGCCATGGCTCTGCAGTCGGTGGTGTCAGTGTTCATCTCCTTTCCACACTGCAGCTGACAAAATCATCCAATTTTCTGTCAGTGTCTTTCAGCTTGATTTCATCTTCAATTTAGATGAGCGTGCAGTCCTTTAGATGCATTTTAGCTCATCTGTATGTAGTTACTACATAACTATTTCAATGTGGGCTTGAGAAAATCATAGATAATTCTTATACTTCCTGTATTCCTATTTTCCCTGTGTTTGTCCTCCAAGGAGATAGGACTTTTGATGCCTACACACTCTCTTTCTTCTTATTAAACTTTCTGTACAATTACAAATTCACAAATAGAAATTTTATGTAGTATTCTACAAACTCAGAAATGTTAGTTTTTAAAATATTTTGCATGTGTCTCCTTTTGCTTTTATGGTGCTGTGACACGTAACAACAACAACAGCAATAATAATAACAGTAATGTGGTAAAGCTGTGTAACTTTCTGATTTAAATACATTCCTTCAGACACAGATGAATGCTCCTTCCAGAATATTTGTGTGTTTGGCACCTGCAATAATCTCCCAGGAATGTTTCGTTGTATCTGTGATGATGGCTATGAACTGGATAGAACTGGGGGAAATTGCACAGGTAAGTCATTGCTTTTCAGAAATACATCAGCAAAAAGGGTGGCTTCTTAAATATGAAGATGAACAAGGTTTATTTGTAATCATTTGGCGAATTATTTTTAAGACTCTACTTCAGTTTCAGCTGAAATGCACTCGCATTTGAAACTTTCTAAGTTGTCTTAGAAAGTAAAATTATTATTTTCTGTCCAATGAACAGATTTTTGAATGTGGATTTTCGTGTTTTAGATATTGATGAATGTGCTGATCCCATTAATTGTGTTAATGGTCTTTGTGTAAACACTCCTGGAAGATATGAGTGTAATTGTCCTCCAGACTTCCAGCTGAATCCTACTGGAGTGGGTTGTGTGGGTAAGTGAAAAGCTTCCTCAACTATCACTTTAAAAATCACTGCTTTTATGCAAATAAGATAGAAAAATAGCAATTCCACCATTCTGCATATCCTGTTACATAGTATTTTAGCGCTCTCTGTCTCAACATCAATAACTATCAATGTTCTTGAAGTGCCAATGGCTTCAAGAACACACTGTTACCTGAATTCCTCCTTCTTGGTATGAAATTGCAGATGAGTGCCTGCGGTTCTTTGCCTGGATCTTGGTGTGCAGCTGTAACCACGTGTGTTTTTTGCACAGATAACCGTGTGGGCAGCTGCTACCTGAAGTTTGGGCCGAGAGGGGACGGGGGCCTGTCCTGCAGCACAGAGATTGGGGTCGGAGTCACTCGCTCCTCGTGCTGCTGCTCGCTGGGAAAGGCCTGGGGCAACCCCTGTGAGACCTGTCCCCCTGTCAACAGCAGTAAGGAAATGTCCTCACCTTCCCCTGGTGCTGCCTTGTTTCACAAGGGGTGGAAAAGGAATGTGCAGTCCCTGACGTTGGTCATTCAAGTCAAATTTCACGTTGGAGGGACCAGGGGTGTGGGCCTGAGCATCACAGATCTGACCTTTAGTCTTGTGTAACTGACTTGGTGCCTGTTCTCACACTAATAAATCACCTTTAGAAGGCGCTTCCCACCAGGCCAGGTGATACTTTGGGTAGTTTTGGACACTTTATTTTGCTGTTACTCTTCTCCCATTAAAAAAAAAAAAAAGAAAAGAAAATTGCAAATAAGAGTGAAATAGAATGCATACATCTGCTGGGCATTTTTGCTCAGCAGCTCCAAGCTGGTAAGGAAATAAATTCATTATGCTTTGAAATCAAATCATGGCTTTAATTTGGAGGGCTTCATTATTCTCCAAAACAGAATGTTGATAACTGTTGTTGTGTATGTATAAGTCGCTCTTCAATACTTTAGAAACTCTTACTTAATAATAGTTGTCAGCTTTGAAGGTCTCTAATGAATAATGCAACACAAATGTCGAGTGTGTTGTTCATACATAAGAATAGGAATTACAAGTTTGACGCTTACCTTTATCAGTGGCGTACTGACATTTCATATTAAAGAACTAATCAAAACAGAAAATATGTGCTTCTGTAAGGACACAGTATGGAAAAATCAAATTGTGCCTGCCTCAAGAGTATCTGAATTATGGTAATAAAAGAAAGCAGAAGTCCTCATTTTACGTTGGTTTTCTCTTAATCTAATGCACATGTTTTATTTACTGTGAATAGGTCAAAAAAGTAGAAACCAAATGACTGTAGGGAATAACAGCCATTAAAAACACAAGTGATATTTTGTGATTCTGTTGCATAATTTTATTTTTTATGGGACTAACATGTCTCTTTTATATTTTACTTCAGCTGAATACAATACTCTCTGTCCAGGGGGAGAGGGATTCAGACCAAATCCCATCACTATTATTTTAGAAGGTGAGTTTCTTATGAATGACTGCGATGATTGATATTGTCAATAATAGAAAAAAGGGGTCATCTTTGAAGAGGAACTGCATTTTTTCAAAAATCAGTATATTTAGTGCGAAGCTAAAACAACTGTTTATGTGAATTGGGAAACAGCATGAAAAGACACACAGCAAAAGAATATTAAAGAAGTCCAACACCATTTCAGTAGGAGAACAGTTTGGTGCATACCTTTTGTGTGCTTCCTTACTTTAACTGGATTTCAAAATTGGGCCCTGAAGGATAAGTCATTTATGAAAATTACAGCCCGTCAGCAGAAAGTGAAAATGTCAGGAAATATTCATCAGGCAAAGCAGCTCTGGTTCCAATAAGTGGGCAGAAGTGAGGATTTAGATGCCAGAATCCTGTAAACAGCAATAGAACATTGGGCTTAACAAGCTGAAACTGCTCCTTAAGGGCTGTTTGAATGGAAGAGAATGAGCATCTTATCCATGCATTCCTGGAGAGCAATTTAGAAGCAAAAAAGAAAAAAAAAAAACCAAAAAAGCCACACATGTCAGTTCAAAGCTACTAGTTCGCAAAATTTCAGGGCAGTACTTAAATTCTCTTCTTTCTTTTCATTGTGGAATGAAAATATGGTGAGTTGTGTTTTTTTTTCCCTTCTGTTTTCAGACATTGATGAATGTCAGGAGCTGCCAGGCCTCTGCCAAGGTGGAAATTGCATCAACACTTTTGGCAGCTTCCAGTGTGAATGCCCAAAAGGTTACTACCTCAGTGAAGAGACAAGAATCTGTGAAGGTTGGGTCCTTTAAAGCCTCTTTCTCTGTCACAGTGCAGTTATTATGAAAACCACTGCTTTTTAGCCTTAAATCCATAAGTGGGCATGGTACACCCCACCCTTACCTAGAGTATTCCCTAAAATTATTATCTTTGGCACCAGTGATACAATTAGTACAAAGCCTGGAATAGAACACTTGGATATATTAATATTTATTTTAGATATTAGACCTCAGCCACCTGTATTCAGCAAACTAAGGGGTTATTAATGATTTCTGGCTTCTCACCCTGCAAGTTTTATGATGCTCTCTGCATTTTGGATGTGAGAGTACCAGTTTAATTTACTCACTATGAAGTAAAGTTCATACTGGTTTTCCTTTTGTGTTTGAGAGTTTTTGTAACTGTTAAAACCAAAATTGTAAATTGACCCTAAACAGTGACTAACCCCGCTCTGAGAAGAAGATGTGAATGTCTTTTGTGAAGTTGATTTCAGTGGCAAGTTAGGAACTTATTCACTATGTTGTCTTGCACTTAAGAGAACTAAGGCTAAACTTAGAGGTTAAAATCAGAGCTGTATTTTTCATGCTGTTCTTTAAATGAAGGATTTTTGTTATCTTGGCATGGTTAATTATGGTTGTGTTCCTCAGAAATATTTGCTTGGCCTTGGACCTCCTCTCCCTCATTAACTGGAGTGTTTTTTCTTGTTTTCTAGATATTGATGAGTGTGTTGCACACCCTGGTGTCTGTGGTCCTGGCACCTGCTACAACACCTTGGGGAACTACACCTGCATTTGCCCCCCTGAATATATGCAGGTGAACGGAGGACACAACTGCATGGGTATGCAAAATGTCATCTTTACTAGAACTGCAAGATTATCAGGCTGTTTGAGGCCCAGACCCTGTGTTTTGTGTTTATTTTGACTGTTTTTAGCTCCCAGCTGATGTCATGTTGTCAGGAAAGAGATCCCTGTGATTGGCCTGCAACATTTAGGGGCTCTTGCTCCCTAACAGGACTCACTGTTCACTGGTTTATTTCAGCTGATCATTTCCAAATGGTGGGGTTTACCATACAAATGGATCTGTTGAGTGTCTGCACTGTGTTTATGGTTTCCTAGGAGTTTGTCTTTTTCCCCTTTGTGCCTTTAAATCAAAACAGAAAATATGTCACACAAGCCTAAAGCAAAGACTGTGGATTACATCAATCCTTAAATTGTTTTTTAATGCCTGTGTTTATGTTGCATTCAGAGAACTGAGTTAATGAATCTTGGTTTGGTAGGGGGTTGATATTTACATAATATCACAATTATCATCATGTTGGCTACTTCATAAGTGCTTCTTTTCTCACATCCAGACATGAGGAAAAGCTTTTGCTACAGAAGCTATAATGGAACCTCCTGTGAGAATGAGCTGCCCTTCAATGTGACCAAACGGATGTGCTGCTGCACATACAATATTGGGAAAGCCTGGAACAAACCTTGTGAGCCGTGTCCAACTCCAGGAATAGGTAAAGCCTTCTGTGGTCACCCCATTTTGTTACTTTTTATGCTTATCTGCTGCTTTGACCTATTAACTAAAGTAAACATTTCATCCCAAGGGAACTTTTACTGAGCAGTAATACTGGTCTTGAAGGTACTGGCTGACCAGAGATACCATCAAAAATGGGTTTTTTTCTAAATGTAGGAAGCCTTTCTAGGTTTTTCAGCTGTCTCACATTTGATCTATGATCTGCTTGGTTGCATTTACATCTCCTCTGCTGAAGGTGACTGAACTTGCAAAAATTGCCCAATAAGTATGGCATTGCAACAGGAATTAAAAAATTCTATTCTGTAAATGGAGGTGAAAATAATAAAGGACAGTTCATTTTCAGTCAGTCTTTATGGAATTGTTTTGCTGGAATAAGACATCCCTGAAAGCTCAACTTGGAACAGTCATTGGTGGGAGAATCACCAATTCAGAGGGAAACCTGACATCCACTGAAATATTCTTTACATTTGGAAAAAGGAAAAAAGATGCTTAGATAAAACTAAAAAACTCATGTGCCTGTTTTGTACAAACACAGTTTATTGTTTAATATACTTGCCCCAGGTTTACTGGTTTAGTGTCACTTAATCTATGCCTCTGGTGCTGTGATTTTAATATAATTTATCATTTTAGTGTAAAGAATTTATTACTTCCATTCAAAGTGGTTTATCCTGGTGATTTGAGGTAAAAACCAGATAATTTAAGAAAGATTTTCCCTCACAGTAAAGAGGAGGAAAATGGGACTGAAAAGAAGAGGGAACTGCCTTTTCCTTCTTAAACAGGAGGAGGGAGAATGAAGGAATGCTCCTAGCAGGAATGGGAAATGGAAATAAACTGGAGAGAGGAAATACATGTTTGCTACCACAGAGAGCTCATGAAATTTTTTCCCATAGTTATTTATCTAAATGTTATAAAATCGTCACCATGGTGACAACATGACGAGAAGATTACAGCAAACTGCTAGCAGGGATTCATACAATTAATGCTCTTGGGTGGAAGAAAGAATTCTCCTTTTAGATTTCTGACACTCAAATTTTCAAAAACTCCTGCAGCTTTTAATGATTTGTTAAAACCAGAATTGCTTGGTATTGCAAGCAGTTATGGGGTTGAAATATTTCCTGAAATATTTCAGTGTTGCATTGTTAGCTTTTCTAAATGGCTGTACTGTTTTTGCAGGCATGGTTGAACCTTTTTCACCATGAAAAGGGATTGTGTGGGGGATCAAACACAGCTTCCAAGTGGAAATGGTTGAATAGCTGCACTTGTGTTCTATAATCAGTTGTTTTGCAATCTGGGTGAAGGCTGCACATCACAGACGGGTTGGGGTACACTGGCCTTACCCATGTCACCAGACTGAGCCCAGTGGCTCATTGGGGCCATTATTCTGCCCTGATGAGGATTGCAAGTGAACTTCACATGCCCATGCATTTGTCTTTTTTCCCTTGGTGAAGAGAGCTCTTTCTGCCTTTTTTCTCTGTTTATTCTTAGCAATCAGTCTCTGTTTGATGACTTTAAGTAGTAAAGACTGTTTTGTTTGAGTTTACACATTATGCAGATCATAACTGTTAGCATACAGACTTTAACCAGAAATAATAGTCCTTTTTTGTTTGGTTTTTTACCCAAAGAAGTGTAGAAAGCTGCTTCACTGTTACAAGGTAATGAAGAATGCAGAACTCTTCCAAGGTTTGGTAATTTCAGGAGTGCCTGATCTCAGGTTTTTTTCCTGTTATGTGACAGATCTTTTTGTCCTAAAAAATAGTGTAGTTACAAGTATATGGGGTTTTGGAATATTTTTAAAATATGATGCAAAGCCAGGCTTCCAGAAGGTAAATGTCTGGCATGCTTTTATGTGGATGTTTTGGCAATTTGTATAAAGATATTTTCATACAATCCTTACCTAATTATATACCCTTTCTCTACACAGTAAAGACTGGGGAGAAAAATTGTGAAAAACTGAATTCACTGAAATTCATGAAACATGGAGGTAGCATAATAGAACTAAAGAGGTTCTTCAATCCTTGGAGGATCCTTCCTCAAACTCCCAGACCTGATGTGTCTTATCATGGAAGCAGGTGATCACACAGGTGATCCTAGTGTCCCACTAGGACAGGGTAGTGAGCACAGGGCTCTGTTTTTGTCTGGGTTATTTACTCACAGCCTTACTAACAGCAGTAAATGGCATAAATCTCCTTGCAGGAAAGAGCTAAGTTGCTAAGCCTCAAATCTTACACATAGGTAGTGTGTAAAATATATTAGTGTATTGTTATAGTAGCATGTATTAAAGATGTATCTGTGAAAGGGCAGTAAATTGCTGGATGGTAAAGCACTGTGGGAGACAGTTCTGTAGCCCTTTACCCTACACTGCAAAAATAACCTGGGTGAACATTAAGCAGGCATTAAAGAGTAGGACAGAAGAAAGTAGAAAATGCTGATGTTCAGATACACTGGATCTTGCTTGGCCTAGAGAAATGACCAAATATGTCTGAATGTGGGAAAAGATTTCTGCCAAATATCCTTCTGAGCAGCGATTACCTAAATTTGCCAAAAATGGGGATGTTTGGTGTAAAGGAGGCAAGAATTATTCAATTTATAATGGTAGTTAAACTTTTCAGAATCGTGAGCTGCTGAGGAGATGCCATTAAAATGCAGATGGTAAGAAACTCAAACTACAGCCAGTAAAGACTATAACTGCTCCAGATTAAAGAGCATTACTTGCAAGAATATAGAAGGAGCTCTTTGTTTTTCATGTTTTGGTGCTAGAATAATTTGTCAGCATTTCAGGTTTAGAGACAAATCAAAGGCAGGCTCTATACCCTTCCTTCTGTTGGGTAAAGAGCTTTCCTGTAGGTCCTCAGCAGCACCAACAGTGGACCAAGCACTCATGGAGGTCTGCAGATATTAAACTTCCAGAAACCCTTTGAATTTTATGTCCATCAGATGTTTTTGTAAATGTTACTCACTTTTTTGAAGGATATTTCACTTTAACCTAATTCCCTGAATGTAGAAATAACCTGCCACACACCTTGAAATGCTTCCTTGGCAGTAGTTTGGAAACTGAATATTGAAACGTGCTTTTTCTGGATAGCATGAATGCTGATAGGATCTAAAAAGGTGCTGAATAGGATCTAAAAACGTGCATGGTTATTGTTTGCAAACTGTTCATTCAAACTGGTTGTGTCTTCACACTGGCATTGCTTCATTTCCCTCAAACAGGTACACATTCTTCTGGTGGTATTACGCAGTTTTGACATGCTTATAGTTGTAGGCCTCTCATTTTTTATATTTCTACCTAGATAAAAATTATTGCTGTAAATGTGTAATAACCTTTTGCCTGGAGAGCGCTTTTCTTCCGCTGAAGCCTCATCTGCAAAAATTAGTAGAATCCATGCCAGAAATTTTTCTCTGTATGTTGCAAACCCACTCAATTTAAAACACCTTTCCTAGAAAACTGTAGCTTAATTTATTTTACACATCAAGCATTTCCCACTCTCCAAATGCAAAAAGAGGATATAGAAGGAGCATATTAAAAAAATGTGGGGCTTTTGGAGCATCTCTTTTTAAAGCACAGTCTCAATTCTGCTGAACAGTTCAGAGGAACTGATCTGAAGTAATTCCAGAGAAAATAAAATAGATAGTATTGTGAAAGAAGCACAGGTACTGGTAAATTACATTTATTTCTCATATTTGAAAATGCTGCTGTAGATTCTGACTACAGATTCTTAGAAAACAGGAATAAACCGTAAGGACTTATGTTTAAAAAAACAACCGAACAAGCCAAACAAAACCAAAACCTGATTGTATGACTGCATTCTCAAATCAAACATTTACTCATGTGCCAAAAACTGCAAAGATTTGAGGAAAGTATGTTGCTATTTCAAGTTGCATTAATATTTTGGCAGTCTGAATTTTCAGTAGAAGCTATAGAAGAACAATTGCTCTCCTGAGTAGATTTGGCTTAAAACAGCTCTGGAGTAGCTGGGAAGACTACAAGTAATTATTGGGAGATGTATGCATTCCCTGAAAATGCATTGCTCTATATTTTGCTCTAGTTGAATTCAAGAGCCTGTGTGGAAATATTCCTGGCTTCACTTTTGACATCCATACTGGAAAAGCTGTTGGTAAGTTTCACCACTCTTACTTTATCCTAAAATTGTTTGGCATAATGTTTTTGTGCCTGCATAATGTTAACTAAAATAAGCATTTCATATATAAAGTTGTCAAATTTCATTTTGGACTTCCAGTGGTGACACAAATTGTGACCAATTTTTATGTAAAATGTTTCCTTCTTGTTTTTAACTTCTACATTTTGTTGTGCTGTTTTGTTCACTTGCCACCATTCGAGTTCATGATTTTGAGTTTTAGTCAATAAGTTAAAAAACTTTGCCTTCAAAAATACTGCGGAGCTTCTCTGCAGGATTGTCAGTTTTGCATCTTGGCCAATATTTAGTGTAACTCTGTTTTGATCAGTTCTTGAACTTCATGTGCCATTTTCTGTCACAATGGGCATATGTGTGGTTTTGTAACCTGTGTGTAATTTCTGTGGATTAAAGGGAACGTCTCAACTCAGTTTTAAACGCAGTGAAAATGAGAATCCTTGCAGTGTGTAAAGACATGATGAACTGTACTTAGAAGTATCTCCTCTGCCTTTCAGACATTGATGAATGTAAGGAAATCCCAGGAATCTGTGCCAATGGAGTTTGCATCAATCAGATTGGCAGCTTCCGCTGTGAGTGCCCCACTGGATTCAGTTACAATGACCTGCTCCTGGTCTGTGAAGGTGACTTGAAATTTGGTTATTTTCTCCTTAGTCCCCTTAAACTTATCCTAAAGGGTGGGCAAACATTTAATTAATGTGGTTTTCAAAATTTAAGAGATAGACTCTGAGCTTTTGTAGGGCTTGAGGTTATAAATCAGTTTAGGTGCTTGTCTTTATTAGGGATGCACATGCACTGTATAAGATTTGTAAATGTTTTCTGTAATACCTCTAAATAGGTAGTCATTGCTTTTGTTTTGTTTTATTTTAGGGAGAAAATTTAATTCTTGTTCTTAGAATTTCTCAAAAAAATGTATCTTGGATTCTTTTTTCCAAATTGTGTCTCTTGTGCTACAGTTTTAGAGGCAGAGATATTCATAGAAGCTGATAAAGTTTTTTGTTTCGTAAAGCCAGTAGGAGATTTGTCATTTGTTCAAGAATTTTGTGCTAACATGTGCAACCTAAAAAGTTGCGAACTGTGCCACTTACATTTTCAGCCTAAAGGCAAGGAGGAAGTTTTTTTTAATACAAAAATTTCTTTAGGCAGATGTTGCAGATTTCCAAAGTGACTTTGATGCGCGGTAAGTTGGATTCATGGGATCCTCTTTCATCCAAAAGGTGACCTGGGTGAATGGTGTTGATTTTGCTTTTTGTGTGCATTCCCAGCACGCAGGGCTGGAGGTCAGTCTGCTTGAGCTTTATGTAGGACTGAGTTTTCCTCTTCCACAGACAGACAGTGAGTAAATCTGAGGCAGGAGTGGTTTCTGATGCCTGAACTCTTGGTTTTCCAGATATTGACGAGTGCAGCAATGGGGACAACCTCTGCCAGAGAAATGCTGACTGTATCAACAGCCCTGGGAGCTACCGCTGTGAATGTGCTGCTGGCTTTAAACTGTCACCCAACGGTGCCTGCATTGGTAAGAAATCAGATTACTTCTATTGTCTGTTACCTTTGTGCATGCTGCTGTTTTGATTTATAGCCACATTTCTCAGTGAAAAGAAAGAAAAAGACAGAGTGATGTTTTTAAAGGACATTTTCTAGGTATCAGCCAAATCCTGACAGTAGTTTTATCCTCAAGGTGTGTAGGGAAGCACTTCCTGTAAAATGAAATTCTCTTACGATTCAGATTTGCTTGCAGATAATTTTGCACCTGGTTTTAATCATAACAACGGATTGTAAAAACATTATTTGTGTAAAACGAGGATATAATGGAGGTCAATGGCGTGCACCATCTGTTTTGTGTTTTTGTTATAGATCGCAATGAATGTCTGGAAATTCCTAACATTTGCAGTCATGGCTTGTGTGTGGACATGCAGGGAAGCTACCAGTGCATATGTCACAATGGCTTCAAGGCATCCCAAGATCAGACTATGTGCATGGGTATGGAGAGAAATTACTCTTTCTTGTGTGTGGTTTTTCTGGTTGTCCCCCCCTTTGCAGCAGGGAAGATGAGTCTGATTTTTTCAGTAAGTTACACTGACATTAAAAAACTGAATCAGGCATTTCTGGGGTATGTTTTTGTGAATAAAGTCTGTGAAGTTGTCCTTGGAAGGGAAAAGTTAATTTGAAAAAAAACCCTCAGAACAAAACAGTGTATTCTGAGATAGCTCCACATAACTGGAGAAACATTTCCACAGAAATACATCATAGTGGCTTATAACACATAGAGTTTTATAGGATGTATCAGAGAGTGATAGAGCTTGGAGCTAAAACCACATATTTTCCAATTATTTAAATCTATTGAGTTCATGTGTCATTTTAAAAAACAGAATCCCCCTTTTAATGTAACTTTATACTCAATTCATGTGAAGATGATGACATGATAGAGATGATGCAAGAAATAATATTGAACAGTAAGAATGTTCCTGCTCTTTTAGTTCATAATCTTAGTTCTTAATCTATTTAGTTCTACAGGGTTTTAAAATGAAAAGGTGATGCATTTCAACTTTAAACAGATATTTAAAACCTAATAATGTTGTAATATATATTCATATTTGCCTAGAATCTTCTCATATTCAAACTAAATCACATTTGTCAGATGATTAGAGGAGGATATTTGGAAAAGTGACCTGTTTTGACAATGCAAAATTTTGAAGAACTGTCAGGACAAAATCTCAATAGCTTCCAGATCCCCATGAAACTCCAGGAATTACTGTAAAACACACAGGAGACATTGAACTTTTAGTGCCTTTTAAAAATGGATGTTTGCAAAAGTTTTTAAGCAGTCTTTGTAATTCTGGATGTGATACTGACGTTATCTATGTACTTAACATAAATTGAGTTGCATTTTCAAAAGCTTTTCATGAGCTCTGAGGTACAATATGTACATAACAGTTGATCATTTCAGGGCTGTGATGCCTTCATGTTCAATCCTGGTCACTTGTATATGTTAAAGAAATTAAGAAATGTTAGTATGGAAAACAGAAAGATGGAATGCCTTCAGATAATTACACATACACATTTATTTTTAAATATGAAGTACCTTTTATTTTAAAACACAAACAAAATTACATCCTGTAGTGTTTTTCTCTGTGTACTGAGAAGCTTTAAAAATCTGTAGCACAAACACAAAATGTGACAGATGAAACGAGGGACCAAAGTTCAGGATACCACAACTGTGCACAGACAACACATCACCCATACCTGGGAAAACCTGTTCCCACCTGCAGTTTGTCTCTCCTTGCAGATGTTGATGAGTGTGAGCAGTATCCATGTGGAAATGGAACGTGCAAGAACACAGTTGGATCATACAACTGCCTGTGCTATCCAGGATTTGAATTAACTCGTAATAATGATTGTGTGGGTAAGAGACCTCAATCCAAGCTCTTATTTTCATTGCTGCTAGCTTGGCATGCCAAGGAGGACTGTGTGCAGTGAAAAAGAAGAGATGCCAGGGTGTGAATGAAGTTAATTGAATGCAGTAGCTTCTGCTGTAACCAGCCCTAGAGATTAATCCTTTCTGCTATGTCTTAAAAGAATTAAAAGTGTTTTTTAATTACAGACAATTGAAATAATATAATATTATCCTAAATATCTGGACTGCTAGGGCAACTTTCAGTTCACTGATGTTTTAATGCATCTCTGAACTCCTTTAGATTACCTTGTTATTTACAGCACATCTCTGGCTACAGGCACAGTCCACAGGCATCTCTTGTTCTATCCCACCACCAGTGCTGCCTGATGAATTTTAAATAATTCCTTTATTTCACTGTTTTGCTTGACTCTTGCCCAGGGTGAGAAAGAAGACCGGCAGTAAGAAAGCCAGGACAGCTGATCTATAACCTAAACAGCCAGATGTGCTCTCCTAAAATGAGCAAAATCATGCAGAGCTGACACAGGCATTGCTATTTCACATTCATAAAGTACAGGGCACCAAAATATCTGATGAGTTTGGACTGCTTTAATTCCTGGGTTCTTGTGATAAAGGAACCTGGGCTGATAAACAGGCTCAGACACCTGAAGACCTCCCTTGTGCAGAGCATAAGCAAAGGAAAGAGGGAGGCTTTACACTCCATCCTGCTACAGAAGGAAGACACAGCGAAGTTTTCAGCCTCAGGATAGAACTAGTACATCTTTTAAAAAGCATTTTAAATCTTCTTCTTGTCCAGGAAAGAAAAAAATTGAAGTAAGAAGAATGTGCTGCAAAGTACAAGTTTTTCTCACAGCTTGATGCTTATCCAAAATCCTTTTCATTTATTCTTCCTCCTCCATATTTCTTCCTTATGCAGTGCTCCTTTAAGTCTGCATTACTAAGTAACCCTACAAAATAACAAGAATTTGAAAACATCATTTCCAGAACTGCTACTAAGGAGAAAATCATCCTGTGGAAAGCAAATTACACAGTGCAAAACTTGAGATTGGCAGGGACAGGTTTTTAGGAGGAAACTCAAGTGCATATGCTTCCAGACAAAATCTAGAACACCCCATGTAACATTTTCTCCTCTGTTGGTAGACTTGGTGTCATGCCGTCCCTTACTAGTAATTGAATATCTCCAGATGCAGTAACTGAGGCAATGCTAGAAGCCTGGAAATTGTAATACTCTATAAAAAATTGTGGTTTAATTAGAATGTGCATCTTAATGCTCAAGTGAGAGTTACTTTCCTCTGGCTGTCAGCCGATTTCTTGTTGCTACAAAATGCATCTTTTCCACAGAAAAACTAAGCATTGAAACTTGAATGTGTTCTTAATGTACTCTATGTAGTATGCTGGGACTCAACTCTCTCTTCTTGGGTTCAATTTTGAAATTTATAATTATTTCTTTTTTATCAGATATTGATGAGTGCAGTTCCTTTGGTCAGGCGTGCAGAAATGGGCGGTGTTTCAATGAAATTGGGTCTTTCAAGTGTTTGTGTAACGAAGGATATGAGCTTACTCTGGATGGCAAGAATTGTGTTGGTAAGTATGAAACCACATGATGTTCAAGTATTGCTGAGCTGAAATAAACTAAAATAGGCTGAAATTAGCTGAAATAGCTACCATGTGGAGGGAAGCAACACAGTCTGAATAGTTAAATATCAAAAGAGAATGATGGTAACTGAAATGCAAACACATTTTTTTTTAATAGTTGTTGATCTTCAAGCAGTTAATTGCCTTAGAAAAAGAAAATTAGTACAGAACCCTTCAGTGTTTTTCATGCTTTGTTATCATAAGAATTACAAGATTCTAAACCTTTCTTGATTTCCTCCATTCCTCAAAGATACCAACGAGTGTGTGGCACTGCCTGGCTCATGCTCTCCTGGTACCTGCCAGAATTTGGAAGGCTCATTCAGGTGCATCTGTCCACCAGGATACGAAGTAAAAAGTGAAAGTTGTATTGGTAAGGCAAGTTGTAACTGTTGCTCCTGAACAATTTAAGAATTTGTATGTGTTTTTAATTGGGTGGAAAGCAGTTGTACGCCCTAATGGTTGTTAATGTTTCCTGACTTAAGCTGACAGGGAATAGGTATGAAAAGTCTTCAGGAAGAGATTTTAAAAAGGAAGGCAGAAGAATATTTTGTACTGTGTAGTACTCTATTTTGAACATTGGTGTCTTCATTAATGCAAAGAAAAATACTTTTAAAAAAATAAGTATTTTATCTTTCAGTGACTTTTGAAAAAATATAATTCATATAGCAGGTGTTCTCATGGTATTTATGTAATTTTTACAGAAGGTAATTATTGGTAATCAATGCATGAACTAAACATTTGGTTTCAGAGGGAAATGATGTTTAAAAATCTTGATAAAAGTTATGGTGCTTATAGGAACAAGCAGTTAAGTCAGTTTCTTCTAGCAACAGTTTCCTGATTTTAATGTTATTATTTATATAATGTCTCTGAATTGCTGAGATTCCTAAGAGGAGAAAGAGGATACAGCAGACCAGTCATCAATTTTTATGTTCTAGCTTGTTCATACAGGTCTCACTTATAGCCTTGAATGCTGTTCAGGAGCTGAATGTCACACACTGAGCTAAGATTTGCTGTGGCAGAGAGCAAGAAATAAATCCAAATTACAAATCGCTTTTCCAACAGAGCAAAGCAGGGGATCCTGTGAATTTATTGGGCATTTAAGATTTTTCTTACTGCCACCTAATCTGTGTGGCTGCAGAAACAGGAACCGTTTTGAACTTTCTGTCTTGAACAACAGGATTTATTTTTCTAAGCCTCAGAGTTCTCTCAGCCACTTGTATCATGCCACCAATATTCAGTTTGCCTGCCAACTTCATGATTTCTTTTGGCAGCTGCTGGCTCCATATTAGCAGTTATGTTTGAGATGAATTCAAATCACCTGCAGTTCTAAAGTTATGAACGTAAAATAAAGGAAGCTTTTGGTTTTCAAGGAATGTTACTGTTTATGGCCACTTTAGTACCTTCTCAGAATCTATGTTTTTGAGAGCATCAGTGACTGCCAGACAGATTTTTGCCCAAACTGAATGAAAGGGGCTTGCTTGCATTCTTTTGTCATTCTGCCACGTGTCCAGAAAATCTGAAGCAAGATCTCCTAGGAAATGTCCAGATTATCACATGTGATTGCACTAAAACTTAGATTAATATTTTGACAGCCCTTGCAGCAGATGTTCCCCATTACTCTCCTCTGATGTTGTATGCAAACAGCTTTATGAGAATCCATCACTGTCTGTGATGTGAAGGTTGGTAGTGGCTGATTGCTTTGTGAGCTCAGGGTGATTGTATGCAGAAAAAACAGAACTGGGGCCACAGAAAAATTCTTAGCTTTCACCTACCCATGTGATATATTCCCTTCCATTGTACAGGAATAAAAGGGAAAGGACTTGTTCAGTTCCACAGTCTGGCTAGCCACCTCTCCATCACGGCCACAGAAACAGCCTCAGCACCAAACCATTCATTGCAGTCATAATGAGCACTTCAAAAGAGCAACTTTCCTGTGCAGCTGAGTTGCTGAGCTTTGTATATTAACAGCTATCACTGGAAATTATTTGCCATTGGGAAATAATGGGAAATTGTTTACCATTTTCTCTGAAATAAGCTGACTTAGAATGCTTCACACAGAAAGTAGCCTGGGAAGCTACTGCAGAGTTCAGCCAGATGCCAGATTGTGCTGCAGTGGTTTGTCCATGTGCTGTACCTAAAAGCAATTTCTGAAAGTGGGAGTCGAGGTAGTATTTCTCAGAAATTACATCACAGACTCTACTCCACCTGACTTCTTCCTTCACTCCACTTACATTTTCCAAATAATGAAGATTGTATTTCCATTGTTTTCTTACCTGCTGAAAACAGGGTGGTTTTCTAAAATTCAGCACAGCAGAGAATTCAGTAAATATGGGCAAAAATGGCACTACAAGTCTGAGTATTCAACATCCATGGAGCTAATTTTCATGGAGAGAGCCTTGTTCCTGCCCATGCTTTGGTCAAGCTCAGTGTGGCTTTTGTTGTAGAATGCTCATATAGCCACAGGCTTCTGTGATGGTTCTTCCAATATTCCTTAGTGAAAGACTCAAATAGCATTGTACTTTGAAGATTATTAAAATACATCTCACAATTTATCAGATCATAATTACCTTTAAAAATTACATTAGCAAGGCATTTCATATATTATTTTAGTATTTGCAGAATAGGATAAGTCAAAATATAGTTTTGAATAATAGATATGAAAAATTAAGTGTCTCTTAATATATTATTTTCCTGTTTCGCCTGTACAGTGAGGGATTTACACCTGATGCTGTTGGAGCTGCACAATTTTACAGGCACTTAGAGATTTACTAAATACTAATACTTTGACTTATGCCTTTAATAATTATTTAATATAATATTTCATGATATACTGCTATTAAAAATAAACCTTAACTGTCTTCTTACAGTAATGGTAATAGACGATAGATTATTTAATAGAACAGGAATACATTTTAAATAAAACAATGAAAGTGGCAGTTAAAGACTGCCAAATGTAAATCCGGGCATGTAAATACAAGTAAGGGTGTCACTCTACTAATAAGTAGCTGTAGTTTCAGACCCCGAATCGGACAGTATATGACAAAAGTATACCTTTAATTAAAAAGAACTCCCAATGTACAGATTTTAAAAAATAATCTTTGGATGTTCTATGGATACATTTTTGTTCACATGAAAGTAGTGTTCCTATGGGAAATATAATCTGAAAGCATTTGTGTCATGTTTCTGTTTTGAAAATAAAGAAGAGCAGAGAGTGGTGTTTGGAAAAAAAGGTGCATGCCAGTGAAAAACTCTTAATTTGAAGGAGTCAGTGAAACCTACAGCCTTTAATATTTTAATTAATTAATTAATTTTGAGTCTAATGAAGAGCAGAGAATGATGTTTGGAAAAGAAGGTGCATGCCAGTGAGAAAATCTGATTTGAAGGAATCAGTGAAACCTACAGCTTTAACTCTTGGTCAGTTTATTGGAAACTTGCTTTAGTTAATCAATCAATCAATAAACAAAACAATCCTCCTTGACCACAGCAAGTGAGATTGTGGTGAGGTTTCTCTGTTGCTTTACAGATATTAATGAGTGCAATGAGGATCCCAACATCTGCCTCTTCGGGTCCTGCACCAACACCCCGGGAGGTTTCCAGTGCATCTGTCCCACAGGTTTTGTCCTGTCCGATAATGGGAGGAGGTGCTTTGGTGAGTTCATGGGCAAGGAATGCAATAACTCAGTCTAAAAGACAACAGATACTCTGTGGAAACCCCTCCCAGTTTATATCTTTATGAGGATTGCTAACTGATTTTTTAAAAGTATGAAAAATACAGGTCTTACGTTATTTCTCTCAGGGCAGATGGTCGTCTGCTGTGCTGTTGTGAGGGTCCCCAGGACGAGGTGAGGGATGAGAATTGACTCCAGGTTCTCAGAAGGCTGATTTATTATACAATGATATTATATTAAAAGAAAATTATATACTAAAACTACACTAAAGAAAGAGAAAGGAGACATCAGAAGGCTAAAACAAGAATGATAATAAAACCCCGTGAGAGTCAGAGGTCCAACACAGTTGGCTGGGATTGGCCATTAATTAAAAACAATTTACATGCTGGGTTAAACAGTTCTCCAAATCCCATTCCTCTCAGGGAGAAGCTGAAGCTGAAGCTTCCCAGCTTCCCAGGAGAAGAAATCCTGGTGAAGGAATTTTTCAGAAAATATCACAGTTACAGTCATCATCTGCCTAACTGTATTTTCTTCTCCTAGATACTCGTCAGAGCTTCTGTTTCACCAACTTTGAGAATGGGAAGTGCTCAGTGCCAAAGGCTTTCAACACCACAAAGGCCAAGTGTTGCTGCAGTAAAATGCCAGGAGAAGGATGGGGTGATCCTTGTGAGCTCTGTCCAAAGGAAGAGGAAGGTGCACATTTAAAGTTTAAAATTTGTTGCTGGGGGAAAAGGAGGAGCACATTCGTGCTGTACTTTTCTTTCATTGGAAGGAGAGATCTTTCTGGCATTTGTTCTCAGTGGATTTTTCTAGAATGATTTTTCAATTATTCAGCAAAAGGAGTAAAATTAAATGGAAGAAACGACAGATGAAGAAAAATACTTATTTCTTGGGTTTGCACTGTAAAGACCTGAACTTTGGTCCTTTTTGGATGACTTTAACCATTTGTCATGATTCTGTCTCTCACTTGCTCTGTTTATTAAAGAAAATGTATCTCTGCAGTTGCTTTTCAGGACCTGTGCCCATATGGTCATGGAACTATTCCTGGAATTGATGATACACGTGAAGGTAGCTGTTCTTCTAAATATAAAAAGTAATATTAATACCTAAAGCTACACTTGGATATTGTAGCATGTGACAGTTTACTCTTCACAGCTCCTGGTGACAAGAGGCTGACCTGTAAAATATGTTAAAAGAACGCTTCTGGAAGTGCATGCCTGAAGACAAACATAACAGGGTGCTGAGGTTTTTTTAAATGCTTTTTTTGAGACTTGAAATGCATCAGCTGAGTGGCTGTTAATATCTTCCTGCTTTTTAGATGTCAATGAATGTCTTGAAAGCCCAGGGATTTGCTCCAATGGTCACTGCATCAATACTGATGGATCGTTCCGCTGCGAGTGCCCCATGGGGTACAACTTGGATTTCACAGGAGTGCATTGCATAGGTGGGTGCAGTTACAGGAGTTGGAGCTCTTGAATTTAAAGCACAACTTGTCCCTATTCTCTTCACTCTGCATTTGTTCATTATGAGCAGATACAGATGAATGTTCCATTGGCAACCCCTGTGGAAACGGAACATGCTCCAACGTGGTTGGCAGCTTTGAGTGCAGCTGTCACGAAGGATTTGAGCCAGGCCCAATGATGAATTGTGAAGGTAACCTGTCCTCTTCTTTTTTTTTTTTTTCCTTTGGCTTTTGTCCAGCTTTTGTCAGCATTCAAATTACTTCATTAGCCATGTTTTTCATGCTGTAATAACTCAGAGGGAAAAAAAGTTTCTATGCTTTGAAATATGTCATTGGAAAAGAAATCTGAATTGCTTTAAGCAGAGCTTTGAGTTTATCACAGGACTTCCCACACTCAATGGGAATGCCCCATGTGGGGCATTCTCAAAAATGTTATATTTTATGAATCATAATTAGTTTGCTTTCTGAAGCTGACATTTCTCACCACACAAAAGTACATTAAATATGAGCATATAATAAAAATCTGAAATAGGCCTGCCCTAACTTGCCATACTAAGCTCAAGTAGTTCTATATATATACTATGCCATTATTCTTAAGCAGAGCATTGTTGAGTTTTCTCTAGTTGCTCAAAAGCTAATGGTTTGAAATACCTTTCAGATAATTTTAGCTGACAAGAGAAACATAGGTGTAATAAAACCTTCTTGGTGATTATTTTGAAACATGGTGGAGAATGCCTGTTGTGTTTCTCTCTGCTCAGATATCAATGAGTGTGCTCAGAACCCTCTGCTGTGTGCTTTTCGTTGTATCAACACTTACGGTTTCTATGAGTGCACCTGCCCAGTGGGATATGAGCTGAGGGAAGACCAAAAGATGTGCAAAGGTAATGACTGATGTATAAACTTCTCCCCACCTTCCATCACCAGCACATAATCCAAATATTTCTGTGCATCTTGCATTCATCCCCTACAGTGGAATGTAGCCAGCAGCCCAGCAGGTTGCTCTTTCAGAGCTCACAAAAAAAGCAGTATTTAGTGTTTTTGTCAGCAGGTATAACCCTTGATGGGGAGTGCAAAGCCAAGAGTGTCACAGTGGTGAATTTCATCTTTAACATGACAAGGTGATACAGCTCACGAGGATCAAGATAACTCCATATAATCATACATTTTGGACTTTTCCTTCAGTGCTTTTACTTAGGGAAGCCTGTACATCCTTTCTCTTGAAGGAGCTGAAGCGACTGGAAGAAAGTTCAAACACAAAATTTGTATTTTTTTCCCAGATCTAGATGAGTGTGCTGAAGGTCTCCATGACTGTGAATCAAGAGGCATGATTTGCAAAAATCTGATTGGTACCTTTGTGTGCATTTGTCCTCCTGGGATGACCCAGAGACCTGATGGAGAAGGATGCACAGGTAAAGCTTAGAAGGGGAAGGAGGCATCTAATGGAATATACAAAAGCAAAACTAAATTAAAAATCTTTTATATAGGTATATATATACATACACACATATATATACACACATTTATATATAAATTTATATATTTTTTCTGATTCTATGCACATAATTTTTTTCTGATTTTATATATATATTTTTTTTTTCTAACTTTATGTATATAAAATCAGAAAATAAAATTTCATGAAGGACATTTAAGATATCTAATGATGCCAAGCATCTTAAACTTTTAATTTTGTTTCAGTGTGAGTTCTAACTGACTAATAAGAACAAAAACTTCATTACTGTAAAGCTAAATCCAGACTTTTTTTAGTTAGTTGTTACATCTAAAAAATTAATTTGTCAAAAAAAATGAAACCTTGGTTTATGGGTAGGAGGCAAGATTTTCATAAATAAAAAGCAACATTTCCTTTAGTGTTAGTATAAATAGTGTGTCACTTCTTTAAACAAGAATCCTAGGATTCTGAAACCACCTATAAATGCCATAAAGGATGAAAGATATGGAAACTTTCAAACTTTTGAACTAGTTCAAAACAATTCCACATCCTGGAAGTAAACAAACACTTCTTCTCTATCATTTACTCAATTAGTTGAGTGGGGGTCAGTACCTACATTTTAGCAAATTGTACTTTCTTCTGGTATATAGAGGAAAAAACAGGGCCATTGCAAAATTCTCTGGGCAAAAAAAAATTAAATACCCATCTTAGTGAATGTTTTTAATAAAAGTATTTTATAAAAATGTACTTTCAGCAAGAGAATGACTATTCTCTTTTAGACAGCTTTATGATTTTTTTTTTATTTTACAGAAAATAGTCTTTATTAACATTTCTTTTGGCATATAATTCTGCCTTTAAAGAACCTGATATTCTCCTGAGATTTATTGTAAGCATCTAAAAAATTTGTGTAATTGCTTACAGTATGTGTGCCATTAGCTATGGAAGAAAATACATGAAGACTATAAACTTCCAGGAAAATATCATGTGGACTCAATAATGACTTATTGGGGGAGAGATCAAATGTATTCAGAGACTTGATAATGAGAGAGTGAAGATTTGTCACTCAAATCATGCATGTGTTCCAATTTTATTTAAATTTTACTTACCAGCTAAATGTTGTGACTGCAACTTGCTCTGCTGCGTTTTCTGCTTCTTGTTACAAGCTGTGAAGCATTAAAGCTTTTGTCCTCTGATGAAGTACAGAAGGAATGGAATAGGATAATGCTCCTTTGAAAGCCCTTTCCAGGCTTAATCAGTTGATTTTTCCACTTCTGGAAAATATTTTTCAAATGCTACGTGGAATAGTTAATGTATTCTAGAAATTCTGATTTATTTTCTTGTAATGAATTGCTGTGGTAGTTGTCAATGTAATTATATTTTATTTTTGTTCTTACTGTTTTCTGTTACTATTATAATTTTATTGATGTTATTATATTTTTTAATGAAATTTTAAATTATAAAGATGAAAACGAGTGCCGCTCCAAGCCAGGTGTCTGTGAAAATGGGCGTTGTGTGAATATTGTTGGCAGCTACAGATGTGAATGCAACGAAGGATTCCTGTCCAGCCCCTCAGGCATTGAGTGCCTAGGTAAATGTGTCTCTTGCACACATTTCATCTCACATTACAGTGTAAATGTAGGGAGAAAATTACGCTTCTGAAAACCTATCAGCTCTCATATCTTCAGAAATTAAATAATTACACTTCTTAGTTAAATAATTATACAGTATTAAATAATATTATTAAATATTATTAGATACTTTTAGGAATTAATAGCTTGTAGCAATCAGGCCACACATAGAAGCATCTTAATTCCGTAGGACATAAACGTAGGCAAAATACAGGCATTTTTAAAGAGGAGAATTTAGTCACCTTTAGATAATTCAGAAATGGATGCAGAGTAAAGTTGAGCGTTTGCTTATTCAGAATGTGATTCTAAGCACCATGTGGCAGCTAGGCATCTGAATTTCTACACTTTTAATTCAGACATAAAATACTGTGATTTTACCAGAAAATTGCAAGATTTTTTTTTTTGAGGCAGACCTGCAAGATAAATGCTCCTGAAGGGTTTTTGTTCATCAACCTGTATTTTCTTTTTAATACATCCATATTTATCATTTGCACCACAAAATTCACCATTCCCTTTTTTTGGAGTCAAAGAGAACTGCAAAAATTTACTTCTTCTTTACCAGTGTTCAGGGTGTGTTTATTTATTTACGTATTCTTGCATGAAAAAAACATAATTATCTTATGCCATTACTGTAAAACCAGCTCCCTCTAAATTGTCATGAGCAGTGTGCTGACTTCATGGCTAAACAATAACATTGAAGTGCAGAGTATTTCCTGAGGATTAGAACCAGATGGGAAGAGAAAACTGCAGTCTGTTAACCCCAGCCAGTCATTAATGCCAAGGAAATACCCTGTTTGGAGGTCATTATTGCTTTATATATTTAATATGTAATTTTCCTATTATTTTCTGCCTTGGGAAGGTTTGCTTTTTGCTGCTTTTCTTTTTGGGTTTCCTGGGTTAGAAAGTACAATGAAAAATGGATCTGGCAGAAACACAGAATTTCTTCTGAATTATAGCACGAGCATTAAGTCACAGATTACATTTTTCTAAATACATTGTGGAAACCTTTACATTCCACTCACCTTAAAGTTCATTTCCCATCTCAGACTGGGGACAAAGTGTTTATGTGTTCTTTGGGTCATAATGTCCCTAAAGACCTGCACAGTGTCCTGTCTGGGAGAACAGAAATTTGCAGAGTCTTGCAAATTACTACAGCAAATATTGTCTTTCACAGAACTGACACTTTCAGTGAGAACAGCTTTGTTTGATGTAAAAAGTTAAGTTAGCAGGTGGACAAATCAAGTCTTTCATAAAGCCAGAGTTTGCTTTTTGCCTAATTCTTGTAAGACATGTACAGATTCTTTTAATCTGTAAAAGACAAGGTCAGCTGAGTATTGATACATTTACACATTTTGAGGGATCACTATGGGCTTTGAGAGGAAAAAAAAAGAAAATCTTTCATATGAAAAAACATAAGGATTCTCGGATCAGTAACTGACAGTGTCTCCATTTTAATCAAGAAAAGAGACAGATGACATAAAAGAGAGAAGAAATTTTATTTTCTATATAGAAGATAAAATCTCTGCAAGATTTGGAGTTTCTAGTAGCACTGGAAACTGGGATTTCTTTTCTCCTCAGCTGCCTGTTTGAAGGTAACCTGTAGGAGCCCCATGACTTTAAAACTTTGCTCCCCTTTCATTATTGATAGGCATTAACCGAAAAGGTTAAAAATTAAAATAGACTTAGACAGGACCATACCAACAATGAGGCCATACAATTCTATTTTTTTTCCCCAACAAAATTCTAGGAGTACTACTGAAAAAGTAATGAATTGCATATACACTTATAAGTTATAAGGATTTTTTATTTAAACCACAGCAGGATAATTACAGATGATCAAACATGTTATTTTGGCCAGTTAAACAAACAAACAAAACAAACTTCTAACCTCACTCCAAATAAATCATTGAAATGCAAACACAACATAGGCAGCTGAAGTGGAAGCTCAGTTTTACCCTCAGACTTTATCTTATTTTACCAAGAGCACAGCTTTCCTAGAAGCAAAACTTAAAAAATAAGAAGCAAAACTTAAAAAATAGCAAAACCCTTCATCAGCATTTTTCTTGTTTTACTACCAAGCATTTATCTTGTTTTACTACTAAGAGCACAACTTTCCTAGAAGCAAAACTCTTACCCAGCTCATGCAGACACTGAACATTAGGGGTGTCTTGGATATATTTGGAATGGCAGCATATTACCACACAACAATTCTGAAATGCCAAATCAAGATGGACCTGATGGTAGCTAATCACCGTCTGCTGCTTGCCTATAGCGACAGAGAGCTGGAATAATACGGCAGATGCTTAACGGAGCAGATCTTTCTCTCCTTCCCTACTGCAGCCTGTGTCCTTCTCCCTCTCAGATAACCGGCGGGGGTTTTGCTTTGCTGAGGTCCTGCAGACCATGTGCCAGATGGCTTCCAGCAGCCAGAGCCTCGTCACCAGGTCCGAGTGCTGCTGCGACGGCGGCCGCGGCTGGGGGAACCAGTGCCGGCTCTGCCCCCTGCCCGGAACCACCCAGTACAAGAAACTCTGCCCGCACGGGCCAGGCTACACCACAGATGGAAGAGGTATTTGCAGGGATGAAAAGAGGAGGAAAAGGGGAAAAGCGTGTGCTCGCATGCCTAAGGAAAATGCAAGAATTCTCTTTGAAGTTCCTTCGGAGGATTTCCTGTTAAACAACAGAGTTTGATTTTTCAAATAGTGCCGAGAGAGCAGAAATTAAAAACATATTTGGCAGTAGCTGCAGGCAGATCAACTGGGTGCAATTTTCAGAATTAGGATCTGGTTGGAAGTACCAATCAGTAACTAAAAGCTAGAAATTATCCCAAAGCTTTTGTATTGCTGAAAACTTAGACACATGGCAAAGGCAGCAACCATCTCATTTAACAATGATCTCATAATGCTTTGCAGGTACTATTTCCACACAGAAAGAGGCAAATGTGTATTTTTTAATGTTGGTGATAATTTTTGACATGGAAGTAGTCAAAAGAAAATTCTCTTGTATGGGCTGTTATTTGGAGTTGGTAAAACTGGAATCTCAGTACACAGTGAAACAGCAGGAAGGTGTTGGGACAAAGAACAGAAATGAGATTTGAAACATGGTTGGCTTTGGAGTAAGATCCATTTTTAAAGAGGGAGAAGGGAGAAAGTTCCTGTCAGAAGCATGATGATGAGGAACTGCAAAAATGGAAAAGAAGAAAAAAGTAGAATTGAAAACTGAGACATGACATATTTAATAATTTCTATACAGATATTGATGAGTGTAAGGTCCTGCCAAACCTGTGCAAGAATGGGCAGTGCATTAACACCATGGGCTCCTTCCGGTGTTTTTGCAAAGCTGGCTATACCACTGACATAACTGGCACATCTTGTAATGGTAAGATTCATTAATTAATCATCAGTTGAAGTAATCATCATTTTTGATTTTTTTTAATTGTTACACAGTGACGTACCAACCTTTGTAAACACTTGTTGCAAACCATTTTTTTGGTCTCTTTTATCTCATGTCCTTTATTTCTTTCCCTAATATACATTTCTGGTTTTGTGTTTCATTTGGGGAAATGGAGGAACAAGCTCTGCTGGCAGAATTCCTGCAGTAGAATGATCACTGAAGTTGCTTAAAGCTCTGCAACCACTTGAAGTGGCAAACCAGCTCATTACTTCATTTCTACATTTGTCCCACTTTTTTGTTGGTTTGCCGGTACAAGTATACCATAGTATACCAAAAAGGAAATATTTGTTGCTTAGATGCAAATACCAATGCCACTCTCCCTCTAGTGTATTACTCCTTCAAGACAGTTTGTTGTGGCAGTAGCAGCCCCACGTAAATTCCACAGCAACACATTCACAGAGAAGGGAATAGGAACCCTGAACAAATGTAAATGGGGGGCTTTCTTCTTTGAGCATTTTTCTCTAAAAGCTTGTGCTGTGTAGCAAACATCTTTCTGTCAGAGAGATGAGGACAAAAGATAACCTCATATTTTCCTCTCGTTAGATCTTGATGAGTGCTCCCAGTCCCCCAGACCATGCAATTTTATCTGCAAGAATTCAGAAGGGAGCTATCAGTGCTCATGCCCCAGGGGCTATGTCCTTCAGGAAGATGCAAAGACATGTAAAGGTAAGAAGGTTATACACAGTGCCTTTTGATTTGGTTACAGCTTAACTTAGAAGGAATTGGTTTTGAAGTGCAGTATTTTTATCAGATTTGATTAAATGTGCCTCTTTGTTGACTTTTTTAAGACAACATCATCTCTTACTTTCAGATCTTGATGAATGTCAAACCAAACAACACAATTGTCAGTTTCTCTGTGTCAACACCCTTGGAGGCTTCACATGCAAATGTCCACCTGGTTTTACACAACATCACACAGCTTGTATTGGTAAGAAAAATACCGGTTTTCTGTCATAAGCTTTTTTGTAAGAACAACATTCTCAACTGTCTCTTGTGCTCTTTATGCAGAGCAGTAGTGTCAAGAGGGCAGAAAACAGATTTTGAAAAGGAGCAATTATAGCTAAAGAGAAAATTAGTCTATCCAGTCTGTCCACTATTTCTGTTTTCTTGATTAGTAAAGAGTTGTACATATTTAATACATCTTATTATGTTCTAAGTATAACCACATGGAGACAAAAGGGTGAATTATTAAAATCTCATTTAAAATGTAGTTAACCAAAACCAGACTGCATTTTCTTTTTTTAGTTGATACAGATGTCTTCAGATCTTAAGCATATGTATAAATCTTGCCAACTGAAACTGTTTTAGTTCAGCTAACACAAAAGGGCAGCATTTTTCCAATATCGGCAATCACATTCCACACTCATATCACAACTGAACTACCACTGGCACTTCCAATTTATTAATTACTCATAGCTCTGCATGAGTCTCCAGTTCATCTGGCATTTAAAAATGAAAAGGTACAAAATAAAATGCTGCACCTTTGTGGAGTTTATTTTTATCTTACATGAACATGTCCAACATCATGCCACAAGGTAAACCGATCTTATGTCTCCTCTGTATTTTGAAGATAACAATGAATGTGGTTCTCATCCATCACTGTGTGGATCAAAAGGAATTTGCCAAAACACTCCTGGAAGTTTTACCTGTGAATGTCAAAGGGGATTTTCTCTGGATTCTACTGGATTAAACTGTGAAGGTAACTAGGAACAGTCAGATTTTTTTATGGTGTGGATCCTTACTTCAATTTCTAGTGAACCATTTGATGTTAAAGACAGAGAAAACAGAGCACCAGCCACAGTAACAGTAATTACAAAAAGAAATTGGAAAGTATTAGACTGATGGTAAGTATAACAAAAGCATATGCAAGAATGTACTGCCTCGAGTAATTTTTACAGAAATTAGGATAAAAAGGTGACTGTTTAATTGAACTCTTAAACAGCTGCTTTCAGCTTCACATAGGTTTATGCATCTAAAAGTGTAGTAGTTGTGGGGCTTTTTTACATTTATGTCTTCATATGTCTAAAGAAAATCTCTCTACAATTTTCATTTTGGCTAATTCTAATTAGATTAGATTCTAAATTCTGTACTGAATTCTCCTACCACAGAGTTACATACTGAGAAGGCCAATTCACTGCATTCAGAAAGATAATTATTACAGTTAAAATGCAGGTTATATTGATGAGCTTTATCTCTCTCTGTTGGCCCAAGGGGAAGCCTCAGTCAGGAAATCTCTATTTGAGAGCTCCAGACTTCTCAGTGGGCCTCAGGTATTGAGCAAAGAGGAAAATAAAAGGCAATACAGGGCCACCTGGCTCCTGAGAATTAAAAATGCAAGAGCCTGCATGAAGAAATTTATGGTCTCTCAAAATACCAACAACTCTGATGGAGCATTTAAAACAGGAATTGATATTTAGAGCCTGTTTCTAGAACAGCAGTGCAGAATATATGCAGCTATAAGTTTTACTAAGATTTATCTCCTGTCAGTTTACTTTGTTCTCATAAAGTGCATATGTCCTGGTGTCCTGTAAAACAAAGATTTTTTTTTTTCTACTTGACTTGCATACCTTAAAAATTAGGTTGCTTACAATCTACTTTTTTCCTATGGCAGATACAATGTAAGATGTCTGACTTTTTAGAATTTGGAGGGTGGGATGGTTGTGGCTGACACCTTTTATTTAACACTTGTCTCAGAGACTTTTTATGTGGCTTTTTATTTTCAATTGCAAAGATATCAAAATTTGACATTGAAACACTAAAATATATCTCAGGAAATGGAAAGCTTATCCCTAAGTGATTGGTTTAAAACTGAAATTTAACAACCTCTCAAATTCTAAGCATTATGCTAAAGCAGCAACATGGGATTGTTGGGAGTAGTGTTTATTCTCCAAAATTGAGTACCAAAAAGGCTCAAGAACTGAAATCAGATTATTGATGGAAAGAACTGGACATTAGTCAACTTCCAGGCTTTCCAAAAGAAAAACTTTCATGGTCCGTCTATCTTACCTCAATGCTCCTCGGTCATAAATTATAGAACCGCAAAATGGCTGGAATTGGAAGGGACCCCAAAGCCCATCCAGTGTCACCCTGCCATGGCAGGGACCCCTCCCACTGTCCCAGTGTCCAGCCTGGCCTCGGGCAGTGCCGGGGATGCAGGGGCAGCCCCAGCTGCTCTGGGCACCCTGTGCCGGGGCCTGCCCACCCTGCCAGGGCACAATTCCTCATTGCCAAGATCCCGGCCGGCCCTGCCCTCCGGCACCGGGAGCCGTTCCCCGGCCGCCGTCCCCGCGGCCCTCGGCAATCGTCCGTGTCCATCTTTGCCGCGGCCCCTTCGGGCCCCGCGAGGCCGCCCCGAGCTCGGGCCAAAGCTTCTGGTGCCCGGGTGAGCGACGGCAGCCGTGGCAGCCTTTGGTGCCGGCGGAGCCGCTCCATCCCCGTGCCCGCGCCGGAGCCTCCTCTGGCCCGGCTGCAGCAGCTGCAGCTCCTTGCTGGGCTGGGCCGGGGCTGGGGCAGCTCTGCAGGTGGGCTCTGCCTGAGGGGCAGAGGGGCAGAATGGCCCCTGCCCTGCTGCCCCCGCTGGGCTGGGCCGGGCACGGGGCTCGGGGCTCGGGGCTCGGGGCTCGGGGCTCTGGGCTCTGGGCTCTGGGCCTGGCACGGGGCTTTGGGCTGCCAGACCACATGGCTGGGTCCTAACAAACTTCTGATCCAGGAGTGTTTGGCAGAGGGAGTAATCCTGTGTCATGCTCTGCTTCCCTCCTGAACACACAGATGTGGATGAATGTGATGGAAACCACAGGTGCCAGCATGGCTGTGAGAACATCCTGGGTGGATACAGATGTGGGTGCCCACAAGGATTTATCCAGCACTACCAGTGGAATCAGTGTGTTGGTAAGGAAACAAACAGCACAGAATTTAAACAGCAAATGTGTCATAGTGTTTTGTTTGTTTGTTTGTTTGTTTGTTTGTTTACTTATTGGGACAACACCAGGCAAGGGCAAGAATGAGCAGAACTAGGAGTGTTCAACAAAAATCTTTTTATCTGTCTCCCACTCTTTCAATACACGTACTATTCCCAATCTAAATCAATGACAGGTAGCAAGAAAATGCACTCAACCTTTTAAACCTCCCTGTGAAAATTAGCTTTCCTAGAAAGGTCTAAATTCTGACCTGTTTCTTCTGTGAAAAATCCCCATTATTAAATGTACATTGAATTCCTAAAAGTATCAATGTAAATACCTCTGCTGAGGCAAAAAAGCATTGAAAAACCATACCTCTCATTAAAAAAAAATTAAAAATCCACAAAAAAGCATAAAAAAACATAAGCAATTTAAGAATGCTGCAGAATAGCATCTAAAGCGAAAGGTGAGAAAAATAGACCAACAAAACCATTAAGGATTTCCTTCTTCCAAAACAGAGTCTTAAGGGCAGTATTAGTTCTTTGTGCGGGGAATGGGACAAATTAGGATGCTCAGGAGTTCTGTTTAGATTTAGCTCATTCAATCCATCACTTGCACTGAGCTATATCATGTACAAAACAAAATGTGGGATTTTTCTATTAATAGAAACCAATTTACAGAGAAACAATGTCATCCCATGCTGTTCACAAAGACCAATACAAAATATTTACCTTTTCAGATTTTCTGTCATGGTATCATAATCAGAGCACGACTGTGAGCACTGCCATACATTTCATTTACGTTGATTTTACTGTACTGATTCTATACATAAAAATTATTCTACCCATTTTAACATTAACTAGCACACCAGCCGGTTTCTCTGAAGTCCCAATGACCATGATCACTCTTGACTTAATACTGCTCTTCAGCAAAGAGGGCAAAGGACTGGGGCAGGAGTGACAGACCCCACAATGAACAGCTCCCACAAAACCCCAGCTTAAGTTTCCGTAAATCATAGTCCTCAAAGGAATCTCCCTCCAAGTGACTGCAGGCAAGAATGGCAAAGCATTCACTAGCGGCCTTGGTGAGGAAAACTGAGCTGAGGAAAACTTTGTGAGGAAAACCTACAGGTTTTAGAGAAATACCTCGGTGAGAGAAATAAAATAACTGTGATTCCAGCTCCCAGAACAACTTTCCATACCACAACATTCCTTTTTTTTTTCAAGTCACGCTGACTGGAGATGTCATCTTCGCTATATTTTAACACCCACAAGTGAAGATGATACTCCTTTTGTCTTTCAGAAACCAATTGTCCACGGGATGGTGAGGCCAGGGATGCAGCAGAGCCCTGGGACTTGCAGATGTTCTGGTTTCTTAGTTGCATTCATGCTGACCTCTCAGTTGCATTCATGTTGTCTCTCAGACTAGAAAACACCAACATTTTTGTGTTTGCTTGCCAGATGAAAACGAATGCTCCAATCCTCACATGTGTGGCTCTGCTTCTTGCTACAACACCCTGGGGAGTTACAGGTGTGTGTGCCCATCGGGGTTCTCCTATGACCAGTTCTCCCATGCCTGCCATGATGTGAATGAGTGCTCCTCTGCCAAGAACCCCTGCAATTATGGCTGCTCCAACACCGAGGGTGGTTATCTCTGTGGATGCCCGCCTGGCTATTACAGAGTTGGACAAGGGTGAGTTTCTCCACACAGCTTTTCACCAAAGACACATTCAGAAGGTGCAGATGTGCAAATTAGGGACAAGCTGCTAAGTCCTTTCTAGTTTCAGGCTAAATATCCAGAAACTAGGAAAAAAAATGGAATAGCTGTACATGCAACACGACATTAATTTTAAATGTAGCATATAAATAACGTTAAACAAGTTCTGCTTTCTCCCCCAGTGTCAGCACATGAACTCCTTCACAGACCTTCTGAGTGGGGATTGATGATGCATAAGGATAGGTACTATGTGTACTGAGATAATTAAGGGGTTTAAGTATCACTGATCAATCCAGAACATTGAACACAAATTAACATTGTTCTGGTACAGGGCAGGCTGGCTTTTTTTGGTTTCTCTGTAAATGAAAATTAGATCAGGCTAAAAGCCTTCAGCCAGCGTTTGCATTTCCCTCTGTAAACCACTCTAGTGTGAGGGAAATTATTGCACAGCCCTCCTGCTGGGGAAAGGGCAAGGAAGGGGATGCAGACACTGTGGCACGGATTACACACACTCCATTAAGCAGGGACAGCTCATAAAACTGCAAGGAGTGACTAAAACACACGTTTTCATTCCACAGACACTGTGTCTCAGGGATGGGATTTAACAAAGGCCAGTACCTGCCACGGGATGGAGATGCTGATGGAGAGAATGCTTTGTCCCCTGAAGTGTGTTATGAGTGCAAAATCAATGGCTACTCCAAAAAAGACAGCAGGAGGAAGAGAAGTGCTAACACTGTATGTACTAGGATTAAAAAACACTGTAATGTTTCTCGAGGTATTTTCAGAGATATGACACTATAGTAAATAGTGGAAATCTTTTAAACAGGTCACCTTCAAAAATCTCTTTTCTCCCCCTGCCTCACCTAGGTCCTTCTGGCAGTAATAATTTGACAATAAGACACACATCAAGAGCTGTGAAAGGATGAAGTTTTTGAAGCTTGCAAAGATTCCTTTGTAGTGTGAGATGTGATATAGTTCCTCAGAGTACATTCAGGGGAATAATTTTCCTTTAATTACAGAGACCTGGGGAATTTGACATGTCTACGACATGTTCTGCTGCCAGGAGGAGGTTGGACACATTTATAGTCTGGGGCAGCTAAACTTATATTGCAAAAGATCATTTTAGTCTTGGTGTCTGTTCACAGTTGCTCATAGAGGTGGGTGATTAGACCTGGCTGATGAAGTCAAATGTTCACAGAATTGATGAAGTTTTTAGAGAATTACACGTTTAATTTTTTTCGTGCTGCATTTTGTGGGCTTATAAAGGTAAGTTACAGGAAATCCTATCTAGTTTGTAATTGTTACATCTTGTAGTTACAATTTTTAAATAACAATAACCTTCTCAGTTTCTAGAACTCTCTAGGCAGTAAAAGTGACAACCATAAATTATGCAAAAAAAGAAACATTTTTTAGTCACTATCATCATCTATGGGGTTCAAGTATTTAAAGCACTGCATTGCTTGCTCCTGTCCTAAAATTTTCGTTATTTTCACTATGCTTTCTTAGTTGCTTTACATAGTGTTACAGTATGGAATTTTCAGCGAAGGTGTCAGGGAATTTCCATGCAGTGTTGTGAAATGCATTTCTCTGTTGTTTCTGTTGGTCATAAGAACATTACATTGTGTGTAAACACAGTAAACACAGGTTTCTCCTTTGGTGGTACATCCTCCCCTCTTCCTTTCCAGACTGCAGTGCAATCTGAGAAATCCTCATCTTGCCTCGGCCTTGCAAATTAAATCTGACTTTTGCTGATACTCTGATAGATTTTGGGTGATCTCAAACACTTGCTCATAACACTCCTTTACATGGCCTCTGTGCAAGCATGATGTTAAACAGGTTCTCAAAATCACCTGAAATCAGAGCCTTCAGAGGCTCTGCAAGGCCTGCTTGAGGCCTTTAGGCTTTACAGGCCATGTCGCAAAGAATGGAGGCAGGAGCTGTTTAATTATCCTGACATTTCCTGCTCTAAACAGTCTTCCCTCCTACAGCAGGGGCAGGTGAGCTGGGGCAGCCTGGACACGGAGAGTCCCCTGAAGGTGTGGGTGGCCATGTCCAGGCTGGGCAGCCGGGAGCCCATCCTGGAGCTGCTGCCGGCCCTCGGGCGCCGTGCGCGCTACGCCATCGCACACGGCAATGGGCGCAGAACCTTCCGGATGCTCCTGAGGGACGGCGCCAGCCGCCTGCATGCCGTTAGGAGCAGGGCAGCGCCCGGGCTGCACGCCCTGGACATCACCAGCGTGGCCCTGCCTGAGGAGAAGGAGATGGAGCAGCTGGAGAGCGGCCATGAGGACGGCGGCCTGCGAGGGGAGAAGGGAGAGGCCCTCAGGCTGAGGCTGTGGGTGCGCCTCTATTAGCTGTGGTGCTGTTCTTCAGCCACTTCTTTTTGTGTCTACACACCCCAGAACGTATTTCAAAGCAAATCTGCTTTGGAAAAATGTATTTTGGGGGAGGAAGGCAGAGGGGAAGAGCCCTTCCTTTCCATCCTGCCAAGACTGCAGAACCGCCCTTTCAGGGGGGGGCGACTTAAAACTCTGCCACTGCCAAAACTTCTATTTACAAGGGCAAATCGTGGTTACTGTATCTTTTATATAACCTCCATTTAAAGTATGTTTAAAAAGCTAAAGTTCAATAAGTCATCCCATGGCACTAAATGGCACAAATACGTGAACTAATTTTTTTTTTTAGCTGTTACCAGTCTGTAACACTTCGGGTATTTTGCTATAATTCCTAATGAAAAAAAAAAATTATAGAAGTTTATTTATTTTTAATGCAGTAATATATGGAGAAAATAGCAAATTATGTAAACAAAAAGGGAAACTTGCTTGTTTTTCTGTAGTTTTATAAATTTGAGGTATAACATTTTAGAGGTACTTTTGTAATCAAGGAAAAAAGAAGTAGATTCAAAAGTGTTTTCTTTTCTACTTGGACCAGCATCAAAACAGTAGATAAGTAATTCTGAAATATATCAGAGCTGAAAGATCAGTGTAGTAGGATATCCTGAAGTGGGAGATTGTAAACTGTTCACGTAGTAGGATGCACTAAAGTTCTCTTGCAAATGAGAACTAGGAAAAAAAAGGGGGAAAAAAGTCATAGAAGACGCGTATCACAATCTCAGTCTGTGCAGAGATCGTATTTCACAGCGGCTCAATGGGTTTGTGTTCTGTATCACCCACAAATGGTGGAGGAGGCACAAGCCCTGTAGCAAAATACCTGGACTGATTTTTAATCCCCTTGAAGCTGCAGAACCAAACTGTGCTGCCCTTCCCTCAGTGACCTCATGAGCCAAGACAGGCAGCCCACTCCTCATGCTTCAGAAAGGGTGCTCCACAAACTGGCATTAATTCCCACAGGCAGCTGAAGAAAATGCCTCTCAGAAGAGAATGCTTCACCCTGTTTGGTGCTGGCTCAAAACCAGGCTGCATTTCCTGAGCCCTGAGTGCTGTGTCAGGACTGCCACACCTGCAAACTCAGTTATTGCAGAGCAGGTGAGGAAAGTTATGTATTTGAAGTTTCATTTGTTAGAGATCTCATTAATGCTGTAGTTATACACGCCTCATTTTATCATAGCTTGTTCTGTAAGAAAGATGATGGTACAATGACTTGAGTTTTAGTTTAGTGGTTTTTTTTTTCTTTTCACATTTTGTACTGTATTGTGTTAATTGTATGTCTCAGTGGTGCTTTCTGTGGCAGCTGGTGCCTGTCACTGGCCGTGCAACAGAATCTCACATGTGAGAATAGCCAAAGCACATCCAGGATTGTTCCAGTTGCATGTAGGTGCTGACCAAAGACTTTATACTAAGTTAAACTCAGTGATTTTTCTTCTCTTTTGTTGAGTTTGGGGATTTTGAAAAGAGATGTTTTAAGAAAAAAAGCTTTCTCTTGAACATTTGTATCAGTAAGACAACACTTTTCTTGCAATAAAGCTTATTTTGGATTTTTTTTTTTTTTGGTCCTTTTTTCTATTCAGAGTCAAACTGGTGATTGATTTAAAGCAATAGCCAATACTAGGGTCTGGAATCACATTTATTTGACATTGCTTTCATATATGGTTGCGCAATTTTCAAAGGATTCAGAGCTGTTTCTGGGTGAAGTAACTGACATTACAGAAATAAAGAGACCTCTAGGGGTCTGATAAATACATACAGCACTGGCTGAAAGGCTGAGCAACTGCCATAGGTGGTTTAGAAAAAGGTTTCTCTTGTTCCAAAATGGGAGTTTTCCAGGAAACCCTGCGGGAAAAGCCATCAGAGTTGCACACAGCAGAGCATTTTGTCGTTTTTTGTCAGACTCTCAGGAGAGAAAGTAACAGCAACACTCACCCATGACTTCTCTGAGGCTACAAGTTCTGGAGGATTTTCTTGTAGCTTTTTTTTTTTTTTTCAAAAGAAACCATCATCAGATCATTTCACCTGCATTAACTAATCACACAGTAAGTACAAGGTACAAAAAAAAAGTGTTATCTCTTTTCTAGAAAGGCAGCATTAGCGCCAGAATTGACAAATTCCACAAGAATAAGTCACTCCAGCTTCAAATCCAGATGAAAAAATAACTACAACTAAAAGAAAAAAGTAATCCCAAGGAAGAAGTCCAAAACCTCTTTGCCATCCAGCCTGTCACAGTATATATTTCTATACCCTTTTTTCAAAATTCTACCTTTTTGCAGCTTCTAATCTTTTAAAGAGAAATCTGACTGGACATGCACAGCCATGGTGTCCCAGGAAGCTACAGAGCCCCCTCATCTTTTCTTTAAAAGTAAAACGAAAATCTTGCTATTTAAGAGAGCCTCCAGTATCTCATGGCAACTCCAACCAAGATTTTAGGGACTGTGGGTGAGACCTAAGGCAGACCTAAGACCCATTTGTAAGACCTTGGCCTAGGCAGCAGGGACTTTAATTATAATTGTCCATACTGTGTAGTACAGACACAGGTTTGATTAAAGTCAATACAGCCAAAATCTCACTGCCCCGCCTCTGCTTCTTGATTCTTACCACGTGTAACAAACTAAGATTACATACCTAAACCAAACTGAAGCTGCAGAACAGGCATGCCTTAAATCCAAGAAGAGGGCTGGGTTTATGAACTCCACTCTGTGGAGGTGGATATTCACACTTCATAAAACAGGAGGGTGTCACTGTGATACTTTATGAAAAATCCCCTCACCAGGAGTTCTCCTCCTGAGAAGCTGTGAAGCTTCAGCTTCTCCCTGTTTTGCTTCTCTGGAATGTGATTTGGAGAATTGTGTATCCAGCATGTGAATTGTTTTTAATTAATGGCCAATCACAGCCAACTGTGTCAGACTCTGGTCAGTCACAGGTTTTTAATATTAATTCTTGTCCAATCCTTCTGATGTCTCCTTTCTCTTTCTTTAGTATAGTTTTAGTATATGATAGGATAGGATAGGATAGGATAGGATAGAATAGGATAGAATAGAATAGAATAGAATAGAATAGAATAGAATAGAATAGAATAGAATAGAATAGAATAGAATAGAATAGAATAGAATAGAATAGAATAGAATAGAATAGAATAGAATAATAAATCAGCCTTCTGAGAACATGGATTCAAATCCTCATCTCTCAGCTCATCCTGGGGTGACAACACCCCAAGAGGAGGGAATGAAAACCTGAGAGGGAAGGACTACATTTCATACCTGAGATAAAATCCTGTTGTGGCTGTTGATAGGTTTGACACCAAATGGCTGTGTCAGAGATAGGAAATTATTTCTTTGCTCCCACAGGATTACAGGGCTGGTGGAGGAGGTGGTTTCTCACCCGTTCCAAGAAGCCAGCCCCATCTCAGCATGGGTGGTTGCAGAGATGTCCGACCTGTGTGTTTGGGCATGGGTTTAGCTCATGCTAAACCCTCCCAAGGCCTCCTCCCTGCCTGGGCTTGTCAAAAATGAGGTGGTTACCCAAATCCTATGAAAATAGGAGGGAAAATACGACCCTCTCCAACACTGTCTTGTGTTAGCAAGTCGGGCTTGGCTTTATTCTTGGCCAGGGTTTGTGAAAGTGGTTGTCAGATTTTCAGCCTCCACAGAGTCTGATGCAGAGCTTTTCCTCTCATGTATGCATTTCTTCCAAACACTGAAATTATTGTTGGTTCCAAATGAAATAATTTTCTTCATTAATCAGTGCTCTTTCCTGTGGTGGTTGATTTTTCACTCTTCATGCTCATTTGGCCCACACTTTTAGCCCTTTTGTCATCTTTTTCTCAGAGAGGGAGTTACCAACTTTCCAGGCCTTCATCTCCTCTCTATCTTCTGGTTACTCCAGCATCTGTGAAGTGCCATGAATTTAGGATCCTAGATGTCCAATCTTCAACTCCTGTTGGCTTTGTATATTGAAGCTTGTCAGGGTTAGTTTTAGCAAAATTAAGTTTTCGGTGATTTAATGATTGAAGTAACAACAAGAGTCTGTGAAGAAACCTGACTGGTGCTGGCTAAAAGTGTTTTCTCTTTACAATTAATTAAAGCAACTAATTAAAAGTTAGTTAAGAAAGTTACAGCATTTCCATTTCCACTCCAAAACCAGACCTCCAGACACAGAGAATGCCAGCAGGAGCTGCTCTTGGTGTGCCATCCCTTTGCTGCCTCAAAAAGTTACACAAGCAGGGGTGTTTTGGTACATTTTAAAATCCTGTGACTAACAATGTTTTTATTTGAAGTAAATATGCAACGCTTTTCTGCATTTTTGTCCTATTCTGGTATTTCTGTATTGCTCATGTACTTATAGAAATATTTGGTATTTCTCTGCTTCGGCCTCTAGCATTTCCTGAGCAATGTAGGCTCAAAAACCCCTGTCAGCTGCCCCTGAGATTCAACCCTGGGCAGGGTTACTAAGAAAAAAAATTCAAAACCAAACCAACACAAATATGCACGTGGCTAGACAGACACCTCCTCTTCTCTGCAATGATGAGAACTGAGGAATTACTGTCACCACTACACATGAATTATGGGAATACTTGGAATTTTAGGTCAGATCACCAAACTCACAGCTGAAAATGAGCGTGTGGTTTTGAATCCAAAGAATAAATATGCATTGAAGAAAACAGGATCTGATCTCCAGTTTACTTATTTAGCAAAAAGAATTCTTTATGTACCTAAGTGAGGGAAATACAAAGGCCTCTTGGCATTCTGGAAAATAATTTCCCTATCTCCAGGCCTTGGTGCCCCACACAGGATGGGGAGGGAGAATATCAAATAACCATCTGACCTAGCATTCAGATTAACATGCAGTTTTTTGGAAAAAACATTAGCTTTAAGGTAAAAATCAACATACACAGCAACCATAACACCCAAAGGCAAAAATTTCACTGTTGTTCTGTCTGTTCCAGAAAAATCATCCAGCAGAAGGCTGAAAGGAACTGACTAAGAACTTACCAGTTCAGTAGAAACCCTGGCGAGTAGTTCACTCCCAAGGTTAAAAGGTAATGGAACTGTTTTCCCCAAATCATATCCCATTTCTGAAAACCACAAAATGCGTAAAGATCAGAAATAAAAGCAGTTTTGGAGCATGTGAGGTTGACATTTGAGAAGAGCTGCTCCCACATGACACTGGCAGGCGCAAATGGGTCTGAGTCAGGTGTAAACACTTAACATGGACCAGGAAAAGTTGTGTGGTACAAATACAAAACAATCTGGTGTGCTGCAATTGGGTAGCAACCTGAGATGGAAATTTTGTGCACACATTTTTACCTGCGTGTATGCACAGCCAGAGAAAAGCAATGTCCAAAAGCAGTCAGATCTGGTGATTCTGAGACAAACTGGCAAAATCCAGCGGTTCCCCCTTGTTCCAAATGGGCTTTTTAACTTGTATAGGCTTCACATTTTATTCTGAATTTCTTAAAACTAAGATTGGAATGTCTCCTGCTATTGAATCCAAGTTGTCCTCACTCCCAGGCCCTAGTTTTAGGGATAATCAAAATCTTCAGCTCTAGAATGAAGTCTGCAATCCCACACCATCTGATAACCACAGAATTCTTTTCCCCCCCCTCGTCTAAATTACTCATCAATTATCCAAACACTAGCTTAACAATTTCTGTGTCACAGTTTTACATTTTGTACTGCAAAATGACAGCCAGTGCTTGCCTGGATGCCTTCTTCTCATGGCATTGTTTCAAACACACAGCTGGGAGACTGAAAACCCATAGTTAAGAATGGAGATTGAGCTTGAAATGCCTGTTGTTAAATCTATCAGGTGTCTCACAGAGCTTACATAAGATACATTGAAACAACAAAAAACCTAATTACAGTATTCTAAGGCCAAACTCACTGCTGAGATACCTCAGCTCTCTGTCCCTCAATCTTGATCAGTAAAATTGATCACCAGCCAGCTCTGCCAGCAGCACCCACACCTCTGAAAAGTGCAGTGTTTCTCCACAGGCCTCAGAAACTGGTAGAAAAACCCTTTCCTGAATCATTCATTGAATCCTTAGGCACAGCATTTCAGGCTTTTTTTTTTTTTATTTCAGCATGCCTAAAACTTAGTGAGATCCCCACATTGTGTACTATTTCTGCACAGATGAAGCTCAGGGTGGTGGTCTCAGCTGCCCTTGAACTAGAGCTGAGATCCCCTGGGATGGCTCCTGGTGCAGCTCATCTATTAATATCACTCCATGGAAAATACCAAGTGTGCCAGACGTGCCACTAATTAAAAAGGATGAAATTCCTCTTCTTTCCTATCACATGATGCAAATAAATGCTGTTTCTAAGTGTTCCATCCAGCCCCAAAACAGCTGGTTTTTGGCTAAGCAGCAGCTGTCGGGGAACCCAAGATTCAAAGCCAAAATGGAAGCAGAAGATTTATTCTAAAATGAATTTTATTGTTACAAGCAACTTCTCAGCTGCTGACAACACAGATGTAAATTTTATAAAGACAGACACACACACACACACACACTTCAAATTATGAGAGTTTTTGGGGAAGATGGAGCTAATCACAGATATTTTTTCCACAGAACATGGAAAATGTTACAGTCACAGTACCAGGTCTTCTCCATTGTCCAGACAACACTTTCCAAAATTAATAAAATAGAAATTTCTTCTATACATGAGAAGAAATCACTCTTCGTTGCAAGTTCTTTGTCTTCAGACTAAATACTTAAAGTATTTATGTCTCATATAAATACTTTTGGTTTTTGTGAAATAACCACCACCTTCCTAAGAAAACTCCTTAGATTTTCTTTGGTTTAGTGTTGCTACTTAATTTTAAAAAAACACTTGTTTTCCTAATTTTTCCCTTTCAGCCATGCAGTACCATACAAAGAACTGTGCACTCAGGTGTAGAATGCAGTCTGCACCAAACAAACTGGTTATGGTGGCAACCAAGAACAAACATGGTAAAGTGACCCAGAGAAAAACCAAGATCTGCTAAAAATAAGAGGAAGTAGAATCTAGAGTATGGCCCACACAAGCTGTGAAAACCCCAGATTTTCAGTGATCAAATGTCAAGCATTCTGTAACTAAATGGTTTATGTTGAAATAAAGAGAGAGGCAAAAAAACCCCAAAAAACCAAAAAAACAGTGAGAAGAAAAAGAGGAAAACCACTTTAAGACCTTCCACAGTACAAAGTGCTTTAGAAAAAATGAAATTTAGTATGCAGAGAAGGCATTCCAGCACCCTCCCTGTCCTGATGTGTTATTTCCTTACAGCGCTTTTGGTGTTGCTCCAGAGCAGAGCTGAGAACCGCAGGATCTCGTTCTCAGGGGTTCATCTTGGCCAGGTGCCTCCAACAGCTCCTCTCACAGCTGCTCGAGTGGCAGACACACAAATTGCCACAGCTCTCAGCTGAGACCCGAGATGCCTCCAGCACTTCTGCAGGTGACTGTTGCTGTTCTGTCCCTATTCTGTTCCTATTCTGTTCCTTTCTGTTCTGGCAGGAGGGTTTGAGTGCCCCGGAACACACCTGAAATGTGTGTGCCCCCTCCCACAAGTGGGAAAGTGGACAAATTTCTCCTACGCCTCTTAAGAAACAGGAACATTTCTGTTTCTTAAAACAAGAAGCCTCCTAGAAAACTGCAGCCTGTGCCCCAAAAACTGCAGGAGGGAGCTCACAAACGGCACCAGTTTCCAAAAGCTGTCAGACAGTGTGGCCCGAGCAGCCTCACTTCTACTGGAACCATCAGGAAAACCTGAGATCTTGGGGGGAGCATTGTTGTTCCTCCGAGCTGCACACACCACAGGCCAGCTCAAAAGGACTGTACAGGTACTGCAGAGAAGCCAGTGAAACCACACACAGCTTCGCCTGCTTTTGTTTGGGTTTGGGAAGTATCTTCACTTGTGCTCAGGGACGGAAGGAACAAGCTGGTTTATGTATTTGATTTGGTTGAAAAAAATTAGGTGTTTCCCACTAAAAGAAAGAGAAATAGTAATAGTAATAGTAATAGTAATAGTAATAGTAATAGTAATAGTAATAGTAATAGTAATAGTAATTATTATTATTATTACTATAAATATATATAATTATATATAAAATATATAATTATATATAAAATATAAATAAATATATAAAATATAAATATATGAAATATATAATAAATATATTTAATAGAAGATTTATTATTATTATTATTATTATTATTATTATTATTATTATTATTATTATTATTATTATTATTATTATTATTATTATTATTGCAAAACAACAAACAAACAAAAAAAAAAACCTCCCAAACCCCCACTCAAAGTTAAAAAAAAAAAAAGGATTTTATCCTTTAGGATGAAAGGAATTCCAAATCTACCACTAAGTTGTTTTCCTGGCATAAAAGCTGCCACAGAATATGGTTAATTACTATCAGAACAATGACAAAACTACCAGCTCAGAGCTTACAGCCTTTTATTTAGAGACTGACTACATCCAGCCAAAGCTGCAGTAGGAGAGGATTGGTTTTATTACCACCCTTGTTTAATCCTGGGAGAAGTGAAAACTTCTTGACTGTGATGCACTTGGAGTGATGGCGCACGGGTGCATTTCCAAACCCACAAATCGATGCTGGAATGTTTCGTGTCCCGGGCTGGGTGGGTTTTCTGGAATGCCTGATGGGTCTGAGGGTTGGCCAACAGGATGGAAAAAGTGAGATCTGTGCTCTGGCTGGAGAGGGAATCGTAGCCTTGCACTTCCAAGTCTCACTGAGAATCAAACCTCATTTTTCTAGATCCATGCAAACATGGCAAGAACATGAAAGCTACTCCCGAGCCCTGCAATACAATGAAAATAAAAATATCATGAATCAAGAGCGCTCGGTAAGGTTTGCCATGCATTTGCCAAAGGCAGAACTTTTCCCTCCTAAATCCTGCCGTGCCCGAGTTACTGCTGTTAATGCTGGAAGGATACGGAAAGGCTGTGATGAGAACAAAGACTCTCAGCAGCGCCCCATAAATTGAAATCTGCCAGATTTAGCCAGAGCCCCACGTGGAAGCCCACGCCAGTGCGTGGTTAGCCCTGATTTCACCCGTTAATTCTGCAAAGAGCTGCCCTTGGTTGACTCTGCTCTCCTTGGCAGGCCCTGTGCCATGGCCTGCCACGCTTTCCAGGTGCTTAAACTGCAAGCCTGACTTTTGTGCTGGCATTTCTGCACCTTACCAAGTGGTTTGGATTCAATTTTTCTTCAGCACTGCAACCCATGAGGGAGGAGCTGCATTAAATCACCCCCAAGGGTTTACAAAATTATTTTTTTTGCACAGGTGTCCCACCCCTTACTTGATGTGCAATTGTATTTAATACTGCTGTAAATGTTGTTTTATGCAATTGGTAACAGCAGTGCAGTGGAATTGTTCAGGAGTCCCCTGTAATTTGCAATGCTGTGGTGAAACCACCTGAATGAAAAAAAATGAGTAACCTCACAGGGAGGATATTTCAAGGCTAATCCCAGCTCTTTGATTTTCAGCCAGAGCCTGTGGAAATACTTTGCTCGTGACTGACTCCATGTTACCATCTGCTTTGCATAGACAAATTTAATTTGCAGAGATGTTCCAAGGTTTAGTAGCTGTAAAACTGTTCAGCCGGGTGACAAAGTTATTTTCAAGCTAAATTGACTTGAAAATGTGTCTCGTGCTTCAGGATTCAGTTTCCTTCAGTACTTTAAACAGCCAGTATAACAGCCAGAATATTTCAGGACGACACAAAGCAATTTCTTTTGTCCAGTTTTTTTTTGGTTTTGGGTTTTTTTTAAGTAGTTGGAAGTGGCAGACAGTTGTCATTTTTTAGTTATGAAGTAAAAAGCCTTATTGGAATGTCATGGATCACTCTGGAACCAGATGGGACATGCCAGTGTGTTCTAACATCTCCTCTCCCTCTGCCTGCAGCATTTCTCCTTCTGCCCTCTCAGGTTAACACAGCTGGAAAGAGCCACTGAGAAAAGCAGAGTTGGTGAAAAGGATGTTGGAGCTCATCAGGCAGCTTCTGCTTGAAGGTTCCTGCATCTCTCAGAACCAAAACCACAGCATTTTTCCCCACAGGGCCTGGCAGAATTAATATTAAACCCTTCCAATCCAGTCAAAATTATAAAAAAAAACAAAATATGGAAAACAATGTTAATATGCCGATATCTGTTGTTAATTCAAAGTACTAAGTTGTTTAAAGAATGAATCCAATGGAACAGGGCGGGAAGAGTGCGTTCGGCAGAGCAACGTCAGGCTTTACACGGAATGCTGAAAGGCAGCGGTGCCACCTGGTGATGGGATTTCAGCTGGAACTCCTAGAGACGGCACGGGAATAGGATTTCCCTCGCCAAGAGCGGTGTTGCATGAGCAGGAGTTTTACCATCACTGTGGATGGATCTGCGGGGCTGCCGGGCACGCACCTGGACACGCTGGAGTTCCCTTGGGCTGCAGCTTTCCCCAGGTCCCAGGGAGAAGGATTGTGACAAAAATCCCTCAGAGCCAGGGGCCACTGCCTTTAATTGCTGTCAACAGGGGTGAGAGGGCTGCGAGGGCCACAGCACAGGCCGCTTTACTTTCATTTTTGCGTCATTGTCAGCAGGGCAGAGCAGGCTGACATTTCCCTGCAGGCCTTCACCGTTTTCTCTCTGTAGATTGGCTCACTACTGAGAAATCTTTAGAGCAAGATGTGTTGAAAAGTTTAATTTAACACGGCCTGACAGTTTAAATCCTCAGGGATTCCCTTTCCCTGCTCCCTGTTGTGTTGTGAGGTGCAGTTAAGGCTGGCTGTGCAGGCAGGGTGCAGAGAGGGGATGGAAAGGCAGTGTTGTCACAGACATCTTTTCATAAAAATCCTTTCTTTAGGATTTTTCCCCCTTCTGAGAAGCTGTGGCCTCAGCAACAAAATGTAAACAATGGTTATCTGCTGCTGTGGAATGCAACAGGTGCATCCGTGATTGGTGTCCTGTGGATGTTTGGATTTATGACCACTCACGGCAGAGCTGGGTCTCGCTCTCTGCTGAGCCACAGACCTTTGTTACTCATTCCTTTTCTATTCTTAGCTTAGCTAGCCTTCTGAGATCTTTCCTTCTATTTCTTTTTAGTGTAGTTATAATGTAATGTGTATCATAAAATAATAAATCAAGCCTTCTGAACATGAGGTCAACATTCTCGTCTCTCTCTTCACCCTGCAAACCCTTGCAAGCCCTGTGACACAATGTTTTCTGGAAGAGACAGCAGGCAGATCACAGGAGGGACAGAGATTGCTCTCAGGTCTGTAAGGACAGGGGTGCCACAGCCAGCACAGGCTCCTTGGTGACTTCTGTGGGTGCAGCTGTCCCGAGGAGCCCCAGGGATGGAGCACAGCCTGTCAGCACCAGAGGCTCCTCTGGGTGTAGGAAGCCTCCTGTGCTTCAGGAGAAACATCTTCCCTGGCGCTGTTTGCAGAATGAAACATTTCCCTGTTGCTGCTTCACCGTTTCCTCCTTCCATGTTGTTAAGTTTGCCCAATTATCCCATCATAAAAAAACCCCAAACAATATTAAAAGTAGTAGCAATTTTAATTGAATAGTTAAGATTTAAAAATATATAAAATTGTATACAATATAATTTTATTAAAATAAGGGAAAATTTGGTTCTAATATTAGCGCATAAGTGAAAGATAACCCCGGGGTACAGAGTGCGGGGTTCTGGGACCCTTGCCACATCACGTACGAGCTTGCCAAGTACAGATTCCCCCCTTAGATGCCATGTGCAAATGCCATCTCCTCCATTTTCGGTTCATCATATTTCTATCTCCGCTCTCATCACCAACTTTACCGCGCATGTGCCATCACTCATTTCGGTGGTCACACAAGTCTTTGGGAGTCTTCTGATGAAGATTTCGTAATCTTCCTCTGTGTCCTTTAATTCACCTTTGGGCTACACATGCGCACCGAGCCAGTACAGTCTAGGCCAAGACTAACGTATCACTACATCTACATATCAAGGCAATAAATCCCTTATAATTAGCATTTTTTGGGACCCAACCAGGTTTTGCTTCCTTTCTGCTCATTTTTAGCAACTGTATCTTCAGCTTCTTTCCTCCTGTTCTTGCGAACATCTGCCGGGAGGGAGGGTGGTGGAGCCCCTCCCCTCCCTCTCTTCTTTGGCATTACAACTTTAAACTGTTTTATTATTCCCAATTATTAATAACCGTATCAATATTGATTATGTTTCAATTTTTATCAGCACGAATCATACCTATTTACCACAATGTTAACCCTCAAGGCTTTGGATCAGCTCTCCTGTCCAGCCTCCGTCACCTGTAAGTCAGAGTTAACTCTGGAGAGCTGCTCAGCAGCACACGAAGGCGGAACAGCAGGAAGGGTTTGAGGTGCTCCACTCGCTGCCTGTGTGGCTCCCAGCCCAGCTGGAACACAAACCAGGGTTTGGGATTTACACTGGGGCTGTGTGAGATTTGTTAGTGAGGCCGGTTAAGAACAAGCACCGGGCTGAGGGCTGTGCTGCTCGCCTGCTTTAAACCAAAATCACAGCATTCGTTCTCTGCACTGTGACCCTTCACTCTTCTGCAAAGTGACGGGGTCAACCTTGATCAAATCCTTATTTTTTACCCTCAAACGCATGCCTGAGGTCACTAAGGTGTGAATTCAGCACAAGGCAAGGTCATCACTCAGACCCACCTCTTCACACTGCTCCCGGCAAACAGGAGGATGCAGGAAAAGCTGCTGCAAACCTGCTCTGCCTCTTCACAGAATAAACCAGGGTGCAGCCAATGCCATGGGAGCTGTCAGGGAATTCTGAACAAGCTTTCCCTTCCCAGTGGCCTCCAAACCTCACTCCTGAGGTTTAAACACGACTGACAACGGACACGCAAAACAGCTCTCACTGTAGCAGGGGTCAAATACCAAAACTGACGAGATTTTGAAGTTTTTCAGAGTTCTGTAGGATTTTAACAACAGAACCCACCCTTCTTTATGCTTTTAAACTTCAAAGTACTTCTTAGTTGAGTGTACTGAATTTGGGGACAAACATGTCTTGCTTAAAAAGCAACTTTGCAACAGTCTGAGAAGCTCTTTTTGCAACACATTCCATGTCTCAGTGGACTTTTATTTTAATGGGAGAAAGAGGAGTTAACAGAGTCTTTGTGTGTATTCAGGGGCAAAACGGACTGGAGCAGATTTTCAGATACCACCACTGCAGCTGAGACACACCAGGGGCTCAGGATGGGTCAGCCATGGCAAACTTTACAAGGTTTTACAATTTTACATGGTTAGTTTCTTATTTTCTTCTAGACCTATGAGAGGCAAACATTCCTCCCCAAAAAACAACATGGTTTTGGTCTTACACCAGACACATGAACTGCTTTAAGCTCCACTGGTCCTGTGCAAATTCCACTACAAAGGTAATTTTTAGATGGAAGCAATAAGCATATTCACATCAGGAACCAAATTCAGCTTTACCCTGTTGAATTATGAACATTATTCCCATCCCATTAAAAAAAAAAAAAAAAAAAACGAAAAAGGAAAAAAAAAAGCTTTGTTAGACAAGACATTTGTATTGAATTCACTTCTTTTATTGCAGTGACATCCCCCTGGTACAAAGTATTAACTGCAATAATTATGTTAAAACATTAGAAAAGCATTTGTGTGGGACAGTTACAGTACAGTGTCAAATCTTACATCCTCAAACCAAGTGGGCCACAACCCACTAATGCTCAAATCTTTTAAATTATTTTTAGTTATTTTTTTAAATATGTAATGTCAGAAAAAAAAGCATATAAAAAGAATGTATGTAAAAGGAAACCTAAATACAAGTGAGCAAATAAATAATTGATTTTCACCAGCTATTATTGTCTTTCTAAACCCATACGAAGGAACCTAATCTATAAGAAGGTATGAATTGCCATGTGTAAGTGATTTAATTTTCCATTTAATTAATGATGATTGGAACCTAAGTAAAATTTGGCTTCAAAATCAAAGCAAGGAGTTGGAGTGACTGCCACTAACTGACATCTGTTGCAGACAATTACCATTTACTGTTCAAATTTAAGTGAGCAAATAATCTTGGACCTTGCCCTCATCCCTAGTATTAGTGGACTCCTGAGAGTGCATGTGAAAAAGCATCCTATGGTATTTCACAGACATGACCTTAACTATCCCCATTATGCATATTTAGATATACTTTATATAATTTTATACACATATATGCATGTATACACACACTTCATTTGGTTTCTGTGTTGTGTTTACAGATCACAAGCAACGGTTTCCTGAATGGGCCAATAAACCTTTTTTAAATAAGTGTACCTGTGCACGTTTTATTTTTGTATTTTTTTTTAAGATAGCAGCACTAAGTCCATGCCGTACTGTCCATCTGCTCAAAAGAATGTTACCCACAAAACAAGGAGAAACGTGGCAAAGATTCCATATGCACAATGTGACCACCTTATCCCCTACAAAACACTGTAAACCCGGTGATATTTATGTTGGTACGTTTGATCCACATCCCCTCAAGCTGGAAGGAAACATCACTCTGCCCCCACACTGTCTGTCTTGTCTTACAATGTTTTATCACAACAAGCTGGGCTCATGCTGGCATCAGTTATCTCACACTTAGCAGCAAGACATGCATGTTTGTTTTTCTCTAGAAGTTTTGAAAAAGTGAAATGATTCCACAGTCTCAAATCCAATTAACAGAAACAGCAAAAATTAAAAATAAAAAATAAAAAGAGAGAGAAAAAAAGAAGGATTTCTAGCAGTTTACCAAGAACTTGACAACAGTGTACACTGCACAGTGTATTTTTATCTTTAATCACAAGAAGTTGAAGCTCTACCTTGCCACGCAATGATTACACTTTGTCCTTCAAAAGGAACAGTTACATTTCAATTTGATCCTGTATTTAACAAAAAAAAAAACAAAACAAAAAAAAAAAAACAAAAAACAAAAAAGAAAAAAACCTCAAACCAAACAAATGAACAACAAAAAAAAAAAAAAAAAAAAAAAGGAAAAAAAAAAAAAAACCAACAAAAAACCAAACCAACCAAAAAACCTTTTCTGTGCATCCTTAAATGAAAGTCACTCACCCACTGGTAAACTGATCCAGTAGCATGTCCAATGTTAACATCACAAGCTTGTGAAATGTTTTTAGGCAATCCTTTCTATCCAAAAAAATATTAGGAATTTAAAAAACAGTTCACATTACTAACCTTTATACAAAGGCTCAATTTCTTTTGCAGGTGTTTGCAGTAGACTAAATTATGAACTTTCCCAAATATACAATGAAAGGGCACATAAGACTGGCAGTTTCTTTATTGAACATAGAAAATGTATAAAGTAGGATGTATGGAACAGATCAAAACTGCTAGACGATAAAACCTGAGTATTATTTAATAAGACTAATTCATTTGCTGACAACTGAATGAATTGACCTAAAAACATCTCCCCTAAGAACTTAGTGGTCCGTTTAACCATTTGTTGAAAAATGCGAGAGAACTGCAGCTTTTACATTTCATACTGGATAGCACAATTCCACATAGTGTTTACTGGTTTCTGTTAGATAGCATCACATTGCTTATATTATCCCCATTCAAGCCTTAAGTCGAGTTTTGTTTCAAAAATAAGTTTGAAAGTGACACTAAAACATAAGAGGCCAAGAACTAGGACAGGTCTTTTATTTTCTTCCAATTTGTATTAAGGTAGGAAGCCTCAGCCAGCAAGATGAGCCTGATTTCACAGCAGAGCTAAGACCAAGAGTGTACGACCCTCTGCCAAGGTAGATAAAATCAGCTCTCTGTCTCAGACTACTGCCAAAGGAGTGCACACTGTCAAATCTGAGAAAAAAGGACCCTCTCTTCAAGCAGAATTAGTTTTAACTGTTACAAAACTTAGCGGCAGTAACATCAAGGATTTGCTTTAGTTCAATTGACCTGCCCCAATTCTCACCTTTAAATCTAACAGATATAATAATGGAAAAAAAAAAAAAAAAACAAAACCAAAAAAATCAAAAAACCAAAACACTTTCTGACAATAGAAAACATACAGTACTAAGAACTAATAGCTCAATGGAAGACTGAAAAGCAGCATTCATTTTTATTGTAATGTGGAATAGACTAAAAACTAAAGGAAGTCTGATCGAAACTCTTAGTTGAAGGCAGATTTTGACATTCTATATAAATTTACAAAATAGGATGTATGGGTGAGATTTGGTTAATTTCAGAAGGCACCTCAAGGCTAAAAGGCTTTTATAAATCTATAATCCTTTCATTGATCAAAAATACAACATTTTATTGCTGCTATTCAAATAGCAAACAAAAAGCTCGTCTTGTTCTTCAGTCTAACAAGGAATCCTCCCCCATTAAGCAAGATTAAATTACAGAAAATATAGAATAAAACTGAAGATGTCACAACTTTTAGAAATACAGTGACTTTCCTTGTGTGCTTTCAAGTCAGTGAATGGTGAAAGAAGAGTCACTTTTTGCCTTAGTGATGTCGATGAGCTGTAGAGCACGCAGCCACTCTCCCTGGGCGCTGCAGTACCGTTCCGCCAGAGCTGAGCCGCGGCAGCGCCCTACGAGTAGAAGGTGAGGACGCTCTGGTGGTTGCCACGCACCAGCAGGATTGGAGGCAGGTCCTTGGAGAGCACTTCCAGCCAGGCCATGTACAGGGCGCTGGAGACTGCCCCTTTCCGTGCCACGGGCAAGCTCCTGCAGGCCACAAGGGAAACACAACTGCACTCAGCATGGACACCGGGCCAGCCACAGCGTCATCATGAATACGACAGACGATTCTAGAAAGATCTAATTGTTAAGTCAAATTTCCTAATATTTTTAATTTTATTTTTTACCCTCCTTACAATTAATGAGTTGAAAGTTTGTGCCTGAAACATTTCCATCTATTTCCCCGCTCAGTTTTGGCCTGTTAACACCATTTAATATTCAGGCAGCTTCATGCAGAATCCTCCTAAGCTGAGGACATTTACTCATCCTCAGCATTTTAAAATACAGCAGTAAGAAATCTACAACCCACCAAAAAATCTGCCTCTTGCTTGTTCACACCGAAAGTAATCCCCAAAAAATCTGTGAGCAAGATAATGACTCAATTTTATACAGAGAGATCCCCTAGAAAAGGAAATCAAAGGAAGGACTTGAGAACGAGGGGAGTAACTGCACACAGGAGTAGAAAGAATTTGAGAGTCCTGAGCTGCACCACAAATGTGGATGTGATCAACTAAAGCAGCAAAATCAAAAGCACAACACTAAAAAGAACATTTTTTTCTTCAGCAGAATGGTGGCTCCATACTTCTAAAAAATAAATATAGTCAGAACTGAAATCTTGAATACGCCAAGGCAAAGACCTGTTCCTGATCTGTATTTCCATTTATATTGTGAATTACTGCTCCATATCTATTCAGGTAGCACCACAAGTTAAAATAATTTACTTACATGACAATTATGTTAGCTGTACTTGAATGTTCTTTCAGCAACTCGTTTAACCTAATCTGTCGGTAAGTCTGTAAATAAAATCAAGCTTGTTAGGAACAGCTTTTGTTTAAAAACTACAAAAAATTCTTTAAAAAAATAAAGACAGGGAAAACACTATCACCACCTGGAATGAAATAAAAAGCAGGTATTTCCATCTCAATGTGGAAACTCCTCATTATTGAAAACCAATGGTTGTAAGGTTGGGAAAAAAGCAAGCAGCAGCTCAGAATGTGTAAGTGAGCCAAGTGCTTCCCTGCTACAGGATGTAATTTATTTTCTCATGCAAAGAAACACCTGAGAAGAAATACTTTTGTACTTTTGTCTCTGTGCCGCACAATAGCTTGGGAAAGATGTCAAACCTTCAACTGCTCCTCTGCACCACAAAGTGTTGCTTGGTTTTAGTGCTGTTTTTCAAAAATAATAATTATTAGCTTGATAAAAAAAAAAAAAAAAGACAAACACCTCAAACACCTGTCTGGAGATGAATGATTCTAAACTAAATGTGGAAATACTGTAGGAAAGCAGCCTGGGCCCTGCTCATACTTAAATACAGAACCTTTTTGCCTTTGTGAACCATCTAAATGGTTTTAGATGCTACTTTTTATCTGCTATTCATTAAAAAACTGCTATGGAAAAGAGAGCATAACAGGAATTAACTCATCACGACCACAAATGAAGTAGGAGAAGGAAGATTTAGCTGAGGTAACATTCTAAAAAAAGCCAGAACCTTTGTTTTGTAAAGCTCAAGCTCATTATCTGTTATCCTCCATGGTTCATCTTCCTTCATTTTATCTGCAACTTCTTGTTCTTTATCATCCTCGTGGAGTCGGAAGGGCTCTATCATTTCCTCAAAAGCTGCAATACTGGAAAGATCAAATGAACAAAAATTAGAGCAGACAGGAGATTTTACATCAATAATTATTTTCATGGTACCAGCAATTAAGTTTTACTGGTATGTAAAAATGAACAAAAGGTTTTTTTTCGCCTGCTTGTTGCAGTTAGAACCTCAAATCAGCTTTTTGCACACACAGATGTTGTGATTCAGCAAACAATTCGCCACACAATTAAAACTTTACTCAGGTCAGAAATTTACCTCTAATTTTAAAAGCTCAACAGTACCATCCTTAAAAAAGGTACAATAACTGGGAGCACATTCTTCAGAACTAACTTGGAAGGAGGAGGAATTTGCATGTTCCAGTAAAAATCAGCTATCAGGTCTCAGGTATTTCTGTTTGGATTCTGGCTTTGTTCTTTTTGTTTCTTTTATCTCTTTCCAGTACAGTCCAAGAGCCACATTCAAATGAAAAAAACACAGATATCCAAGTTAGTCTTCCTGCTGCACTTGTAAGAATAGGAACACTGTGATTTATCAGGACTTTAGAGCAAGAATTTCAGAATAAAACCTTCTGAAGGTCAAGGAGGAGTTAATTTCTGCTGGAAAGAAGAAGCCACATTGCCTTACTTTTTTTACCTACATTTCCTCCAGGAAACACCCACATCACAAACAAAATATCTTTATATCTACCCTTGGTGGTCTTTACTGTACAGTGACTTCACCTTAATCCAAAGAAAGGAAACAAATGTGATTTGCTATTCTTTGGCTGAGCAAAAAGCAGATCTAATAATAACATTATTATACAGCACAGCACCTGTTGAAAATAAATCTTCCTCCACTTGGTTCCCAGCTGTTGTTAATACCTAAATGGTATTTAGGAATATTCTGGATATCTTGTGGAGATGTATCCACAGAGACAGAAAAATGCTCTCAGAAGTAATCCACGGATTACTTCTAATAAACAAAAATAATTCCACATGGTTCCAGGATCTCAGCTGTGATGCATAAATGAGTTTACACCTTTGACAGCAGCAGGCTCCTGGAAACTGCATATCCAAAAGCATCAGAGTGCCAGAAATATTTTGTTTTCCTTTATTTTACTTGCTCAAGGTATTCTATACACTTAAGAAAAAACTACTAAAAAGGGTACAAAAGAACTCACATTAACTTTAGCATTTAGCCAAGTTCTAAAATAACACTTTCCAAATTCCACGGTGTATCAAGACTTTCAGATAAAAGCATGCCCAAATAAAAGATATTTTTACAACTTCAGCATACTCAAGAAGACCTGAAGGGAAAGGATGATAATGGCAAAGCAAAGTATTTTTAGATCATACACATTCTGTTCTAAATTTGTGCTGAAAGCCATCTACAATTAATGCTTTTTTGAACTTGAAAGTATGAAATATCATATGTATGATCATTCCTGTGTACACTGAAAGTCCAACCAAGTTAAAAAATGAGAAGGAAAAAAAAAGAAAAATCCAAATCAGGATATTTCAAGACCAAGCTTTGTTACCTAAACTAAGACATTAAGAGATTCAGATCATTTAAGTTTTGGTGAACATCTCTTAAAGAAGATTGCTCAGACAATTCAGAGTTGTGTTTTTTTAAAAACTTAATTTTTCTGAATTTATTATTACAATCTAAGGGCCAGAGATTTAAAAAATAAAGATTTCTATATTCTTGGACATGAGAGTTACTGTTAATTAATTTCCCACATTTTTGTGAAACACTGAGTAACACAGGATCTTCTCTACCATAACATATGTAGGAAAGAATTAAGTGTTCTAAATTAAAGAAATCACAAATTCAATGAACAGACAAGATGTGTTTTGCGACTTACTTTTCTTTCTTTGGCTTAGTATTAATATCCCCAAGGACCATAATATCTGAGAAGTCTATCCGAAATTTGCTGAGCAAAGTGGCCATCCTGCATCAGAAAAAACAAGCTTTTATACATGATCATAATTTTAACTTTTTCAAAGGTTAAACAGATAGTTGCTTGGTAATAAAAACCACTGGTTTAAGAAACAAACAAACAACAAAAAAAAAAACACCAACAAAACACCCCCCACACCCAAAAAAAAAGGCACCTTAAATGTAACAAGGATAAAAATCAAATTGACTTGGCATATGACTATAAATCAACAACATGCTTTGGGAAAAAAAAAAACACAAACAGTTTTATGACTTTTAAATAAGAGAAGAGCTCTCTCTTGAAGATAATCTCAGAAGATATTTGGAAATAGTGTCAGATAGTACTGCAAAAAAAATAGTTTGAGGTAACTCATCCAAAGACAATCTGGGGGAAACAAAACCTTTTTCTTTAGAAAGGCAACAGAATATGATCACACCTCCAGCAAAGAACAACTGAAATAAGGCAGGCAGGAAGAGAAGTAATCCAATGTGTAACATGCTGTATTAGCATTTGAAATGTAATTTTTGAGGCAAACTTACGCTCTTCTGTCATGATCAATCCTGTTTATTTTTCCACCAATGAACACCCTGATCTTGCAGTCCTTCCACTTCTTCTTGGTTGTGATAAGGTAAGGAATCAACAGTGTCAAACCTGTGTTTTGAACAGAATTTCAGACAAATTTAGAAAATTGTAGAGTTTTTTTTTTTTTACACAGTTTTACAGTGTAAAATTACACAGTACAGATTTTATATGAACTGACTTACAGATATATATTAACAACTAATCCAGAATACTCCAGTATTTTTTTTATCAGCAATTAAAGGTTTTAAATGATGAAACACATTACCTCCATCATCAAAGAGCCACCAGACGTCAATATTGCTCTTGCCTTGTTTCTTCTGGAACTGAGAGCTGGCATCAAGAAGTCTTTGGTCGGTCACATTTAAAGGAGAGGAGGAGCTCTTTGAATCTGGAAAAAAACATATAGTGAAATTTTGGTTTTGAGGTGTTTCGCTTAATCACATTGAAAATCATCAAATGCAACTCTTAACATTTTGTGATATACCTACTTTTAAATTAAAATTTTCCTTTACACCCCCCAACCCAACTCCAAATTTTGATGGATTGGATATAAACTGAACTGGCTGTATTTAGGGGGTCTAGAAGCTCATAATTTCAGCAGCTGAAGTCTTTTAGCAGGCATCTGAGAAATAAAGGATGTGTGAGGCCTCCGTGCAGACTTTTGCCTGCACAATTTAATTAGCTTTGCCCCAGAGCTTTAGGCCACACACTCTACCTCTTGCAAATGACAGAACTTCCCTAAAGATATGCAGGTAAGTGATTTTATAAGTAAATGTCTTGTCCTAAGTAATTCTCTCCTTAAATCCAGATTTCTTTAAGCATGTGGTAAAATTAAAAGCTATTTATGCATATTGGGCCCTTTTGCAAATAGTACTGCTTTGCATAACAAAGTTATTTGATTTACTGAGGACAAGACAATAATAGCATTTTCAGTTAGAATAATACAGATCCCATTTTTGAATTGCAGGAAAAAATCCCTGACCTCTTTCTCTTAATTAAAACCTCAGTCTGAGCAAGAGCCAGGAGTTGGACATTTGTCTCTGTCCTTATTTTATTAGGAATTTTTTAAATTTAGAGCACATCTGTGGCTGATTTACATTAATGTACTACTTTATTGCATACTGGGACTTCTTCCAAACTGCCATCCTGTGCTTCAAGATATAATCTCACTCTCCATTATTAAAACACAGAAGCTCCCAGCTGCTGAAATTACAAAGACAATGTCAAAACACTTCAGATTAATTGCAGTTAAGGCAAAAATACCTGATTAACTCAGAACAAGTTAGTGAAAACTGCTCAGTTAATTCCTCAAAATGCTGATTTGAAAGAACACTTTGCATTATTTCAACATGTTCACCTCAGTGGGTAGCTGTACCAAGCCTTAGTTTTGAGGCTATTTAACTATTTGCAAATAACAGAGCAACAACCATGGCTCTGGAAGGTACACTGAATAAACTGAGAGCACTTCCACTGCACCATCAGATGCTCCTGAACCAAGCAAGGAGCCAGACCTGACACACACAGCTGAGAAAGCAGAAAGGCCATTAATACATTTCAAATGTTACTTTACCAAAAGAGCTTTTTAATTTTTCTTGTTTTTTTTTTTTTTTTTTTTTTTTTTTATTTCCTACACTTATGCACAATCCTGTCTCAGTAGCAACCTCTTCTGGGAATTTCCACAATGTTGCCTTTTTTTCCCCCAGAGCCTAGGCCCTAAGGATGACGCACATTCTAAAGCAGATATGAAGAAGCAAATAAACATTGCATGGTTGGTATTTTCCTCTCTGGTACTTAGGTGTAGAAAGAATTACAAAAGGAAAACTAAAATCAACAATGTGAAAGAATGATTTAACACAAAAAGATGGAAAATGCCTGCCTTTATTCAACAGTGGTTGTGTTGGAGTCTTTCCATCCTCATCCTCCTCTGGAAGGTTTTTAAAGATACAAAATAAAAAGGTTAATTTCCTTTGTGATATTAATGAACACAATACAAATGTAAATTAAAAAAAAAATAGAAAGCAAAGACGTGAAATGAAGCAGGTTTTTTTGCACAGAGAAAAGCACACAAATGCAGTCTACCAAATCCTAAGATTCATTTCTACTTCAAAAAAAAAATTATATCTACCTCCACTACCCATCTAACTATTAAGGCTTTTGCTTTGTAAGAAAATAATAAAGCTGTTTATTGTCATATCAAAGTATCTTGAATGATTTGTATCTGTTAATATGCACATAATATTCTAGTCTGAGATTTAAAAACCTCCATAAATTTAGCAGCCTTCCCATCCCTTGTAAGATGTAGGGCACAATCCTCAAACACTTTTGACTGTCTCTCAAACTCAGTTACAAAAAAAAAAAAAAATCTATTTTAGGTCATTGGCTACCTCCTGGTTTATTTAGGGGTCTTAAAACAAATATTTATTCTACATACTGGTAACATCTGAGACAAAGTACTTAAGAGATTAGACATCAACATCTATAAAAGCATAACTACTCTTCTATTCCACACACACACAAAAATCCCCTAAATAATCTGTGGGCAGAGAGAGAGAGTGGAACAGAGGAGGAATGAGAGAGAGAAAGAATGAGAATTCCAGGCTCATTGCTCACTAGCAGTTACCTTTGCGTGAGGTGGGAGCTCTGTCACTGGCTGATGGAGCAAAAGCTATGGAAGTGTCTGTCTCAGACTTCTTGCTGTAATCCACTTTCACTATGACATCCTTGGCACAGGGAGACTTCTCTTGCGATGACAGCAAATCTTTGTGAAAGCAAAAAGCCTATTAGAAACCACTGAATTGCTACAAATTGTATCAACAGAGGTATGTGCCTGTTCTGAGTCGGTTTGAAATTAATTACATGCTGCTGCAACTGCTAGACCACAGCGAAGAGGGCAGGAGGGGGGAAAACCAACACAAAAATATCCTGTGAACTTCTTCAGAGCATAAAGAGGCTCCCCCTGAGCAGAGCTGTCATTTCTGCTCCTTTCCCAGGTTGTGGTAGCTGATTGCAACCACACCACCTACAACCAGGGCTAGGTAACACTCTGGAACTACAACCAGAAAATGAAAAAGAAAGAAATCACTTGGTGAAATGTTTTTTTTGTTTCTGCTTTTAACTCCGAGAGGAAGATGAGCCTCAGGCACAGCGCACACCAATGTGTCTGTCTCACTGTCAAGCCTTTTTTCCCAGGTTTGGCTTCTGTGAGCAGCTGCCAGAGCTGAAGCAAACTCACCAAGTCCCCAGTGGGCACCAAGATCCTGCTGACAGCCTGGGGTTACATTCCCAGCTTTCTCAGCAGTGTTGTTTCCACACTGCAGGTTCACTCCTTGCCATTTCTCACACTCCTCTGCCCTCCTGCACATGCTGACAGGCTCCTTGACTCTCTCCAATACCAAAACATTACTCTTTGGGACTAAAAATACTAAAACATTAACCTTTGCCAGCAAAGGATCCTCCTCTTTCAGGGGGATGTTGTTGCTTTTGTTTTCTACTCATGGTAGCAGCAGCAGCGCATGGTGCAAGCCACAAATAAATTACTCACGATCAAATCAGGGCACCAAAGCTCACAGGCTTGGAATGTAACTAAAATTTCACCACTCCACTTAAGAACTCTACTCAGAAAGCACAACCAAGTCTTCTACATAAAAAACATTTCCAAATTTGAATCAGAGTCCCTAAACTTGTCTGTAGGGGTTGGAAACCCACACCAAACTCAATGGCATCCCTGCATAGTGCAGTATTTGTTGTGATTTTACAACTTCTGGGCTTGAGCCCCAAATATTTGATGCCAACTTGCCAGCATCACTAATTAGTTTCAGGAAAGCAGCAGTTCTTCTGGAAGCAGTTGTATAAAATGTGCAAACACAAAAATGTGAAACACAGAAAATCCAAGTTCTGCTGCTGATCATGGGTTACTATCTTACAGTTCAGACTTAACTAATTTCACTGAATTTTATTGTACCACCGTAGAGATGTTTTGTTGATTTTTTAACTGAGCTTCAATATTTTCAGAATGCAGTTTTAGAAGGGAATTAGAACAGCAAATTTGCCACATGGAACAAAGTCATACCTTGGGCCTGAAGGTGAGAAATGTCCAGGCCCTCCTTGAGGCGAATGACGACTACACCATACTGAACATCAAAGGCATCACTAAACAAAAGCGATAAAAATAAAATATTTTAAACCTTTTTCTTTTCCAAATGAAAAATGCACCCTCCCTGAACAAATTCCAGTGAATGAGCACTGCCTTTGGAAGTCTCAAATTATAAACTTGCTTTAGCTTCAAATCCAAAACATTACCTGAACATCATTTTAGGAAAAACAGTATTTAGAAAGGATACCTATTCCTTCTACTCCATCTCTACACTACGTAAACAGTGATTAAATAAAATCATAATGAATAGGTCACTCAAGTTCTGCAGAGGTAGTAAGATCCACCAAGAAATTTAGATTCTTATCTCCATCCATCAAGAAAGGGGTTTGAGTAGATGTTTTTGATCTGAGGACTAAACATTTCTGACATCTTTCCAAAACGTCTGGGTATTGAAAACACCTAAGATGATGCAATTTAATATCAAACTAGCTGTAAGTTAGCATTACATCTGAAAAAACTGAAACTCACTCCACTCAAATATAAAGTGGCAGAACTTCATTACTGTAGAAAAGAGCAAAAACCCTGAAAAAACTGCTGAGTAAAGGTGGAGTAAAATTAGTAACAACCCAAAATATAAGACAAGAAAAAGATGAACTTAACCATATCATACAGTTTGCATTAGTCATTAATCACCATCCTTTACATATAAATAACTTGTTCAGTGCAAACAACCATAAATCAGAGAACTCCCTCCCACATCATTTCCACAGACAGAAATTTCTCAGGATTTCACTAATTAAACACTGTGCTTTAGAGATGGTAAGACTTGATTAGAAATGTTTGATGTATCAATATATTCTATAATAAGTGCAAGAAAAATTGAGGTTGATTTGAGATTTGTTTTGTCTATTAGTGAACATTTTAATTTCATTATTTAATGTGTTAGATTTGTAGAGATTAGATGTGTTTCTATTTTGTGTGCTTCAGAAACTTTTAGTTTTCCAGAAAGACATTTGACCTGCAGTTATTACCTCCTGAGGTTTCTTTAGGGATGTGGGGAACCACATGACTTGCTGACCTTGACAGATCTTCCTGCAAAAGCCATCCCAAAACAAAATAGGAAAAAAAAGAAAAACTAACCAATGTGTTTCCTTATTTTTCCACTGTATTTGGTGCCCCTGCTTTTCTCATAGAGACCTAGGTGAGATGACTTTTTTTGGTCCTTTCCTAATATCTGCCTGTAAAGCTTAAAGCCCCATCCCCTCTCTCTTTTAAAAGCACAGAAAATGAGAAATACAAAGCACAAAGGAAGTGGGTTAACCAGCACTTCAGCTGAACACAAAAACCTCTAAGTAAAATAAGCATTGTTTTTTTCCTTAAATGTTTGAGTAGCAGCACAAGTTACTCTTTAAGTCTTCAACCACAACTGGTCTGCCTTTCAACACTGTCAAGTTACTCTGGGATTTCCTTTCTCCTTTCTGTATTAGCCTGTGTGTCAGTGCTGTGCATCTTGTGAGCAAAGTGATTCTCCTCCTTTTCAGACAGTAGCTCTCAAACCTCAGACCTCTGCCACAACTCTTTTTTGATGCAGAAAGTTATTATGGAGATTTCTAATCTGCTTAAACTATATAGATTTGCTTGTTAATTTTCATATCAGAAAGGTCCCAAGGTGTTCAAGGTTGCTGAATGGAAAACCCAGGTCCACTTGAAAGAGACTTCATGTAACTAGGAACTTTCTTACTACCAAACATACTGAAATGGAATGTAGCAGCTAAACTTTGTATTTTCTACTTACTGGAATAAATTTATGTAGGTCTCAACATCTCTCATATCACCCTGTCTCCAGTTTTTCTTAAATCCAACAACAAGGGTGTTAGGTCTCATTCTACCCAAACCAGCAGCCTAAGAAGAACAAGAAGAAGAAGTATTTTATAAAATAACAGGTTACTGACACAACTAAAGGTTCTGTTTTCTGCTTAAGAGAATAATATTTTCATCAAAGCTTGAAGGTAATTTTGCAAAAGGAATGTATTTCTAAGTATAAAGCCCCTTCTGATTTTGATGGGCATCTTCAGCAATGCAGCCTTTTTTTTAAATACCTGCATTAAGTATTGTCCTCCATCCCTCAAGTCCTCTGCATGCACTGGTGCATAGAAAGCTTTCATCTTGTTTTTAATTAGCCATCGCTGATATTTGGCCAAATCAGTTGACAGCTCCTTCATGGCTTGCCTCCGAGGACCCTTTCAAAGAAGAAAATAATAACAGGGATGGGGAACAAGAATTAGGAATAGGAGTAATGGGAGTAAAAAAGCCCCTCCCAATTTTTAGTAATTGCTAGAAACAAATTCAGATTCACAGAACCTCAAAACATGCTTGAACACTTTCAACAACACCCCAAACCACAAAATAGCAGGCACTATCAGCAGCAAAAAGTGAAGAACTTTTACCATCTTCAGGAAGAGGATTGCTCAAACTTTATCAACCTTGTTCCTGCCGAGCACAACCCTCTTCCCCAGGGGGTGGGAATCAGCTTGTCCTCCAAAGCATGAACGTGGTTTTAAAAGAAAAGGGCTTTGTAAAAAAATACACACAAATGCAGGATGACTTAATACTACACTTTATGGGAGTCTTTGTATCCTGCAGTCAAAGTCACCTCCTCTTTAAATAGTTCCTTTATGTTATTTCTGTTGGGGTGAATCTTTTGTGTTCCTCCTAGGTATCAAAATGCAGAATACAGGACAAGGAATAATCAAGAACAAAGCAGCCCAGTTTTTGCAGGAGGACACAGACTCAACCAAATGGTCAAAGCTACTGAAGAATGAGGTGGTGCCACCCTTCCTTTAAGAAAGTCATTTTAAATAGGGAAAGAACATGCTCCCAAAGAATCTTCAGAGCTGCTTTCCTGCAAGAAGGATGACACCAGCTTATTCTTTCCTGTACAGCCCTACTTTTAAATGGCAGTGATTACATCTGTGATATCCTATCTCCCTAGCAGTCCTCTGTTTCTCCTTTCGTATTCACTGAAATATGAAGTTTATATAGACAGAAATTAAAAGCTTTTCAAGACAGAGTATCTGTACGTGGACTGCATTAACTTGATTTGCTTTAATCTGTTCATTAGATTAGTCACACTTGGTAAGTGTAATAAATTTAAAAACATTTAAGAGTAATACATGTTTTTTCAATGTCTTCCAGGTGTGTCCTGAGCCTGGTGTGAGCTGCAAACCTTTCGAGGGTGGCCCTGCTCTCCCTGTCCATGTCACCTATGAAGGATGTCCCAGTCCCAGACAAAGCCTGAGGGACACCACTCATCACCAGGCTCCAGCTGGACATGGAATCACTGATCACAACTCCCTGCCTGTGTCCTTCCAGCCAGCTCCTCATCCACTCAATCCCACACCCTTCAAACCCAGGTCTCCTCAGTTTGGACATGTCAATTGTCACACAGGACTGGGCTGAAGGCCTTGCACAAGTCTGGGTAGGTGACATGTGCCAGTCCTGCATTACATCTCTTAGTCACGCACTTGCTAAAATGCTCCTAGTGATGTGACAGAAGTTTGGCCTTAAGATATGAAGCAAAACCACACAATTCCAGTGTGGTAAAATGCATTTATCTAAATTTATCAGAGATGCCAGAGCCTCTCCGTAGCTAAATGGAAGTTTTGGTACAGATCACTGTATGAAAGCAACCCTGTATCTCAATCAACACAACTCATGACAAGCTGATTCTGAAGAAAAATAACTTGAAAATTGCTTCCTTCCCACCATCAAAAAACCACTCCAGTCTGCCACGTAAGACACTAAGTAGTAAGAACTGTCAGAATTATATCCTTGCAGAACCTCTGCAAACACATCCTCACTTGGTATTCTGACCAAAACATCCAAGGATACTTAGTCAATTATCAAGGGCTGGTCAGAAAGGGAAGAGGAAACACTTGACAATAAATTAATCTGATAACTGAAGGAATAAAAAGCTACTTGGAAGGTTAAAAGCAATTTTTAGCTATTGATAACTAGTAACTAAACTGATATTGAGTTCCTGCTCAAGAAGGTTTCTTTTCTGTCAGGCTTTTTGTCAGAACTCTACAAAAGAATCAATCTCCCAATGTTCACTTCAATTAAAAGTAAAAGGTCCTTCAGAGTTTAGGTATCAAATTATCAAAGGTACTGATTTTTTACAAATTTTCCCTGTAGTACGCCTAACTGGCATAGTGATGACCCATTAGCAAAACTTACCAGTAAATCTCTTCATGCATTTTTTAATGCCTAATGATGCTTTCATTAAAAAAAAACCCCAAAACCAAAAATCCAAACAAATAAACAAACCAAAACTTAAACATGAGCCACAAATGAAGTCAAACACGTTAAAAAACCCAAACCAAACAACAAATCTGAGAGAAGAAAAACACCACCAAAGTAACTTTATAAAGACAGAATAAACTTACCATATGTACATGGCCACAGATCATCAAGCCCACATTCTTGGTAAAAGCATGGACAAGGTGAAGCAAAGCGGGACGTGCATTTGGAGCACCTGTCATAATTAAGCACTGAGGTCTAGAATTATGAAGGGGGGGAAAAGAAGATTGGAATTAGAATTAATCTGGAGTTCTGGGGGTTTTCAGTAACAGAAAAGGTTCTTCCAAATATTAGCTGTAACAACATATTCATCACTGCAAATGTAATAAACTCATCCACTTTTACAAGACTATGTTAAATTAAGAAAAGTTCAGTTGTTACCCAGCTGTCAGCAGATCTATGACTAATTGCATAAAAATTCAGTAATCCCATTAAATCTGAAAATCTACACATTTAAAAAGTTCAAGAACAGATTTTAGACAAGACTAGGTAATAGGGATGAAGTTTTTCTTCCCCACTAGTAAGTCACATCCCTTGCATTCTGCAGCTTATATTTTTTTGTGTCCAGCAGAAATCCTGGAATCATCTGCTCATTTCTTACATTACCTTCCTTCAGAAGGCAGAGCCAACCCAGTGCAAGTAAGTCAAAGGCAACTTTTAAATCAATTATAAAAGAGGAAGTGTCCAAACTTCCGAAGTCATTACAGGAGATCACTTTCCAACATCATCATAAATAATTGGTGATACCATATGAATCCCCAAAGTAATCTCTCTCAACCTCCTTAGCTGCTCCATTTCATTTTCATGGGTGCTTTGTTGAAAACTGTGGTGCTGCCATGATCTTCATAACCTCAGAGGATGGCACCTGTACTCACAACCCCACTCAATCTGCAATTCCATTTACTTGGATGAATCACAGGAGATGAACAATGGATGGAAACCCTGACAGCAAACCTTGTGACAGCAGCCTAGAGAACAGAATTTCCCATCTTTCAGTGTTACCTGAAGTTTTTCACGTGATCTTCCACTCCTGAGAGCCGAATGGAATGCTGCAGAGCATTCAGGTAAGTCAAGGCTTGAGTCGAGGATCCCCAGTTCACATCTGTTCAAAGATTTGAGGTTCCGACGTGTTATTTACAGTTGTCCATTGTAAAGCTTCATGATCACAAAATAAATGCTGGACATTGACTAAACCCACAGATTTAAGCTACACCTTGCTAGTCAACAAACCCTACAGCTTAACAGGCAATTATATCTAAAGATAACATTTCTGTAGAAGTTTAAGCAAAATAGTTAAGGAAGGGAGTAGCTTTTTTTTGTCTCCACATTTCCAAGACCACAACAACTTCACAGAAGTTACAACTTCACAAAAGAACACCACTTGAGGAAAAAATGCTGTGCTGAGTGATTTTATACCACAGCAAAGAAAAAACTGAATCTCAAAACACTGCCTAAACAAAGTCAGATACTTTCAGTGGAAAACTGCTAGATTAAGCAGATCCTTTCAGATTACTATTTTTATGAGGAAAAGTAAGACTCCACTATCATCTTTTTCCTCCCATACACATCTCTTGATAGGCACAATGAATTTACCATTTTCCATATGCACCTTTTCATCCAATTACCATTCAGACAGCTATGCCTACGTGGCATCTTCATAATTTGGGAGGAGGGGGACCAGCAGTGACTATGCGGGAAAAATTCCATTTAATTACAACTAAAAAGGCTGAAACAGAAATTTAATCTAGTGGTCCAAACAGAAAGAAGTTGCTGGGGTTTTTCCCTGCCAAGGCCATATATTTTCCTTTCTTTCCCCCCTCCACAACCAAAAGAAGCCCCTGTACATACCTGGCTTCTTGTAAGTGACATAGATGTAAAGCCCAAGGACTATAACATACGTTAAAAGTGCTGCCCACCAATTAATGACAAACATTACAATGCAGCACAGAATAGCTCCAATGAGAGAAATCCACATATTGTAGTATTTAAAAGCAGGCCGCCAACCTAGTCAAAATAAAATTTAGGAGGGTAGGAAAAAGAGGGGGAAAATTAATTTGAATTTAAAATGTAAAAGAAGGAAGGCACTGCACTTTTTTCCCTTCCCCTCCCTGGTACTCTGCATCCATTGCATGTGAACATCTGAGTTTCAGTGATGTAAATGCAGACTGGCACATTTATGCTTTCCATTTTCCAACACCTTTCAAATGAATTTCCAGCTTTCTCACACGGATATGTAAATGCTCCTAATTTTTCCCCCTAAGAGCACAGCTCAGATGGAAGTTTGAGGATGCTTGTGCTAGTATGTCTATTGAACCAGGTTGTGTGACATTAGATTTTTCCTTTCAAAGGTAGAAGAGCATAAATCATCCTCTCATACCTCAGTTTCTTACTACGGTTTATAGTTGTGCATTTTACTGTTTTCACATAGGAGTTCTCACTACATGAAAAGGACAGGTATATCCAAACAGAAATTGGGTACATCCAAGTACTAAACTGCCAGTTTCACATTATTTGCCACAAGTTTATCCTAAAATCCTCCATGAACACATCCAAGATTAACAAGTGTATTAGAGTTATTAAAGTTAGAACTGTTGTGCAAACAGTTATACCCACCTTCTGAGAAGAAAAAAAGCAAATCTACCCATTCAGTAACTTAAGCTCTTAGGGGAGTTATTACAGTACAACTGCATGTGGACTGGGATTTATAATGTACATCTGTTCTGCAGGTACCAGGTTTTGGCTTATTTTATTTATATATAAAATAAGCTTATTTTGGCTTATTTCTGTAATTTAACCCACACTAAGGACTATAAAAATGGGGCATTACCACCAGCAATTCCTGTTTCTTCTTGTCTGAAATATGAAACATCAACAAAAACTGAAGACAACAAAAGGTGGTTTGCCAGCACCAGCTACTGAATTAGCAAAAATGTTTTCTTCCTGAGTTTACGAATCAATTCTGAATTATCTTGTGTTCCCTCAGCAAAGATGACAAAATCAGTAGCCCCCAAGCCCTACTGGATCACCCAGCTCTCAGAACTTCAGAAGACCCATGAATACAACATATTAAGCTTTTAATGCCATGAGTAGTTCCTACCTGGAGATTTTGCAAGAGAAGCATGGAATACAGAGAAGTTAATCAAGGCATATGAGGCCAAGAAGAAATTAGAAATAATTGGAGCAATGACATTCAGTTCAGCTGCAAAATGAAAAACAAAAAAAAGAAAGCAAGGAGTTATCAAAGGTATCACTCAATGGTTTTGAAGATTACAGTGAAAAAATTCTGCTGTAAAGAATTTCATTTTTTGATATATTCTAAGGAAATGCAGTTTACCCTTTTGCTGACAGAATTTATATCAATGACCTCCTATTTACTAAGTTTTCTTTTAACAGTTAAGAAGTGTAGCTTTCAGCCTCAAAAATATAAGCACTACCAAGTGTTCTAGAAGCCATCTGGAAGCACTGCATACTTTCTCAAGATCATTAATTGAGAAAATTTCATTCCCAGCAGGGCTTGGATCAAACAGCGCACTAACACACTGGGTTCTGAAGAATTCCAGAAGGTCTAAATATTACAGACCAACACCATCACAACAGTGGTGCTTACACCCCCTTCAGTGAGAGGGAAAAACCCGATGCTCTCTCCTTTCCTTGAGGCACATGGTACAAAATATTTTTATGCGTACTCTCACCATCATTAAAAAAAAAAAAAACAAACCCAAAAGTGATCAAAATGCAGAATGTGCCATCCTAGTCTGCAAGTTTCTAGCCGCAATCAAGCTTCCAGTCAGCATGGCTCAGCAGGGACCCCAAGGGGGTATCTCTGCCTCAAGCAGATGTGAGAGAAGGAGGACAGAGCAAACTGGGAAAAGAAGTTAAACACACTGGCACAGGACTCATAGATGGACACAGCACAATTAGTTTGCCACCTACAGAGAACATGTGCAATTAATTACAACCTAGAGAACCTCTAGCAACAGCAGTGTCGGCACTCAGCTCTACCATTTGTAACTTAACAGAAAAGTACATTTTAAATAACATTGCTCATGCAAGTTTGCATTTTACTGAAGCTGCCATTATTAAAAATCTGAAATAAACTTTCATATTTACAGGACGTTAACACTCTCTCAAGCAAAGGATGTATTTCTATTGACTGGCAGCACCTTAAGACAGATACCTATGATTAAAAAGAGAAGTGCAGTTAAAATTTACTGCAGCTCTTGACAGAGTTGTATCTAGAAGATAGGAGAAAGTAAGCCTCAAAATAACCAGATTTAGAATGCTGACTTAGAATTAAGCTGTGCATTAGATCTCTAGGACCCTGTCATCAAGTTTACAACATGCTTTAAAAAGGACAAGTTCAAGGTCACAACTGGAATGCTTTCTAAAGGACAAAAGGGGATTGAGAATTACTAAAATTTCAAACTAACCGATTAGTATGAATCCAAGAGCAATTAAAAATGTTAGAATATATCCTCTCAGTGGCTCATTGTTCTTCCCATAGCCTTTAGCAAACATCTGAAATCCTGGATAAATGCTGTCCTTGCACAAAGCCTAAGGGAAAAATTTAAAAAAAAATAATCAAGAGTCAACATGCATTTTGCTCATGCCATGTTCCATTACATAGTATCTTTCTGAACACTTCTGGATCGTTTATAACCACCATAGACTAATTGTATTCTCAACTGTCATTGCATCTCGACATTTTGCATTTCCACTTTTCTATCCTTAAGTAATGTCCACCTGCAAGAAGCAAATTTGCTGTTCTGTAACTGTCTATTTTACTTGACTACTGTCTTAAAATCACAAAGTCTTTTTTTACATAATTTATTTTCTCAGGAAGTGGAAACTTTGCCCAATATACACACTAGTTCTCTGCATCAATACAACTGACACCCCACTTAACTTCTTTTAATCCAAAGTAAGACAGAGGAGACTCAATAGTTAAAAAGAAGATAGAGCAAAATACACTCAGGAACCCCAACAATCAGTAACAAACTGTTCTCCCATTCTAAACAACAGGTAAATATTAGAACAATCCACTGATGTCATCTGATATGGATAATGACGGCAGCATGTCACAGCCCCCTTCCAAAAATCATGACTCAAAATTAATTATTCTTCAAAATATTACTGTTTTCTTCCCTTACTTACCTGGAAGATCTTAGGGGCACTCACAAGAGATGCTAATGCAGATGACAGCGTGGCTGAGAAAATACCTGCAGTAATCAGTGGTGCAAACCCTGATACCATGCTCATGACCTGAAAACCAAAATTTTTTTTTTTAAAATATGTAAAAAAGTACACTAAACAAACAGATGGCACCATAACTACACAAACAGAAAAAAAATACTACACACTCTTCACTTAAAAGCTGTCTGAATATTATGCATTCATATAAATGAGCTAGAGATAGCTCAGGGAATATAAATGCATCCTGATTTCAGGACAAGAGCCGGTGGCTTTTCATACAATATAATTTGAAGCTCAAATTATCAAGAGCCAAAGTCTTCATGGGCACATAGGAAGATTAGAAGGAAGCAATGGAAGAAGAAATACTTTGGAATGCATAACATATTCCAACTAATCTACTGCTGACTAACATGGTCTCAGAAACCTCAAGTGATAAAACATGTGAAAACCACATTCCTCACAATCTCTGTCATTTTAAGTTAGGCTTTTTTCCCTCCAGTCAAAACCTGTAGGTCAAGACAAACTTGCTTCCTATCTCCCCAAGATCAAATCCCAGCACATGTCTAATCTCAGTGACAGAAGTCAAATGTAAGCTGGATGAGTAATGAGCTGGTACCTTCCAGTACCTCAAGGGGCCTTAAGAAAAGAGGGAGATTATAAAAAGTGAGTGCCACCCCTGTCCATGCCATGTGGATTGGAAGATCATCTTCAAGTTCCCTTCCAACCTAAACCACTCTGTGACTCCACTTTTCTACAGAATATATCTGTACCATAGCTAGATGCAGTTTTGCATCTATCATGTGATTTACGATACACAACTGTGTAATTAAAAAATGTTCATGGTTTCATAGAATACTTTCCTTTAAAGAAAAAAAGCTGAAGTTGCTCTAAGACAGCCAGTGCTGAAGAATTTTAGTCAACAGACCAAACTCATCAGGGTGCTTTTCAAGCACAATGTGGTTCTGCATCATTTGCACTGCTTCGCTGCCTTTTTCACCCAAGCAATCTCATTTAAATTATCAATAGAGCAACCAAAGGAAGGCAAGAAAAAAGCACGCAGAAGTCTCCTGTTTTAAAGTTATTGTCACCTGAAATGGTAAAATCTTGCTGTCTAAATAATCTTACTAGGTCAGATGTTCTCAGACATAATGTATAGATGACTGATGAAGTTTTGTTCACTAAATTAATGGTAAAATTTAGTGGATTTCTCCAGACCAGACTGACAATGACAGCTGGGCCTCTCAGTCAGCTCAGTCTGTGCACTACAACAGGTTTCACAGGTCAGTCCAAGGCATGCCTCGCTCGAAAAAACAAATTTAATAAAAAATGAGACTAAAGTGTCTGTCAGAATAGTGTAACAAATGAAGGAGAGAACTTCCTGAAGCCTACTTGCAAGTTTATAACAAAAAAAAAAAAAAAAAGGCATGCCAGGCCTATAATCATAGAGGACTAAGACTAACAACACATCTATTAAGCTATCTCTTTATAAGCAACAGAAATTTAATTTTATAAGCAACAGAAAAATTTACAGTTTTAAATGGTAGTTTAAATGGTAGTTTAAATTTTATAAGCAATAGAAAAATTTACAGTTTTAAATGGTAGTTTCTAATAACCCTATATTATGTAACAGAATAAAATTTAAGAGGTGTAAATGCTGTACTAATATTGTAGAAAGAAACTTTTGCTATAGCAACATAATTAACAAATGCACATTAATTTTTATAGAAGCAGAATGTAATTTTTTTTTCCCTGCAAGGATGGTGTAATCAATCTTCCCTCATTATAGAGGGAATCTGTATACGAGTTTCCCTCACTTTTCTTCTCACATGTAAAATATTTTGATGCCTTTACTTCACTACACTTGCCTCAACTTGCTATTTGCTTCTGACAACCGACTCATATTTTACATTCTCTTTCTTGGTTCTGTCCAATGCCTCCAATTATTGACACTATTTCTGACTATTACCCTGTTTTATAAATTTGAGAGATATCCCAGCAAAGCCTACGCCATTAATGTTTGGCATTTTAAAAGCTAGCAAGTTATGCCTTAGGATAGTTAAGCGCCTTTAGGAAGCTTCTCTAAGCCAGGAGAACACAGGGGGAACCAGATCCAGCAGAATCAGTGTGCCATGGCATTGAACTCCCCTCCCTCCATCCCCTACACAATCCAGATCTCCTGACCATGAACCAAGGAGCCCACAAAGGCAGCTGAAATAGCACTGAGATTTTCATCCCTGCAGAGTAAAAGGGAACAGTGGCCCTGCAACCACTGGTGTGCTGACACAGACATACAGCTCCTGCTGATAAGGGCCTCATTATGTTTGCCTGGCATTTACAGTTAAGGCAGTTTCCTAAATTTCAAACATTTGGGATCATGAAATACCATATTTTGATACAATTCAGTTCCTTGGTCCACCACTCTGGAGCAAAACAAAAATGCTGTATTAAAACAACCGAGTTTCATTCTACTTTCAACTTTCATCCAAAGTTGAAAAAAATATCTGCACATTAATTACCCAAAGCTGTAACTTTTTGTTGGGAAGCTGTAGGCTGAGGCTATAAAGCCCAGAACAAATTTTTGCAAATACTCTTCTACCAGGTGACAGCCTGGGCACAGAATAACTACTGAACAGAAATATCAGAAGCCTGTGAGGAGCTACAATTCACTGTAACAGAAACTAAAGATGGTCTTTCTAGGCAGGTCTGACAGCCTGTCTCACCCCCTGTGCTCATTTAGAGTTCCTAATCTAAGATTTCCACAGGTAAATCATACTACAGGTCATCCATGTGCTGCCTGAACAGACCCACACCCTGAGCTGACCCAGCAGAACTTCAGATCAATTCTTTGGAAAAGAACTGACTGCAGCACAGAGTGTCCTGAAGCAATGAAGTCATTACACTGTGAACACAAACTGGCACTTTCTGCCCCAGAACCTGCCTGCTTTCAAGCTGGAAGAGAAACACAACAATCTTCGCTCACCTCAGGGATTAATTTTAGTTTGTGCAGTATTTTTCTCAGTTATTTACCATACAGAAAAGAACCTGAGAAGTGCACAAGTGTGGACACCTCCCTTCCCACACACACCCTGCACTGCATATGAAAAAACAGTATCTCTCCTTAGAGCTAACAGTCAGAGATACAAAACTGTGAGCAGCTCAGTTATGAAATGGACAAGAGTCTCATTAGACAAACAGCCTCTCTCACAAATATTTTCCTTCTGACACCTTTTGAGAAGACAGAATAAGACTCTTCTCAGAGATGCACAGAAAAAGCTGGGAGGGTGAGAGAAAAAACAGCAAGGGGAAGTCCCACTGGGTACTACAAAAATGAAATTTCAGAGAAGGTTCTCAAAACTGCAACAAAGCAGGGGGGTGTGAGGGGCACCACATTCTCTGTGCTGCCTCTGACCTTCAAAGTGACTTTTCCTAATTGACAGAAACTCTTTTTTCCACAGAGAGAGGCAAGAATAATCTGGGAGACAGAAATACCCTGAAGTACAAGTAACATTTATGATAAGAACCCTGCAACAGTCATGACTTAAAGACACAGAGGCAACCAGTTACAGGCTATTCACAGCTGCATATTTGACAATATGTTGGTTCTTTTGAGCTTAAAACAAACAATGAAAGTCATCAGATTTTGCAAATTTGTCAATCCCACAACAGCGATTCTGACTTCCCTGAACAAGAACAAAGTTAACCCCATGGATGATACTCACATTATTACACTATAACAATTTCATTAGTGGATTTCACCTCAATCTCTGGCCAACTTTTTGTACACATGTTAGAAAAACTTTGGGCAAAGATGGGACTACCATAAAGTGAAATGGAATCAGTGAGCAGTAAATTCATTTTCCCTTGGATTCTTTCAAACCCTTACCAGTAGCTCATGAACAACCCAGCTGGCTGTGGTGAAAGACTGTAAATTACCCCGTAACTTGCAGAGGATTTTTAAATACTGTAACATCATGTTTAATGAAAATTCATGACCTTGTTACCATTAAAGGGGAAGCTGTGACAAACAAGTAAAAACAGTCTTTAAAAAAAAAATCACTGTATTTTCTAAAAAACCTTTAAAATTTAGCAAGCAAATTACTGACAGAGGCTATCTATGATTAATCAGCACCATTACTGAAAAATCAGTACATTTACCCTCACTGGTGAATGATGACATTCAGGTACCTAAAGCAAGCTGCAGCACCACCACCTAAATCCAAACAATTTCCTCAGAAAAAGAGTAAATATTTATGCCACCTGTGTATAAACACCTAAGAGTTTTCAAAAGGTATTCATTATTTTGCATACCAGCTAAAGTGTACCACACACCTATTCCAGATTAAATTTGCATTTATGGAGGTCATTATGTATGTATAGCTTATGACTTTACCTAACAAGCAACTAAAAAAGCACAAGCCAACAAATCCAAGGAAAAAACAAACAAGACCTGCCAAAACAACAGGCAATCAGAAACCCCAACCAACCCAAAAAACCAACCAAGAAACCCAAAACCAGCAAAAAAAGCCTCTGCACAGCTCCCCCAAAACAACAAACAAACAAAAAATGAACAAAATCACGCAAAAAAATTCAGCCAAAAACAACAAAAAAAAACCCCCAAAAACAAAAAAACACCACCAAGACACCAAATCAACAAAAAAAGCCAAAAAAACCCCACCAAACAAACAAAAACACCAAAAAACCAAACCAAAATAAAGAAAAAAAAATCTCCCCCCCCGAAAAAATAAAAAAAAATCTGAACACAAAACCCGATATACAGACTAAGGAGGCAGTTTTATACCTGGAAATTGTTCATCAGCCCATAGTGACACCCTGCCTGAGACTGACAGGATGAGAAGTCATAATTGAGTTTGCAGGCTGCACTAGTGCAGTTTGCCAGCTCGTTAACAATGGTGTCGTTGACATTCCCTGTGGCATCTCGAACTACACAGGAACCTGCAATGGACACAACAGTAACAAAAAAGCATTAACAAACTGAACCTGAAGTTAAGCACAGGTGTTAATTCCTTTTTATGTAAGCATTATCTAACAGAGCAACATTAAAATACCACATTTCAAGATGCTACAGTACTAAGCTCATCCTCACTACGAAAAACAAACACAAACAGAGCACCTGCTCCCTTGCCTGAAAACAACCTTTAGTTTTTTAATATATCTGATTGTAGGAAGAAACAAAGTTTTAGCACGGAGGAAAAGCATGCCAATAGACTTGCAGGAATTTAAGAGCACAATCCCTGGCATGCCCGAGGCCAGGCTGGACACTGGGTGATCTTCAAAGTCCCTTCCCACCCAAGCCATTTTATAGTTTTATGATTTTATACTTTCTCTTGCAGTCAATTTTCCTAGAGGAGTGCAGATTTGTTTTGTGTGTATAGATGTTTGCAGAGAGGTATAAATTCTGTTGCAGCTGTTTTTTTTCCAGTCACTATGACTCAGCCATTAAAAAAAAAGTTTCATGAAAGGCTGTTGCAAGCCATTTCCCAATGTTTAAGTAAGCCACCTCCTATGTGACCATGGTATTTTTCAGGTGGTTTCTTGGTGAAAAACAGACACAGAGTATCATTTCTCCCACGTTCTTTTATAATCATCACCTTAACCACTGTCTTTTGTTCATCCATTATTACATTTTAATTTTGCTGGTCAAGAAAATGCTGGAGAAACAGTATTTCTGCCTGTAAGTATTAAGAAAATGGTATTTCAGTACCCATTAGTTTAAGTCTTCTATTTCAAGGGGGTTTTGTCTCATATATGACAACAAGTAGATAAGACTAAGTATTATTTAACATTCTGTAGTCTAATAGTAGAGGTAATCAAACTGTTTGAACACCAGGAAATACTTTGGGGACTGGAATTAAATAAGGAGTGGGGAAAAGTCCACAGAGTCAATAAAACTCAATAAAACTCCTTTACTTTAATCTTTCAGGAATCTGAATGACAAGAACTGCCTTGCAACAAAACCCCATGACAGCTAAGGACCTAAATTAACTATTTGTAAAAATTAAGAAGGCAAAGATCTGCTGCAAGTTTAAGTTTATTCAGTAATATTCCTAGGCATCTACGTATGTTGTCTCTCTTCCACGGGGAAAATTAATTCCTGATTAGTTATACCATATTTAAATTCTTGTGAGACAGCAGAACTTGATTAACAGCCCACCACAACACCTGGTCCCAGTAGGTGGACATTAATTAATCCTTCCACTCCTCATTTCTTTTTTAGTTACTTATTATGCCTAATTGTAATTGGTGAAATTACAATAAGTTTCCTACACCACACACCAGTCTTATGCTTTTCTTGTGAGTATGTGGAGGAGCTGAGGTTTTTTTTAATTGTTTTCTTGTTTAACTGGGAGTAAGAGCTTTGTAAGAGGAAAATGTTTCCCTTTCTTCACTATTCAGGTATCTGCCCCAGCCACTCAAGCAGCATAAAATGGATTTGACAACACACTTCTCAGCTGAACTATTTGTAAACAGCATTTTGTTGGTGACAAGATTGTAGTGGCAGGCCAATTATACTGAACAACTCATTAAATACCTACAGTGCACTATCACAGCCCTCCTCTTCCTCATTCTGTCAAAGTCCAAACTCAGCTTTGGCAGGACTTTCACACATGCAATCAAAATGTGGCAGAAAGAGACATGGCAGTAGGAACAAACCAAATGTGGGCCTTACTGAGAGAGAATGTAGAACAGGCAGGCAGGCTCTGTTCTCAGCAGAAGACACTTATATAAAGTAACAATAATAAATGTTATTTTCTGTAAGACTCATTCAGAAAAGTTGTATTTATTTATATGATTCTGGCAGTTTTTTCCCTAAGGTCTTTAGGTCTTCCCTCCTGTGAAAATAAGATTTCACCTTTTCACAGGCATTTACAAGCATATTCCTGCCAAATTGAAATAGAGCTTTGCCAGGCTTTAAGCATGAGAAAGTTTACAGCAATCTCTACCAAATTATCTCCTTAATATATGAATTCCAGAATTACTACAGCCCTTCAGAGTGCAGTTCAGAGTGTTTAATTTTACTAGTGCTGCAAACAATTACAGTTTGGCTTTTGTGAATTAGTTTTACTTTCATAACTACAGGAAGCAGGTCACAATGCGACTCAGACCTTTGGCTTTTTTTTTTTTTTGTTAGAGCTTCCCTTGTTCTTAAAGTCATAAATGTAGTTCTTTGAAATGTATCTTCCACGATTTTTAAAGCAAATTTGTCTGTGAAATCTGCCTTCTCATGCCACCTGCTTGTCTGCCTCAGTCCTTTGCTGAATTATGAAACTGAATTATGCATACCAATGTCTCAGTTATCCTTCTGAAATAGCTGCCCAGCTCTAGCAGCAGGATCAGTAGTTTTCCTTCTTTCTTTTCTACTCAGTTTAGCCTTCTTACTTACTACAGAGCATACAAATAGTGAGTTAAGTTCAGAACATCTTCCTCCTCTTCAGGTATGACTACTCTGCAACACTTACTACCCCTTCACATCTTTAGTGACTTGCTTAGACCACTCTCTGGGAAAGGAATAAAAGCGTTTTTGTTTGTCCTATACTCCTGATCCAACGCCTCAAAAGGAGCTGAATTTCACCCATGATCTCTGACTCCTGCTGCCTTTTTCTAATGAGCAGAATTCAAAGTGTAAGTCAGTACATGGCAGAACATTTCAGATGAATCAATTTCACGTCCAGTTGGTTTTGCAAACTGCTTCTTTTGTCAGTTTTTATACTGCACTTTTCACGTTTGGAAGCTGATCAAAGTATTCCATTAATAAGCAAGTATTAACAATAATTTGAGTCTTGTGTGGATTGAGGTTCCAAAGGATTCAAATTTGGTAGCAAGAGGTCTTAGCAGTCAATCTAATTAGGAAATGAGGGTAGCTCATTCTGCTGCATAAAGCACAATCACTACAGAGCAACTATTTGGCAGAGCTACACTCCCACGTTAGCCAACAAAGGCAGACCAGCAAGACTGGTATCTTTGAAAGGAAGTATCATTAGTGGTAAGATCAATGGTCCTCTCAGAAATGAGAATTTCATTCAAAAGGCACCACAGCTATTATAAAACAAGGTCTTTCACGTAAGAAAAATTATTATTGCTGTCAGAAACTAGTTTATGTGACATGACTAAAAAAATGTTTCCAATCACAGGCAAGAAATGTGAATGATTCAATTACAATCCTGTAATCTTAAGGTTACTAGAATTATTTTATACGTGGGGAAAACATAGTAAACCACTGGTACTCTACAGCAAGACTGGTACCAACCCCAGGGCGACTTCTACAGAGGACTTCAATCAACTGTGGGCTGGGAAAGACTGGGAAGAGAAGACTCAGATCAGTCTCTGATTATTTCTCCTCTTTACAGCAGAACACGACACTTCCAAAAGTGGGCTGATGAGAACTGAAGGCTTTTCTTGGTCTCCTCCCTCAGCTGGGGAATTACTGCTCAAACATGCTCACCACAGTGCTGTCTGATCATCCCACAGCTCCCTGCAGGTATGTGGCTGATTACCATAATCCTCAAAACAACACAGGTGTTTTTTCAGTGGGTATTTCCTGAAAACACGCTTTTCTAATCCAGGGATTATCCCACTGCTAAACTGTAAATCCTTTAATGTAAATAACTGCAACAATGAGGCAACACCGATAGAAGTCTACTGTGATCTTCTGCCTGAAGCAGTCACTTTTCTTAGAAAAGCATCAGTTATTTCACAAAATTATAAAACCAGCTGAAAACTGAATCTCCCAACAGCAAAAACAAGAAATCTTTGGCTATTACTTTCCCGTGCAGGAAAGTCAATTACATAACAACTCTGCATAACAAATTACATAAAACCAAATCAAAACACATCCTCAGAACAAACGTGAAAGGATAAAGTTAAAAACATTCTCTATTTACCTACAGACACTGCAATTCCTGCGTAAACCAATGTAGTGATTAAGATGGCCAACAGTGTTCCTTTAGGTATGGCTGACTGAGGATCCTGAAAGAAAAACGTCAGTGGACAGTGATGACAGAGGTCAATGCACACTCGAGTGGTCACGGAAAATGTCTTTAATTCGCTACTCACCGCCAGGTCCCCCGAGATATTTGCACCAGCAAGTATGCCAGTTGCAGCAGGGAAGAAAATAGCAAACACAGAAAAGAAGGTTTCCTCTTGTCGGAAATCCGGCCCAAAATTCTCCATGAATATGTCGGCTGCAGGGGAAGATTGAAGTCTGTCAATATTCACATGGAAGCTGAAGTATGAAGCCATTCCAGCCACTATCAGACCAGTAAAAAAGCTGACAGTTACAGGACCTTCTTAAAACTAAATGTAGAACATTTAAGCCCTAATTCATCACTTCAACTCAAAGTCAACACAGTGAACTTAAGCAGATTTAAATGTAGAAAAAATACTTACAGTATAATCCAGCTCTTAAAAATTTAATATATATTCAATATTAAGTAATACTCAAGTTTTGACCCAACTGCAGAAGTGACAAGCAATCAGGAAAAGTCTCCATAGTTAAACAAAACTGTAAGATATACTAGATGTTTAATAATAGCAGCTTATTTTGGAAAGGAAGGAATTGTTTACCATACTGTAAACTGTTCCAACATACCATTGTAACCAAAGAAACCTTTGGGCTTCTTGCTCTCCAGAGGAATAAATGTTCCTATGACAAAGTCTCCAATAGCAAGAATGAGGATCACCAGCAGGACTATCTGTGCCTGAAACACAATGACTGCTGTCAGACAGGAGAACTTGTTCTTTTCATAGTATCAAGTGCTGTGCTATAAAATGTAAATGTTTACTTGATTCCAAATTCAGTTTCACCTTCTCAGCATGTTCTCTGCAAAAAAATCAGGAAAGCTGGAGAGAACTTGTACAACGATTTTTAATTATGAAATAGGAATAATTTCCAAGTTCTATGCCTAATCAAAAAGGTTTATTATTACTAAATACCTCAAAAATATATTTGCAGAGACAAAATGCTTAAAAGGACTAATTTCTTTACATTTAAGCCTTCCAGAAGGAACGTATTTGAGGAGATTCAAGAAATTTACATGAAAATAGCCAAATGCCAAACAAATGCTACTACTGCATTACTAGCCATGGTCATCCTTGGTCTTATACTTTAGTATGTAGTATTTTCTAAAAAATTTATTACATCCAGAATGAAACAGGTCTTGTTTCCTATTTTATGCGAGGAAATACTTTATTTTGCTACATTCTCATGTTTTCAATCCTTAATAAGGAAATTAAATTGCAAACTGCAACAATTACTTGTTAATTCCTAGTTTTGACACTTCTTTTATTACAACCTAGATTTTTAGTCACTTTTCTGCAGAACTATTATAAACCCTGTAAGTTGAACAAGAAGTATTTTAAACCATCCCACCTCTAAAGTGTGTGCAAAGATAAATCTAGGCACTGTAGGGATGGTTCAGGTCTTCCATTAAAATAAGCAATCACACTGCTGTTATCTTTTGGGTGATTTGATTCCTTAGAAAGGAATGCCAGTAGCTTGGGGAAAGCTATTCACAGACCTTTTCCAGGCCTGGGATCAGGAACTAATATGCAATATCAGTGCGGCACTGTTCATGCCTTCAAAATAAAGTTTTCAGTTCACTCAGCCTCTCAGGAAAAAAGGGTGGAACTGTAATAAACAGAGCAAAATGGCCTGCAGCAGACTGAAAAGTCCACCTGAAGAAAAACAGTTTGTGTCCTGTATTTAAATCTTTGTAAAGCCTCAAGAATAGGTGAGGGGTGTGAGGATACAGCTGGGTGCTTACAGAAGTCTTCAGTAAGACAGAAACATAAACATGAAGTAATCACAGAGCAATTGCCACAAGTGGATTTTTCCAGTAACTAAGGAAGCTTCTCCCTGAAGCTAGGGATGTTTGCTGAATATCATACTCAAATTCCCAAGTCTGAAAGAATGGGCTTCTAAGACTTCAACACAAGGAGCTGAGAAGTGAATACCACAAACTCTAAAAACCCATTTTTAAAAGCAAATTTCCCTGGAATCAATCCCAGTCTCTCCTCACTTTTAGATCTGGTTCAAAGGCATTATTACAGATTTCCCTGCTCCATTTTCTCTAAGACCTGGCTAAGGCATAAGAGAACACCACAGATCAAGATGGAGACACTGATGCTTTGCTATGCTGAGTTCTGTTAGCCCACATGAAATGCCTGTTTGACAGGTTCCATTGCCAATCATTGCTCCCACTTGCCTCCTTTCATGACAGAGAAACCAAATCTTGACTTTTACATAGAAGACAGGACTTTTAAAAGCTACCCCTAAAATAAGGATGGCACTGCAGTAATACCACATTTCAGGTTTGATGTAGAAACATTAAACAGGGGTATTTTCATGCAAACTATTTTTATATAAATGCTCATGCTACACAGCAAAATGAAGATACTACTTGGTGACTTCAAGTGGCAGCAGCCAGAAGATCATTAACAAAAAATTCTTTCAAAACAGTTCAGAATAAGGAGGTGTCCTGGTTTAGGGCAAATTTGTTAAAGAATCTGCAAAGGAGGGCCCCTCCAGAAAACAAAACCCACACGGCCCCTCCCCCCAACCGGTTCAGGAAAAATTCCTTGGAGAGAGGTGGAAAGAACCTGTTTATTTGACTGGCCCAGCACCCCCCAGCACACAAAATGAACAATACTCGATGACACCGCTCTGAGAAAGATGACAACATCAGAAAGTCTCTTTCGGGGGTGGTTGCTCTGTTCTCAGTCCCTCCGGCGCTGGGGCAGCTGCTGCAGCAGAACAGTGCAAACCCTCGGTGTTCCCAGTCCCAGTTCGGAGCAGGTTCGAGATGGTCACAGGAACAGGAGAAGAGAAACAGTCCAGGAAGGAATGTGGACTGTTTACCTAGAACTAGCTAATGAGCAGAGGCCAAAGCAGTGCAGAAGCGAGAGCAGAAAAGGGAGCAAGCAAAGCAGCAAGCTGAAAGCAAGAAGCCAAAACATCCCTATGTACTGCTCGTCTCTGTGTCCCTGATAAGAGAAACCCAAACAAAACTTCCACTCTTCAGAGCCGGTCTTAAAGGCACAGAACAGATGAATGGGGATACAAGCATCATAACGTCACCCCAGGACATTCCACCCCTTATCCCCTATCATTCTTACCCCACAATCAGATCTCCCTGAGGTACACATCGTGTTGTTCCATCTCTTTGCCTGATCCACCACGTGCAACCTGGTCCCTGAGCAAAGACAACCCCACGAATGGGTTTGTCTGTACTCGAGGCAGAATTGATCCACACAGTCTTCCCTAACAAACCTCTGATATGTACCACTGGGACTTTGTCTCCTTCTATTACATTCAGGGACTCAGACTGGGCAGGACCTGCTCGGTTGGTGGAACCTCGGGTGTTAACTAACCAGGTGGCTTTTGCCAGATGCTGCTCCCAATTCTTGAAAGATCCCCAAAGCTTTCAACTGGGTTTTTAACAGTCCATTGTACCTCTCCACTTTTCCTGCAGCTGGTGCATGGTAGGGGATATGGTACACCCACTCAATGCCATGTTCTCTAGCCCAGGTGTTGATAAGGCTGTTCTTGAAATGAGTCCCATTGTCTGACTCGATCCTCTCAGGGGTGCCATGTCTCCGCTAGATGCTTTCCCCCAAGAAATCACTTCCATTCACAAAGCGTGCGTGTTCGGCACGTCGGCCAACGAAGCCATTTACATCACGCACAACAACGAGGTATTTGTTTTTGGACTGAATTGCAGTAATTGTTTGGGAACTGGAGATAATCAGAGCACCATAGTACCAAAGAAATTGGAAGCCTTATGTGGAAAGAAGATCTCCAGTCTCAGTTATGGAAGTGGTCCCCATGTTGTTCTTTGTACTGAAGATGGTGAAGTGTATGCTTGGGGACATAATGGTTACAGCCAACTTGGAAATGGCACAACCAATCAGGGCATTACTCCCGTTCAAGTTTGCACAAATCTCTTAATAAAGAAAGTGGTGGAAGTAGCTTGTGGCTCTCATCATTCCATGGCGCTCTCATTGGATGGAGATCTGTATGCTTCAATAACTGTTGGTCAAGTTGGATCTGGATCTACAACTCCTCGCAGAGTTTCCAACTGCTTGCAGGGCAAAATTGTGGTTGGCATCGCTTGTGGCCAGACCTCCTCCATGGCTGTAGTAAACAATGGTGAGGTTTATGGCTGGGGCTACAATGGCAATGGGCAGCTTGGGCTGGGGAACAATGGAACCAGCTGACCCCGTGCAGAGTGGCAGCGCTGCACAGCGTCTGCGTGCTCCAGATTGCCTGCGGTTATGTGCACACTCTAGCACTAACAGATGAGGGCTTGCTCTGTGCCTGGGGAGCTAACACTTACGGGCAGCTGGGGACTGGCAATAAAAGTAACCAGCTCAGCCCTGTGCAGATCATGATGGAAAAAGAAAGGGTGGTCTGCCTCATCATCAGTCAGGTGCCCTACGCCAGGGTCACCATGTAGATACCGACTTTAGGGATGGGACGCCCACTCCAGCGCCCCACACAGCACACGTCAGCCCCGAACCCTAGGCTCAAGCAATCCGTCAGGGTTCAGCCTCCCCCACGGAGGCCAGCACTGTTTGCAGTTGGGTGTATAAAGAGAGCATCACAAATTCAAGTTATAGAGAGTGAAGGGCTACTTGAGAAAGGTAAAGAGTTTCTAAAGAAGTTCATGACCAGGTCAATTTCTGTAAGTTTCTTTTCTCCCCAGCAGATCAAAGCAATGCACTCGATGGTCACTCACTTCTTCTAGGAGCCCTATTTCTTGGAAGCAACAATGATAAAAACAATCCTCTCATTGTTATTATAAACAGCATCATCATCTTGATGAAGAAGCACAAGAAACTTACAATACTTCATGAGGAGGCTCCTTCAGCTGCCTCTCAGACAAGAAAATAGGAGCTATTGTGATATCAATATACATTGGGAAGGAAGCCCAAGTGAGAGGCTCTTCTCAATTTTGTTTTTTTTTTTTGAGCAAATTAAGGACAGATATTTATAAAAAGCCTACAAAGTGCAGGAAACAGAGAGCAAGCTACAGTGCCTCATAATGCTAAGCAGAAAACTGGTAAGGCAGAAGAGCTTCTCTGTTAAGACCTCTTCAGTCAGAGCTGACCTAAGAGTGAGGTTTTCCCTCCCACAGATTCATCACCACAAATGTTCAAAACCCTTCTCTGCGCTGGGTCTAGGGAGTGCATCCCACTGTCTGGCTGTTTCCAGGTGAAAATCAAACCAGAAGAGAGTGAAAGAGAAGGGAAGCCAGCCCATTGTTTTTCATCCTCAGAATTTGCCTGAAGTTCACAGCAAGGAAAAATCCCCATGCTGAAATTCTTACCTTCTCTTGTGCTGTAACTGCCCAGAAGAGGAAAATGCCATTAATCTATTTGACAATGTCATTACGAGTGGATTATGCTGGAGTTTAGGTTCTCATAGATGCTTAAGCTTCCAGTGAAGTTGTTTAAGATTTGAAATGCTGCTCAGAGCTGCACATGCTAGTGCCAGACCAAGAGCTACTGCATAAAAGTCAACTTGGTTCTAATGTACCATCATGCAATACTGAATACACTGAATACACTAAAAATAAATCAGACAGCTAAGGTACAAAAATGGAAGCAAAATTGTGAGGCAGATAATTAAAAAAAAATAAAAAGGGAATTCCTTACTTTTGCTTCCCACTCCATTCCTGCAATGGAAATACCCAGCAGTATAACCACTGTGATAGCCCCTATGATTCTGATATCATTCATTTCATCGATCATCAACGTTCCATTTTCCTAACAAAACAAACAAAAAATATACACAGTCATATATTTCATCAGGTAAATACCTTCCCTAAAGAACAGCATTCTATTCACTATAATTTATTAGTAGTTTACCTGCTCACCACAAATTTACTGATTGTAAATTCCCTTTAAGGACACAGGTAATTTGGGTTTTGCCTTGTTTTTAAATCAATGAATCTTCCAAATGGAAACGATAGGGGCTGTTCAGCCTGGAGAAAAGGGAGCTCAGGGAGACCTTACTGCCATCACTTAATATTTAAAGGGGGCTTACAAGAAATATGGGAACAGACTTTTGGATAGGACTTGTGGTGACAGAACAAGGAATAATGGTTTTAAACTCAAAGATGGCTGATTTAGGTTAGATGTAAGAAAGAAATATTTTACAGTGAGGGTGGGCAGGCCCTGGCACAGAGCAGCTGTGGCTACCCCTGGATCCCTGGAAATGTCCAAGGCCAGGCTGATGGGGCTTGGAGCACCCTGGGATAGTGAAAGGTGTCCCTGCCCATGGCAGGGGATGGCACTGGGTGGTCTTTAGGGTCCCTTTCAACCCAAACCATTCTGTGATTCTACTTGGACAGGGGATGAACTAGGTGACCTTGAAATGTCTCTTCCAAACCACACCATTTTGTGATCAGATGAATCAAAAAAACAGTAAGTATATACTTTATATACTCAAACATTCTATATGAGGTGTAAAACTTTATCTATAAAGTATAATCAATATAAGCAGCGTCATCCACATACCTTGAGTAACTCGACAACAGTCTCTGCAAAACCAACAACATACATTGCCACTGCCACAGCATTGGCAAATGCAAAAATCAGACCTATGGCACCACCAAACTCTGGCCCCAGACTTCTGGAAATTAAGTAATATGCTCCTCCTGAAAGAAAAAAAATACAAATGACAAAGAAGTCCTCTACATGATATAGCTTGTAACAGACAGTCATCAGCCCTTTAACATTTACACAAGTCAGAATCTACTCACTCTTTATTCCCTGATGTATTAGAAAATAACCCTTAACTCACGTATTTTAGGGACAGATGTGCTGAAGTTTCAGGAATGTATTTCAAGTTCTTAGGAAAAGAGACCAGGCGGAAACAACTACAAATGATGCACCACATCATATTATTACATATTAGGTATGCAACTAGTTTTATGGTTAAAAACTGTAGAACACAAGCTGCAGTATAACTGGGCTTTTTACTTCAAACTGCCCAAAGCACTTGTGCAGTCAAGATCAAGCAAAGCAGACTGCAATAAATCCACTAAAGTTCTAAACTTCCAAGACCTGTTCCTAAAAGCTCTGCTGTTAAATGAATTTTCTGCCCTCCAATGGACTCTCAAGAGCCTGCTCTTTGTACTTTTGAGCGGAATGAAAACAACAAATCCCACATGACAAATGAAAATCTGAGTATCTGGAGTATTACAGGAAGGTGAAGTTTAGAAAATGTAGCAAAGGCTTATTCCTCAAAATTAAGGTTAAACTTTCTAGAAGCAACAAAACCCTCCAGCTCCAGTCTGAAATAACTGAGAGCATGTAAAAAATCTGCAACAGAAAATATTTAACTTCACTGCACTGGACTTTTTGTAGAAATTCTGTATATGTACCCAGCTTTGCCATCTTCTGTATTTCTTATGTAACATTAAAAAAATTTACTGTAATATATTATTTTCATAGGAAAAAATGTTCCTATGAAATCTTACAGTTCTTCCAATTCAGGACTTCAAATTTCCTAATGAAGTACTGTTTTTCAGGAACGACTTAAAAGAAAAAGCTCCGATATGAATGGAAAAACCTGATATACATAATATAATTAAAGACCAGAAAGGCATTCAGAAACTTAAGCTTGACATAATGCTAACAGTCATAGCTGATTTTTCACACTGGGTCCGTTTACTTTGTGATAGTGAGGCTTTTCTCTTCATTCTTAGTATTAATGAAGATAGTTTTATAACCTCCTACTTTAATCCCACCACCTTTTTTTCCTGGCAGCAGTCTTGTAATGTCATGAAGCAGTCTGATCATGTCAGAGGCACCAACCATTTCCAAAAATAGCTGACAACACCACATAAACCATGGGAGAGAATGAAAACCATCACCCTCAGGAAAGCTGGAGCTAACAGAGTTTGCAGAGTTACTTGTGTGAAGGTTTATTTCAGAACATGAACACACACGAACACACTCTTAACCAACCCGTGCAGCTCAGGAGAATATTAAGACCCTACTCCATAGCTGGATACGTAGCCTTAAAAACATCTGTGTTACAAAAATTTACACCAATAATAAAGCTCCTTTTACAGCATAACAGAAGGGTTAAATCTAAACTAGTTTAGATTTAAACTAGTTTAAATCTAAATACTGGGCTACCTATTGACTTTGTTAATTACGTGACTGTTTAATCACACACAGAACCCAAGGAAGGCTTTGCTCCTCGGCAACAATGAAGTGTGCACTCCAGAGTGAGGAAAGCTTTAAAAACCTCATGAAAATAGCATTACCTCCTCTTACAAACCCATTTGTGGCTATCGCTGACGTAGACAGTCCTGTAATAGTTGTCACAACAGTGGCCATTCCAATAACCAAGACAGAGAGACCTTTTGGGAAAAGAGATGAAAACACTGTAAGCCCTGCAGTATTAAAGAGTACAAACCTTCAACTTAATTTCATCTAAATACTCAAGTCTTGCAAGTAGAACACAAATTTACTTTCAAGCAAAAGGCTTCCTCTTTGCCCATAAGGATAAAAATGTAATTGGGCAAAGATTCTCTTTAATCAGCAAGGTAAGAACTCTATTCTACAGATCAATCCACCATTTAAGTTAAGCCTTTGGAAAGATTTGCTTATATACTACACAGTCCATATGCAGAGTTTAATAATAAGAGATCAAAAGTTTATCTCTGAAGTTCACTGAAGACTTACAAATGTAAATTTTCAAGTACTTGCCTTGTATCTAAATAAAAAGGTCTAAGTAACTGGTTGAAGTTTTTGATAAGATAAATTACCATAAAAATTGGCAATATTAAGGTAATTTCCTATTCCTGTTTGAAGTAAAAGCTCAGGATCAATATCTCTTGTGGATCACATCTGAAAGTCACTGAAATAAAATTACAGCACTAGTATCCATACCTATCCCAGCTTGTCCTACAATCCATGATAGTCTGATGAATAGCATCACACCCCAAATATTTAACATACATCGTACCTAGGATAAAGCAGAAATGTAACATAGATTAGAAATATAACACAGATTGCATCTGCAGTAATTTCCATTAATTCTTCCTTTCAGTTTTTAATGTTCTTGAAATTATCTTGCTGTATTTCCTCACTTTTAAAATTGCAGTATTTCCTCCCTTTTCAAATTATTTCACAAGAATATGATGTTATCATAAAAGTTTAGGACTGGTTTTAAAAAAAGGACTTTAAATATTATTTAAAAGTTACTACCTTAAACACAGAGTTAAGAGTAGCTCAATATCTACACTTGCAGTATGCTGCAAGCAAACAATAATAGTAATTTAGATTCTAACCTTTAGGATCCAAAATTCACACTACAGAATAGATGAATTAAAATATACAGAAGTGTCTATAATATCATGAGGTCTAAAACCCCAGTCTGCATCTCCCACAAACCTCTCTCTCTCTCAAAAAAAAACCAAACCATGCACTAAAGCAACACCCTACTAAATAACTTACTCTTCTTAAAAGAACAAAAACCCTGCTGCAAGTCAGCATTTCTCTACCTTTTGTGTCTTAAAACACATATGCACAATAAAAGGATGGAGAGGTATGCATTTTTTATTTAAATTCTTGTATTTACAACTCTTAGGTCTCAATAAAAATAAGAGTTTGCTTTGTTCAGAATTTAGACAGGAGACTAAAAACAGATCTTGGGTCTCTCTCTTCCCTAAAGAGTAATATATCAGTCCTACAGAAAAGGAGATAACCTCTCCAAACCACTGAAGTACAGCATGCATTTTTCTACTACAGTATCTTTTTCCTTCTTGGAAATCATGCAATGTAAAATATGTTAACAGCTGTGTTAAGAAACCGTAAACCCTTCAGAACTTAAAGCCCTGAAGTACTTATTGCCTTAAAACTCAGTTGAAATAGGAGAAACCCTTCATAAAATTACGGCATTTATCACATCTCTCACGCACGTAATCTTTATACTGCACTATCACAATGCCTGTCAACAAAGAAGGCAGTTGGAAAGATTTGTAAGAATAGATCAGCACCTGTAAAAAACTGAAGAACCATATATCAAACTTACCAGCACACCTTTTATCCAGCCAAATTTGACCACCCCTTTGCTGTCAGGTGTGTAAGCAGCAGCTGCATCCCCAGCTGGTGTGCCCTCCTCACCATTTGCGTAGCCATCCTCAAAGGGCTCCTTTGAAAACACAAAAAAAAGTTTTTGTGTCACTGACAGAGTAGAGTGGCCATGTGAAACTTATCTTGTAAAAAAAAAAAAAAATCTTTTACAGAAAAACAAAAAGAAAGATATGTCAGAAGTTTTGAGCTGCTCCTTTATACCCCTTGCATGATGCGTATCTCAGATTTAAAGGAACATACAACAAACTTACAAGAGCAAACTGTTAACAGCCAATGTGATAAGTATATTCAAGAAACAGCTCCAGATCCCCAAAAAAGTCAAACATCTGGTCTGTAGAAAAAGAGCTGGAAGATTTCAAATGCACAAGAAATTTTACTTCTTATGTGAAAGCACAGACTGCTCTACCACAAGTTACTGGTCTCTGCTGTAGCATTTCCTGTGGTTCTGACATAGCTGTCATTTGATCAATTTTTCAGGAAATAAATTATTCATTTCCCTGCAAACTATTCTACTACTCCTTGTAAGGTGATGCTGCCAGAAAGAAGGATGGGAGATTGGCATGTCAGGGAAAAGGAGGGAAGAGAAGTCTCTTCCCAAATACTGCTCACCATTTAAATGGGAAGGATCACAGATGGAGACAAAACCAGCCCCATGGACAAAGGCCAACTTATGTCTTTTATTTACAATTCAACTCTCAACTTCAAAGATGCAGAAAACCTCAACTTTAAACATAAATTGAAAATATACGTGTATACACACACATATATGCTTGCTTTAAAGGCAATTTTGCTTTGCCAAGCCAGGCAAGCACCAGAACATTTAAACTCAAATATTTCCTACACTTGCTGTAAGAAAGCAAGAAGCACTCTAAGTAGTTTATCCAAGGAAACAAGTATTAAGAATGGATACAGTAGAAAGACCCTGAACAACGTCCAACAAACCAGCTCAAGCAGGATACTGCAAAGTAGCCTGCATCCCAGGGCTTAGAAAACGTTTTAACAATTAGAGATTCAATCCCAACAACGTAAAGAGCAAAACCCACATTTGCTAAGTAAGACACAAAACAGAATGGACACAAATAAGGCTTTCAAGTGTATGCAGGGAAAGACTAATAAAGGTTAGGGTGAGGTATTTTACCGAATTCTTTCTACTCTTGATATATTAGTACCAGATACATCCTCAGCACAGGGTTCGGAGGAAATATTTCTACACCTGTCAGTTATGGTGCCTCATATGCTCTCACTATCAGCAGTAAATATACTTTACAACCATACAGTCTGGTTTTTAAAAACCAGATTTTTAAAAACAGATTATGTCAACCTTATCCAAAGGTCAGTAGCACAGGCTCATGCCAGTGCCTCTCTCACTGATGTGGAATTATGAAATTCCCATAGAAACAGATACACCTGCAACACATCTGGTCATCCTGTAAGGCACAAGCCTTCCACTGTTAGGCAGAATCAAGACCAGTTTCCAGATCATTACCTTTAACAGTTTTCTCTCTTAAAGAGCACATTATATTGCATCCTGAAGGGATTACAATTTAAAAAAAAAAGACACCTCATGTGTTTATATATATATAAAAAATATTTTTGTGTGTGTGTGTATGTATTATATACACTAAACAGAGGACAAATAGAAACCTGACCAGGAGTTACCCAGTTTGCTGAACTGCAGCTTTCCTGCTGTAATGGCTGTAATTGTTGAGAGATTTGCACAGCCTTTGACCAGATGAATCTACTGATTGCTGATTATTGGTATTCAGGCACTGAATACCAAATCAAGTAGTGGCACATAATCATTTAGCCAAATCAAGTAGTGGCACATAATCATTTAGAGTGATAAGAAGAACAGTGAGGACCAAAAGGAGAATTACAATGCTGCTGCATTTCAGAAATGCTGACCTGCCTGAACCAGAACTAAGAAAACGTCTCCTACTCAAGCCTGAGGTTCATGCCAGAAGAGGATGAGCCGACCACCTACCCTGCTCCAATAGCTTAGAAGTGCAAAACAAAATGTAAAAATCCCTCTAAGCATTAATATATCCCTTTATGACTCCTTTCAGGAGTGGGGAGGGAACAGAGAGAAAAAAGATGCATTAAAACAAGGGGCAGATTATAAACATGTTCATCACTATGCCAGAACCTCCAATCAAGCATGAGACAGTACAACCACTAATTACTTGCTCATATAAAACCCATTCTTATTCCTCACAGAAAACCACCACATTATACTTGGAACAAACTCTATTTTAAACCATTACATAAAAGGAGTCACATTCAAATTATCTAAACAATTTTTAAGCTTTGGCCAAAAAAACTTGCCAACGTTAGATAACATCTGCTATTACAACAACACGCATCATGTCAGTAATAAGAAATAACAAAATTATTCTCTGAGAAGACTGGTCAGGGAGGATCAAGGAATGGTAGGCGGAATCTTTATCTTCATGTCTTAAAATAGTGAAATGTGAATAAAGTGGTTTGGTTAATACCTTGGGTTTTTGTTTGGTTTTTTTTTTTTTTTTTTTTTAACAAGCTTGGAGTTTGTTTGCTGCAAGGACAGGTTCGGTAAGAAGGTAGAGAAATATTTGTATCTAGTCTAAGAAAGGATCATATACTTCATCATGTGAGCATGGTGGGCCAAGTATTGGTAAAACCTGCACACATTTCCCCAAATGTCACCCCAAAACCTCAACCACCATGTGGCAGCTACACATTTCCCTGCAGTGCTCAAACAAGCCCACAGCTCAGCCTGTTGTGTGCTGGGGAGGAGATAATGGGTCACAACTGGTATTCTGAGTTATCAGTTACCAGATCAGCTCCAAGATACTGCACACTGTGAACACAGGCAAGTTTTGTTCTGTATGTCTCGTCTCTCCACACCGTGCAATATTTCTTAGGAAAATATTTTGAGGCACAAGCAAAATGTAATAACTGAAAGGTTATTCCTGGTTATCAGTGCTGGTGGGTGCCCAATAAAGCAGCACTGAGAACAGATATTACAGAGTGTGGGCACAAAGGAATTTCACTCCAGAAGGCTCCAAGTTCAGCCCTCTAAGGCGACCTTAAGAAAGAACCACTGTGGTCTCAGCTGTAAATCAAGCAGGCGTAGTATTTTTCATGCTCGTGTTCATGAGGAAACAATGCTTCTACTCAAGTCAGACACTGAATGGAAAAAACTGCCCCAGCACTATTTTAGAACAGCCAATACATGCACGATAAGATCTTCATAAACAGTAAAAAACACTAACACACTGTGGGTTTGGAGGGGGTGTAACAGAAGGGGAAAGAAAAGGGGGTTTAGCATTTCAGACCATAAACAATCTTATTAACACAATTCTTAAAACAAAATAATCAGTCCAAAAAGAGTAATGGTGTTCATGTACGTTGTTATGGGAAAAATAAGGTATGTTTACAAGCTGACAATTCTGTCACACACTGACAGGACTTCAGACAAGCAACAGTTAATTTCTGCTCCTACACAGATAATCTTCTATTTCATCTCCAGTGTTGGATGATAACAATATGTTATTTGTGACAACTGTGAATAGCCTCCACATATATTAGACATAAATTAGTAATGAGAAAATACTTGATATTTTGGTAGAGGAGATCTGAGATTTTTCACAAACAGCCTGTAATACACTGGTCCATCAAAAAGTTCAGTAAAAACTGCTTCATTTATGAGTTCTTGATACATGCAGCATAATTTTTTTTTTTTTTTTTTTTTTTTTGTGGTGAACTTATCTAAATCCCATCTTAATGGCAACATACTTGGGCTATGTTGCACCGTATGAGGTAATACCAGAATAAACACACATGAAGTCTTGTTTCTTTTCAAGAATCACAACTTGGAAGCCACAAGTAAAGGGCAGGACCACCAGCAAGTTTGTATGTAAGACTATTTTCTGGATCTCCAGGCAGATTGCTGTCACTGTGAACTGCCTGATTTGGCATGTTCCAAGTAGTCACTGACTTCTTTAGCTAATCCCTCCCACTGTTATTAGTCCTGTGCAAAAACAGGAGGCCAGAGAAGCACCTCAGACTACAGCATTTAACTGCTTTTCCCATTCCTCACATTTGGCCAGCTACAGATTTAGCACAAGCCATGTAATATGGCATGGTTCTTCTCACAGAATCTCCCTGGAAAGGCTTCACAAAAGCAGTTTCTTCTCGTCTTGGCAGGATACAGCACTGAAGCTGGTTTCAATAGTTTATATTATCATAATGCTAAAAATCAAGAGCCTAATCTTTTCAAGCTGCACCTTCTGCAAAGAAACATAAAAATGGCCTTCCACTACATCTAGTCAAGCTGCTTACACTTGAAACTGCTTTGTACCTGCATTCTAAATTCCGATACTATATGCTGATACATACTTCATTCTGATTACATACCTATACTCTGTTAATGAGCATAGCTCTCTCATGCTTACTGAGAACAGAAAAAAGAATAAAGGAAGCTACCCTGAGAACCATCTTTGCCCAGAGAGTACTGACAGAACAGTTCCATGCTCTCACAGATCTCCTGCAGTCCCTCACTGTGGCTCAGCTCCACTGCAACCTGCTCACGAGCCCTTACAACCACAATTTCTTGTTTTCGTCTCCCAAAGGTTAATTTTGTAGGCATTGCCATTTTAAGATGTTCCTTGTTCTGTGGAAAGGAAAAAAGCAGTAAAATGTATTGATCCAGATGCAGCTGACCATGTGTCTCAGAGGAAGAATAATTATTTGAAGAGATTATACTCCCATATATCCCAATTCCAGTCCTGCACACTATTAAGACTATGGCTACAAAACCTGGTTTTTTTTTCAGAATTAACACAGTTCAAAACACACATGAAAAAAGTTTATAAACATTTGCTTTGATTTTTTTGGTTCCTAGCTAAAGGACACTTTAGCCAGAGCACAGATACAGTAAAAATGACAGAAGAGAGAAAGCTATCCAGCTACATAAGAATTAGTAGACATTTTGCCTCAAATGATGGTAACACTTCAAAGGTTTTTTAAACACTACCAAAGATCATTTCCTTCAAAGAGCAGATGAACTTTTGGACTCTATTTCCAACCACCTGTGACACCTCCAAGGAGCTGAATAAAAGACTTTAGAAGCGCTAAATGTATTTCATGCATAGAATAACTATGAATAATAGAATAATCCTGTTGCTATGGTGTTTACCTCTTATATAACAGAACTTTTGAAAACAGTCTGTACTGGTACAAGTGTGATGCTGTCTGATAAAGAATAAATAATAAGCTAGGTATTAAATGCAGTCTGGAGGACACCAAGCCGTACCAAATGTATCTGTTCTTTAAACATTTCTTTTGCAGCGTGTTATTGTTTGTAATCATAAAATTCCCAGTTTTTGTCTACAAGTCAGTTTGATAAGCTGTTTTTATCTTTTACTGCTTTATCTGCACAGTCCTGAAAGAGATCAAGAGGACTGAACTTCCTTTCCTAAACACCTAAATCTCCACTGAATGGTTTTAATCACATTGTTGCCCAGGGACACCAGTCAGTCTTATAAGTCCTTTATCAATAAAAGCCTTGGGTTTGGTTGCCTGAGATTCCAGAGTACTTCAGTACTTAAATATACAGGAGGGAATAGAAGTTTTCACCAGTCTTTGACTCAAGCTGGTGACACCAACTACTGTTTGCAACCATTTTTTCAGGAAATCACTTCTCAAGAGAGGCTGGGATACTATTTCTAACTTTGCTCGTAAACTACAAATCACAGAGAGTTTTTAACACTAAACTTGGACAACAGCTCTGCCAAGTCTGACAGTTTTCAAGTGGTTTTTATTCCTGTAAGGGAAACAAACAACTCCAAAGGGAGGAAGTATCACAGGTAATGACTTTTTAAAAATCTTACTCTAAGAAACATTCTCTTAAAGAACAACCTGACTGGTCAGTATTTTCTGGTCTGCTGGAATAAAGATGGTGACAAGTATGGAAACTAAGAACAAGCATGCACAACTCTCAACTGATGAAAGAGCAATGAAAATGTAAATTCTCAAAGATATAACAATCTGAATCTCTGGCACTTAAGACAGGGTTATCCCTCACTTAGAAACTGCTACTCAGAAAGCCAGTATCTTCCAGAGAACACGTGGAGCAACTGACAGATTTCTGATTATTTATTAGTTAAAAACAGTAAACCAAGCTAACGAGAAAGATTCAGATGCTCAGGTTTTTCAGGAGTTAATGGAAAGCTTGACTGATCATCATTGCTCCCGGGGGGAGGAAAACCCAGTCAGGTAGCACACAGAAAGAAAACATGGCACAAAGACATGTTCAAGACACCTCAGTCTGCCTAACACATTCTTAGCATTTTCTTTAAAGAACTAACTAAAAAAAAAATAATACTATCAGGGAACAATGACTAGTCATTGCTGTTGACAGCAGTTGAGAAATTTCAGCAGTCATATTAGATATTTTACTACTCGGTTATAAAACAGGAATGAATTATGAATTCTATTAGCAAATGTGCCCTAATTCCCACCCTGGTGTCTTTACAGTCATAACTTCAAAAAAGCCTACTAAGCCATTAAATGGCATCCAGAAGTTACCTAGAACAGCAGGAGATAAACTGCCCAGAAAAAACACAGTCAGTTCTTAAAACTTGGGATTCCGTGGATTCAAACATGAACAGTTTACAATCATTGGTTACTCACCTCAATCAAAGGAAATCCTTTGTAGGTTTGCAGCCAAGAGACCAAAACTTAAATGCTTTCACTATATTACCTTCTCTACAATTATACATTAAAATGTAGTAGCAAATGCCTTTGGCATCCACTTCCAGAGATTTTAAAAGAGATTGCATCAAACTGAACATTAATGTTATCTTAAGCTGAAATTAAAGAGTGTTGTACTGTGATTGCAGCAGAGCAATTTTAAACAGAAGAAATTTATAGTTGCAATTAACATGTCAACTGAAGGATTAGCTATGTGCCTCTGCCATCAGCTTATATTTCTGTCTTGCACACTGCTTTTAATAGAGAAACATTTAAACAGTGTGGTTTTTTATGTGTGTGCATATATATATTGTATATATAATGATTTTAAAAGCCATTTTTACTTTAATTCTTCTAAAGGGATAATCATCAACTCATTCCCCAGCTCTTCCATGTAGTATGATGCATTAACTAATTTAGCAAGACTTAATCAGGAAACTTACTCAGGCAATTGATTTCAGCTTAGTTGTAAATCCTTTCTTTCAAGGTGGTATACTTACAAATAAAGAGATTTGTTGATGAAGATTAGCACTACTTTAATGTCTTACTGGAACACAGTTTTCTTGACAAATCTCTAAGCTTATTACGTGAAGGCTGCATCTCTCTGAAGCAGTTTTGACATGTGATAAAGCAGCAAAGTTTTGTTGACACCTACAGGTATGCAAGACCAGTATCCTATCAGAAATATAAATAATATTCGCTTTTCCCCCCTAGCATAAACATTAATTAAAGAATGAGAGCACTCTGCAAAATAAAGAAAACTTCCCCACATCTTTACATCTTGATTCATACATCCCTCCTAAGCACAGGAGGGTATGAAAATTCTGGACTGATCATGAAAATTAGAAAGAAATGAGAAAATACCTTTGTTCAGTAGCTTTGCAGGCTGGAAAACCCAAATGCTTATGGTCTGCACTCCCAGAAATTTTGTAGCTAAAATAAGGCCTTCCTGCCAAAAAACCAAACTTCCCCTGCAAAAAAAAAGCCCAAATTTCCCTTTCCAGTCTCTGCAGTTCTGGTTAGCAGAAAGTTGCAGGAGGCACGACTTCCTCTCAAGTGTAGGGGCAACCAACCCCTTCAGTGTAAGGGAAAGAAAGGGATGCAGTCTACTGCACACCTCAAGAATGCACCTTCATTTCTCCACTGACGTGTGCCACCCTTCCCAGAACCACCACTCTGCACTCTGAATGATCTACAGAAGCAATTATTCCTTACTGTGCACTGACTGCAATATTCCTTTGGATATCCATTGTCCTGGAAGGACACACTTCACAGGAAAAGTGGATCCAGGCTCTGAACACAGGTGGTTTTCACATGAGTATCTGAAACACAGAAGCCTGAAACACTCCAGAATGAAGCAGATGCAGCACTTGATTGCATAAGAGCTGAAGTAAATCCAATTAGGAAGCCTCCTGCAGAGAAGTTTAGCATACTCAAGTGTAGTCCAAGAAATACAATGTTCTGCTATTAGGTATAAAAGAGAATCCATTTCAGTCTTGTCGCTTTGGACACATTAGATTTCCAAGTCACCACAGTTTTAACTCCAGCAGCCCAGCCCCAAGCAGCCACTCACTCATTCCTCCACCAGCAGGACTGGGGAGAGAACTGAAGGGTAAAAATTCACAGGTTGAGATGAACACGGTTCAACAGGGAAGGCAACAGCCACACACACAAGCAAAGCAGAACAAGGAATGAATGCCCTGCTTCCCATGGCTGGGCAGCCCCCTCCAGAGCAGGGTGTTGGGAAGATAAACACACCATCACTCCCCATGTCCCCTTCCTCCTTCTCCTGCCAGTTTTTACACTGAGAACGTTGTCACCTGGTCTGGAAGACCCCTTGGGTCAGCCTGGGTCACTGTCCTGGCTGTGTCCCCTCCCATGCACCCCCAGCCTCCTCACCAGCGTGGCCACAGGAGGAGCAGCAAAGGCCTTGGCTCTCTGCACATCATGCCCGGCAAAAAGAAAGACACTTCTGAATTATCAACCCTGTGTCCAGCACAGACCCAAAACAGAACCCCACACCAGCTACTGGGAAGGAAATAAACTCAACCTCAGCCAAAACCACACACAAGTCATCTATTCCCCACCCCAAAAACAAAGGTTAGTTTGAGGCATTCTTGCTCTTAACAGCTTTTGGTTTTCATCTACTTCTGCAAAACATGGTGCACTTTCTATTCAAGAAGTAGGAAACAGGAGCAGCAATATGCAGCAATAGTAAAACCCCAAGAAAATATCCCATTTCTATAAAAAGTCTAGCTCCAATGTAGTAAGTTCCTGAAAAATTACATTTTACCTGTTGGCTTGCAACAGACCAAAAGCCCATTGAAGTAATCCTAAAAAAATAATTTAAAGTACCACCTGAATTTTTAATGTCATCTTCTGAAATGCTGAGTGCAGCTACAGCACAGCCCTGAGCCAGGAGTGAGCAGGGCTGGTACGTTCACACAGAAAAGCACTCGCTGGCACTGGCACAGCACCACATTTCAGCCAAAGTTGCCAAACTGCTTCCAGTTCAAAAGCAGTATTACTCAGAACAGTCTTAGGAGTCCCTGCCATGCAGACTGACAGACCAAGTTGAGTAGCATCACAGCTCCTTCACAGCTGAAACAGACAGAGCTATTTTCTTTGAATTTAAAAAAACCCAAACAACTGAATCATCTGAAGTAGGAGCAGTGGATTCAATGAAGGGAAGTTAGCTAACAAAATGCAGATGCAAGAGAAAACCCCTCTTATTAAAATGGAACTTTAATTTTTTTAGAATTTCTTTACTCTTTTTGTCACCTTATCCTTAAATCAGTCACGTTTACAAGGCACAGACCATACATCCAAGGTTATTTTTTATGCATAAATGAAATGTCAGTAAGTCTGTGAGGTATAATCAACAGAGTGAAGTACAGAAATAAATCAAAGATCATTCTGGATTTAAACTGCAAAAACTGGATAGCTCCCAAAACTCTGAAAAGCAAATAATTTGAAGTCAACTAATTTAAAAAAATTTAATAGAGATCAATGACCATAGTGTAATTGCTATTACCTATACCAAGAAGTGGGGAAAATGGGTTTGGGGTTGCTCATGAATGAATATTATATGAGGCTTTAGGAAAAAATCTCAAGAATTCAATAGAAGATGTAGTATAGTGGTTTAAAATTACTCCAAGATACTGATCTTGCCAAGCTCCTCCTCTGCAAGAATGTTCTTCAAGAATAAAAATCATTTGACATCTAATTCAAGTACAGTACCAAAAGAGAAAAAAAGTTAATGTGAAGGCGAATTCTGCAGCCTTCCTCTTTAACCAGCTCCGAAACAGTCCAGTGGGAGCGTGACACCTTTTTTTTGTAATGGTAATAAAGAGAAAAAAAAGAAAGTGTGAATTTCATCATTATATCACTATTGAAGTTTTACTCTGTGCTATACACATTATTTGTACAGCATATATAATTTATATTTGTAAAGCACATGTATTACCGCGGCTGGTGATAGATAGACGGTGAATCTTTTTTCTTGAATCAGAAGGCTTGATTTATTAAGATATTATATAATACATTATGACTATACTAAATAGAATATAGAGAGAGGTTTTGCAGAGCTGCTAGCTAAGCTAAGAAGAGGTAGAAAAGAATCTACAACAAAGTTGTGTTCAAGGACTCAAGTCCCCTAGCTTGCACTGGTGATTGGCTCTTAATTATAAACATAGAAAATGAGCCAATCAAGGTGTCCCTGTTGCATTCCCCAGCAGCTGATAATAATTGTTTACCTTCTCTTCGGGGGCCTCTGGCCTCCCAAAGACGCAGAAATCTGAAAGAAAGGATTTCTGTGGAGAAATGTCTGCAACACACATGTATATAAAATTTTAAAGCAAATGAATATATTTATATTAGGAGTGCACACTCAAACGTTTTTATTGATGCCTGTGTGCAGTGAGAAGACTGATGAGAACCCTTAAGTGTTGGATCAGGGAACTGAATCACCACATGCAGTACAAGATTTTGCAGCACAGGGGGTGTAGGCTTTCTGTAAACCAGATCAGATCTGTATCAGATCCAACTAAGATCTGTGACAGCAAAAAGTTCACTCCTTTCAGCAGCAGTCCACACTTGTGCTGTGAGCTATATAGGCTGCTAAAGGTTCAGTTATTTCCAGCTTCCCTGGGACATGGGGGGGGGAAAAAAGCAGTAAGAACAATATTAGCAGTTTGCTGAACACAGGTCATGTTTTTTAGCATTCCATGGGTGTTCTGGACTAAAGACTTAACAAATATTCAAGAGAAACAAGCATCAAGCAACAAAAAAAATAAAATTATACAAGGTTTTTATAAAATACAACCCCTGGAACAGTAATATTATTTACTGCTGCAAACAGAGCAGTACACTCATTTTTTCCCTGATAAAGACGGTTGGGCATAAGTGGGGTATCAGTGTAAGCAAAATGAGGATTCCTGACACAGGCTGAAAAAGCATAAAAACATTCTTCTGCACGGTGCAAGTAAAGCCTCACTGAGTACAGGTGCATTAAGGTCACTGCTGTTTAAAAGTGATGAAAGAACAGATACCAATTATAGGCTTCTGGGACACACAACAGCACTGGGACCAAGACTAAGAGAGCTTCCCTTGTTTAATTTTAGTACACTGAACTTCAGAAAGAAGATTCAAATTCTGCTCACATATATGAAGGACAGAAAGAAGGAAATGTAATTTAAATTAAAAATAACCAGAAGTGAAAAAAAAAAAAGAAACCTCCAGACTGCAGAAAAGACTCAGCAAGGTGGTTCAATAAAAACCATCTGCAAGAGGGTCTCAGTCTTCTGTGAGAGGGAAGAAAGGAGCAGGGTCAGCTACCTTGATATCCTACAATCATCTTTTAGCCTTTTATGCATCTTTAGCTCAGTTCTGCTTTTATTACAGGCTAAGCAAACATAAACCACGAATTGAAAGAAAATACAACTAAACGATTATTAGAGATGCAGCAGTTGTTCAACATTCTCAAGACAGAATTCAAATTTCTTAGAAAGCAGTGCCAAACATAGACCTTTTTACTGTGCTTATGTTAAACATTTGAAGTCATCGGGTCAGAGAAAAAACTGCAGCATTTGAGAAAATACTTAACAAAGCCCAAAAGACAACTGAAGACAATTACAGCCACCCAACTTGACTAAAAACAAACAAAAACCAAAAACCCCTCAATTTGTATCAGGACTACCAGTAATCGCCCTTTTTCTCACACCTGTCTCCAAATTCAAATGACAGGTGCACAGACTTTTTGTGCGGGAGGAAGCAAAGCACACTTGTGTTTTTAAATACCTTGGGATTTCTTTTTGTTTTTTATTAATAATTTGATGCTGATGGGGATGGGGTGGAGGTGGTGCAAGGATCCTGCTCTGAGATCAGCTCCTTGCCCTGCCAGAGCTCCCGGTGGGTGTTTTAACAAGCAGCAGAGCAGAGCTGCCAGCAGAGGGCTTGGTTCACACCACATCCACTCACCACGGCTGCGAGGGACTGCGCAGAGATCAAATCAGAACCACTCATACACAGCGAGATCTAGTCTTAAAGGAAAAAAAACAAAAACAGAATCTCCCCAAACCACTCAATGCTATACAGAAAAATCCTAAATTATTTCAGTGGGCTACAGTGCGCAGGTCTGAATACCCTAACAGTACAGACTTGTCAGAACAATAATGTCTGTGATATTGTGACATGGTATTGATAAACTGAGGGGCACAAAGGCAGGCGGGCAGTATTTCTACAGGCTGTATCTTGATCTACAGATGTAGCTGACCCAAGACAAGCTGTAGGACAGGCAAAAAATTAACAAAAGAATGTTTTTAATCTTCCCATGGTCTGAAGACAGATCCCCCTCAAGAGGGCAGGGGACACCACTGCAAGAAAAACCTGCATGTCATGGTAGGCTGACTTCCCTCCCACTTTTTTGCTAATAAACACCCTCTCACCCCAACATCTCTGGAGACCAGAGCTCCTGCAACACATTCGCTTTACAAGACAGCAACTGCAACAGCATCACCAAATTCTCTCTCTCATCTCTCTAAAGCAGAGAGAAATCAACACATACCAACTGGGTAAGGAGCAGGCTGATCACCTTAGTTATCTGCAGTCAATGACATACTAATGCAAGACCCCTCACCTGGAGTTTAATATGATCAACCAAGGGCAGTGTTATGCAATTCATCCACCTCAGAGTACTGCAGCATCACCTAGCTATGTTTCCACAGCCAGTTTCAACAAGAATCCCTTTCCTATGAGAAGAGCCACTGTTGGAATGACCACACAAACACTTAGCCCACCAGGACTGCAGGACAAACCCTTTGGAAATGGGACCCCTCCGGTACAAGTGTGTGTCTTCCCCAAACAGTCACTCTTCTTCCAACACTGCTTTTCTGCGAGAACAGAATCAACAGAAGTGTTAGACAGATGAAGCTTCTAAACAAAGCTAAAGGAAAAGAAAAAAATCTGTTCTATATTGGGCACTGGCATCAACAATGCTCAACGCTGCCTCACATTTATCTACTTATTAAAAGCAAACAGAATAGCAGGAACTCTAACTGCTGGATAAAATAGCTGCATTCAAAGCAGCGAACCATACCGCTGGTAAACAGCCCTGGATCGCTCTTTACACAAAGTATCTGCCACTCCTGATGCACTGGGTCAAGCACAGAGGCACAACAATGGGCTGTGCAAACTTTATTGTGAAGGTGCTGGGATGTACCAGCTGCCTTGCACAGACATGCTGTACCCGATAAATTGGTACAGAACCCACAGCTAAAGGGCAAGGTTAATTCTTCAAGCCACTTTCCCAAATGCACAGCACTACTCAACAGCAGGGACCTGCTAGTCAGCAGGAACTGAAGTCACAAAAAGCCCCCTGGCAACAGTAAAAAAAAAAAAAAAAAAAAAAAAAAAAAAAAAAAAAAAAAAAAGGCACAACAGCTTTGAGAACATCTTCCACATAAAAGTACAGCATCATCTTGATTTATAAGTTATCAGGGCTCTGTGTTCGCAAACCAAGCACACAATCAGAGATGGGATGTGCTTGATAGTCCCGTGAGATTGACATGAGATTGCCAGGAATGCAGGTATCCAATGCTATTAGCATGCACAACACACCCTTATTAAAAGCTTTTGTGTTCACAGCTTTATCTGGAAAGTGTTTTGCGAAGCTGGAAGCAAAAATAATGGCTTCCCTTCTTCTTATAAGCCTAAGTAGCTGCTAACACCTTAACTGCTTTGGACATTAAACATCCTGTGACAGAAAACTTGGGTTACTCCACTGAACTTCAACTTAAAATTCTGAAGTTTATATTGTGACCTTTTAAAAAAATTAATACTTAATATCAAGTGCAACCAAAATTCCATATTCCACCCCAACATTTATTTAATGAGAGGAGGGGCCCAAGTAGACAGGGCATGGCTTTAAAAAAGGAAGTATCTTCACATGCACATCTATCCACACTGGAGAACAAATTAATGACATTTAAGAAATTAATAATTTGACTTAATTAATGCTCACTATGGAACTGTTTTGGTAATGATCCTGTAATTAGGTTGTCTACCACTCCTCTGTGCCACAGACTACAAAGATAATTCCTTGCCATTAACTTCTTCTTAATAAAGAAATTACAATTTTAGAAATTGTAATTCCACAATATGTTCTATCCTGCACTGAAATATCTTAATGGTATCAAAGAGCTTTCCACAGTGCTGGAATATGAACACATTGAAAATGCCATCTGCCAGCCTTAGAAATCTGAGAAATGTTCTGCTTACAATGCTGAGTATCCAACACCTGGTCATCCCATCATGGACCAGGCGTCAGAAATTTGGGGGAGCAGGAGGACAGAAAACCAGCGTGGTTTCACATGCACTATGAGCACACATACATGTGTTTCATTTATGGCACACATGGCAAAAACCGACAATTTCGATTTCATACTAACTTAGAATGAGACCACAGATCATCATTTAGCTCCATCAAAAGCGGACCTGGAAGGCAGGAGTAATTTGCAGCGATGGTTAGTAATTAGAATCTGACATCTTATCTCAGATGTCACAAACAAGTATCTTTGCAATACACCAACCAGTTACTTCTAGTGGAACACTTCCACAGTCAGTGTCAAAAATACACTTAAACGATCACCAACACTCCCTAAAAAAACCCCAAACCCCACATATCAGTGCTGATGCACTGAGCAGCCCAATAATGGTGAGAAACGAGTAAATCTGGAAAGAACACACCTTTCCTCAAGGAACTCCACCTATAAGGGGTGAAAAGTGGGATGCAAAAAAAAGTTCTGGAAACAAAATATTCGTTTCCTTGGAATGTGGGCCATGCATTTCTTTATTTCCCTAAACCCAGCAGAAAGACCTCACTCAAAGCACAGGCTCCTGAGCACAGCCATACACCCATTTTCAAACTGTGAGGAAAACAGCACTGCCAGAGGTTAATCTTTATCTGGAGTTAGCTTAGTGATGATAGTTTAAAAACAAGAAAAATGTCTAGGAAATTAATTCTACGTTCAGCTAAAGCTGGTCTTCTAGCCAAGGCAGCCTGCAATGCAAAGAAGGCTCTCACTGTCAACCCGTCTCAAATAACACACGGACTCGTAGTCCAAAATAGAAAAAAAGCTTCAGACGCACAGCTCCGAAATGTTTCAAGCCTTGACGGCGGCCGGGAGGCACGGAGCAGCGCTGGGAGGGCTCGCTCAGGCTCCGTGCCCGTGCAGATCCAGCAGCATCCGACCCGGATCCCATCGGATCCAGCGGGCTCTGCCTCGGCGCCGCACACACAAACCTCCGGCCGATACCAAAGCGAGCGCATCCTTATTTATTTACCTTTTTTTTTTCTTTTTTTTTTAGCGTCTCTATCAAATGTTTTCACTTCTCTTCCCAGACTGATTCCCACGGCCAGCCCCCGAGTTAATACCCTATCCGAATCAATACCCTAGCTGCTGGAGGCGATTTGGAAGTGGAAAACCTGTAAGAGATCCCCGCTCAGTGACGGGGAGAACAGACCTACAGCTCTAAATGCCTCTTGCACTGGGGGACCATCTCCCAAAAGCACGTGTGGTGGGGGGGGATGGATACCGCTGCGTCACGAAAAGACAAAAAAAAAAAAAAAAAAAAAAAAAATATATATATAACAGAACTGAGACGCAAGCTATGCACCCGCGCTACTTGCGCCTGCTCGAGGCTCGGCGAGCTTTCGGCTTTTTTCTTTTTTTTTTTTTTTAAGCTTTTCTGCCGACACACTCTGAAAAGCCGCCGCACCCCCGGCGCCGGGGAAGCCCGAGGGCCGCTCTCACCTTGTCCAGCTCATCGTGCAGCTCGGCCAGGCTGGGCCGGAGCAGCTTCTCGCCCAGGTCGGCGGCCGTGTGCCGGTAGTGGTCGATGCGGGGCACGGCGTCCATGGTGTTGTGGCCGAAGGTGCGCAGGTAGTAGGTGTTGGTATGGGTATCATAGTAGTAGTGGTGGTGCCCGCCCGAGTGCAGGCTGCCCTCGCTCATCACCGTGTCGCCGCCGTTCTGGACGCCGCTCACGTTGCCGCCCTCCGAGCTGCCTCCCCCGGGCTCGCCGGGGCTCTCGCCGCCGGCGGACGGGTCCACGAAGTTCACCCGAAACCTGCCCTTGGCTTCCTCGCCTCCCTTACTCGCCGCGCCGATGTCTCCGCACGACTTGCGGGGCCCCTCGGCCACCAAGTCCACCTGGAAGCGGCTCTGGCTCGGCGTGGGACCCAGCGGCTTGCCCAGCGCATCCTTGGAGCCCTCATCCCCCGCGGACCCCGCTGCCAGATCCTTGTCCTCCATGCCTTCCCCTCGCTCTGCGGCGGCCACTGCTCCGAACGCCCCTCCTGGCCGGCGGCTCCGCTGCTTTAAGCGGCCGAGCAGCGCCCCGGGGCTGCCGCAGACACAGCGCCGCGCCCCGCCCCCGCCGCAGCGCCAGGTGACGGTGCCTCCGGTCCCTCCGCCCGATCCCGCTCTGCCCAGGCAGGAGCGCGGTCGCTTTCTCGGCTGGCGCGGCGGGAGGGATGCGGGGGGGAAAAAACCGGCGGCGCCGCGCAGGCTCCGCCCGCTCCCGGCTGCGGCGGAGGGGGCGGCGGGAGCGCGTCCCCGGCCGGGCGGCGGCGGCTCCTCCCGCCCGCACTATGGCGGCCCCGCCGCATCCGCCCCGCGGCGCCGCTGGGAGGAGCGGGGGGGGGGGCCGCACCGCGATCCCGCCCGGCACAGCCCCGCCGGCCGCCGCCACGTCTCGCGAGAGGAGCGGGGGGGCGCTCGGAGCCGCGCGGTGCCTCACAGAGCCCGGACCCATCGGGAGCCCCCGAGACCCCTCAGGGACCCGCCCGGCCCCTCACGCAGCCCCGGACTTCCCATGCACACCCCCAGATCCCCTCAGACACCCCCGGAGCCCTCACGCACCCCTGACCTCCCATGCACACCCCCAGATCCCCTCAGTTCCCCATCCAGTCCCACACACGCACTGTCGGACTCATATACACCCCCAGATCTCCTCAGAAACCCCTTGCTCCATTACACATACCCACACCCAGACGTCTCACCCACTCCCTGGGCCCCTCATAGACACCCCAGTTCCCCTCACACACACCCCCAGAGCTCTCACATGCTTTGGTGCCTCATACAGCTCCTTGTACCCCTCATATACCCCTAGATCGCCTCACATCCCTCCTGTTGCTCACACACCCCCCCCCCCCCCGGTCCCTCACATACACCCAGATCCCCTAACAAACCCCCAGTTCTTCACACACCCCACAGTTCCTCAGCCACCCCACAGAACCACAGGACTGGGTTAGGCTGGAAGGGACCACATGAGGTCATCTGGTCCGGTCTCCCTGCTCCTCGGCAGGGCCATCCCAAAGCACATGGCACCGGATTGTGACCATACGGCTCTGGAATGTCTCCAGAGACAGAGACTCCACACCCTCCCTGGACAATCTGTTCCCGTGCTCGGTCACTGCACAGGGGAGAAGCTCTTCATGCTCAGGTGGAATGTTCCTGTGCATCAGTTCCTGCTCTTTCTTTCGCCCTGCTGCTTGACCATCACCAAACCGAGCCTCTCTCCATCTCCCTGGCACCCCCTTCTCATATTTATAAACAAGGATGAGGTTTTTTCTCAGCTGCCTCTTCTCCAGGCTGAACAGGCCCAGCTCACTCACCTGTCCTCATCAGAGAAGCTCCAGTGCCCCCATGATCCTCATTGCCCCTGGACCTGCTCACACATTCCTTGGTTCTTCACACACCCCCTGCACTGCACACACCCTGGGCCCCTTCACACACCCCCTGGTTCCTCAGACACCCCCTGAACCCCTCACCTCACCCTGGACTCCTTCACACCCCGTCCTGGATCCCCCTTTCTTACCTTCCAGCCTCTGGATCTCTGCCAATTGCACCATAAAAACCACTTGCATAATAGATCTAATGTCAGTAATGCCTTTTTCTGTCTCCTCTGCTGCAGCTTTTTGTCCCTGTTTTCTTAAAGGTATTCTTTCTCCAAAAGCATATATGGTTCTTTAATTTGAAAACTGAAGTCGTTCTGCCTCCTCGCTCTCACTGGAACATAAGTGCCTGGATAATCCATTAAAGCATATGAAGTTGGCTCTTTGTGAAAAGGAACCTCAGGTGGGAGTAAAATACTTCAGCTTCCATAGTCAGAATTTAAACAGGGGCTCACCAGTGATTTTTCATTGTTTATTTCTGTTGTCTGAGGTAGCATCTCACCAGAATATCACCAGAGGAGGTGGGCTATGTCTCCAAAACAGTTTCACCTTATTTAGGTTGCTACAAATCATCAAGCAAACATTCACTTCAGCCAGGCCTCTTGAGCAATGTCACCTCTTTATGTCAGTGACATTTTAGCTGGTACTTCTGGGTTCCAAATCTTTTATTTTTTCCCCTGACGTGAAGTTCTGTATATTTTCCCTCTCTGCCTAGCAAACTCTGAGTGCCAACAGCCATTTTTTAGCTCACCACATCTCTACTGTTTTATTTCAATGAACAACAAACCTAGTGACGTCATCCAACAGAAAATGACTGGAACTATAAAACAAAGCTCGCTTTTCCATAACAATTAGAGGAAGAAGTATTTCAATTCTAGGGATGTGTACATGCCTAAAAAAGCTAAGGATGCCTCAGTAGGTTAAAAAGATGGGTACACTGATCCTTCTTTGTTTAAACACTGTTGTGGAAAAACAGAAAAAATCATACTTCAAAATAGCTTGAGACATCATTTGATAGACTCACAAATTTAAAAAGAAAAAAAGAGAAAATATTTGAAACATTTGGCAAATTTTCAGAGTGTAAAGAAAAAAATCTCTGTACAAGCGAGAAAATAAAAGAATAGGCCATGGTGAAGTTTTTTTACTTTTGTCAGGGTGCAAAGACTTGTAAAACAGCAGATGATGAAGAAAACTATTCAAGTTAAAAGATTTCTGTCCAGAACTGAAAGTAAGCAGCACCTAAACAACAGATGATGTGCAAAGAAAATCCACCGTACATTTTTCATAGGCAGACATAAACAGTTCTTGATCAACGTCTGCATAGAATGTCATGTGATAAGGTGTTTGGAAACAGTTTAGACTTGGAAATGGCAATTTCTGTCAGTTCCCTGTATAAATAAGCGAAAGCAGCAGAGAGAAGCAGCTCGTGAAATCCCATGGATGTTATACAGTTGATGCTGGTGGGATGGTACGGCAATATTTAGATATTTTAAAGGACACTCTTAATGGATGAGTGGAGGTGTGTTGGCTATGTTGGGCAAGGCCCATGGCCTGCCTGGTGTCAGTTCTTAACATTTCTGTGATTCCATGGTTTTGTGAATGTGAGATAACGCTAAATACTGGCTTTGAAGAAAACAAAAAGTTGAGGATGCTACCTCAGCCACCAAGAAAGACAAGGGAATGGAGGACTTGAGGAAAAGATGGATGAGGAAAATGGAAGCCTCTCAGAATTAAAAGAGTCAAAAAGATGAGGAATTACCACAGTATGAGAAGTGGCAACAACAGCAAGAGGAAAATGAACCGAGATTTCATCAGGGTTCTGGGACTTCCTGTAACCCATGAGAAGGGTGAGAGACTCTGTAGCTGGAGAGAAGAATAAAGGACACACAAATTCCCATTAACTGCCAATCAAAATGTCATCAATAGTAAGAAATATGCTTTGAGGGGAAAAAATAAAAGAGTATTCACTTTAAGCTCATAATGAAATGGTTTCTGACATAGCACTGCTTAAAAAAGCACTGCAGTAGAGTTTGGGTGTTATTGGTAAAGGAAATAGCATAACACATTAAATAAAAGCTAGCACTAAATTACTTCTATTCTGGCCAAGATTGTTTACCACAGAACATTAGTAATTGTTTTTTTTTTTTTCTTTAGAAAGGAGGAGGGAGGAGCTGTGGAGGTTTTCGGTATCTTTTGACAAACTTTTTCTTCTTTGAGCTTGCCATTTCCAGATACTTCATAGGGCTTATTTGATAATTAATGTGAAACACTGGAAAATGCAAACAGTTTATGCCATTATGATTGTTCTGGTCATTTAGACTAGATCTCACTCCTGTGTGCCTCTTTGCCAGGCAGAAGAACTGTAATTTTAAGTCTTTCTCTTCCAAAGTGCAAGCATACGACAGCAACTCATTTTGCCAACTGGATAGGACCTTTTCTTCTCCAAGGGCCCTTTATATCATCATCATCAATCATCATCATCATCATCATCATCATCCACTGGCCTTAAGCTCTTGATGGGCTTGCTGTTCCATATCTATGTACTAATTTAATTTTTTTCTGTATATTTTTCTGTATTGCAGCACTCATCTCATGCTCATGATCTGTTTTGACTTGGTTTTAATACATTTCAGCTTTTGCACAGAAAAGGTTTTCTCTAGTAACTTGCCTTATTCCTGCTGTTTGTTTGTGCCAACTTCCTCTCAACCTTTCTCAAGACATTATTTTTTGAGGATAGAAATTTGTCATCTCTCCGTAATTTTTTTTCCCAGCAATTGGCACCCGTAAGAATTCAACTCCTTTTAGTCTCTACATGAGCTTTGTCGTAGATCAGTTTCCTCATTTTGTTTTTTTGGGAGGTTTTTTTGTTGTTTTTTTTTAGTGAGCATAGTTGTATTTGGGGATTTTTTTTTTTTTTTTGTGCTTTTTGGTCCTGTAGAGTAAGCTCAAGCCACTGCTTCTATGCAGTTCTTCAGTGCTACAATTGTAGAGCAGGATCTGTGCATGTGCTACTTGAACCATAACGAGGGTATTTGCCCTCTTGGATTGTCATCTACCTAGATGTTCCTTAATGCAGAACCTTATTACAGAACCTTAGGATCTAAAAGGGTTGTTTTCTTCATTTCTTCAGCTCATACACAACCTGATTCTTTGTTCTGCTTTTTTCTTCATTTCCTTTATATTATTTCTTTCCTTCTATTTTTCCTTAGTGCTCATTAGAAAATAGAGGTAGAGTTAACATTTGTGTTCTCCTACTGCACTGTTTATTGTGTCCTTTATAATTATTACAGGTGTTCCTCCAAATCAGGTTTAAGTAATAATTTATTTTCCAAGAAATCTGGATGAAGTCCTAACAAATACAGTATTGTCATGTGGTAACTTACCTGTATTTGTATTACACTAATCCTAGCTTACAAGAAAAAAAAGGTAATTGCAGCAACACTTTTGAAAGGCTGCCAGATAAATCCTATGATTAAGACACTTAGAAATGAAATCCGTTTGCTGGCAGCCGGATGTGGTGCTGGAAAATCTCTTCCAGGGGCCTTTTTTGTTCTGTTCATGCCTTAGATGTGTCCTTGTGTGTCTTCAGTATTTCACTGTCCTTGCTTTTATGGAGCTGGTGGGAGTGAGACTACCACCACAATTATGCTAGTCCTAAAATTTTAGTGTTTTTAGCATTCTCTGAAGACTGACGTGCAAGATAACACTTTTGGATAGCTTCTTCAATACTCTGCCACCAATGCATTTGCTTACGAGAGAAGTGCAGGGTACATCTCCTGTCCATCCAGAAATGTAAGTTTCTGCAAGATGCTGTGTGATTTTGGTAGCTGGGGGAAGGATATTCAGCACCTGCTCTCTGCCCTGAGCGCGAGCTCCCATGTCTAGTTTTAGGGTACTGGTTTATCTTTAAAGTTCTGGTTGTCTTGGTACCCAAGAAACTGCCTTTTATCCCGTGCCCGTAACAGTCTGGTTGAGACCAGCAGAGCCCACAGGCTCTAGAAACCACTGCCAAGGTGTGCATGTGACACAGGGAGATTAAATGCAAAGACAGACCTTATAATTACGAACTTCAATTACCACATATCATTCAGAGCACTTACTGTCTGACTCACTCCTCTTTTTGCCCAGCATTTTAAAATTGCATTGTGTACGTACATGTGTTAGGAAAAAGAAATTATTCAAAGGGAGATGGAATTAATTATTTTAAAGTGCTGTCACCATAGGCAGATGCATCAGGAATGATTTGAGAATATAGATGAACTTACTTCAACAATTCTGGAAATAAGACAACACACAGGCCTTTTGTGCAGTATAATGTATTTTCAAAATAAGATTATGTTCTTTGTGATTTTGGTTTTTTTGTTGTGTTTCTTTCATTGTAAAGTTTTAGTATTTTCTATGTCTCAGTCTCTAAGGAATTTTATCACAGATGAAGCTGCAGGCAATCACTGAGGTGCTGCTGAAATGTAAAGTGGGCAGCCTGAATACTCAGTAACTTCAGTCCAGACTACAGAGCACTAATTTTGATTCCAAACCAAGAAGCTGAGCTGCTCAGGACTGAACTCATACAGTCCATCTCACCAGAGAGCCTCCTATTTTATTTCTCTGTGAGCTAGGAACCTGTTCTGATAGTTTCTTTCTGACACCTCTGTGTGAGCAAAGTCCATTTTGCATATTTCAGTTCCTTCCTCAGTTCATCTCTTTGCTCTCTAAAACTACAAACAAGAAGTTGTCTCTCACATAAAACTTCTGGAGACTGTAGCCTGTAGTCATGAGATGGCCAGAGCACAGGGATAAGGAAATGTGTTACCCTTCAGGGATATAGCCAAAAGATTTCTGTTTCTCATTTTTCCTATTCAAAGTTTTTAGTTGTTGTTGCTGGTTTGTTTTTTTGGGTTTTTTTTGGTTTTTTTTTTTTTTTTTTTGGTTGGTTGGGCCTTTTTTTTTTTTTTCTTTAGTTACTTCATTATGTTTCCAGAAGATAAAATAGCTTCTATGTCTTTGTGTCCCATTCATTATCTGCTGAAACGCGTGTCCTGTGGAGCAAACACCTGTTTTATAAAGAAGCCAAAGGAGATAGGTTGGCCAGCAGCCCACCAGTGTCCACAGATATCTATATTTCCAGAAGCTCAAGCCAGCCAACCACATTCTACTAATACAATTAATTTTCAGTCCTTTTCATTCTTCTTGTACTATGACAGTCGGTCCATTAATTTTTTTTTTCATATTCTATAAACACTCATTATCAAAATTGAGTGGAAGTTACCAATAATTTATGCTACAGTCATCCTTTTGGTTTTGTTTTTTTTCACTTTGACTACTTAATTGTTTAGAAAATTCCTTGGTTTTGTCCTGCCTTGTAACACCTTAAAAGTGAGTGGTCTGGGTGGAGGGAAAAGTCCAATTGTTTGAATGGAAATCTTGATACCCTCCTCTGATATGATGAACAGAATGTGTTCCATATACCATCAGCAGCAAGTGTAGTTAATCCAGTTTTATAGATTTTTTTTCATGTTAATGTACAGGTTTGTAGAGTTTACATGTTCAGGAAGTTAAGATTATGGGAAACGAGGATTGCACTACTTCTATCGTGTGTCACCAAAGTAATCTCTTACTCCATAACTTCATTTCATATTCAGTTCTTCAGGAAGTATGATGATTGTGATGTGCATGCTACATATTTGGCATCAGAGGATGAGATCCTTGGGGACCAGGCAGGGAAGGTGAACCTTTACCACATCCCTGAGGATGTCTGCACAGGGAGCATGTGTCCAGCCTTTGGAGTGCAGCCACTGGGAGCAAATCAAGGAAGCTTGTTCATAATCATTTTTAATAACTCTTCTCTCCTCTCATCTCCAGAACAGGAAATTAGTGTGGGAGCACAAAGGAACCAAGGTGTGAGAAGATACAGTGGTAAAAGAACATATTCTGACTTGAACCATTTCACAGATGGGAAAACTGAGGCATAGAGAGATGACAGCCCAAATCGACTCTACTGTGTGAGAGTGGAGGTGGATTATTTTGAACACACAATACCCTCTCAGTTTTCATTTCCACATTTTTGTTCCACCCACGGATTCATTGGGGAAATTTCTAATACAGAAGGCAGTCAAATCCATTCTAATCTTATAAGCAGTGGAAGCTGAAAACACAGTTTTGTAGCAATGAGCTTGTTTTTCCCTTGCTTTCAGGGTAAGAAATACAGATTGCATTACAGATACTAGTTGTAAAGTCCTTTGTGTAACTTTTAAAGATATGTTGGCAGGATAAGTTGCTGTATATTGTATTCCTGAACAATACTAAGTATTTTGGTCAAGTGTTCTTTTTTCTTGAGGTATTTTTGTATTTGCTATTGAAGCCTTTGAATGCTCCGATAGTGACTCACCTGCATCCTTTCAAAGAGTTTATCACTAATCTCTGAAAATCATTACACCAAGGTTTTATTAAAAAAAAAAAAAAAAAAAAAAAAAAAAAAAAAGTAGCCCCATATCTTTTTTTAGGGCTAGAATCCAAATGCTTCTCTTCTTATCATTAAAAATGCCTTTGAACTCTTTCCCTAGGATAAGTTCAGGGTGACCTGAATGAATGGTCCCTGGGAATGCTAAGGAAATTTAGTGTTTATGAAAATTAATTGAAAAAGATAGCATGTCGCTAACATGTATATGACACTTCCAAGTAAACATGATTGTTTCAAAGGAAAAAAAAAAAAAAAAGAAAACCCCATCATAGTGCAAAAAGGTGAAAAAGGGATGAAACCTATGAGGGTGGTGAGGCCATGGAACAGGGTGCCCAGAGGAGCTGTGGCTGCTCCAAGCCTGGAAGCCAGGTTGGACAGAGCTTGGAGCAACCTAGGATAGTGGAAGGTGTCCCTGTCCATGCCAGGGCGCTGAGTGAGATGATCCTTAAGATCCCTTTCAACTCAAGCCATTCTATGATTCTGTTACTTTATTATTCTATGAAATTGTTATAATAATATCCAGTCAGCCACTCATCTCCATTTGAAATCATACAGTTTGATTAGTCTGCATTTAAAAAAAAACCCACAATAGACAAAAATTTCCAGTTTTCGAGAAAATAGAAATAAAAGTGCTTGGAAGTGGAAAAATGAGAGACTGAAAAAGGCTGTGGTTCCTATGATGGGTCAAATAGGAAAGAACTTAATACATGTGTGCAAAATGCTGTAAGGCACTGGAAGAGGGGAAAATAGGGAGCTACAGTCAATCTCTCAACTGTAATAGAACTATCAATTAAGTTAAAAAATGATGACATGCAGGATAATAAGCTTGCAGATGCCATAGACTTAGGTGGGTGTGAAGAAGGGACTAGCCATTCAAATGACCAATAAAACATCAGCAGTTTTCAGGCAGAGGAAAATATTAGAGCTCTTAATCTTTTTCTGTCAAAATAAATGTGAACACTTAGCAAGGATTAGACAGAATTCCTCCTCAAAATCAGTGCATAAATTGCTATCTGAATTTCCTCATGCTTGCAACTGGCACTGGTCCCTTCAGAGACTGGATTTCCAGATGATGTTTGCATTAATTTACCTCATGTGGTGCTCCTGCTCCTAGGAAAACACCCCTATTCAGAGGCATCTGGTGGAGAAAGTGGACGTCAGGCACCTTTATACATGCTGGGAAACTGAACTGGCAGCACAAAATATGATACAAATGCTGGTAGAAATGTTCAAAAGAGAATCTTCTTTTATAATTTGCTTTTCCCTTGATGAAAGCTACCTAAAGCACTATTGAAACAGACACTGACTTGCTGCTGCTTTGATCGATTTACTGGTTCATATTTTCAAAACATCCTTTAGGCAGATCATTCAGACCGAGGGAGAACTTCTGCTGTAACTATAGCTCATTCCCATCCCACATGTCATATTGTAAAATCTGTTTTATCCAGTTTCAGAAATAACTCCTTCAACAGTGTCAAAAAACATATGGCAAACATCACCCCCACACATCACATTCTATTGTCATCACCCATTTATGTCAAAGGGAATTAATATCCTAGGCACTCTCTAATCTTCAGGATGGACTGGAAGAAAATGCAGTAGAAATACTGTCCTGCAGTATTTCTCTCTGCACACCCTCTACTTTTGAAAATCCTCTGCTTTTGAAATCTGATTATCCTTCTCAACTAGAACATCAAAATGCAAAAATAACTAATTTTGTCTTTTGGCAGTGCTTTTTCTTATCTCTTTACTCTGTCAGCAAGCAGCAGTTTTTCTTCCTGTCCCTTTATGGTATGATCTCTTCCAAGAATATTTTTGTTCTGTTTTGTAATGGAAATGATAACTCATTCTTCGTTCCATTTGTGCTTCTATTTGCCCCGTAAAGACAAACCTTGCTCCTTGTGCGACCAGCTACCTGCCACAGCAAAGACTCATCTTTGACAAGGATTTGCCTCCATTCTGCCACTGCCTTGTCTCATTTATGTGAGAAATTCTGAATCCCTATCTGCTTGTTTCTCCTAAAGATATTGCTACTATCCTGTTTCATATTCCTTGTCCTGTTCTCTGCTGTCTTTCCTGTCAGCCTTCTTCAGCAGTAGATCTTGAGCTTTAGCAGGTTGAAAGATATCTGATCCCAGATTAAAGTTTTCAGTACTCTAGATCACTAAATTTTAAAGCAATCTTAATGATCTGTACTGTATTGAAACAAATATTCAGTTGAATAGCTGTTTTATATATATAGCTAGACATCCAACTTGGCAAATTATGTAAGCATGAGTTTGTCTCCTGTGCTATTCAGCAAGGCACTGAAGAATGAATTTAGCATTAAAGTTGCTGAGGTACACTAAGGTCAAGCAGTTTGTTTGAGAGACGTGCCAAACAGAGGTGGGTTGCTGAAAGAAATCCTTCATTTTGCAGTTTGGAGCATAGGGAAAAAAAAAAGAAAAGAGGTAAAAAATACAGACACTAACAAGGAGGTTGGAGTTCTAGATTGAACACCTCCCCTGTCATCAGATATATTTAAATATTGTCACTGAAGTTATTAATGTGGTTGGTTTTTTTCTCTTTTTTTAAAGGAAGTGTATTTAATAAAAAACAGATATAGAACTGAGTAATGATATTTACATTGAATTTACCTGGATTTAGTTTTCTAGCAACTGAGCCTAGTTGAGAGGCACGGGCAGTGACCCCCAGAAAACATTCTCTTATGGTCGATATTGTGTTTTTCCATTTGACCCCACTAATCCTGCTCCTTGGGTGAGCACACACTGTCATCCATCCATAGCATTGTAACACGCTCTTGCATTAAATATAAGGGAGAATTCTGCATGCTCTTTGGGGGAAACTTTTGCAGGAAGTAACACACAGCATATTTAATGGGAAGCGAAGTATACATTTCAGAAATGTAATTGTAGATAGGAAAATGTGGGCATTTTTTCAAAGTTCCTACGTTTATTACAATATTGAGGGCACCTTTCCTCTGCTAAGCTAACAGTTGTGTTTGTTTAGATACAATAGTGACATATATATTTTCATGTTCCAACAGGAGAGCAGGTCTTCTCTTTTTTAAATGAGCAAAATAGGTAAATGCTGAAACTGGCATTTTGGAAGGCTTGTTGCTCCACTCATTCCTTAATTCTCTGTCAACAGGTTGAAGTGTTGACATTTCAAGCATTTGGCAACTAGATACAAATAAATTGTCTTGTCAATTTGCAAAATATTACTATTTTATCTTCATACTAAAGTGCAGACATTATTAAATATCATTTAAGACACCAGAAAGGCCTTCCCTAATAAGATTACCCGAAACCTTACACTTAGCAGTGCTCTGTGAAAACTGCAACTTTGACTTCATAATCTAATAATTTTGCTTGTGTTTTCATCTTCAGTCAGATTTCTGATATTTCAGCTTTTTTACCAAAATTGAAAAACTGCAATAAATCAATTTTTTCCCAAAGAGAAGGAATTACCTTTCTCAAAGAAACCAGGATGACTTCAAAACATGATGTGATATAATAATTTTACCACCTTGAACAATGAAATGAAAAAATAAAATTACATTAAAAGTGCTATGTTAGCTATGACTACTTCACATAATGTAGTTTTTATAGTTCTGGAAAAGAATTATTTGTTTGATAAATAATACTTTAGTGGATTAATGACTTTAAGATAACTGAATCATAAATACAAATATGATTCCCTGAAAGTCCACAGTAAAAATTTTGTTTTCTGTTTATCCAGTACGCACAGGAAGGAAAGGTCAGGGCTAAAGGCAGAAAGTTTAAAAATCCGGGACAAAAGGTTATGATACATAGTATGTTTTAAATTTGTGCAGCTGTTGCTATCCCTCTTTCTGTACTATCCAGATGTACCAAAATTCTTGTTTTTAATCTGGCTAATGTCAGATTGAACACTAAACATTTCACACACACAATTGAAGTCACTCTTGATTTCTTCACCTTCATTCTGACTTGGACATGGGTCAAATTCAAGACCTATTTTTTCCCAGTTGACTTATTCTGCAGATATCAGGGCCAAACAAAATACTAAGAAAAAACTTAGGTTCTTCTGGATATTTTTCCCATTGTTCTGCAATGAGATTGTCTTTAACTTACATTTATGTTGTGCTGCTTTTTTAAAATCTAATTGAAAAAAACTGAGTAAATTAAATTAAATGCTTTGCTAATTTACTCTTATTATTAAAAAAAACCCAAACCGCTCCTCAGCTCAAAATACATTATCAATCTGTTTTAGTCCTGATCTGTCTGTGAAATATTGTAACCTTTATTCAAATTCTTTTCAGGTTTGGTAATAGATACCCCTTTATCCTGTTCTGAGTTTTACTGGGTCTGTAAGTTAATACCTTTCTGCTAGTTGTATTTTCCTAACACTTATTTTCTAAATGTAAAGTGGCATTTCTTCAAAATAATGAATTTTCAGAAAAAGATTTAGAGGGTCATCACAATGCACCAGCTGAGAGGTACCCCAGTAATTCACAGGAACTATGAATTCATAGGGAAGATAAGACATTACCACTCTTACATTAAAACCTTGTTGGAAATGAAAACTCAAAACCCCATTTATTTATTTACTTATTATGCAGGAAAGCAGGGTTCTTTAGTTAAATATAAATTAATGATGACAGTCTGATTTAGGTAGTATAATATTAGAAAATTACACATAGACATTTGCCAGAAACGTTATAAGCCATGTGATTAATTTGGTCTCAATAATTTGTTGCCTTCTTAATCTTGCAAAAGAAATCCTGTACTTTGTTTTTTACTTGGCTGGTAAATATAGGAGTAGCTACTTTGAATGTCAAGTTATTGCCAAAGATTCCAGGATGCAAACAACCTTCAGACAACTAAATCAGATGCTTCCTCAGTGGTATTCCTACTTGGGAAAGTATGCAGGGGAAATTCTTTCCTCTCCTTCTCGCCATTCTTCTCCTGCCAGGGTAAAGCTGTTCTTTTTCCTCCTCTGCTTTCTCCTGCTCCCTCCCCACAGTCACCTAGAGCCAGGTCTTTCTTTTGCTCCCCATATTTCAGAGCCACCACCATAAACATGAGTTTTAGCCAGCAAAAATCCACCCTCTGCGAACAAATTTGCTGCTTTTGTTCCTCATTTCTCTTTTGCAGGACTGGCCTGGGTGGGAATTGCCTGAAGACAGCAATAGAACACCCTCTTCCAGAGCTCCCACAAGAATTGTCTCCCAGTGCCAGCATCCTACAGTCTGTCTGTGCCAAAGCACCTTGTCCTCCCCTTCTGATGGGAACACTAGGAACTTGCCTGCCCTCAGTAGACAGAGCACTGGGTTAGCCATTCCAGTTAAAGGTTAACTCTGAGAGCCCTTCAGTTTTGCAATCCTATTCTCTGAGGGAAATAATTTGTTTTACTGCACGGAAGCCTCAGTTCACATGAAGCGAATTATTCTGTTCAGCTGAGGAACCTCATCTTCCCAGAGCCAGCCTGGAACTGGTGTGCGGGAGAGCTTGTAGGAGGCAGCTGGCTGCTCCAGCCCTCCCTGCAGAGCTCCTGACTCCTTCTGCTGGCTGTGCAGAGCAGATTGCCCAGACAGGTTCTTAAACTGTGCAAAATTAGGCAGCTGGCATGCAACCCAAGAGGTTTGCACCAAAGCTCAGGATTGCTGATGCTGCCAGGCAAGGAGAGGAGAGGGCACAATTTTGTCACCTCTCGCAGACATCTTTTCATTAAAAACCCTTCTTTAGGATTTTTCCTCCTGAGAGGCCTCAGGAACAAAATGTGAACAATGTTTATCTGCTGCTGTGGAATGCAACAGGTGGATCCATGATTGGTCTCATGTGGAAGTTTGGAATTACAGCAGAGCTGGCTCTCTCTCTGTCCGAGCCACAGACCTTTGTTTTCATTCTTTTCCATTCTATTCTTAGCTTAGCTAGCCTTCTGAGATGAAACTTTTTCTTCTGGACAGTAGAAGTTCTCCTTCTGGATCCAGTGTGTGCATTTTTCTTCTTGATTTTTCCCCCTCTTGAAAAGAAGCCAGTAGGGTTATTACACCCCAAGGTGATGTAGAGAGGCTGATTTGACCAAGAAAAATGTGCAATGGACTCAGATCATGAGAGAATAATAATGGCCAGGGTGAGGAGGAAGGAAAACAGATGTTTCAGAGGGTGTGTAACTGTAGCTTTGGGGTAAGACAAATTGATGGTCCCAATGCCATTCAGAATATTTGCTTGTCCAATAAAAGCCACGACAGTAGATTTCCCACTGCCTCTCTCTCATCTGGTGTTTAAGCAGCTTTGATTCCCTGCCCTTGGAGAGGTTTTGAGCAGACATTTGTGTCTGCCCTACCCTCACACCACAACGTTCTCCAGCCTCGCACGCAGGCGTCATTGTTGGTGTTTGGTCTGCTTTTTCATATCTAGGCAATCTTTCACCTAGCCAGGGCAGGTGTAATGTCAGGCTCATTCCACGCCAAAAGGAGCAGATACATGTTCCTGGATCAGTCTTTGCATTCTTATCCAACTTGTCAATACCTACGTAATATGTTTTCATGGAATTTTTTTTTTTATCTGTGCCACGAGCTGCAACACGTAAATGTTTGTGTCTGCAGTCAGTAGGTACTTTTCAGGGACGTTTTTGGAAAAACAGGGTAGTACTTATTAAAATACTGTCTCCTTGTTAAACAAAAAGAGCAATTAATTTAATTGTGTTGCTGCCACTATAGTTATAATATTTTATTAATAAATACTTAAAATTTTTGAAGATCTGGTTTTGTTGCTACAATATTACATCTCCTGAGGAGGTCATTCCATGGCATTTTCAGGATAAAATCATGTTGCCCTCTTTACGACTTCTGACTTTTAAAAAGAAATCTTTTATTTTCTATATGAAACACTCATGTCGAAGCAGGTAATTCACAAACTATCTTTCTGCCTTATGGGTGTAGAAACAGAAGGGGATTTCACAGTGATGGTGGGACTGATTATTTGTTCTCCTGTAATATGGACTAGCAGTTAGATTTTCAGGGTCCCAAAAGTGGGGAGAAAACTTACCTTCTTTAGATTCAGTCAGTTCAATAAAGCTGAAAAGCTAAATTGCAGACATGAGTTTTTGTCAGAACTTTCTGAAACTCAACAGTTGTTATCAAAACATTGTGTAAACTTCATAGCTCCACAGTCCCAGGTTTTGGCTCGGGCTCTGATTGCACTTGAATTGTTTCCGACTGATCAAAAGAGAAATTTTAGAAATTAATAGATGCCTAGTAAGAAAGTTCATTTTATTCTATTTACAGTGGAGCCTAATCTCAATACATTTAGATAACTGCGATAAACATCCCTTTGAACTGAACCTCACCTATTCCTGAAGGATTGCAGAGTGCTGGAGTCCATGACAGCAGTAAATACAACTGCTGGCTCAGATTAATTAAGCTTCTGCATTTAAGGACTCACAAAGGGCTTCACAGAACCTACAGACCTGCACCTTGTGCATCCACGAGGATATTCCCGGTACATTATAGGAGAGCAGCAGATTGTTTTATTTTATGGAGAGTAGGTGGTCTAAAAGATGGGGACTTGCTGTCCTTAGCCCTGGAGAGGTTGGATAGGACAGAGGGAGGTTTGTGCTTTCCAAAGCAGGCATCTATTAATAGAAATCAGAGCCTGGAATATATCCTCTGGTGTAGCCATAAGCAATTCAAAAACACAATTAACAGATATTCAGCGGATGTGTTCTGGGTTGTTAATGCCAGAAAGCTATTATTAGAACTATGAAGTACTTTGACAACTTGCACTTTGAGGAATACAACATTTTCCTTTGTTTGCAGTGTGCTGCTTAGTACTAAGTTTTGGTGGAATTTAGACTTAAACAGTATCCTCTATATTGTTAAAAGCTAGAAATCTGCATTAGAAACTAGCATTACCTGTGGATTGAAATATGTTGTTGGTTGGGATTTTTTCAAAGTTAAAATTTAAATCTAACCCTCATGATAACAAAACTTAATTTCAGTAGAATAACCTCAAAGTGTTGCATGAGCAAGGTTAAAATTAAAAGTGAATGACATCAGCTTCAGTTTAATTTATGGTATTTACATTCATGTGACATAAAATTATTTGTCAGAAGAGCAGCCAGTTTGAGCCACACACTTAAACTTGCAATTTTTATACAAATCTAAACTCTGTCAAAGTTGAGTAGATGCTTTGTTGATCAGGAATATAATTTGTTGGTGCCTAAATGCTGGCATTTGCTGAAGAAGTTTGTTGCACATGAGTCTAAATGGTTCTCTGCAGAAACAGTGATTTTAATAACAGTAAAGCCAAAGATGGTGATATCTTTTCCACACTGTCATGAAATTAAAGGCTTTCACATTTCTTTTCACCTTGTTTTCTATTGAAAATATTAAACATGGAACAAGCTGTCCCACATCCAAACAAACTACTTCTTTACAAATATCTCTCAGGTAGAATTGCTGAGATTTTATGTGCATTCTGCTGTGTTTTGAACCTTGGGTTATATTTGCTGTATTGCTGTGATGCAGATATGAACAGTTTACTTGACATCTCTTCATAAAATCTTGCATACTACAGCAGAGCTTGGAGTTACAATGCAGTGTAGGGATTTTCATGCATTGTTGTATTCCAAAATGCAGGAATATATTTTCTCTAAGTCCGATTTCTATAAATTAGATCTCTGAATTTTAAGAGGGCTTTCTAAAAAGTATTTTTCTCATGCCTATGAATACATTTTCAGTATTATTAAATTAAATTTTAATTACCAAGCATTATTAGTTTATGTATGGATTTTCTCATATCTTTGTGAAAATACCCAGTATGATGCATAGTGATTTTTACATGATACATAATGTTAAAAAAAAAAAGGCACGATACACACAAAATATTGTGTGACTGTAAGGTAATGGAAATGTAGACACCAGGATGTGTGCATGCTTATGTCAACTGGGTATTGTGCTTGTAGCCAGTAATTAAATATTTACAGAGGGAGACAAAAGAATGTCCCTTAGGCTGAGAGCTCACAGAGCTGTGTGTGAGCAATATTGAGGGTACTAAACTATTCTGGAGATGTCCAGTAGTCAGGGAGTTGGAAACAACTCTCACACTTTAACAGCAATAATGACAATGAAATGTTCTCAGAGCCTGTCCCCTTGGTCAGGTGATTCCCTGGGAAACCTTTGCCAGGATCAGTTCTCCTGTGCCTGTGCCACTGCTTTTGCTTTGCAAGCACCACATGTTCCTTCCCACCCCATGGGCAGGGCCACCCCAATGCCTGTGATCCAGATGTGAACAATTTACTCGACATGTCTTCATAATAATGTCTTTATAATACAAAATAATGGGTGAAAGCAGAGATGGAAGCATGTATCCTGAAAATTTTCCTAAGCAGCAGTGAGAAGGTTTTTTAATCCTGTTGGAGGATTAAAATTCAAGTGTTTTAAGTGTTAAAACTCAAGCGCAGGATGATCATTCAAGTGTTGATATGGACAAGGTGGATCTGAAGCATCACGTCATACAAGGTGCTACAGAGCATTTTTAAACCTGAAGTTTACTTGGATTAAGCTGATCTGTCTTAAACAGAATGATTCTGGTCATTTAGAGTTTATCCTAATCATCCTATCACTTTACTCCCACATTAACAAGTAAGATCTTTCTTATTTGATGATATGCAGGTTTGTACTCTGGTAAATTGCTTTCAGGCTAATGTTGAGGAGGTGCAATGTTCTCAGAATGTCAGTTTTGCATAGCACAGAACGCTTGATCTCCATACTGGCTGTCTGGCTGCAAGCAGGACATCATGTACCTCAGAGAGGCTCCAAATATACTTCAGATATAAAGCACTAAAAAAAGCAACAATATATATTTCTACATATTGAATTTTATACAACGATAAGGACCTGTTCCTGCTGACTTTATAGTCATTACTGGAGCAAAAAAAAATTAATAGATGAGGAAAGGCTGACATGCAAGTTATGATAGCAATTTCATGGGTTTTTTCCCATCTTGGCCCAGCACAAAACTTCAGAATTACTTAGATGATTCTCCTCTACCATTCTTCTTTCTACCTTTTAGTATTTAGAAACCACAATGTGCCTCCCCAGCACTAAAACACTATGGAAAACCCAACTGTAAATGTCCCAAGAGCCCCAAAGTGGATTGTTTAGTTAGGCTGAAAGGGCAGAATTCATTAAACCAACCTTCCAGGTGTCACGAACCATCTCTCAAAGGATTCACAAAGGCTGGAGCCCAGAACACAGATGGAGAGGCTAAAAGCAAAGAGCTCAGTGGGGTCAGAAGCAGATGACACAAGTTTCCAGTGGATTTAGCCTGGGTGTTGGCTGGGCTGGATGTTGCTGACATCCAGGAGCTGGCTCTCAGGATAACCTTGTTACCGGGGTGAGGATTAGGAGTTCTCAGTCCAGCCACATGTGAGGTGGACTGTTGTGGGTGCCACAGCTGAAACGGCCACAACAGCAGCCCCAGGCAGCCTTTCCTTATCTAAGCTGACTCTCTTACAACATGCCTGATAACTATTACTTAACAGCCATCAGGGAGGACAGGTCCGTAACAGTGAGAGACAGCTGGGGACTGGTGCAGAAAGCACTTGGAATTTAAGGAATACACAAGAGGAAGCCAGTGCGGTGAATGACAAGGACAGGGGTTTAGCAGGTCCAAACTAAGCTTCTTGAATGATTACTACCACCAGGAAAGGATTGAAGGCTGATTATCTTGAGAAAGAGACATGACTATCAGCTGGGTGAATCAGATTAGTCATAAGCTCCTCTCCTAAGCTTTTCTTTCAAGCTTGTGCTCACTTTATCTTCTGAAAGGCCATTCCTTTGAGAAACAGCTTTCCCAAATACTGTACGCAACTCCAAGAGAAATATCAAAATGCCAGTGCCTGAGATGGTGCTTTGGGCTTGGGTTATTCTGAACTACAACCTGGAACATAAAGGGATGGATTTACAAAGTAGTGTCTGAATATCTGGTGCCAGGATCTTGAATAATAAAAGACTAAACCTGTACTTACACGGATTAACTACAAATAAAGACCTACTGAATGTTAGTATTCTAATTTCTGAAAACAGGCACCATGAGATTGCCACATACATATTATCCTTTTTACAGGCTGTTTTGATGTGCAATATATCAACAAAAAACTGCCTAGTGTCCAATCCCCTAACACTTAATGCTTCTCATTGGGATGTGGACATATTTACACAGTTCATGTGCCTAACTTATTGATTTGGGCCTGTTTCCCAATTCTGTAAGTCATGGGAAACATAAGCAAGAAACTATCAAACTTTATACTAATCTACACGTGTTTGAAGTTACACACATCCTCCAATTAACTCTCCTCTCCATAATGTTCCAGACAGAAAAAAGAAAAAATTACAAAAAGTTATTCTGACAAGGATATGGCAGTGTGTAAATTGATGTGGAAACAGAATTGCTTGTGAAATCTCATTAAAGCTGAAAAACAGAAGAGGGAAAGTACAAGATAAGAATAGCTGGGGCTCCTCAGATGAGAGTTCTGCTTTTTCCACAGCATCTGAACCCCTACGTATGTTGGAATAGATATTCTGTTTTAAAACACTAAGTAAATATTAAACTTCCACACTCTCTGCCTTACTGTTTGCATTCTTTGACACTTGGCTGTGAGGGGTTGCAAGTTTCTGGGATGAAATCACTTTGTACCAAGATGGCAGATAGCTCCAAATAACACAAACAAGCAAATTTGGGGAAGACAGGCATTTCCTGGATGCTGCAGCGCTTATCTCTGTGCAGGGATCAAGCCACGGAAGTTTTCTGTTCCTTGAGTCCACAGCCCCAAGATTTCACTTTGCTGCCTGGACAAGGTCATGAGTCAAGGTCCTGATCAAATAAAGTTTGCTTTTTTTTTGTTATTGGTAAGAAAATAATGCTTTCAGTTAATGATTCATGGGGGAAAAAAAATGAAAATAAAGGAGGAAATATGTAAAGTATGGGAGCTAACCAAATATTACGCTGGTGTGTGAATGCCTCTGGGAATTTCATCCGTGCATCCAGGGCTGCCTTTAATACGTGCTGCACAAGGTGTTGGTATTCTGTGATTATAATTCTCCAATTCTGTGGTAGAAAACTAATCCTAGAAAACAGGGAAAAAACCCTCATATTTTAAACAGCAAATTGAGAAAGAATAGGCTTTGTTATTAGGTTTGCTGTTGTCTTTGGGGATCACCTCGAATTATCATTCAAAGGATCATTCAGGGGATTTCAAAAGCATCCCCTGATCCTGAAAAGCCAAGTCAAGATATCTAGAAACTGTTATTCCTGTGATAGTCACGGCTCCTGTACATTTCAGCAGAGTATCAGAATTCAGCATAATTCAACACAGCACCCTAGGATAGAAACATAAGGACATGGGAATGTAGTATCAGAACTCAACATAGGAAAATTAATCTCATGCATCTGAGATGGAGCACTGCCAATAAACAGGGCTTTGATTTAAAAATTATCACATTCCTCTTTCCAACTCTTGCCAACATAGGCAGAATGGTCTTAATATTGACCAGAAAAAGAAAATGGTCTAGTCCATGTACTCTGAATATATTCTGGACACTAGTGGGTTAATGATAAATGCTTTTAATAAAGATTGTTTGTCCACAATGTTTTTTTTTTAATCTATTGACTAACAGACTGATTTATTTGAATTTTAACCATCTAAATTTAAACATCAATTTTAAATTACCTGCCTATTCTCACAGTGCACTAATGGAGAGAGATAAGCATCTCCAGTGAATGATTCAGCCACCTGAAGATAAAAATGTCAGATAGATGGGAAGTGCCTGTCTTTCCATTGGAGAAGCCACCTAAATCTTATGGAGGACATCTAACTTTCAAACGGGTAAAATTAGCTGAGAGAAGCTAATTACATACTCCAGAACAGGAAAACTTCAGAAGAATTTGTCAGGGATTACAGGGAATTACTGTCACCTGACTATGAGACTACTGCTAAACTTAAGCAAAAAACCAAACCCTGAGGCTTGAGGAAACAAGAAACAATAAGATTTTTTTGCCTTGTTTTACAGTGATTTTAGTGTCTAACAGTGAGATGCTGGAAGGAACTCTATTCCTGATAATTTTGCTGTCACTTCACTGCATTTATTCTTGCTTTGAATTTTTTAGGTATTCAGTGAGTGGCTAGAGACAAAACGCAGCGAGCTGCTGTCAGCCATCTGCCTGGGGCTTCTGGGCCACATGGAGGCAGAGCCATGCTGGAAAGGGATTCACACAAGGCTAAAATGTCCTGCATTGCCTGGAAAAGGAACAAGTCGGCTGCTCGAGTGGCAGGACTGACACAGGAGCTCGGCACTGGAGCTAAAAGGAGAAAGGGGGTGCTGAAGTACTGCTTCAGTTAATTTCCTCACAAAAAATGGGTCGTAAGATCTATGAAGTTGTTAGCTCTGGCATGGAAAGGACGGGGATAACAATAGAAGCATTATATAATTTGAAGATATATTAACTTGTCTTTCTCTTTCTGTGCCTTCTCAGTTTCTAACTTCTGTCTCTCCAAAGAGACTTTTGGATCTAGACAGGCTCCCCACAGCTTCTTCGGCTTGTTTCCTGCCTTTGACTTTTTCTGAGATCCTGGCTTGTAATCTGCTCTCCTCCTACAGTTCCTTATGGCACTGTCTTAGTGCTATCCAAAAATACATGTATTCCATAAAGAAACCGCCTTTTTTCTGCTTGGAACTGATACTGGTATCCTGGGTCTTGCTAGATTGTACCTTCAGCTCATTAATTTCCTTCCAGAAGAGCTCTTTTCCAATGTAATGATCCAGGTTCAATGAGTCATTCTGGCAGCCAATTTAACCCAAACTGTGCTGAAGTCCAGGTAGAGCTGCATCTCTAAGTGATCTGCTGGGTTTTTTGTTACATTAATTGTAACTCATGGATGGTCATTTGATTAAAACACCCAATAAAATGGTAAGAAAATTACTTCAGACTGAGGATATACTAAGAGTGTATGTTTTGGAGTCAATCTAATATGCACAGGTATCAAATTCTTGCCCTCCTTACCCAGTTTTGGCAATGTTTGGGGCTCAGAGCCACAGTTGGTTGGTTATGCACAATTTGTACCCCACTGCATTCCCTATATGCCAGTGTTTTATGATGTGAAGAGGTCCAAAAGATGACCAAAAGATGTACAGAAATTTGGAGTTATAAGAAGCTTGAAGCCTTTTAATTTTTCCTCCAGTTTCAGCCACAATTCTCCCTTTCCTCTGGCATTATGCACACAGACAGGCACGCTAATACCTTTATTACATAACTGTTCAGAAATGCTCCCGTTTCACAGGAAAGATGCATCTCATTCACACACCTTATGCAAACAAGATATAAATTGCTGCACAAGTGAGGACACGCAGCATTATGCCTGAAAAGGCTACTCAGCTGCAGTCGTCATGGCCCTTCCCTGTGCCAGAGAGCGAAACCCTCCCTCTGGCTTGTGCTCCTCTCTTTTTCGGGGCTGACAAAACTCTGCTTCTTCATCGCTAACGGGGAAAAAGCTGTGCAGTGAAAAACACCCCTCTCCCCTGTCCCAGCTCCACGTTCAAGGCCGGGCTGACCCCCACTGACCGTGTGCGGCAGGTTTGGTGCCAACGGGGCGGTTTTTAGGAACGCCAGCCCAAATTACGCGAACGGCGTGATTAAGCGTGTGGGTGAGCTTAAGCTCTTGTAAACCTTTATCATCACCTTTGCCACAGTCTGATGCAGCTGTGGAAGCGTGGACTGCTCGGCGGGGTGAGCCACGGTGGAGGGATGGTTCTGATGTTTGCAGAGATGCGTGTTCCTCCAGCTGGAGGCTTCACACAGCTGCGGCTCATAAGCTGTTGGCCTCAGCTGCAGATCTGCAGTCAAATCACAGAATTTTTTTTTTTCCCTCATCTGAGGTTTCTGTCCTCTCGAAAACCCCTTCATGATGACTTTGAGAAATAAGTGATTGAAAGACCTCTGCTGACTAGTAGATTTGTGCAAAAAGGCAGATGATATGATTATGTTTTGACAAGAGACTGACCTGTGATAATTCCAGAAGGTTTGCTTTTATTAATACCTAGAGGAGAAGAGCTGAAAGGAAATTATTTTTTTGGGATTTTCAGATACTAAAATACTGTAACCTTTCATTACAGTTTGATAAACACTATTCTCCAGGAGAGTGCTAAAACAATAATAATTGTCTCATCCATCAGTAGTAAACTATTAATATTGGTTTAAGCAATGAATAAGCAATTTGAGAAAAGAGCTATCTTCATTAGTAGCTCACTATTCTTAGCAGTTCATTATTTCTGAGTTCCTTAAATTCATTATTCTAAGGAAGTTTCTATATGCAGCAGAGGATGTATGAATACTCCGTAACTTGATTTAATTAAACTTTGCATTAAATTTCAGTCAATTAAATACATTTCTTGAAAGAAAAGAGGAAGTACAGTGAAGTAAGAACAGGGAATACACACAGCAGGTAAGGTGCTGACAGCTGCATTTCCCTATTCCTTACTTTTTCCCCCTCCCCCTGTCTAGCTGGTACTTTTCCTGTAATGCTCCTCACTGCAGGGCAGCTTAGGAGTGTTTTGGCAGGGAGCAGTCTGCTTATTCTCCCTGGAGACTGCACAGGGATCATAAATCCTGTTGGAGTTCTTAACCCTTATATGTAACTGACAGCTTTAATCTTCTTCATTACTAAATTCAAGCAAGAGGCAGCGCAGGCACGCGGAGAGGGGGACACACGTTGGAACTGCTGGGCAGCCAGTCACACACTTGCCAATATTGTTCTTTAATGGGTGTTTCAGGCAGAGCCCACCGTGCACTGCAAGTGTTCTTGAGACACACCAGTGTCCTAACAGATGCTTGTGACAGAAGCAGGCCCTTGACCGTTCTTGGGTTGAGGAATTCTTTGGTTTAATCACGTTGGCGACTTCCACCGCCTTTTCCCTGAGTTATAATTTGCGTTGCACTCCTTCCCCTCATTCTTTCCCCTCTGGCATGACCGGCACCTCCTTGGGGCCTTCTGCTGCCAGAGGAGCCAGGTGCCAGCAGTGATGGTGACGCCAGGCTGATCTGTGAGTGCTGGTGACCTCCTCGCAGGAGGAAAAGAATGATGACCCATTAAGGCAACCGAGTCAACTGTTTAGATGACTCTGTGCAAATAGTTTTTCCAGATGTCTAAATACAGCAGAGAAATCTACCCTGGCATACCTTACTCCTCACTTATCACCATTATGATACTAAACCAATGAGGTTTTTCCACTGGCACAGCACTGTAACGTGTGCATTTCAGAGCATTTTAGTGCATGCAGAAAACATTTCCTGCACGTGAGACAGAAAAGATAAATTACATGTCCCAAGTGGCATATTATTTTATTGTTGCCGATAGGGAGAAGATTGATGTCTTGTGTCTTCTTGTCACAAAGCTGCAAGAATCATTTGTGAAAGACGCTGGAATGCTGACGTACAATGCTTGGGGTTTTTCCACTGTTTTAGCATGGTTGGTGTTATTGTTTGACTGACTGTGTGTTTCTGAAGATGACAGAACATTGTCTCCTCTTCAGTTTACAGGGTTTTTGCACCCCTTTTACATAAGGATTGCTTTCACAGCACTGATTGCTTGAGGCAAGTGCTATCCAAATGTGTTTGAATGTATGCAATCATCAGAGGTATGTTTTGCAACTCTTTGTCAGAATCCAATAAATGCACAGCAATTAAAAGGGAGGTTATGACAAGGTAGTAGGTGAGCAAACAAGTTTCTAAAGAGGACACTTTCCCCCCTTAAATATTTGCCAGCATAATTTTTAGAAGAATCCAGCAGTTCATAAGTTTCTGCGAGGATTATTTGTGTTAGATACTATAAAAGCACGTTTGATTCAGAGTTCGAAGACCCAGAAACAACGTGAGAAAATCGGTACACTGCTGATAAGGTTGGATGTTAGTGTTTTACCAGGGTCCCATATTTCATTTGAGAACGCCCTCTGAATGTCAACAAAACAAACACAAACTTCAGGATGTTTAAACAACCCAAATTCCTTCAGTGGCAAGCTGGGTTGGCAGTGAGTGGTACCTGATGAGGGAGCAAAAAGGGATATAAAGCTCACACTGTTAGGTCCTGTAGAGGTCAGATCTCAGATGATTTCAAGTGACAAATTTATTGTCTGTGGTATGTACCAGGGAAACACAAAAAGCTTCTATTTCTGATTTTAAATAACATCTAGTAAAGCAATGTTCCCAAGAATGGTAGAGAGATAGCAAAACACAGATTCCTCCAGCTTTGATCCAAAAACTAAATTCTGCCTTTTTAATATTGTTCAACACCTGCTACAGCTGTTAAAATGTCAATACTGGGTGCTCTTTAGGGTTCTGAGAGTCTGATTTGCTTCTGGTTCCCACTTTTCATGTGGAGTCACTGATGGGAAATTGCCCAGGAGGTCCAGTGCTCAATGGCAGAGCTGGGCTGTTTTAAGTACTTGGAGAATATTTCATTCATATTCACTCAGTGCTTATATAAAAAGTTGAATTCCAGTCTACAGGAATGTCTGAGGCACCATGTACCAGAATAGCAGTGACTTCCTAATAATTTCTTAGTTTTCTCAGTAGTGTGTGTTATTAGGAAGCTGACTCCTACCTGTTTCAAGGATTTTAAGGTCTTACTAGGAAAACAGTAAGAAATTATGTATTATTTGCCATGCATAAGGCTCTTACAACACAAAGACAACAGAATATCAAACAGTCACTCCAGAAAATGGGTAGCATATTTCAGATATATATTTATAAAGAACCATTTTTTACAGGTTGTATGTAGGAGATTTGGATGCCATCCAGGATGACTCAAGTTTCTAAAGCTTTTCTGAGTCTGTGACAACTGAAGTGACACAAATTTGAATTATAATCACAACAAGCCAATGCTGCTTTTCAAAGTCTCTATTGTGCCTTACAACACTTGCTTTACCTTAAGCAACACAAGTGTCCTTAAGATACCATTTTTTATTGGTAAAAAATAACAAAGCTGCCAAGCAGCTTTCCTGGTATGACAGTCTTCTGTTAGAAAGCTTGTTTGCACATTGACAACATCATTGTAAGTGATTAAATCAGAACTATTTCTTCTCCCAGAATCCAAGCACTCCAGTTGGCTGAGCTTTCTGCAGGTGGAAACGTTGCTCTCAGCTCATAAGTATCTTTAAGGAAAAAAAAAAAAAAAACAACAAAAAAACCCACAAAAAGCACAAGCAACAAAAGAAACAACTTCTCTGTAAGTGCTCCTCCGTCCATACAATCAGAATGAGAGGGGAAAACCATTCTGAGAAGTATTCCAACCCACATCCAGCACTTACGGCGCTCCAGAGGAAAAAAGTATGAGGAGTAAAGGAGTAGTTGCAGCAGGATGCTCTGCCTGGAGCGGGGGTAAAACAACTATGACAACACCCGGTCAGCGGTGGACGGAGAAGGGGGTGTCTCCGTGCTTTTAGTGTTGAACAATGCTGAGACTAGCCCGACTCATCACTGGCAAAACTCAAACATCCTGAGAGCTAGGTGAGGCTGTGGCAGGCGTGGTGAAGCACCTGATAAGGGAACAGCAAGTGATACTACTGATAACTTATCGGAGGCTGCTGAGCTGGGGACAGCTGGCCCGGGGACATCTGGCTGACAGTCCATCCCCTGATACTGTAAAAGCCCAGTCCATTTTTAAAGTCCATTTTTAAGTCCATTTTTAAAAGGCAGGATATTATCACACACCCTCCTTGGAGCGTGTGTGGAGACTCCTCCCTGGAGAGGGGACTCCCCTCCAGGTTATCTCTTGAGGCTAAAGGCAGACATTTACCCCCATCTGGGTGTGGATGGGCAACACCAAACTCTAGTTAAAAACTGATTTTTCTAACTTCACTACAATTGCTTCGATATTATTTCAAAAATAGTGCACTATGCTATACAGTAGCCATAGCTACCTGTATTGTGTAGCAAAGAATTCTGATTGAGATGTTGTAGTCCAATCATTATCATAATCTTACAAAAATAGGTAAAAATAAAAACTCCTTAATACCAATGTAGAATTAAGAAGCAGCCATTCTTTATTCAGCAGGATGCACAAAATCTCCTCTGAAATACTGAGCCTGCTGAGTGCAGGAAAATCTCCTGTTTATACACTGTATTTTACATACATATTCATAGGTTTTCCCAGGAAAAACATACAAATGATAATAATTTCCCTGAAATCATTGGCATGGAGGTGTTCCCTCCCCTATGCTCATGCATTCTTCTGTCCTGGGGGTCTCTGTGGTGGTCCCTGGTTGGTGACCCCAAGTCACACCTGACTGCCCAGTGAACTGGTGAAACTTGGCACAGCTGGGCTGGTTGCCTTCCATGCCTTCTTCCTACAGAATGAGCATTGTGTGGTTCCATAGGCCAGTGATTTTTGAAGAATAAGCATTGTATTTACCCACCAGGTGCAAACAATTATTCACCTGGCAACTATAATAAATAACTTACTTTCACATACACGTCTGGTGTGCCATCCTTAATCCAAAGGTTCAGTTACACCCATACAATCGTTCAGACACAAGTTGTTGGCTGAGTCTGGGGTTAGGATTGGTTCCAGCCTCACTCTGAGAAGGAGTTTAGAAATCCAGGGGGGTCCCTTCCACACCTGCTGACCCAGTGGGAGGTTCTCCCTGAAAAACCCTTTCTGCAGCTCCCAGTCTGCCCTGGGCAGTAATATTGGTTATGTCTTTCAACCTTGACCCATGGGATGCTCTGATTTAAAAATATATCAGTGCACAGTATTATTATTCCCAGGATCCATGACTTGGTGTCAGGAGACAAAATTTCCATAAATGTTTTTAGCCTTCTAGGCTGTGGTATGCTGACATCACAGAGGAGCAATTTCTTTATCATCACCCTACAGCTAATTGCCCCACCTGAACTGGGAAAAATTAAATGCCTTCATCTCATTTTATTAAACACTGAGTCTGATAGCATTATAAAATTCAATTGCTGAAATTACAATGCAAGCATTTTTTAAAAATTTGAATTTAACACTAAATTTCCACCAAGTCTTTCAAAGAATTTTGAAAATCACTGCCAGAAGGGTTTAGATTGAAAGTTGTGTTCCTTCATAGTTGTCCTATGTCTCATAGATTTAAAGGACCTTGGAAATGGTCCATCTCAGAGTGTACCTGTGAAACTGCAAAACTATTTTGTGAAGCAAATGCCGAAACGAGTTGATCTCTTCTGTGCTGCTGCAGAAATAACTATGTTCCAGGCCAGATCCACAACAAATGCTCATGTGGATTTGATACAGACTGTAAAACACGAAATTCAACCTCACCCTTCCTCCCTCTGCTTTGTTTCAGGCAGGGACATTTCTGGTGTACTCCCCGGGCTGGAAGGAAACTGCAGTTTGTTTTTAGAGCTTTTGCCTCGAAATCTTTCTGTCCTTCCCCAGCTCCCTTTCCTCCTTCTCCCTGCCATGTCTGCAGCAGGACCAGGAGAGTGCAAGGCCGGCAGTGCCTGGAGCAGGTGGTGTCCATGGCAAAGGCCTGGCACTTTGTTTTCTCTCTGCTCTGCCAGGTACCAGCAGTCAGCATCATGCCTGGAGTCACACTTGCAACTGCTCTCAATATTCCAGGTTTAAAAAAACCCAAATCCTGTGATGGTCTTCTGCATGTAAGGGCTTCAAAGGAATGCAAAAGAAACATAAGGCTTTTCAGCATGTGTGAAACATGAGTCTAAGACATCTGATGGGCTTCTCTGTAAGTTCATTACGATGTTAATGGAGCAGCGGTATTTATCTTTTCAACACTCTGGCATATTCTGAACATCAGGATTCCAGCTCCTCCTTTGTTAGAGAAAAAATGATTTGTAACCATGTGTCTACTCAAAATACCAAATAATGCCAAGTAAAAGAACTTTTTCTGGCCCTGGAAGTGGAAATCTGTGTGGAATGTCGTCGAAATGGCAGTTTTCTGGAGAGGAAATAAAAAAAAAAAAAACCTTAAGGAAACATAAAATGTTTTCTTTGCTCTTCTAATCTTGCCACAAAAACAGTTAAAAAAAGGTACACTCTGGATTTCCCAGAGAGAATATGCTCACATTTTGAAGGAATTGCTTGGACATGTGCTTGTACCATGGGGTGGAAGAAGATCTGATGAGAAAATCTGTGCTTTGACCAAGGGATGACATTCTGGAGAACAGTTCAGGAGCTTAGAAGCTCCTGCTTGGTCATTTGGAGCCATTTCCAGAATAAAGAAAACAACAGTTCTGTCACCAACCTCATACCAAATGGGGACAGCAGTAGGTGCTACATGTGTACAGCAATCCAGGCATATTTCCTGAATGGTAATTATCAACCAATTTTAGCTTTTTTTCAGAAGTTTTGGGGTTTTCTTCTCCTAACAGAACAAAAATTTAGAAGAAAATCACTGAAAGCAGAAACATAACATAAAATAACATAAATAATTTTTAGATAAAAAAGCAGGGAGAAAAAAGCAAAACCAAGGAACTAATTAAAAACAATGTTGATGGTGTTATCCAACATGTTCTTTAAAAAAGAGTCTATGCAGCAGTGGGGGAAGATGTTGAAAAATTCTTTTAACTTTAACGCAATAATGTTTTGTACCTACATCAGTGATTAATATGTGATAAAATGTAGTAGTAGACTTCTTAGTTTTGGGATTGTGTGTCAGAGCAAAGAATGGTAACAGAAGTACATCTTCACCTGCTCACATACTTGAGATATTCTCAAGAAGAAAAGATTCATTAGATGATCTGGAACCATAAAAGGGAAATCTGGGGAATTGGATGTTCCTAAATGATCACCAAAGACCCTCAAAAGACCCCTACTCATATCCAAATAATTCCACTGAATTTGCATATATGCATATATTCAGGAAATGTAATGAATATCCAGCTCAGTGTGGCAGAGTAGGTCACTCACAAACTATAAAAATATGAAAATGGAAGGAAAATATTGCAAGTCTTATATACTGTGTCTTTTATCAATCTGCCCTCACTTTGAAAAGGATTCAAATGGAAACAGGAAAAACAAGTTGTAAATACTATGTTGTCTTCAGTGGGAGGAGGAGAGTTCTGGGGTGAGAGAGGAGAAAGAAAAGAGAGAAGGGAAATGTATCTGACAATTCTTTTCCAGTCAATTTTCAAATATCTCCATTTTGTCAGTGAAAGACATTTTTGTCAGACCATCCAATTCCTCTAAAACTACCGAAACCACACCTCCCTGTTTCCCCCTGTGGGCTGGATCACCTTTTGCCTGTCAATTTGCCACAGCAGCACCCCTTCTAAAGCCAGAGAACACCCAGCCTGTCCTCTCCATTTCGTGCTGCAAGACAGAGAGGTCAGACTGAGTGCCAGCCGTGAGTCAGGGCCTTCAGATGTGCCCTCCTCTTCCCCTCTGCAGCGCTCCTGCATTCAGGGAGCACTCTGTTAATTCCAGGAGGCTGGACGCTTCTCACTCCGCCACCTGCAATCACCTCCCTGCAATGGAGCGCGCAGCCATGATAATTAAAAGTTAATACGTCCCAGCAGTGAATCCATTGATGCCCATCCAAGAGTTTAATCGACGGGACACGTTTTCTTCAACTGCGGTGTCTCATTAATTAATTACTGCAATTCAAGGTTCTTACGTGTTGAAAAATGTGCTTGGTTACTGACAGGGTAAAGCAGAACACTTTCAGCTGGGAGAGGTGATTTGCCCTGCTAATCTGGGCCATGGTTAACCCAGGGTTTAGTCACTGAAAATAAATACCATTCTAGTAACTTCCTGAGCAGGAGGTCAGGAAGAATATCTCATTTTCTTTTTTGAGTCTAGTATCCTAATTCCAGAAGCACAATGCCTTGCAGTCCTGAGGGAAAATGCGAGCATAATAAAAGATTAAGTACAACTTCTATGATTCATATATTCCCTTATTTTGCAGTCCTAATTTTGTGGAAAATTTATATTGCTGGACTCACTTTCTCCTTAAGAGGCAGAAGGCCAAAATGAACCTGAGGGTTTTTTTACATCTTCTAATTTTTATAATTTTTGCCAGCTGCACAGGTCTGTCTGGTTTATCTTTCATGAGAAATGAAATTGTCATGCTCCACTGAATATACTGCAGTAATGTGAGACTTCATTGATGATGGATGTTACAGAAATCATATGGTATACTACTCTTAGTAAGACAAAGTTTTAAACCTGCCCTCAACGTTCCCAGGTTTGTGGGGGGTTGTGTGGGTTTTTTTGTTTGCTTGGTTGGGTTTTGATTTTTTTTGGTTGTTTTTTTTGGGTTTTGGGGTTTGTTTGTGACGAGCATGAATATGGATCTTTAAATTAGTTATCTGTAAAACAGTTTACTTTATTTGATAGCTCTGTGCAGGTTGTTATGCTGGGAAAATCTTCTCAGACATGGCTATTATAGATGGACAATACATATAACCATACATAAAGGGAAATAAATAACAAGAAAGCTAATATGAAGTAGATAAACACATTAAGATCATCAACAGGTGGTTATATAGCAACTAGATATCACTTCTTTTCTGTGACTTTCCATGTTCTCTCCACGGTTTTCCTGTTATCTCAGGTTAGACCAGATGTCAGACTGTTTTTTACTGTGTTTGCAGTAACAGAATAAGAACTCAGTCCTTCTTGAAATTTTGAAATGGTGCTATAATATTGAAAAACCTCCATTTGTACAAGCCAAGATGATTCAAAAAGCTTTATTCATATCATTAAAACTAGCTGTTCTCCCCCCTCACCACCATTATTTAAGCTGTATCAAGATTTTGGGATGGTCAGCAGTCTTAAACAACTTTCTGGCCTTTAAATCAAACTGGTGAAACAGACCATGCTCTTGATTCAAAGTTGAAAAGAGAAGTCTGGCACTTGTAGGAACTTTGGGCTGAAATACCATTATAGATGAAAATTACTCCATTTCACAGCAGCTTCAGAGAAATTTTTCTAATCCTTGTAGACTTTCTCAGCAAAAAAGGCAAAAATGTTGGAACACCAGGAGCCTAGAATCAGATATTTGAACTGAATTTGGTTGACAAGTTTCACCTTGTGAGAAATTGGAGGGTAAAACAAATTCTCTTCCGTGTGGAAGAGAAATTTCAATAGCATCTGACCTTTTGGCTCAGTCCTGTATACTGAAAGGTCACATGGTGATAAGAGCACCTTATTATGACTAAACTGTTGAATGTATTTGTGATAAGCTGGTTCTTTTCTTTCTTATCCTTCTCATTAACTAATTAATGAGAGCTATTGTTGTTTCAGCCTACATGGCTGAAAGAACAGCATAATCTATGACATTAATTTAAGGAGGAAAACTTATGAAATGCTTGCCTTAGACAGATTTTTCAGAGACCAGGACTTTGGCTCCACACACTTGCATTGGCTTCCAGACTTAGATACAAATATATCCTAAATATTTTTCAGGATTTTGAAATAAGGTTATAAGTACCCCAAAATGAAATAGACATTTTAAAAACTTGCAAAAGCAAATAGACAGAGGACCTTGGAGAATAATGCAATAATATTAAAAATCATATTGAAATCATGTGTCCTAAAATCATGAGACTACTAGAAAAAATCTAGGAGGAAATTAATCTTTCTCTGTGTGTAGTGTAGTATCAATGATGGACAGTAAATAATGCAAATGATTGCTTAAGTATACTGGCTGAATATTCATTTTGTCATAATCATCCATTCTGGGAACTACAAAAGAAGGGATTGAGCTATTCTCTATAAAAATATCCTAAACATTTCTTTTCAATTAACGATACTCACAAAAGAGCATGGACTACCTAAAATACAGGTTACATAACCACAATACTTTTCTGCACTTTTAGAAATAAGTAATCTAAGCTGAACTAAGCTAAGAAGCAACCTAACTGGAATAACATATATGTATAAGAAGAGTACAGAGAATAAATTACGTGATTTTCGGCCTGTTTTGCCAAATCATAACCTGAGACCATCACACAAGAGAAGATGTGTCTCTCACAATCAAAACTGGAGGTATTTTTATGCTGGAGCAGTCCTGAATTTAAACATGCACTTTGGGGAACAGCAGCAAATATAATCATAAGAATTTAACCTAAGCATGTCTGTGTTAAACAAAAACAACCAACCAAAAAAACCAACCCAAATCCAACCCAAACCAATCAAACAAAGAAACAAACAAACGGCCAACAAAACACCAACTAAACTTCATTAATCATCTGCATATGCTTTTTCTCAGCTTATATGGAAATTTATTTCTCTTTAAAGCCTCTTGGCCTGCGTTTTTACTGCTGAATTATGTGTACCTGAGGATTGTAATAAACTAAGTTATGGGCACTATAAAAAAAGGCCTCAGTCAGTGAGACTTGATTGGCATGTACTTATTTTTCCAGGGAATCACTACCTTATTTTCAAAGAGCTTGAGAACAATGATTTAGAGTTGTGGAAGTTGGGGCTCTCCTGGGACTGAGAGAAGATGTTCTCCAGTTGATTTAAGTGAGTGGTTTTGTGGGCTGTGGGGCTATAATCTGACCTTCTAAAACGGAAATAAAAATGACAGAATGGATCTGGTTAATCTCAAAAAGTGAATTTTTAAAGCAAATGACAACAGTTTACTTGAAAAACACCCAGATTTTCCAAATCTGGGAAAAGGCCTTGGAAGCAGCTGCTCTGTGCAGCATGGAAGCTCCTCTACACAGAGATCCTGACTCACTTTCCTTTGCGCAGTGACAACTTTTACTGCCACCATGTCAGTAAAACCGTTTGAACAGTGTGCTGTTCCTTAAACTTAATTAGACTACCTGGAAAAGCGAACTCTTTCTCCCTGGGTTCATGTTTTTGGAAACATAGAATCAGTTAGGCTGGGAAATACCCTTAAAAACACTGAGTCCAATCACCGACCCAGCACTGTCAAGGCCAGCAGTAATTCATGTCCCCAGGCGCCACATCCGAAGGTTTTTTTTTTCAAATCCCTCCAGGGATGGTGACTCAACCACTTCTCTGGGCAGCCTGTGCCAAGGCCTGACAACCCTTTGGGTGAAGAGAAGTTTCCTAAATTCCAATCTAAACCTGCCCTGTCCCAGTCTGAGGCCGTTCCAAACTCTGCTGCTGTCCCTGTTCCCTGGAGCACAGCCCGACCCCCCCTTTGTGCTGGTGTGAGGGCCCCAGGACGAGGTGAGGGATGAGAATTGACTCCACGGTCTCAGAAAACTGATTTATTATACTATGATATTATATTATGCTAAAAGAAAATTATATAGTAAAACTATACTAAAGAAGAGAAAGGAGACATCAGAAAGCTAGAAAAGAATGAATAATAAAAACCTGTGACAGATTCAGAGTCTGACACAGTTGGCTGTGATTGGCCATTAATTAAAAACAATTAACATGCTGGGTAAACAATTCTCCAAATCACATTCCAGAGAAGGACAACATGGAGAAGCTGAAGCTTCCCAGCTTCTCAGGAGAAAAGATCCCGGTGAGGGGATTTTTCAGAGAATATCACGGTGACACCCCCCGGCTGTGCCCTCCTGGCAGGAGCTGTGCAGAGCCACAAGGGCCCCCTGAGCCTCCTTTGCTCCAGGCTCAGCCCCTTCCCGGCTCCCTCAGCCCCTCCTGGGGCTCCGTTCCCTTCCCAGCTCCGTTCCCCGCCCCGGCCACGCCGCAGCCCCTCCATTGCCCGTGTGAGGGCCCGGAGGTGCCGCAGCCCTCGAGGCGCGGCCTCAGCAGGGCCGGCCCAGGGACGGGCCCTGCCCCGCTCCCGCTGCCGCCCCAGGCCGGCACAGCCCCGGGGCCATCGGCCTCTGCGCCCCCGGGCACCCCTGGGCTGTGTCCGGCTGCTGGCACAGCGCCCCCGGGGCCTTTTCCTGTGGGAACCCACAAAACCAGAAGGTTTGGGGAAAGCTGCAAAGGCAGGCCTCAGAGACAGCGGGACTGTGATTGGAGCTAAGCAGCAGCCATGAGATAGGTCAGCAGAAAAATTATGTAAGAAGAAAGGTAAGGCAAAGAAATCAAAGGACAAATAGAACAATGGTGTGTGTATTAACACTTGTCTAGAAAAGCTCCCTAAGCTGCAGATAAGTATATCTAGCAAGATATTAGGAAGTTTTAAGCTTAATAATAGAGGTCTGTGCATTGTGTTTTAAGGCTCACAAGCAGGTATTGTATTTGAAATAAGCAAGCATTGTTTAACCAAACGTACGTGTGCTTATAGTGGTTGGATAGAACTATTGTCAATGCACCTTTGGTTTGTGTGATTGGTCAAAAAACTTACAAAGTGAGTTGTAACATTAAGTTCTGTGTCTGCTGCCTGGGATGTGAGCTGCTGGCATCTTCCCATTGTCATAGCCATGTAATGAGAGTGATGATGCTGGAAAATCAAACAGCTCGAGGCAGTTCCTCAGCATTATCATCCCATTTGTGATTTGTACAGAGACCCTTGTCGGTGATATTTTCCGTCCCATTTCCCCCAGCCTGGAGCTCCATGGGGTTGTTGTGAGCCGAGGGAAGGATTCAGCACTGCCCCTGGTTGTCCCTCATCCCATGGATCCGGCCTGTCCAGACCCCTCTGCAGCAGATCCACGCTCAGTGACACCTTCAAACTCCTGTTTTACGAAAGGGGATTCTTCTCAATTGCTCAGCAAAATAAAAAGTATCCACAGTATCCCCCCGCCCTTCTTCCACCTCAAATTTCTGACTGGAATGTGCTCATTTGGTCCTAGAGAGTTACAGACTCTTCAGTATTTTTGGGCAGCAAGGCAAGGAAGAGAGTGGAGCATGCAGAAAGACATCCACCTCATGTGCTGCTGCATGGAAATGGCAAGTCATCCACAAAGAATGTAATGCATGACACTATTGAAATCTTATTTTCCTTAACCAGAAAGCCTTTTTTTTTTTAAATACCAAAGTTTAAATAATGTCACTTAGCGATTGTTTGCTCTGATACGTTCCTTATTCTCTCCATGAACATTTTGGATTCTTCTGAGCATGCTAAACTATAGACACCACATACTAATTATTCTGTTATTCTGCTTAGCATATGAAAATGCATTCTGCATTGCATATCAAAAGCTCCTGAAGCAGCTTTCAGAAACCTTTTCTGTGCAGTGCTATTGATATTTCCAAAGAATTTCAGAAGCAGACCAAATTACTTATTCAAGTTCTGTTTGTTGCTTGCATCAAGGAGTCCTTAATATACAGAATAAAGCCAACAATCTTTCTCTTTTGCCCATTGGTGCCTAGCACTAGAAGTTTAAGACAAAACTTAAGACAAAGTCGGTATGCAGCTAAGAAGGAAGCTAGGAATTTGTGATTTGTAACTCCTATTGATACATTTCCCTTTCCTTTCTCCATCTAAAAAAACCCTTTGGACATTTTTTCAGATGCCTGTAAGATAGCTATTTTTTCCTGAGAATCCTGACTCATTTCCTATCTTCCTGTAAATAATTTCACCCAAGAATTTGTCATCCAGTATTCTCCCTATTAACAAACCTTCAGTCTGTTTACATTCGGAAATATTGCAATATGTTAAGTCCTGAAAGCAAAGAGATAATTAGCTCCGACATCCTTTCTGAAGTGTTTCATTCCATATGCTTTTCTGAAACTGGATGATTTGTCCCCGGCAAAGTAATGCCCTTAATTATTTCTTTATACATCAAGATAGGGATTCTCTCTTGCTCCCTTGGCTTGGTGTCAGCTCTGTCAGAAAGGAAATGATGGAAAATAAGAGCGTGCCCTGTAAGGTTTAACTGAGGTCATGGATGCATTTAAGAACACGTATTACATGACTGTCCACATGAAATGGGAGATAAGCACAGTTTCAATTATATGTGTGTATATACATAATTTTTTTTTTTTTTTTTAAAGGAAGTAGATGTTTGGAGACCACTCAAATTTCATCTAGAGATGTGAAGCGCTGTGTTTTACACCATTTTTGAAAGGAGAATACAGAAGCAAGGAAAGTTTCCTGCAGGGAAATACAAGTCTTCGCAATATTTCACTTTTGTGATGAGTACCTGAATAACCATTGTTATCCATTGTACAGGGCTACACTTGAAAAGGGGCTTTAAAAAAGAGAAAGTAAATAAAAAGCAAAATATTACCTGTTGAGCCTTTTGTATTTTAGCTCTCTGCGTTTTGTTAAGTTAAAGCTACCCAGAAGAATTAGTCTGGGATCCAGAATCACACCATATCACATTTACTGCTTTGGCTTCTGCTCTGCATCAAAGTCCTGCTACATTGCTGCTGCAATTTTGATCTGCATTTAGTCACTTAAGGAAGTTATTCCAGTTCATACACAATAAAGCAATTCGGGATCTGTTTTAAATTACTTTAGCAGTTGGGTTTATCTCTGGTTTTGCCTGAAAAGAACCTCAAGAAAAAGGCTCTGGACCAGCTTCTTGCATCCTGTGGTGTGGTTTCACCATGCTTGGAAGTGACCCTACATATAGAAGTCTCATTTAAAGATTTTTTTATAATCCAGGTACTTAGAAATAACTTATTTAAATAGAAATATCCACAAAAATAACCAAATCGAACCTAGCAGTTATAAAGAGAGGGGACCTTATTTTTTACATCATGTCTCCTTGTTGATCTTGTTTTTGAAGTTGCTTTTGAGTGACTGATACTAAATCCACAGAGAATAAATCTGATAAATCTGATTAATTCAGAGGATAATACGACTTAAATAAAGCACAAGTGCGGATTGCCAGCAATGTCATTAGTTTCAGAAAACGCATCTGTAAAATGTCAAAGTTTGCAAGCATGCAGACTTAACTCACTTCTGTAACTACCAGTTTATTTCAAGCTCTTCGTGTGAAGTTACTCTGGTACCCCTTTTTGTGGTGCAGCACAATTAGGTGTGTTATTCTGGGTTTAAAGCGTGGAGATAATGGAGATCAGACATTACACCACAGAGAAGACAGAAATGCCAGCATGACTCACCTGAATTAGAAAAATCCTACATTTCATATCTGCCTCAAACATGATTTAATTTCCCTGATATGCAACAGCTGTCGATTAAAAAAAGAAAAAAAAAACTAAAAAAAAAAAAAAAAAAAAAAAAAAAACCCAACCAAAAAAACAAAACCAAAAAACCCAGGCTCAGCTACAAAGCTACAATCATAACAAACAATGAACTTGGCTTATATCTTGTAGCCATGGCAGCAACTGAAAGGACTCTTCCCAGAGTGTGTTAGGAGGAGGATTTTAATCGCCCCTTTCCCATGACTGGATGTCTCAAGGAGGCAGCAGGGCTGAAACAAAGAGTTCTGCAGCAAAAGGGGTTGTTCCGAGGAGTGACACAATTTGTGATCACACCGTAGGGATTTGGTTCCAGCACTCCAGGGAACGTGCCTGCCCCACAAGGTCTGCGTGCAGCTGCACCTATGGCCGGTGGTGAAGTTTTTGTGTATTTATGTATATGAGGGTTTATCAAAGGAAAAGAAGGCTGGTGAGAAGGTTTTCCAGTGTTTCCTGTTAGTTTGAGCGAGGTTGCCAAGTCAAAGTCAAAACAGGAGGTTGGTCTCAGTCTAATCTTTGGATATTTCTTTGTGCCCGTTTCATTAAATACAGGAGTACTACCACTCTCAGTTCACAGGAATGGGAAAAAATAGAAATAATTTATCCCTTTCAAAGCTAAAAAAAAGTGTGAGGAGACTTTTCTGTCTTCATCCCTGGCAGGTAAAATGAATGGCTCACTCTTTTAAGCGGTAAGCTGGTGCCTTTTTCCTTGGATCCTTAGGCAATACCAAAAGTAAAAAACACAATGTGAAAAACTCTATTACTACGTTCACAGCAGATGAAAAAAATATTTTTAAATGGGAGAATAGCTATTGGGGAGTTGATTGGGAGTTAACATAACATTAAATGTGGGATTTCTTTATTTCTGTACTTTTCTTCAGGCAAGAAAACTTTCAGATCAGTCTATAGTTGGGCACCAATACTCCACATACCACAGGTTAGCACAGAGGAGGGAGTGCATGTGTTGTGCTGAAAAAACCAGACCCTCTCTACTCACCTTGGACACAGTTCCAGAAGTCTTTCCTTAGTTTTTTGCAGGGAAGCTCAGAAAAAATCTGCAGTTTTTTCCTGTCAGGCCTTGCAGTCAATAGTTTTTGGTGTGTGGGTATGAGAAGTGCTGAAGGCTCTACTGTGTAAGACACCTAACTTGCTTAGTTTTCCACCTAATTTGCTTATTTTGCCACTCTGTTTAATCGTCTTGGGGCTTTCCTCTTCCCATTGGATGCAAGGCTCCACTCAGCAGAAGTCACCACCACCACCAGGCAGATTTATTTATTTTTTTCTGACAGCTCCTCAGTCATACAGCTCTTCGTAAAGCTTCTCACTTGACCTTCCTGGCACTGTAAATTAGTAGGATCACATTAAATACCAAGTTTGATTGGAGTGGCTTCCATGGTAACCCCTCAATCTGCTATTTTCCAGACTGTGGGAAGTGGAAGCTGCCCAAGGAGCAAGGAGATGAGTTCTGGCTACACTCTACCTGCAAACAGGAGGAAATGGGCTGTGTAAGGTGTACAAAGAAATAGCTGCTTGCATGGAGTCTTTAATAAGCCCCAAAATGTGTAAGAATGAATATGCTAAAGAAATACAGTGATTTGTTGTGAAGGGAAGCTGTTCCATGACTGGCAGTTCTTGTCTGTGGGGTTTGCTTCACTGATTTTGCCACATAAGCACAAATAAGTCAGATATAAAGTATGACCAGTGTAGCAAAATGGAGGAGAGGGACTGGGACTTCCCAGTTACCCAGAGGGACAAAGAAGGTTGTTGCCAAAGGACCTGAGTGAATTAAGCCTGCAGTGCTGGGAGCCCCTTGTTTTTGGGAAAGAGTGTGGTACTATGTCTGCAGTGACAAGGCAGGCAGCAATCACCATGATAGATGCCGTGATACTTGTGGAAATTAAAAAAAAAAAAGTTATGACAGCAGCAAACAGTGTCGGCGTTGTGTTTTCAAAATCTGCAGAAAAGCCCAAAAATAACTGGAGTAATAAAGGAAATGGCCCTCAACACTGGATACCTAAAATAACAACCGAGGACAAGTACTTTCCCAGAAAAGTCACAGTCTCCAGTAATTGCCCCTCCAAGGTCTTCTCCACTATATTTCATAGCTCTTGCTGGATTGTTCTTCCATTAAGTTTTTATGGACGCTTTTGGAAAATTTTCATGTTTCCTTTTTTGCTTTAGCTGAACCTGCAAGGCTGTAGTTCTGTTTGGTGTGTTGCGGGATGTTTCCTAACTCTCTTATTTGAAGAAGCAATCAAGTCTACCTGCATGTTCCCTGTGATTTTTGTGGTCTGCTGCCTGAGGAGCTTCAGTGTGTATGTTCCCAGTTCCCTGCCACTCCTGTTCATGGATCTTATCCTTTATCTGGGCTATGTCAGCCTTTTATCATCCTGCTGGTTTTCAATATGAAGCACTCAGAGCTGCGTGCAGAATTCAGGATGTGGCAGCTCCTGGCTTCACATTGTGGCACCATGATGCTTTTGGTGGACACAGAGGGGATGGAGGGCAGGGGAAAACAGGACAATAATCCCAATTGTTTATTTTTAAACTCATAACTGTGATACTCAGTTCCTGGATTCTGGCTGTTTGAGAAGTCAATGAGCGAGCAAGCAATGCCACCTGTAAACACCCACCCTTAAAACTGGTTTTACAGCCAGTCTTGCAGAACCCAGCTAGGCAGGACCGTGCATTGTAACAGAGCTGCTGTGAGAGCAAAATGAAAGGTCAAAGAATGTGGCTTCATTCCTCTTTGGGAAATGCACAGTATCTAGTAAATGTTGTCAGCAGCTTGGGATGGGTGGTCCCTTGGGGATGGAAGCTGTGTGGAAATTCCCATGCCTTGGGCTGAGAAGGGAAAGAGAGAGGGACCTATTGCCTTGGTGTGGGCAAGAGGGAATACAAGAGGGAAGTGTCTTTACTGACCTACAGCTGTGTGACACCAGTGGCTGCCTGAAGTGAAAATAATCTCACAGGTATTGGAGGTAAAGTGGGAAATGGTCACTGGTCCCAGGTGGTGTGGTGCTTGCAGGTTTGGATCACAATCAGTAACAATCCCACCACTCGTTGGACCTCATGTGGGGGGAGATTTTCAGAGAGAGAGAGAGACAAGATATCCTGAGAGCTGCAAGACCCACAAAGATTGCAAGCAGGACTAAAGTTCTCAGTGGATGGGAGCTGTTTGCTTATTCTTATTTATTATCCCATTCCATCCTACATCTGGCAAAAACATCTGCCTGAGCCCCTCTTCTTGCAAGGGTTAAAAAATAAAACTCAATCTGTATGTTCTCCATGCATTGCTTTAATTTGAACGAATGGCAGTATACATATTTCAATAATTTACATTTGATAGTAGGGCTTAAGTGCCTAGATGTTGAATCATCTCTGAAATATGTTTTTATTTCCTACATAATCTGTGCAGCAATCCTACAAACTTCTTTGTTTTTCCCAGTTTGTAGCCTGAAATAACCCATTTCCTTAAACCAGTGACCATGTGCAGTAAATGTCAGATAAAAGTTAATTTTGTTGTACAAGGAGAGCTTATTACTTCCTGGAAGGATGTCCCTGAAAACTGATACTGGTATTTATCAAGGTGCTGGTATTTAGGGGTTTTAGGAGTATCTAAATTTATACACCCACACAAAATTTGCAATCCCCCCTGCACATCTAATTAATTTAAAGATAAATGTCAGCTATTGAAAGTCACACTGAGATTTCTATCCACGTCTTGAGTTCTTTCAGTGACTTAAAAACAAAACTGCAATGTGCTTAGGTGATAGCTGCCTTCAAAGAAAAACAGCAATAAAGATGGCTAAAGCATGGTTAATTGAAGGCACTGTATTTTGGTTTTTCCGTTGTGAGTTCTGCAAGAAATGCACTTTTGTACACACAACAGTGAGGAAACTACACTTACAGGAATATATTGCTAACCCTTGCCTCCAGAAGAGCATGCAAAACTCCAAAATAAGTTGAAAAGGGTCTGGGAGAGAGCCCATAACCAAGGCTTTTCCCCCCCTTATCTGTTCTTCTACTCTCCACGAGATGAATCCAGTGAACACAAAACAAAAGGGGAAGGCTTTGCAAATTTATTCCAAAATTTACAATTATTTCAAAATTCCTAAGATCAAACCCCATTTTCTTTAATTTAAACACATAAATATGAGTAAATATGGGTAGTACCATTGGTGGTCAGCAGAGATCCACCCATGTGAATCTGGTGTTTCCAAGGGATCATGTAATGGTTTGAGTTGGAAAAGGCCTGGAAGCTCCTGTGGTTCCACGCCCCTGCCATGGCAGGGACACCTTCCCCTGTCCCAGTGTCCAGCCTGGCCTCGGGCACTGCCAGGGATGCAGGGGCAGCCCCAGCTGTGCCAGGGGCCTCAGCAGTCCCACAGGGAACAATTTCCTCCTCATCTTCTAATATCCAGTCTCAATCTACGCTCTCTCTGTGTGAAGCCATTCCCTGTGTCCTGTCCCTCCGTGCCTTGTCCCCAGTCCCTCTCCAGCTCTCCTGGAGCCCCTTTTAGGCCTTGCCAGGGGCTCTGAGGTTTTCCTGGAGCCTTCTCCTCTCCAGGCTGGACACCCCAAGCTCTCCCAGCCTGATCCCCCAGCCTTCTGATCCCCTTTGTGGTCCTTCTCTGGACTTGCTTTCTTTTGTTATACAAACAGATCATTTTACACATATCAAAGCAATTTTTGGGTCTCTTCTTCCTTCCTATGTTGCTTTTTTTTTCCTGTTTTCTCACAATGGACATATACTTTCTTCAGAGGAAACAAAACAAAGCAAAGTGTAAAGCTCTTTGTCCCCTTGTGCAAACATATCCTTTCAGGGACATATTCTTTAAAATGAACAGTTCTTTTATTCAAGGCTCAGAGAAAGCTTAATAATTTACATGGTTCTCACACTGATCTGGCAAACTTACTTAGGACTTCAGTATTAATGACAACACTAATTTTTCAACTCTAGACAGCACTTTCTAAGTTTTGCAAAGTGGTTTATATTTGCTTGTGTATTTCAGCTGCCTTTCCCATATACCCCCTCTGCACACCATTTATTTGGCCACATCTTTGGGAATTGGTACTTTTCCATCATGATTAAGTAGAAAGAAATAATTGTCAAGTTCATGAGTTGTCTTATTTTCCAAGGTTACTGATAGAACTCGACCATTCTCACTTTTGCTCTCACTGCCTTGTGACCTGTAGGAATGAAATCAATGAGAAAAACATTCAAATCACAAGCCAAATCATAAGCCAAATATGATTAAAAGGGTTTTTCTTCCCCCAAAATTATGTTCATAGCTACATTGCTGTGGTTCAGACCTACTGCCAAAGTCTCTTTGTGCAATGCTTTCATTTGAGCTTTTCTTCCTTCAAGTGTTGAAATGAGTCATTAGCATGTCTGTATGTATGGGATGATCTCATTTCACACTGAACAAAGAGGAAAAAATTATTAAGAGTAGGGTACAATCAGAACAATTGTTTATTCTAAACAGAGAAAACCTCATATTTTGTGTTCAGCTGGTTGTGACTGTGAAATAAAATCGTGGTAGATCTGCAGAAATGCTCAACTTAACATTTATATGTCTTATTAATTCTTTTTGAAGATATTTTCTAGATGTCCTACACAGGGACTATACAGACAGAGGGGTGGTTTTGCGTGGTTTTGTTTTGTTGTTTTTTAACCATCTGACTCGACTAAACATTTAGATTAACCTGCTGAATTTTTCCTCAATGAGCAAATTTTACACTGGGGTCTGCTGATGAAGCAATCCCAGTCACAAACCTACACATTATCTTTTTAAATCACAGGAAAATCAGAATGAACATTTTTTTGTTTAGGCAGGATGTTTCTTTTGTGTATTTGCTCCGAAGAGATTTCAGAGGGTAGGTGATGCTCCAAAGAGTAAGGAAAGTTTTAGAGCACCAAATTCCTGGCAGGAATCACATTTCCACGTATATTATGCTGTGTACAAGGGATGCTGGCCAATAAGGAGTGTGATATGATGCTGCTTTGGAATCTTTGGACAGGTTCCCTGCTTCAGCATTTGGTAGCTAACCATATGAAACAACAACCACAGCATTTGTATGCAAGTAGGCAGTACAACCAACTTGGGCTCTGCTTTGCATCAGAAAACACTTACAATAAAGGGCATGAACACAAAAAAGCAACTGACTCAAAGCTCATTCAAGGCAGAGGGATTAGATTGTGCTTAAACTCTGTGCTTCACCAGGGCCCAGGCGATAAGCAGCAATAATCCATGCTAAAAATTTTAAATATTGCGCTTTGGGGTTTTTGTGGGGCTGCTGTACCAAACCCAGGCAGGCTGTTCTGGGCTGTACTTTTTTCTGTTGGGATGTCAGGGCTTTCAGAGCAGCTCCTCCCCGAAGAGCAGCTCTCAGACTTGCTGAAGTCACACCTCTTGTGTCTGTCCAACAGCAACATTGATGCTTGCTCGCCTCTAAAATACACAGAAATCTAAAGGTCTCTTTGTGCTGTACATTTCACCTGCTTTGGGCCTCAGTTTTTCCAGACTCAAGGTGGAATCGATGCAAGACCCATCAATGAAGTTGTAGTTCACAGCCTTTTGTGACTATCACCATTTGAGCATAACCCGATGGTGTTGGCTTTGAAAATGATGATTTTTTCACTCCAGGAGGGCTGACTCTGAAATAGCTCTTACTTTCCTGTGAAAGTAAACTTGTTTTGAACATACTTTACTGTGAATTTACTAAATTTTTACATGGCTACAGGGTATTTATTCTTTGACTAACTGAAGTGACTCACGGCTTTATGTGAGATTACTGATCTTGCTAATTATTATATTATTATATATGAATTCATATTTTCTGCCATAGTCTTAGTTATGCCTTGTCAGAAAATTGATTTTTAAGCTCATGAATACATTCACATGTCTGGAAAGACCAAACTGAATCCACATAAGTATTTTACTTTAATAAAAGTAAAACATTTTATTTGGAATTCAAATTCCTTTGAAACCTTGTAAGAAAATCCAAAAGCAAATAGTTTGAAATTATCAATAAAACATACATTTAAAATATAAAAATGAGCCTTTGGATACTTTTTAACATTTTCCAATATTTTTTTTTTACAAAAAACCCAAAAGATCAAAAGTGCTATCATTTGTTTAACAAAGAAATTTCTGTCATAGCAGCTTTCTTTAGTGGAAAATCAATTACATAATTTTTCTACCAACCTTCAATTTGATGCTATACAGTCTCAGCTGCCTCCTAAAGTCCAGAGGGGGCCAATTTGATATATCATTTCATGGCATGTGACAAAATTAAACTGTCACTTGAATGGGGTCCATTCAGTGTTTTAATATCTCATAACGTCCTTCTTCACACAACTGAATTTCTGTGTCCTAAAATGATACAGAGTCTACCTAGATTTTCCTCACCAAACTGTGTGACTAAATGAAATAAGTTATGGATCTTAAGAAGCTTGTAGATCAGTAAAAAAGATTTAAATATGATCACAAATAGGAGGCGGGAGACACAAATTCAGTCTCTAGGAGAGACTGTGGAGTCTGTGGGAGAGTCTAAATTAAATGTACAGCAGAAAGACTGCTGCTGTCATGAGGAAGGATTGCTCTCCTGGAGATAAAAGTTGTCCTTAGAGACTGCAGAGAATGAATGAGATTTCATGTTGTAATAAGTTTTATGCTCAGCCATGAAATGGCAGAAACAACAATCAAAATTTTTCCCTGAGCCCACAAAAAAAATTCTGTTGATTTGCAAGGAGGAACATCCCTCCCTTTTTTTCCTGCTGATGAGCTGTGGTCAGGACCATACCTCTGTCCATCCTGTGGGATTTAAATCACCTGAGGAAAAGAAGGAAAGTGCTCAGACAGCAGCTCTGACTGATCCATCACATTTGTGAGGCTCTTGGTCAGCTCAGTGGCTCAGTTCTGCCCCAGGGTCACACGCAGTGTGGTTCTGGATTTATTGAAATTCCTCTTTCAAAAAATCCTCCCCAGGTATTACTCCCACCACACTGTCTGAGCAAGGTAGAGCAGTAATTGGTATTTCCATTTCCTTTTTTTTGGCCAGCCACAGACATGAGAGAAAGTACAGATCTTGTGTGCTTTTTCATGCAGCACTGTAGTCTTCACATCCTTAGGGAATTTGCCCACTTGACTGGAATTATCACACCACAGTTTGCATAGGCTGTCTTTTTTAAATGTCATAAACATTTACAAAGTGTTAATGAAATGCATTCCAGGCAAATAAAAAGCATTGGGAATAAAATTGAGATAATACCTGAGAAATTTCCCGTGTTAGTTTATTGCTTAGCAATAACTTTGCAGTGAATTCAACAAGTAGGACAAACAAGGATAAATGCATATGCATAGTCTAATAATTCGTCCTTTAGGCAGTTGCTTAGTAACTTTGAGCTCCAGAATTTCTGTTTGTTTTTCAGTGCTTTCCCTAATGAGTGTGGTGCCTGAATTTCTTCCAGTTTAACTGATGCCGTGTCTCCCTCACCCAAGGTTATTCATACCTCGCTAATTGCATGAATAAACTTATCCTTAAGCCTCAGCTTCCTGATTTGGCTTTGACATTTGCCCATTTTCTATTTCTAAATGATACAATTGAGCAGAAGAACTCCTATTTATTGCTGAATGCAGCATACAATAACTACTGAATATTTTGCTCCTGAGAGCTATGTGGACATTATCTGGCTTGGTACCACATTACAAACTGGGTACTTTCAGCTAAGAAACCTCCATTTCCCAGAAGTTTCAGTGAGATTTATCCTGACCTTATTACCATTTGGTACATCTGATAAATATTTCCAAAAGATTTTAGCAAGGTGAACAGCCTTGGACTCCAGATCTGCTACCAGCTGCTGCATCTTCTTTTCTCTTTCCTCTTTGTTCCAGTTGCTTTCTGTTCTAAAGCTACAGCGAAACCTGAGTAAAATGACAGCAGAGGGAAACAAAGTCTGATGTCTCTCCCTGCCCAGTCTGAGATCTCTACAGACCTATTCTGGCAGGCTTTCCTTTAAAATAAACTTTAAAAAAACAGGTCTGTTCCATTTCGCTTGGCATAAGTGAGAAATTTCCTTTTCCTCTGGTGACTTTGCTACTCATATTCCTAGAAAAGTTAAAAAAGAAAATCCCAACCCAGGTTAAAGAGCTGCAATTGAAGCTGACAAGTGTGGGTTCCTGCTGGAAAACTTAAGGTAAAACTTGGAGCAGCTGTGTCTGAAGAGCTCTTATTATCTTTTATCCATATTTTTTATGTGAAGACAGATTGTTATCACTGCTGTAAACAGCTGACAATTATGATACTGAGAGAGAGGAATTTGGAAGAGATATTGAACCTTTAAAGTCTACCATAGAATGAGGTTGAATATTTGATGATTTATTGGCTTCTTAAACAATGAAAAAGGTGAAGCTCTTTAAATCCAGTATCCCACTTTATTTTTTCCATACTCTTTTCCTAGAGGAAAGTTAAGGAACAAAAAGGGGAAGCCTAGCAGGAAGGAAAACATATGAAATTCGGTCAGTATAGGGTTCACAGAAATCACGCATTCAAAAAAACTTCGTAAACAAAATGTGAATTATAAAAGAATCACTGCCGGTGTTCTGATGTCGAAGTACAATAAATGTGGGTGCAAGGGACTTAAACATCTAAACCAGTGAGGGAAACACAATTTCTTAGCTGCCACCTTGACCTGAATCACCTTGAAGAATGGGCCCTTATCATAGCAGATTTTGTGAGTTCCTTTATTGGTTGGTTCTTGGGACTTCTAAAGTTTTGGCTTCCCTGCTTGTTCTAAAACAAGTTTGTTGTCTGAAAAAAAAAAAAACCAAAAAGGTGAAGAAACCAGTTCTGACTCAGAGTCTCTTCAGAGCAGCCCCTGTCTGAGCATAAGAATGCTGTGGATCTAGTGGAACTAGTTGGGGCTGAAGGGTCCCATGAACCTGCCACATCAATGTGAGATCAGAGTTTGTTTTAGCCAGGACGGGGCTGGATAATCCACAGCAGTGCTGATAGATTTGAACTAGTCACAGGTTTCACACACCTAGGGCAGAAATGCAAAATGCTTGGGGGAGCTTAAAACCAGAAAACCACAACAAGAGGAAAACGTAACCCAATTACTACCCATTTTTTGAAGTCACATGGGAATCAGGGAAAGTATCTTCAACTCTCTACAGAAGTACAGTTTCCCTCAGTGTACCAGAGATTTTATTTCTATATTTCTATATGCAATTACTTCTATAATTCAATTATGGTAGACTTCACCATTTAACAATGTGGTTCACTAATGCTTTGTTTTTTTTAATACCAACTGAAAAAACCCTCCTTATATCTACACTTTAAATTGGCTTCAGTGGGAAACTCAAAAAAGACCCACCACTCAATAAATTGCTTGTGCAATTTAGCTGTCTGTGTGAAATTTTCTTTCTAGTGTAATAGTTGAAGCAGAGCTTCAGATAAGACATGCTGAACGTTTCAGCAGACAGGATACAAGGCCACAAACCATAAATAAAGGTCAGTGCTATAAAATCTCCTCCTAGAAAGCTCCAGGCCCTGCCAGAAGGAACTGGCTTTCCCCAAGCTGCAAACCTGTGTCCTTCCCACCATATGTACTGAGAATTTTATAGTAAACATATCAACATGCCACCTTCCCTATGTTTACATGGAATTAAATTTGTGTAGCAATAAACTGTTCTAGAGGCTTTCTTCTTTGTGTGCAATTTCCCCTCTTAGCAACAAGTGCAAAAGAAGGTCGCAGCAATATCGTGTTTCAGTACAATCTCAAAGTCAAATGCATGTTTTATTTTACCTGTGCAATTCAGCATTCTTTGGGGGCCAGGGAAGAAAAAAAAAACCATCAATAGACATTTTGTTTTATTTTGAGATCTGTGATAAGTTTTGTTAGAAGGCAAGGAAACCTCAGGTGGTGTTTTACATTGGAAATGTACTCAGTGTTCCTATTGTTCAACACTGCTGGGTGAGCACCTGATTGCTTCAGCCTGCTCATGAATCAGACAGTCAATGGAATAAATACAAAAATGCACCTTCATGCAGCGTGGCCTGGCTAACCACCTTGTTCCTCAGCAGCAATGACTCACCTGAGCCTTCCAGGTCAAGGCATTTTCCCAAAGTTATGGGGGAGCAAAGAGGGGACCAGAACTGGAGGGTGCTGGATGTTGCGAATGGAGAATCAGGGAGCTGACGTAGGAAAAGAAAGTGAATTTATGTTATGCCTTAGTTTATGTTGTGGCTCAGTTTAGAGGGGGTTTTTGGAGATCATTTGGCATGGGCAGGGATGTTTTTCAGCAGGTCATGGACGGCCACTCCATCCTGACACTGAGCACATCCAATGATGGAGCATCCGTCCACAGCTTCCCTGGGATCTTGTCCCGGTGCCTCACTGCCCTCACCCCACCAAAATGCATTCCTCACACCCAGCCTAAAACTCTCAGCTTCAAACCGTGCCACTTTCCCTGTCACTGCAGCCCTGGCAAAGAGGCTGTCTCCATCTTCCTCATGTGGTTTGGTGTGATAAAGCTGTTTATTTACAGCCTTTCATCCCTTTCCCCCTCTTGTAAGAAAAATGAGAGAATTCCTGCTCCACTATATTGTTATTTGCATTATTAGAGCACCTGGGAGTTCTAAGGTAACAAAAAACCCCAGTTTTTCATTGAAGATATTAGAATGCAAACATGAGGAAATAGAAAAGGTTGGAGTCCAAATTAAAGGGGCAATATAAGGAATTCTCTTTCTGGCACAGCCACACAGCGCTTGGGAAGCAAAGCAGTGTGTAACAAACTCCTGCAGGTCTGCTGGTGGTGAAAAAGCAAAATGTGATGTTTCATTGAGGTTTCCAGCAGTGTTAAACAAGTGTTTGGACCCCCATCACAGCTTGCTCAGCACACAGAGGTCATTTGCACCTCCTCCAGCTTAATTCATGGCTAACCTCAGCAGTCCCTCCAGACCAGATTTAATAAACACTTTAAATGTTTAATATATTAAATAAATTTAAAAATGAATTTGAAATTTAATAGTAAACACTGTAAAAATGTCATTGCTGTAGGCAACTCTGAAGTAAATTACTGACATACACACTCTGCCTTTGAAAAAAAAGATGTATCTTTAGAGGTCTAGTATTCATGCTGGCTCCTTTTAATAAAACCATTAATTCCTGTAGTGCAAATCTTCTGTTATTAAAGGCATAATTTTTTTTTTTCTTACCACACTGTGAAGGCTTTAATTGACTGGTATTTGGATTTTATTGTCTGCACTAAGAAAAACGACAGAAAATATTTTTGTAAAAGTATTTATCTCACATCTATCTGTTTCATGAAAATATTCCATGAAATGGCTTAGGATGGTGTTATATTGATCCACAAATCATGCAATACTTTTTGAGGAACATTGCAAATGAGGGGCCATTCATTTCCTATGGTAAAGATAATCAATTGGTTGATCACTTGCAATGCTTTTGATAAATGCAATGCATTTGTTAAAAGCTTGAAAATAAAGTAATAGTTATGTGTCCTAGAAATTGACTTGTGGCCTACAAAAGAGAGTGACAACAGTGAGTCCTAAAAATGACAGAACCCTTCTTCTAAGAATCTTTCATTCATCTAAACAAAAACAAAACCAAAAACAAACAAAACAAACAAAATCAAACAAACAAAATCCCTAAAAAACAAACAAAAAACCCCCCCAAAACCAAACCATGATCAAAAATGAGCTGTCAGAGGGGCTGTTATTGTAATGCCTAGCCTAAATCCAGCTCCTCTGGCCATCCGAGAATTTACTCTTCAGTCAGAAAATAAAGAACTTCCCAGCTTTGTGCTGTGTAACAGCTCCATTTTACCTTCCCAAAAGAAACTCCTGCTCTCTGAATCCCCCTCTCTGTGCACTTCTGAGCCTGCTTCCTCAGTGGAAGCTGCAGGCAAAGTTCAGTTTTGGGGTGCATATTACCATCACAAGGCTGTGGAATTCATAGATTTTTTTCATAATGGATTTTAAAAAATCTGTAGCAATTTTACCCTTGCAGCTGCATTCCCTGTTAGCACCTTTTCAGGTCCTTGCACACCTACAAAGGGATTTTAAACTGATTTTGTGTTCCCTGTAGCCCCTCAGCCTCACAGACACATAAGCAGTAGTTTTGAAGCCCAGTCTTTCAGGAACAAGAAATTAAATGTATCCTGAGCTGGGCAGGATTTTGTGGTGGCAGGTTATCCAGCTTAAAACAGGAACACCCTAAAATCCTATGGGAGTTCCTCTGACTTTCAAAACACACATTTTTCCATCACCCATAGTGGAAAAAAATCTCCTTTGTGGCTCCTACTCCAAGATGTTTCCATCTGCACCTGCAGATGTGCAACTGCAGAAAGACAATTCCTGTTTAAAGTCCTTGGGGATCCTTGGCTCTGCAAGAAGTTGGCTTTCCTGTTATTTTAACGTTGTCTACATAAAAGTGGTGCTTTTTTTTTTTTTTTTTTTTTTTTTTTTTTTTTTTTTTTTTTTCACTACTCAGCATGCTAAGTCCCATATCCTGTTTCCCAGGGCTGATTCTGGAAGGGCTGGGGGCTTTGAAGTGTTTACTGCTGCCTGGATTAGGATGCTGTGAACAAAAACACCCAAAACCTCGTGTTCTTTACCAAAATTTCCCCCCGTGGAACAAACCCACGGAGTTTTTTCACACCAGGGATTTCACAGCATGCTTTGGGTGATGCATGAGTGGTGGTCTTGCACCTGAAAGGCCCTGAGAGTGCACAATGACACACAATTAATCCACAGGGGGTGCCTGCACAGAGTGTTTTTTGCACTTATTAAGTGTAAAAACATTATTTAGGGCCACATACCGTGGCAGTTGGAACCTGCCACCACTTGCCAAGGTGTAATTGATCTGCAGGTGACAGATTGTTCCACTCTGGCACAGCACACAGGGGAAAACAATTTGGAGTTACTTATTCACCCCACCTGTCATTCCTCCTCTTGCCTTTGATGCAGCAATAAATTAATTTCTCACAATTTCTTGTAAAAGAAGAAAAAAAAAACCCAACTCAAACCACAACCCAAAAAACACCCACCCAAAGAAAGCCATCCAAATCCCTACATGCCCCCTGTGGCACTAAATTCTCATTTTGTCCTGATTTTCCTAGCTGTGTGTGTCTAATGATAGGGTAGCATAGCATAGGGGAAAAGGGGGTAGCTTTCAACTTGTACTATAACCCATTGAAAATCCAGAATTCAGTGTCAGAAATCCAGAAATCCACCCCAAAAGCTGTGGAAATGTCTGGTTGATTAGACAATGCTGCAACAGGTAAAATACCAGAGAGAATAGCTCAGCTCTGGAGGGCTTTGCACCCCAACCACCAAGAAATGCAACTTACAGTGGAGAGAGTTTTTTGACATCACTATATTCTACAACTTGGTGTAGAGATGGAGCTGTAAAAATGCCAGCAAACTCATTTTCCGGGGTAGGTAAGTACTTTGCAGGCTACAATTGCCCCCATCCAGAAGGAAGACTTTTGCAAACTGGATAAATGCTGACCTGAAAATAAAAATATAGTCCAAACAGTAAAAGAAATAAGTGTCTAAGGTTATCCCACGTGTGCACATGAATACCTGCTTAATTTGCAAATATAGCTGTAATGACTGCATGTGCAAATGAAACCACAGCTTGAACAAATTACACAATGTCTTGCTACAGGCACCTAAAAGAAAACTCATCAGGGTATTACTAATTGGTCCATGTAACACACACACAAAATGCAAATGCAGTCCTGAAAACCTGCTGCAACAAGGGCATAGCCAGAGTACTCAATGGCCACTTTTTATTTCTGGGCTTTATTTTCAAGAATTTGGGACTTCCTCAGAGACAGATAGGTAAGCAATGCAGTGCTTTGGAGAGAAGTGTTTAACCTAAGACACTACCATTGGTGGAAAACAAAATATAGTGTTTAAAATACTAGTCTTTTTAAGAACTGTGCTGCTTCTTTTAGCCAGAGCATAAAATTATCTGCCTGCAGGATGTGCAGAATTGCAGTGGAACATGTTCCATGGAAAACAGGACATTATTTTTTTAAGATCTCAGAATTTTGGGGTTTATATCAGTATGATTTAGTCTCAGAGAAAAAATTAAGGTTTTTCGAGGACTGTGGTTGTACCATCCTACGAAAACTTGGAATGCTGTGACTTGGAGAGCTATCACTGAAATATTATTCTGGTAACAGTAAAAATACATTTAGAACCTTATTTTAGTAACTCTGTTAGAGAACCTAAACGTGGAAGCATAATTTTTCATAGGATTCTTTCTTTTTGCCACATGGCTGTTCACTGGTATCTCTTTCACAGCAGATTTTGCTGCTCTGAACAGGATGGGTTTCCGAGAGATTTACTTGGAGAACAAACAACTTCCTCATGGGAATCCTGATGGCACAATCTGGCCCCTAGGGGTTATTTTAGCTTGCTTCTGAGGTAGGTGAGCTACACCTGGAGGTTTGAGTTCATGGTTTCAAATTCAAATTTCTCTAATTGCTTTGTAGGCTCCGCAGTGCTTGGAACTGAGATCTTTAGGAGCTCAGTTATTGGTATGCTTGGCTAACCCACCTCCCTGTTTTGGTGTGATCCACCATGCAGGTGACAATAACCCTACAAAAACCACTGAGGGCTCCCTCAGAACCACATCTGATGTTCTTTTCACAGCCCCAAGCCCTCAATATGAATCACAGCAGCACAGCCTGGCTCTGCCCAGCCCATCTCAGACCCACCTTGCTCTGCTTCCGTCTCACAGGAATCCTCTGTGCTTGTGTTGGGAATCCAGGCCTTTGTTTTAGGTGGGATCCTGCCATTTAGCTGTGAAAAAAAAAAAAAAAAAAAAAAAAAAAAAAAAAAAAAAAAAAAAAAAAGTCATTAAAATTTTATTCAGGCCAGTCTGAAGCTTTTCCAAGCAGTTTCTTCTGCCCAAAAAAAATACAGAGGCAGCTTTCTGGTGGAGAGTGAAGACAAAAGGCAATGGCATTCCTGAAGCCCATCTGGGAGTTTGTGGAAAAGTTTTTACAGGCTAAACTGTTCTTGCACAGCTCTGCTTAGTCATTAGACATTTCCCCTGTTTTTCTTTCCTTATTGTACATTATTGAGGATATTTACATGAAGACAGAGCCTTTGTTTAAGCATTCATCTTTCTTTTTTAACTTATTAAGGGTCTGAAATCCTAATCCTCTGCTTGTGACATCCCAGCAGGACTGCTGTGGAAATTATTACACTGCCAAGGCTCAGAGCACTGTGACACCAGGTAGAGAATAAACAGGAGAGGCGGATGAACTGTTAGGAAATAAGGACCCCTTTTTTATCTAAATATTTTCGTTAATAAAGAAGAAGGGAAGGGAAGGGAAGGGAAGGGAAGGGAAGGGAAGGGAAGGGAAGGGAAGGGAAGGGAAGGGAAGGGAAGGGAAGGGAAGGGAAGGGAAGGGAAGGGAAGGGAAGGGAAGGGAAGGGAAGGGAAGGGAAGGGAAGGGAAGTACATGATATGTTTCTGAGGCCGAGCTACTCTTTTAACCAGGAGTTCAGGAGGATAAAGTGTGAAAGGGCCCTGTCACGCATAAGAGCATGGCTTTATTATATTGTACAATGTTTTTTTTTTTTAATCTAAACCCTTGGCTCCTGCGATTTATTTACATACCTTGATATTTTTTTTCTTTGAGGTCGTCAGTGTCAGGAACGGTCACAGACAAGATTTGCTGTGCTTGAGTTGCCAGGTGACCTCCAGAAGCCTCTGTCAAGGACAAAGGTATTGTCAGATGCCTTCAGAAATAGAGCTCTCAACCCCAAAGTTTTAACAAAAATCACAGTCTTTACATTTCTGCAACAAGCCTTCATGTTCAATGCTTCTCTTTCCTAACTGTGAACATGCAGCAGGTGAAAATTCGCATTTTTATCTGGCATTTAGCCCCAGAGAATGGGGGCTTTAGTGAAAACACTGGATGTAAAGTGTAAATGGACAGGTTTTAATTCCGCCAAAGCTGTATGACAGTGGCTGTACCAGGCTCCCACTGCATATTCATCCTTTTGATAGAAAAGTCACCAAAAAGGAAAACTGTCTGGGCTGACAGCCATCAAGAGTGGTGTGGAACGAGGATATGCAATGACAAAATGCAGAAAATATCATTTAATGTACTTAAAGGTCTGATTGGGAATGGCAGAAAGCTCCAAACCAAATTCCCAACCCCAAATCAAGCAGAGAGGCAGAAAGAAGGAACAGAGAAAAGAAGCACATAGACAATACTTTTATTTTAAAAGGAAGGAAGGAAAAAGGAAGACTGTAAGGTAAATGACACAAGAGATTGTAAAACATTTTTGCTAGTGCTGTCCAAAGAGTGTGAAAGAGAAAAAGGATGGTGAGAGGGACATATGTTCAAGGTGTAGATTCCATGGCCAGGCATCAAACATCATTAATCATGCAGTGGATGCAGCTGGGGAGGAGTGCATGGCAGATTTCACAGCGAGGGAGAGCAGCTGCCCTGCAAGAGATATCTCCACAGTAAGAGATCTCTATCACTGTCTGTGGTCCAGACAGAGCAGTAAAGAAATTTGATGGTTTACTCACCATTGCTCATGAAGCAAAGGTTGGAAATTCAGATAAAAATCAGTTCCACACCAGAGTGTGGGATAGGGAGAAAACTTTCTAGAAGAAAATACAAAGAATGGAAAAAACCAAAAAAACAACAAAACCAAATGTTCAAAATATAAGCCTTGCTTTAATTCCTTGTCATGCTGGGATCATTCCAATGGAATCCCTGCTCTGTACCTTGGAAATTGACCATATCATGTTCATCAGATCGTTCAGCAGTGATGAAACTCTCTAAAATGCTGAGGAAGGCAATAATGTTCCAAACACAAATGCCCAGATGTAATCTAGATCTGCACTGGTGACTGAGCGTCCCCCACTCTGCCTCTCTCCATCCTCTCAGGTGTGAGTGAGTGTGGGGACACAACTGTGAGGTTTGCTTGAGTCAGCTCCATTTGTGACTCACAAATCAACGATCTGATGGGGAAAGCCGGGCGCAGCAGAACTCACCTGCAGGACTGAGCAATCTGAATCAGCCAGAGCTGCCAGGCCAGGGCTGTGGCCTGCCAGGAGCTCTCTGCAGGCCCTGTCAGGCCTGGGTGCCACAGGGCCTGAGGGCCACAGGGCCAGGCCGCGCTCAGCCCTGTGCCACAGCAAAGGAGACAGAATCCCTTCCCTCAGCCACAGAATGGCTGGTCAATAGCTATTCCAGCTCAGAACCCAAATGGCCCCCAGTCCTCGTGAAAGCCCCCAAAGTGGGGGATTTAAGGAGCGTAACTCAAAACTTTATGTCCCTTCCCCAATATGAGGTGTGAGAAGTGCAGAGACCATGTGTGGGTGTTCCAGCCAGGCACGCTTGTGTGCACAGATTAAAGATTTAACATTAGTGTGGTGTGTCACAGGAGCATGGGATACGTCTTGTAAGCATTCCCTGCTGGTGTTCTGCCTTGAAAAGTCTCCAAACAAAGCCCCCAAACCAGGCTTGGGGTTGCTGTCTGCATTATTTCTCTTTAACCTGTCTCAGAAAGGCTTGGTTCATGAATGAAAAGTGTCTTAGTTTCCTCTCCAGTGCCCTTCACCTGCCCCTGTGTGACCCTTGGGAGGACAGGTAAGGATATCTCTTCTCAAACAGGCTAATCTATGAAACAGAGATTGGAATGTTCTCTCAAAGGTGTGGGACTAACATTTACACTGATGGCTGCAGGATGCACAGGATTTGTGAGACCAAATGGACGAAAATGAAGAAACTTTCACACATTCTCCCCAAACTGCCTTTGTTTAGCAGTGCTGATGGAAATAATATCTGTGAGATGATTAGGTGAGAGCAGGACAGGGTGAGCCTCTCTGCTTCCCCATTTCTCTACAGTGAAAATCTCCAGTTTGGGCTGGAAAACTCCAAAGCAGGCTTTTCCAGTGTTCCACACAGCATTTTTACCTCAGAGGCTGAACTTTCCCACATCTCTCCCTAGAGACAACTTGAGTTTCATCTGTGAATCCTCACTTTGGTTTTTCCTCTTGGGGAAAAGGTTCTGGTGGTCTCAAGGTTAGGAAGCCCAGCCAGGGAGAAGATCAAGATGATTATGTAAGGTGAAACTCAGGCACTTGCCAGGAGCTTCCCTCTGTGACCTTCTGCAGTTTGATACTGGAATGTTTTCACGAGCAGCAGAATTTTTCAAAAAAACAAATCAGAAATCCTTTTTCCATGGAGAAACTGGAAAATTCGTGGAAGATTTTTCATCCAGTCATAATAGGAAAGAACATTACTGGTGAAAAGCACACAGTACGTGCAAATATCAGCCCAATTAAATGAGAATGTCACTTTTCAAAGACACAACAGAGGTGAAGCTGCAGTGCTGAAGACAAGGGTGCTATTCTCTGGTTTTGGCTAGGAAAATCCCAGAGTGTTATTTTAACTAGAAACATAGCACAGGAGGTTCAGTCTCAGCAAGGGTTTAGGAAGAGAGGGGAGAACATAAGGTATTTACCCAGAATGTGTGTTCTGAATGTCAGGAATGGTTAAAATTATTTTCGTGGATATCCACGGATGAAGCCTTAAACCCCATCACTTCTTAGATGCACTTAGATGTGGGGAAAGAATATTGTAATTAGTAATAAAATAATAAATAGTAAATGGTAAATAAATAATAAATAAATAGTAAATAGTAATCAAATAATGTAATGTTCAGTAGGGTGGAGAATCATCCTAGTAACTGATTTCAGTCTTTTAAGGGTTTTCTCTCTCCCAATGAAAACCTTTGATTTTAGTATAACATTCTGATCACTAGCAGACTTCTTCATCTATTCCCGTGTCTTTAACAATAAAAACCTAATCTCTTTCTCCCCAGAGCTCAGATGTTTGGTCATTTCTCCAGAACCAAGGAATAAATTATGGGGATGTTGGTTCAGTTGTCCTCCCACTGCTGTTCCAAACCACAACAAACAAAAGGCCTGTGAATTCTGGTGTAAAGTTACACCGAGAGTGTTCAGCCGTGAATTACTCTTGCACTGCACTAGTGGAAGACTTTAACCAGACCAAGCTTGTTCCAATAAAGCAGTGCTGACTGGGGAACAAAGCAGCAATGAAGGAAGGCAAGCAGATTTTAATTTTTTAATTTTTTTTTTCATTTATTTATAGCACGTGCTATTTGATTTAATTCTGCACCTGGCACAGAAGAAAGAAAGAAGAAAATAACACACTACAGGAGTAAAGCAATACTGTGTAATAAACAGACAAACAAATTGATCAAAATCATCTGTAACTTCTGTTAATAAACCCCTGCAAACTATTGCTTAATGCCAGATTATTTTGAAGCTAAATGAAAGACTGTTCACAGCTGCATATACTTCATCTCATAAATGCAGATTAAAGCAAATTTGAAAGTGTTGTTATGAATTATGCATTATTTTTAAAGAATAAAGTGAATAACGTAGTCAGCCTGTAGGAACCTGGAATAGGGAAATTTTCAATTGGTAACACCCCTCTCTAAAATAAATTACCGTGGTGCTGTAAGCATTGTATCTTGCTCTTCCCATTCACACTTAGTAAATATTTGCCATCCATGAAACTCAAAAATTATTTATCTTCACTGTAGAAAAAGTTCTTTTCCTGCTTAGAATAAGCCAGGTTGTATTTAAATAAAAGACAATTGTATGAGGCCTTGCATATATGTGTCTTTAATTTTAAAATATACATTATCTATATTATTTAAATAGAAAATGCAGTATAATAATTGCACACTTGTGTGGTTGTGTGCTTTCCAGAGAACCACGGAGTGGTTTGGGCTGGGAAAAACCTCTGGATTCATAGAGTGCAGCCACCCACCCAGCACTGCCACATCCACACCAAAACACATCCCCAGGTGCCACATCTGCACTTTTTGGAGCCCTCCCAGGAATGGTGACTCAAACACTGCCCTGGGCAGCCTGTTCCCATTCTCAGTGAATATATATTTATGTATTTTCAGTGACTATATGTTTATATATATACATGCTTGTGTGTTTAGGTACGCTTACCCCTGCGTGTTTACATGAAACATGTCTATAATCCATACAGTGCCTGGTAAACTTGGGATAAGATTTAGCCCTTGAGAGGATCTCCTGCCATCTCATTCACACAATAAAGCAGTGCAGCTGATGTGAACAATCATTCCTGGGGTAAAATCCTGTTCAGAAATAGTTTCCACTACTTTAAAGATGCAAATCTGCAGACCTGCAGTGCAGGGAAGGGAGCAGAGATCTCTGTGGCCAGACATCTGAAAAAGCAACAATTACACAGCTTTTGCTCCAAACAAGGCACTCCTTTCCTCTTACAACCATTACTTTTTGAAAAAAATACCTCTTGAGGCAACTTCACTAAGATTCTGCAACAATATCCAACATACCATGCGCTGCTGTGATTTAGGGGAACAAAGGAAAAAAAAAATCCAATTTGTCTCTGATGTCATTGTGTGTTAGTGGAGATGTCCTCAGACCTTTCCTGTGAACTCTGGAATTGATGTTCATTGCGTAACTCCTCAGAGAATACAATAATTGCATACTTTTGTTCAATTATTGTCTGTAACTCGCACATCCAACATGCCAAGAAGAGAGGTTCACTGTCTGTACACCTGAAAGGGCCAAGTCCTGGAGCAGGGCTCAGAAAGAAAAGACACTTTTTCTAGACCTCTGTGAAGGACATGTAATCTTATCACCCCTTCCTTTCCAAGATAAAGGGGTTTTCATGTACACAGAGGTGGTGCTGGGTGGTGTGACACAGCCCAGCCTGCGTGGCGCAGCATCTGCAGCTCTCAGGGCCAAATTTGATGAGTTTTGGGAGGATAAAATGTCATAAATTCGGGGAGTCCAGCAGGGTGTGTCAATGTGAACAAATGAAACATGAACAGTGTTTCAAAAAGTGGAAAATAAATTGTTGAATACTTTGGGGTTTAATTTTTTCAGATCTCTCTGCTTCTTTGTCCACCCTTGTATTTATTATTTTTTTTAAAATTTATTTAATTTTTTACCCTTTTAACATGCCAGTGCTTAAATGCATACTTATTCTGGGGAATAATGAATAGAGAATTTAGGATATGACTCTTCAAAGTAAATATTTTTATTCAAAAGATATTCAAAATACAAAATAATCAGAATCAGAAATCACTGGTTAATAGCTACCACATCGGAGAATGTTCTTCTCATGTATACAAAGAAAAAGCTTTCCCTTAAATTTTTAAAGTTTCATTTTAAGTACTAAACTTTGGGGGGGGTATTTTCAGCCTTCACTTCCTTTCTAAAAGAAACTACATGTTATTTAATGACCTCAGTAATAAATTAAATTAATACATTAATTTATTAATAAATTAATAAATTAAATCAGTGAACATTAGTCCTTCATCCTCAACAACTCAGAAGGTAAAAAAATTCTACTGTCAAGATCATCTTTTGTAATTGATTTCTCCTTGAACTCTCATGCAACCAATATGAGAATTTGCCTGTGATACCCGAATTAATTTTAGCTATTTAGACCAGTGCAGATCTTTTCCTGATGTTGTTATCCTGAAAACTCTAGAGAAACATTTATTAAAAAATGCAATGTAGTGATTTGAAACTTTGCATTAAAAAAAAGAAAAATAATAGTAATAGTAACAATAATATTATCACCCTTTTCAATGGCATCATTTTAGCACCATCTGCAGTGTTGTTTGGACACTTTCAACCATCAAAGGGGAGAATATAATCCCTGGCTGCTGTGAGAGCATTTGTGTTTATTTTCTGTCGTCTGCTGCCTTCTGACTTTTTAAAATTCACTTATAAAAAGCAGTTCCCAGGAGTGCTTGGACAAACAGTCATTAATTTCTTCTGCTTTGTGAACTTTTTACCCTTAAGTATTTTTGCTTGATAAGACTGTTATTTTTCCTCAAGTTCGGGCCTGAGCAGGATACCTGAAGGATCTTCAGTACCCACAAGTTCACTCAGGAAAGCCAGGCAAGGGGAATTTCTGAGAACTTGCCAACTCTCCATTTTGAGAGCAACAAGAATTATTTCTTTACCACATTCAGGTTACTTTTAAGCCTTGCCTGGCCTGGTTCAAGGCCATGGCTTGGAGAAACCAAAGTCTGGTGGAAGGCCTTGGACAAGATAGGATTTTCAGGTCCTTTCCCACCCAAACCATTCCATGTCTCTGTGATTTTTGACCAACAAACTAAATACAGAATTCCACACAGAATTCAAAAACATTCAGAAAAATATCTTTCTTGATAAAATGTTTTTCCTGTTGATGCAAAGGCTGTCCCCATATCACCTACCCACCCCAGACTCCTCCCTGCTCCAGAAATTTCCCGCTGGCTGCCTCTAGGGACAAGGTGTTCACAGCTCAGCTTGGGAGAACTTCTAAAGGTCAAGGCAGCCCTTCCTAAAGAAATGCAGCCCAGGACTCCTGGAGCAAATGTTCATGAAACAGCTATTTAAGCCCTTTGCTCAATGTCAGGAGGAAGTTTGCTTTTTCCTTTCCTTTCTCAGAGGTTGTGACGGTGTTCACAGGGGTCTGAGGATGAGGGACAGACGAGGATCTGACTCCATGTTTCAGAAGGCTTGATTTATTATTTTAGGATATATATTACATTAAGACTTTACTAAAAGAACAGAAGAGCGGATTTCATCAGAAGGCTAGCTAAGAATAGAAAAAGAAAGAATGATAACAAAGGTTTGTGGCTCAGACTCTCTCTCCAAGCCAGCTGACTGTGATTGGCCATTAATCAGAAACAGCCACATGAGACCAATCACAGATGCACCTGTTGCATTCACAGCAGCAGATAACCATTGTTTGCATTTTGTTCCTGAGCCCTCTCAGCTTCTCAGGAGGAAAAACCCCAAGGAAAGGATTTTTCAGAAAACATGTCTGTGACAAGAGGTGAATGTTTTCTGTAACAAATGAACTTGCTACCTTCTTCCTCAAATGTTCCTAAAGTAAAGGAACCAAAGTCCCTGTTTTAGGAAACTGCCAGTGCTGAAGAAAACAGAGAAGCATCTGTTTAAATGCCACTAAAATACGTGGAAAATAGAGACATGTCTTGCTAAGTCACACCCACAGTGATTTACAACACTGCCATGCCCCTTTCCCAGGGCTCTTCTTTGTTCAAAAACTAATTAATATATGCCAGGCCTAAATGCCCCCAGGGCCTCTTTGCCTCAGGCCTGCTCAAATCCCTCCATCTTTCCTCTTCTCACCTCTTTGCTTATCTCTCTCTTGAATTTGGGTTGGGTGAGGTATCATCGGTCTTTGTCAGAAGGAAAATACATTTAATCCTTTCCAAAGTCTCAAAATTGGTTCAGCTAATCAGGGCCAGATTTTGCTGGCTCAAAATAAATCCTGATTGCCAGATATGAACAGAAGATTTATAATATCAGTAATATGACCACTGTCTTTTAGTGTTTGCATTTCACAGCTCCATTTAAACTGTTCCTGAATCCTGCAGTGAGTCCGGGACTTTGGATATAGGATTTCTGAGCCCATATTTTTCAATTACCATCTTCAAATACAAGTTCAAACTGACACTGCTTATTCAAGTGACGCTGTGATTCTTTTTAGCCCATTTCTCTACCAAAACAAGGTTATGTTGAGACCTCTTTAGTTAGATGCCTGTTTCATTAAAAAAAACAAAACATGAAATTCACAATTATTTGTCTATTTTACTGCTGAGATATTGAGATTTAGACAGACAGTTCCCTAAGTTTACTTAGATCATAATTTCTCTCAAAATCTCCTTCTTTATTTTATTATAAAAACCTTTCTCTCCTTTTTTTTTATGGAATAAAAAAAAATTAATTGTCCTGTCTGTATCTGGCAATCTTATAGGGTTCTAAGAATAATTGTTCTTGGCATTTATCAGGCACCAAAGGTAAAAATACATGATTCTATCAGCTTTTACATTATTATCTGTTATGGTTACCACAGGCCAAGAACCACATTGTTGTGGTTCAACTTCACCTACTTCAGTTACAACCTCATTTACCTCAAAAGCACTACACCTGTCTGTCTATTCTTTCTTCAACAAAGCAAGTGGGAAGATAGCCAGACACCTAAATTACATCAAAATCTATACAGTTCTTCCATTAAAAAAAAAATCTATTTTCACATGTGACTTCTAGATCTAAAATGTCCAAACAGGGAAAAAATTGTGATTATTTACTTAGGTGGCAGACAGAACTGAGGATTTTCATCAATTCTTTCTTGTGCCAATTCTACAAGGACATTATCTAATTTCTCCTTTCTTCCCAACAGAATTACCTTGGAATAATTTGTGAAATTCAATAAATTATAAAGCTAATAAAATCATGCTGCTTTCTTCTTCTTCAGTGAAAGAGAACAGTTTCAGATGTTGGTGTGATCTACCTATTACACTGATTGGAATATTTTCAAGATTGGAATTGAATTTAAAAAAGAATAGCAGACCTTTTGAAATGAAAGCCAGCCTGAAGAGGGCTCAATCCAAAAGGCAGAGGATTGATTTAAAGCTCAAAGAAGAGAAAGGTAACCTATTATTTTTTGATAAAATGGGAACAGACATGAAAAAAATTTCTTTCCCGCTTCACATGAAGATAGAAAACCCTGAAAAATCTTAACAAGATTCTGTCCTTGTCAAGTTTTTAACTCAGATCTCAGATTTTTGAGCATCTGTCAACTGAAACTCCAAACCCTGCCCTGCCTACTCAAATTATGGACTTGAGACTTACATGAAGCAGTCACACTCTGCTTCATTTTCAGCATCAAGAAAATAGAGGTAGCAAAAGATGTTCATAACAATTTTGTACTTCTGAATAGGAGTGACTTAAACCCCACTTTACTTCATCAGACTCTATAGTAATAGGCACTTGGATGCTATCTGAACTTTTGAAACTTTATTTCGGTAGTAAATATGAAGTGGGTTGGGGTGGTTTGCCTTTGGGGTTTTTTTTTTGTTTGCTTTTTAGTTTTTGAGGTGGGGTTTTTTTGTTTTTGTGGTTTTTTCTTTTGTTTTGTTTCATTTTTTTTCCTTTTGTTTCTGATTTTTGTGGGGGTTTTGGTGGATTTCTTTTTGTAGTTGCATGTTTGGTTGTTTTGTTTTGTTTTTTGGGGTTTTTTCCCCCCAAAGAAAGTAATATTTTGGAGAGAGGAGACTTGTGTCTTCTATCTTCCACATTTGCTGTCTTTCCAGGTGCGGGAATCAGCTTCTCCCTCCTCATCCCAATATCTGATGGAAACTGAGACCCAAACTGGATCCCAGTTTCCTGCACTGCTGTCTAGCTCCTCGATGGACAAGATTGCAGCTTAATTCTGGAGCTTGGCAGCTTAATTCTGGCTTGACAGGATTTCAAATGCCTTCCCCTGGTCCCCAGCTCTGGTCCTGTGTCTGCAGGAAGGTTATCACAGCTGGGGCAGATGGGGATTTGTGCAGCCCACGCCTTTCCTCTGGGAGAGCTCCTAAAAAACTGAAAAAACAAGAATGAGAAATTCAGCTTCTATTAAAAAAAAAAAAAAAAAAGAAAAAAAAAGACAAGAAAGGGGAAAAAAACAAACAAAAAAACCCCTAAAAACCCAAAAACCCAGGGCTGTAACATTTCTTCTGCTCCAAGGGAATCTGAGGAATAGCAAGCTCTAGAATCTTATATGTCATGCACCCTCACCTCTTCTTTCTCCTATTTCAACAGCTGTTTGCAGTCATTGTAAGAGCATAATTATCACTTCAGGGATTTTGAGCCTGTGTGAAGAATTTCTGCCTTACAACAGGTATAAGACAAGCAGGATTGCCTCAGCAAAAAGAAATCTGAGAGGGGGCAAAAAAAACCCCACAGCACCATCCAGCATTCCAGTTCAGGGGCTGAGGGAATTCTGCTTGTCCAAATTATTAATCTTTAAAGGTACCTCAGGACTCTGAGCTGAGCAGTCAGTCCTCCCTTCTGCCTGAGCTTTCTGTCCAGGTAAATATCTGCACAATATTGTAAATAATTAAGAGATGAGATTTTTATCCTTGAACCAATTAACACTGAACCCAAGCGGAAGCCGTTTATAACACTATCCAACTCTGTGGAAGTCCCAAGGGAAAAATCAGAAAAAATGGAAAGGAAAGGAAAGGGAAAGGGAAAGGTAACAAACACCACAAACCCACAAATACCAAAAACCAACCAACAAACCCTCCTAATAAAGCAAAGAACAGAAATCCCAAACCAAAACCTCAACTAAGCATCTTCAAGTATATAATGACGCTTCTGGGCTTTATTTTGACTATATATCAAAATAAAGTCTGTGTTTTAGACAGAAAACCCTTCATAACCAGTCATGGAATGATAGTTAAACAGAATAGGTAGGGAACATACAAATATTCTAAAATTCAAGGCCTGGCTCAGTGTGGCTTAAGGACAATTCATGGACACAGGAAAGAGCTCGAGTCAAGACTGCAGTTTCAAACCTGCAGAAAGCCTTGTGTGCTCACAAGTTTGTTGTATTTTTCTAAATGTACTGAAGGGCTGGCCTAATGGAATACACTACCTCACAAAGTTTGCTCTGCCTCATATTCTTGCAGCGTCAGGGCCTCTATAGTTGTACTACTAAATAAATGTTATTTGAACCAATTGTTCCACTTATGCTCAAGGGAGAGCTCCATCTTTCCTCTCAAAAGAAGTGGAAAGAGGTTTGTGCAAACTGACAGTGCAAACACATCTCTGTTTGAGAGTATTCAGCAAATTCTTCTGTCTTGAATTCTTCTTTTTTCTCTCCAAATATTTTCTGTGGCTGCAGTGAAGGGACATGGCAAATCCTCAGTGGGGAACTCCTGAAATTCTGCTGTTCTTTCTAAGCAGAACATCAGTGCTGAGATGAGGGAGAAAAGTGCTTTAGATTGCTGATGCTGTTGTCAGATTTGCCAGTCCTCCAAGGTGTAGATACAGACAAATATGAAACAAAATACCAGCCTACCCAATGTGGCTAATGAATTACTGATGCTGCAGCAGTACTGCAGGAAAAGCACTATGAATGCAGATTCTCCATGATGAAGCCTCTACAGTTTCTACATTATTTAACTAAGAGCGAGCTGGGTTGAGGGCAGAAGAGATGCCTGGTAGATCCTTGTCCCAAATGAAATTTGTGGCTCATTGGGATCAGTTTTTGGTACCATTTTACTTGCATGCTTTCGTCTAGATCCTCTCCTAATAGAATGGGGCAATTATATATATACAAAAAAAATAATTGTTATATACAGTAATAATTATTAAAAAAAAAAGGTAGAGTCAAGATAATGCTAGCTCTCGTTAAAAAAAAAAAGGTTTTTTTGATAGAGGGAAGCTCTGTAAGCTCTGTACAAGATTTAAAAGAGTCTGTGAAAAAAGCCTATATATTTTAAAATATCTACGGTTGTTGTAATATTATTATGTTTTATGCTTATTTTTTATATTATGTTATATTTCTTTTGTATATAATGGTTATCAGCAAGCACCCTGTAGTTTATTAGCTAGTAGCACACAGTAGCTGTTTACAGGCAGATATTAAAAAAGATTCTTTGTGCTCTTTGATAACTCAAATTCCGAGTGAAGAATTAAAGATTTTAATCAATGTCTTTCATTCCATTTCACCAGGCAGCCCAGACAGAGGATCTAAAATAATCACTGTTGCCCTGCATAAATGTCTGTATATAGAAAGGGCCCTCTACCCCTATTAAGTAATAATTTCAGTCTCTTCAGTTTTATTGCCTTCTTTCTAGCTGTTTATTCCCTTGGTTAAAGTGTTGAGCCTCCGTTATAGAAATCATGTGGAGTTGCTTTTGAAACAAGTGTCTTGTCATAACAAGAGTAATTTCAATCACAAAACATGAGAAAGAGGACAGGAAGTTTCAAAACACAAAAGTTTCCTTTAATTTATACTTTCCAAAACCAGACATTAGGCTATTTTAAAATTTTATATTTAAAAAATACCTCTGAGGCAAATTCAGTGGCTTTTCCAGAATCATGCACTGGGCCAGTTCTGCTCTCAGTTGGATCAGCACAATCCTCCAGAATTCCATGTAAAGCTGGGATGGGATCTGATGTGGGCCTTCTTGCTCCTTTTGATTGAAATATTGCATTACATATATATTCTTTTTATTTCCTTCTTCCTTTCCCCCCCCCACGCTTTTGTTTTAAAACTCAAGTTTCCATTTTTTCCCCTTTCAGCTCATTTTGCCCCAGGCTTCAGTTCAGTTTGGACAGTCTGAATCAAGGAAAAAAAAAAAAGGCAAAACAAACAGTGTTGTTTCCTTTTGAATGTTATTCAGGCACCAGGGGCTAGGTCTTGATTAATGCTCTCTTTTGAAGCCATTGTTATCTAAGATCTTATACAATTTGTTTTGGAATTTTCATTGTTTTCAGAAGTCGTGTTGAAAACTTAATGAAGTTAACACAAAGAACTACTGTAATGAGGTAATAAGAAAAGTCCATACCAACACAAGGGACAAAAATTAATTAATTCATATGCTGCCAGCGAGCATCAGTGTTAAGGGAATGTATGAGCAGTGGAAGTCTGATTCAGTTGTCCAAACAAATGCAGCCAGTGACATTTGGGATACCCTAGGATTCCTCACTGGCATTCACATGCACATCCAGAAATCCTTGCTTTCCTGGGGTATCATATCTGACAGGACTCTGCAAATGCTCCAGTGTCTCAAATGGCATGGGGGAGTTTTGTTCAGCAACTTGAATCAAGACCTGTCTGTGTATTCCATCACTTGTCAGCACCAGAAAAAAAAAAAAAAACCAACAGCTTTATGCTTTGTTGATGAAGGACACACCCTTTAAAGGCTTCACTATACTGGAAAATTGTCTGTATGAATTTTACATGTTCTGCAAAGCATAAACATGAAACCAGTGATCTCCCAGCACCTCTATGCCACATACTTTCTTCTCTTGGCTTTCAAATTATAGCACATTCCCCTGGGTATAAATACAATTATGTTGTGGATCCTTAGAGAGCCAGGTACAAGCCAGAGCTCCAAATAAACTGCTGCATAATTAGATACAGCCCCTGTGACATCTGCAGAGGTGCTTCTGTTTCATGTCAGAGTGGATTGGTTGGTGGTGAATTAATCTGGGTTTCACAGATACAGTCACTGAGTACAGGTATCAACAGGATTTTGTTTCCATCAACATGTTCAAGATTAGTGCACAGCATCAGCAACTGCTTCTCAACCATATGTAGTGTGGAATGTTTATAAATTAAAATGAGACTTTGAACAATTCAGTTTACGCTGTGAAACATATTTTTTTTTCTGTTTTGGACAGATCATCTAACATTTATTTCAGCCTTGCTGTAGCATTTGTTACGAGCTTCAGGAGTTTTTAATTCTCTTTTGTTGAATGATCACTTCCAAGTGATCTGTTCCCATTTAATGTATGAGAAAGCCTCTTTGGAGTCAGTGTTTGCAATCCACAGACCAAACAGTGTCTGCTCTGCAGCTGCCACTGATATGAGGCCTTCACTCCTGTAACATGCATTGCTGGCCCATTGTGCTCAGCAAACTTTGCCATCTTCCCCAAGCCCCTGTGACAAGCACAGCTTCTTCTCCTTCCTCACTTGTTTTCTGTTTTCCCTCTCCCCAGCCAGCCTGCCTTCCCCTCCACACCAAGGCCAAGCCCCAGCCCTGCCCTGGGAATTCTGACAATTTGGTGCTGTGGAGGGATGGCCTGTGCTGCCAAACCACGGCCTGTGACCTCCTTGGCTTCGGAGGGGTCGCTTCGGGACAGGCCCGAGATCTGACTGCGAGCTCCTTGCTGTAAATGGCTCGTTCTAATCGTGGCATTACTCAAATCTGGATCTTTTCTGTGAATGTTTATGATTACAGTGACCTCTAGGGGTTTGCTTCCCGCCGCAGAGGCCTTACCTTTGGCTGCAGGATGGCAAGGCCAGTTCTCTGCTCAGCTCTCTCACTGATGACATGTTCTCAGTTTTTTTTTTTTTCCCACATTTTGATTTCTTTAAAAAAGAAAAAAGAAAAAAAAAAAAACACCCAAAACCCCAACCAACCAAAAACAAAAACAACCCCACAAAAATGAACACACAAATGGCAAGATAGAGAAGCACACAGGTACAGGTTTCTGGGCACTTAGTGAGATTCAACACAGCTTCACAGGTGAGGAAATTCATGGAAAACTTTGGAATAATTTCAAGGCCTGACAGCGAAATGTCTTAAAAACACAGTGAGCAATGTTATTCTTAAATATTTTTCCTTACAGACACCAAAAGATTGCAATGTAAATTTGGAAAAGCAGACTGGTTCATTCCCCCCACCCCTCCCCCCAAAACACTCCAAATTTCTGCTTTTGCTTATGCATCTGGAATTACCAGATAATTATGAAATCCATAGCTGGAAAATGCAAAATCCTAATTCAATTCATCTGAATTGAAGGTGAATTTCACTGCAAAAAACTGTATCAGCTGTCAACAGGACTAGATATAGTACAGAAAAATAACATATAAGAACCCTAAAGGAACAAAAGATGCACAGGACTGGAGCTTGTTTTGAGAACTTGTAATAACAGATAAAGGATGATTGAGAATGATTCTGATACTCAAAGGCTTTGGTTTAAAATGGATGGAGGCAGAAATGCAACAACCAGGTGGCTCTTAGCTGTCAGCTAAATTTTAATTTACTGTGGTGGTAAGATAGAACTCCTAGCTGTTTTATAAATTGCATGTCAGACAGCTTCAGGCAGCAACATCAGAAAATATAACACCTGGAGAGGAATGCTGAATTCCAGTCAAGGACTGGACATGTCTTGTTTTGCTCACCAGGTTCAAATTCCTGGTCTTCCTTCTTCAGTTTCTCTTTAAAATTGCTTGTAATTTCGCTTCTTTTTCCCTCAGTCCCATGTAGACTCTGTATACTTAATTTTCTTATTTAATTTCATTGGAGGCCTGTATTTTCACAGCTTTTTTCTGTCCTGCCCCTGAATCCTCTGGCTGTTTCTGTGTCTGGAATTATTTTGTATTATCCTTGGGGATGGTTCAGGCCCCAGAGCTGCATGGCTGGCAATTCCTTATCTTTTGGTTTTTTTCACTGCAAACAGGCGAGCAAAGCACAAGCAATAATTCCACACAGGCCAGCACCTCTGTGAGAAATATGATTTCTTCTTATCAGACACCTCGATTTTCATGCATCTGCCTCCATCCATTTTAAACCAAAGCCTTTGAGTATCAGAATCATTCTCAATCATCCTTTATCTGTTATTACAAGTTCTCAAAACAAGCTCCAGTCCTGTGCATCTTTTTGGCAGAATATCTTACAGAAGAGATGCCCAGAGAAGCAAAGTCTTTCACAGATTCCCCAAATCATCCTATGAGTGGGGTGGATGTTGTTTTTAAGAAAAAGAGAGGCAGTTTCATTCCCAGAAACAGTGAGGCTCCTATGAAATTATTATTATTGGTGTTGTCAAGTTTGGGAGTCTCTGCTAGAGAGCTGCTCTGCAACAGCCTGGCTTCAATGAAGAAAAGGTAAATATCTAAGTACAAAAATTATATTTCCTGAGATGAAAAGTTCTGCAGAAGAAATAATTCTGTTTGGATTCTGCAATACGTTGGACCAACTTAGCAAATTGGGGAAAAAACACCAAACATACAAACAGCAAACACAAACAAAACCCAAACCTAGAGCTGGTGGTGTTACACATGGGCTCAAAGAGACTCATTTGCAGAGTGTCCAGATGATGGATGGGCTGAAGTGCAGCAATATAATTACCACTTCTCCATGGTCAGCAGTAGTAAAAAGTACTCTTCCTGCTAATGTAAGAGGAATTTAGTGAGTGGTTCTAAAAATTAGGTTGCTAGGTGCTGCTTTAAACTAATTCCCTGTGTTGCTGTGGTCCAGATTAGAAGTAATAATAAGCATCATCTATTTAATGAACAGCTTGAAAGCCATTCTCCCTGACAATGCCTCCAGAGCTAAATGAAAAAAATGTGCATTTTCACAGCTTCACATGGTAAAACGAGCTATTATTTTATATAAAACTAAAAGGCAGTTGTCAGTTGATAATGGGATAAAACACAGTAAAGAACAACGCCTTGTAATTATAGTAGACAATAAAACCATTTTAGATATTATTTGTATGCCAAATACATGATGTGATAAATACCAGTTCTGTTTGGTTAGTTAAAATATATTTTCATATGCCACACTGTGCTATGTAAGCAATGTGCTTTGTGGCAAATACTTAATAAACAACTCTTCTAGTTAGTGGCTGTTGACAAATCCAGCTCTGAACAAAGCTGGGCAAATTCATCTCAATGATTTGCACATATAGAACGTGAAAATTAGTAGGGGGAAAAAACGCCCAATGACTTAATATTGAGAATTATTTCATTGTATGTGCCATGATCTATAACTACATCTACAGATCAATTTATATATCAAAGGATATTTAAAGTTATGGTGCACTTGAACCAACAGTTGTGTGAAAACCATGTCTTAGCAGGTTTTGATATTTATATAAAATCTAAGATATGACAAATAAATATATAAAAAATCAGTATTTAAAATAAAAACGTAAAAGCAGTATTTGCAATTGATTTTGCACGGATTTTTTTGAGTTTTCTTGTGCTTACTCATTTTAAAGTGATGTCCAAAATTTGCTAGGACCCTGTTAGACTCAGGGCCAAGTAGAAAACCCAGTGGGCCTTGTATTTGGAAGAAAAATGCTATAGGAAATGTGATCTCTGCACGGTTACACCTCATTAATCTCAGTCTAATTTCAGTGTGATCCGTCATGCTAAGAAGGATTCTCTCACTCTTCTGCTGGAAGAGCTGCAAAATCTTAGCACCGAAAAGGTGTTAAAGACAACGGAGAGAAGCTGCCTATGGTAGTCAGAATGATGCCAAATGTTTAAAATTTTTAGAGAGTTAAAACCACCTCCAGTAAATATCATCTAGTATGTGGTGATAATTTATTTCTTTATTTATGTTTGCAGATGGCCAGGAAATAAACTGAATCTGCTTGATAGACCTCTCTCCACCAATTTCAGTGGGAAAATATTCCCTTACTCCTTTAAGGTGTTGAATAGCTGTCACACACCTCAGCACGTGCAATTTTGCTTTTCACAGTGTTGAAAGGCATTCCTTGTGACCAGTGTGACTCCTGGATCTCATTTATTTTTAAAATTACCTTGTCATGCAAGCTTAATACCCCCTCTCACAGGCTCAGAGACGTGGCTTTTCATCCTTGCACTGCTTGTCACCTTGGTCACCCCCAGAAATATCACATGTGCTGGAGACAGCTGCATGGAATATGCCCAGTTTGGTATTTAATGTACATGAAATATCAAAAGTCTCAGCTCACTGGGTACTCTGCCTATGGGCATGTTGGAAGGAAAGCCTCCCATCTGAATTCACATAATTGCATTAATAAAAGCAACGATTCTGGGTGTTTTAGAAGCACTGCTCACATCTCAAAAGCTGAGTGGTTAAATTAGTGGCAGGTGAACTCTAGAATGGTTTGGGCAGAAAGCTGAGAAGCAGCAGCAGTGCTGTGTGTTCACCATGGAAACTGCAGAGGTACAGAAGTGTCAATAAATTCACTTTGCCACGTCATTCTACTCTTCCAAACAAGTGTAATAGCCATATACAAGTTCCCTTCATTTCTTCCCAAACTGCTTCAACAGCAGGAACTCAAAAGAAGGTCTAGCAAAAGAAAAAGCAGCATATAATAATTCACTGTTATAGCTGATGAAATGCTATAATTTATATTATTTTAATTATATTATATTATATTATATTATATTATATTATATTATATTATATTATATTATATTATATTAATTATATTATAATTACAATTATATAGTGTATTACAATTATATTGTTTATTCTATTTATAATTATAATACTGTAAGTGTGTTATATAACATTTGATTTATTAATTGAATTAAATCCTGTAAATGTGTACCATCTCAAGCCGAAAAACTTATCACCCTAAGCCCTAAAATTTGCATTTTTTATACTCCTACTACTGTACAATGCTTCCAAGCACTCTGAACAGAAGCAATAGCTGGAGCTGTACACTCCTGTTATTCAGAAACATCTTATGCAATTCACCTTTATAACTTCCTGCCGGTTGCATTTAACCTTTGGTTTCACCACTGAAATATTTTCTGCGATGGCAGCCAAAGAAAACATCACAAGCACCATAGAATCCTTTCCCATACCAGCTTAAATTCCATTCACAGAAACACACAGATGTTATTTTCCCTTTTCATTCTTTTTTTTTGTGTTAACTTTAAAGACGTTTTTCCACTCAGCTGTCAGGACCTGTCACATCTTATTACACATGCAAAAAAAAAATAAAAGAGAGAGGTCTCAGTTATGAAAAGTATTATTTATCTAACCTGCTTTGTAGACCAAATCCTTAAAACTAATTATTACATGCTTATATATTCAAACATCTGACATTTTTTTTGTAGTTGTTAGAAAGGATCAGCACTATTTAGGGTTGAAAATCAAGAAAATGAGGCCAAATCCCAAATCTTAGATCCTTACCCTGATAAGCAGCAAGTGATAAGGAGGCTTTCCCCCTTTTGTTAAAGTTGCAGTACTAGAAACTTTTAAGTTAGCTTGGTCCACTTTGAAAATGATGGGGATAAAATCTGTAAAGTGTATTTTAAAGTCCAGTGGTCTGTTTTAAAATGTGGATGTTCCTCAGCTGAAGAGGGTTTCAATGAAATGTGAGCTGTCAGCCAACTGAAGATGCCATTTGCTGCAAACTGGGCACACCAGGTCCTGACTGAAGTTTCTGTGGTAAATCAGCATCAAGATCAGGATTAATGAGAAGCTTCTTGATGGGGGTGTGCACATGAGGAGGAAGTGAGAGACTTTTCTTTCCCGGCTGCAGAATCTCTGTGAGGACATTTTGTCCTTGTGGAAAAGTTTTCCTGGCCTCTCCAGCTCTTTTTGCATTCAGAGTGATTCGCTGTGAGGAACAAATGCTATGGAATGGATTATGATTTTTTTTTTTAGCAGGACTTGTCTCTGTCACTTTCAAGAAGTTTCCCAAATAAATCTCATTTGCTCTTCCACCTCCCTTGCTGTAATTTCTGTGTCAGCAGAGTTGTTTTCTGATGCACTGGAAAAATGATGGCAAGCAGAGAGGAAAACCCCAGAACTGCATATTCACCTTGAAGGACTTTCTATTGAAAAAACTACAAATAAAGACAAAAAGAAAAGCTGTTGCTGTTAGCATTCTAAAGATGACTCAGAATAAGTGCTTCAATTACCATCTAATTAATACAGGACATTAATTAGGAGGTTATTTAGGTGAGGTAGCCTTCATATGAGGGTGTCTGATGAAAAAGAAATTACATAAGCATAAAAGCCATAGCAGTTAGAATTGTCACATTAAAAACCATGAAATGACTGTATTAAATGTTTTCTTCTTCACTGAGTGTTGCAATACATGCTTGAGATGTCATCTATGTCTGACACTGTCAAGTAAACATTTTCCTGCATGTATGGGAAATTTTCATCCATTTAAATTTCTGTTTTGATGCTGTTTTACTTCACTTTTTTCACTGTTAATTTTTAAGAGCTTTAGAGTAATTTTTAAAAATTTATTCAAATTAATTTAAATTCAAGATGCTTGCTGTTAATTTAAAATGATGAAAGGTAAAAACATTTAGTGCCAATTTAGCCAGGAGTAATTATATAAATATTTTTAGGTTAAAAAAAAGAAAGTAAAGTCTACACCATATAGTCTGCTTTCTGTTTGTCTTGTCTTTGTAAGCTATCTGATGAGTTCGACTGGATAAACAAGAAAATTAAGTAATAATGAATGTGTGTTTACTTATGTAATTTAATTCAAGAGTATGTTTGAGTATGCTGTATTTTCATAATTATTTTATTAGCCAAGAATTTAGCACAATTAGAAATACAAATATAGCTCTAAATTGCAGAGAGTTTTAATGGATACTCCCTCTCTGGTTCTTTCCAAAGTCAACATTCCACTTAGGGAAAAATATTTTCTGAGGTTTCTGAAGGTGTGTGTAGCAAAAAGCAAAATATCTTGTGATAACCAGGACAAAGAAAGGCATCCTGTGTTTCTAATGTGTTCTGGGGAGTGCAAAATGGCAGCATCACACCTGGCAAGCCTTGAGCCCTTTTCTTCCTCAATACCCCATTATCTGACATGTAGAAAAGGAAGCTCAGGGGTGATTTTGGTTCTTTACAGCTCCCTGGCAGGAGAGTGGAAGCAGAATGAGAAGAAATGACTTTGCCCTGTGCCAGGGGAGGTTTAGACTGGACACTAGGAGCAATTTCTTCACTGAAATGATGGTGAGGCATTGGGAGAGGCTGCCAGGGGAAGCGTTGGGATGATGATCCCTGGAAATCGAAAAAAACCCCAAATGTGTGGATGTGGCACCTGGGGACAGGTGGACACAGCTGTGCTGGGTTAATGGTTGGGCTTGGTGGTCCTAGAGGTAATTTCCAGCCCTGACAGTTCTGTCATTCTGACATTGATTTTGTGTTTGTGGCACTTTCTGAATCGCTCACCCTCCAGGATCACTGCTGGCACAAAATAATGCGGGAAGCAAACTGGCTGCCCGAGGAGTTAAACGCAGCAATTCCAGGTGCACTCTGCAGAATTTTACCTCACTTGATAAATAAATATATACACAATCAGTATTTAAAATAAATATATAAAAGCAATATTTGCAATTGATTTTGCATGGATTTTTCTGAGTTTTCTTGCACTTATTCACAATGAAGAAAGCAAACAGACTTTCATACTTTAAATACTGATAATATATATATTTATTTATTTATCAAGTGAGGTAAACTTCTGCAGAGTGCACAAGGAATTGCTGCTCTTTGTGTGTTTAACTCCTCGGGCAGCCAGTTTGCTTCCCGCATTATTTTGTGCCAGCGGTGATCCTGGAGGGTGAGCGATTCAGAAAGTGGCACAAACAAACATTTATCTTTCAATGAAGAAAGAAAACAATTTTCCCTCTCTCCCAGGCACACCTTGAACACCATGGAAATGTTTAAATACATGTCACATGTGCAGATTTTATGGCACACAAAGACCCTGGAAGATTCTCTCCCATCATCCATTTCTGACAGGAGTCTATGTTAAATTTTCTCTCCCACAGCAGTGGCACATGGTCATGACTTTAATTTCCTGTGTGTGGAATCAGAAGCTTGATGAAGGAACCGCCATTCAGGACAGTGATTACAGCAGAAGAGCTTTGTGGACAACACAGTTGAATATTTAAAATGTCAATACCTGGCAGCTTCCAGGCCTTCCTGTGGTAAGTCTGAGGTTGAAGACTCAATTTTGAGGCTGCAGAATTATCGAAAAAGTATTTTATTCCCCCAATAAAGGCAGAAAGAAGTAACTAAGAAATTAGGCAGCAACATTTCAGGGCTAAGCAGCTGTTTAGTGGAGCAGGGAACAGCTGAATGCACAATTTAGACTAGACCTGGTTTAGTCAAGTGTTTTAAAACCTGTTTCATCCTTCGCACCCAGATGTGAAGTTCAATTCTTAAGCTTGGAAGAAGACCTCTGTACTGGTGGAAAGTCTGTGAAATGATCCTCAGCAAATATTCAGCTCTCCTTTCAGCCCAATAAAACATTGCTGATGTTCCAGCTTTTCAGCAAAAGCAAAGAAAATGTGGTATTTCTGAAGCAAATGCAGTCTTGTGGCATGAAAAAGGAACAGGATGTGATATTACATGAGATAAAAACTGGGCACCTAAGATCCGTGCTTTTGGGGGCAACTATGGCAAGATGCCTCACTTTTTCTTGGAAGAAAAATAACCAAGAAATCTGTCATTTAGGTCCTCACCAGCCTGCCAGAAGGGAACTGTGAATTGCAACTGCAACTATAATTGTAGAAATACATGTTGTCCTTCAATTTTATTTTTTTTTTAATGGCCAGATCTTGAAACTGATGATTTATTGATTTCGTTTACAGGTGTACAATGGGAGAAGGAGAATGAGGAGATGAAGCAAAGGTTGAATCATGCAGCACATTAAACTTGGCACCAATTTTAAAGGTTTTACAGTGAAGAAGCAATATCATTTTGGGCAAGCACTAAGCACTAGCAAAACAGTCATTAAGCAGGAATAAATGTAGTAGATTAATTGATTAAATGACAGTGTAAATGACAGAAATTGCTGAAACCAAGAGTAACGCTGGGTAGGAATGTAGTTGATAGTAAGAACTACAAAAAACCAGATAATATGTATTACGAGAATGCACCTAGTGCATCTTTGCAAATACTAGCACAGTTAATATTTCTCCTGCTTCTGGCAATTTGTCTTCTGTGCTGCAGTAACATATTTGAGCCACTTCTACAACTCTTCAGAAAAAAGGGAAATTCCTACTGAATTTGTTGTGGAATTGTGTATTTCCCAAAGGTAGTGAGCAAGAATCAAGGCCTCCAAAATTTTAGCGCTCAAGGTGGTTCCTCTTTTCTCCAGTGATTTACACAGATTTAGAGCCTACAGGCAGCAAAACATATTATTTTCCCTTAGCAAAATATTTTGAGTGCATTTTTAACATGTAAATCAGTCCTTCCAGGCCATTACTGTGACATCACTAGCAAGATTCACTTTTAAACTTCTTATACTGATGAGAGAGTTGGTGGTTTTTTTCCAAAAAACACAAAGTCCTTCATCAGTAGACTCATAATTTCATTTTTGTACTGGTTGAGGGATATGAATGTGGCTCAAGTTAATTGAAACCTCATTGGAGAGGCTGTTGTGTCAAAAAATTCAACTCTTGAGATAGAAAGAGGTGGTATAACCACCGTGAATCCATGAATCTGTTTTACTCAGACAACCAAAAAGCATTGAATTTGTTTGCTGAAAAAAAATGTTAAGAAATAATTCAGTGAATGATGAACTGAGGGAAAAAAAAAAACAGAACCAGTTCACATACGGTTTAATCTATACCACATATATACTATATATAATAATTATTGTTACCGTTTACCTTCTTTTCTTGTGTTTGTTTGTTTGTTTGGTGAGGGGCTTTTCGTTTTGTTGGGTTTTTTGTTTTGTTTTGCGTTTTGTTGCTTTTGTTTTGTTTTTCATTGTTGCTTTTTCGGCTTTCTGATTGTTCGTTTGGTTTTTTGTTAGGTTGCTGTTATTGGTTGGTTAGTTGGTTGGTTGGTTATTTTTTTTCCTTTTATGTTCACTTTGATTTTTTAAGCAGGAAGGACAGAAAATGGCTATAAATTAATCTTTTCAGTTCATAATAAACTGTGACCAGCTCCAGAGCTATCATTTTTTATTCAGTTTTTTACTCAAACTCCCTGTGCTCACAGACCAGAGCCAGGACACCACATTAATTATCCAGAGGGCAAAGAGCACGAAGACCCACTATGAGTACAAAATGGCACATTAATGTACAGGTTGAAAACTTCTAATACCTTTTGACCTGAAGACAGAAACCAAGCTGAAAAGGTCAGGTCACTGACAGAAGCTGTTGCATAATTATATGCATTCCTGTTCTAATGAAAGATTTCATCTCCCTCTGCTTCTGTCTGTGTCCAGCACAAAAAAGCAACAATTCAGGCTGTGTTGATGACACTTTGCAGCCAAACAAGTTCTTCGAGCCTCACCTAATTCCTTCACAGTGATTAAATTTTTAGGAGCAGAAGGGTTGGATATCAACAGTCTCTGTAACCCTTTCCCATCTACATCACATTTTAAAGATTTTTTGTGGCTCAAAGAATTCAAAATCTAGCTCCTCATCAGACTGACAAATAAGACACACCTAAAGCAGCCTCTCAGTGACACCTAGATTTTATTATTAATGTGGCTAATTAAGAACTTCCATGTTATTTGGGTTTGTTTTGTCGTGATGAGTGCACTGTGTGAAATAGAGTAGTGGAAGGATTGCAGTGCTTTGCTGTGACAAAGAACCATCTTAGAATGGTCTTGGGACAGCAGAAAACCACAAATTTTTATGAATGTTACATAACAAAAGCCTTAACCATGTAAATGTAGAACAGCTTCCCCAAACCTTCCATAAAGGTACAGCTCTGTCTGTCCTTAATCATGGTGAATACAGCAGAATGGCATAGAAACTACCATTTTACTCATTTCCCTCACAATTTCATTTCAGATTTCTGACTACTGACAAAAGTTTGAATGCGATTTTTAAATACAGTAAGCACGGATGAAGACACATAATAATTTGTGAGTGGCAGAGTTTTAGTCTAATGTCACAAATAAAAAAAGGGCTTTGATCCAATTTATTCCTGATTTCTAAAGAAATTCCTGTTCCTAAAAAAGGAACAGCAGCCAACAGAGTTTCAAATGGAAGAGTGCTGAGTCATTTTTGGATATTTTTTTCTGGAATGCATGGGGGATAGATTCTTTGCTTTTTCCTTTAAGTTAGCAGAGATCACAGGTAATTGCACACACTAACCAGTAAAGCCACTTTAGCACAGTGTAGCACTTTAAGAAGGTAAACAGTTTGATTTGATGGAACTTGCATTCTTCAGATGACATGAATGCACAAGCCAGAGTAGAGGAGATATTGGTTCTTTGTCCTGCTGGCAAAAACAGAAAAGTTTTTATGGTCTCAAACAGCAAAGAGGCCACACTCACGCTAAAGTCAAAAGTCATGGAAAAGCCCTGAATGTGTTTAATATAAACTACACATAAAAAGATATCTGTAAGTTGAACAAACATATTTTTGCTTGCAATAGAAGGTTTCAATCCTAGTAGTGTTGACAAAACACTATTAAAAATACCCTATGCAAGCTCCTGTACACTTTTAACTCTGGTACGAAGTTGTGCTCAAAGCATATGGAATTATTTTGTTTTGGGAATAGAAAACAAGAATTCTCAAGTAAATAATTCACAAAGTTATGGTAATCTCGACTGAAAAAAGGGCAACAGACAAAAATTGAGTAGATGATAATTATACAATAGGACTTAGAGAACAAGGATTAAGGAACACAAGAAAAAATAGGGGAATAAAAGGGGACACATTATTTAGTTGGAGAACTATTTTTTTTTTTTTTTAACCTTCTAAGTATCTCTTCCTGGTATCAAATTACCTCCAAGTGACATCTGCAGAAAAGCCTTAATGATTTCAACCGGATCAGGATCAAGATTTTCCCTGAAATGTTACAGTTTGATTTTTTTGTTTGTTTTGTTTTTTTTTAATCCCTCACATGTGCTGTTACACCATGGGATCAGTTCAGGCTGCCTCCTATGATTTTGTTGCTTTTGAAGGGTTTCAGGGATCCTGTCAATGCTGTTAAGTGTCTATCAAAGAGAAACCTCACAGAAAAAGCAGTGCTTAGGAACAGAGTGTCAGATATTGCAGCAGCACTGCAGGAACCTGACTGAGATGAACCAAAGCATCCTTGCCACCACGAAGGAAGCAGCTGGGATGATGTCCTGTGCATATCAACTCACTCACATGAGATGTTAGATCTGGCTTGGTTTGCTTAGAATAATGACCGCAAAGTTAAATTCAGAAATTCAGAATCTCTCTATATTTGGTGTTACAGATAAAAATATTTTTCAGGCACCCCAACACTTTGTAAAGCTCACACCTGCTTTACCATACTCTCCTGCAGTCTCCTCCAAAAACAGAGCTTAGTTCTAGCTTTTCATTGTAATGTGGGTGCCATAGGTGAAGTGCCCACATTTACACAAATCAATATATATCCTATATGGAGTCACAGAGAAATTGGCTTAGGCATCACTGTATCTGCACAGCAATTAATTTTATGTCAAAACCTGTGGCAGCAATATCTGGGAAATTGTTTTCTTCCACCATCTTCCTTCCTGGCATGGGCAGAACCAAGCTGTGGCTAAAGCTGCTGCTTGATAAAGATTTCCGGCTTCTCACTTTGTTCACTGTTTGCTCAGCTGTGGTGCAGGCTATGTCAGATATATTTGATTGCTATATCAAATACAGCAGTTGTAATCTGTGGTCCCAGGAGAGGCTATGAGAACAGCTTTTCTCATTCTGGTGGTATTGTCAGAGATCCTGCCCTTTTGTCTTTGCCCTGTCAAATAAAACCCTCATATCCAGGTGAAGTGGCACTGCAAACTGGGCTAACTTGTCTTACTGGCTGTACAATACCGTGGCAAGAATCTGCTTTAACTCAGTCAAATGTGCAATAAAGGTACGGGACAGATCTCTCAGAACAACATATTTTTCCCACAGTTTCCCTCTCTTCAACAGCACAAAAGAAAAAAAAAAAAAAAAAAGAAGAAGAAAAAAGAAAAGAAGAATCACAAAATCATCATCTTACTAAAGCATAGACCTCTGCACCACATTGCAGAAACTGTAGTGCAGTACATTAGAGGAAATTATGTCATCTGGTAACGCAGGTGGCTTTTCTGTAATTTACAGCTGTGCAAAACTAAGCAGTAACTGCTTGGAGAAGCGTTCAAACACACAGAGTGCAGAGCCGCAACATCCCCTGGTAAACAGGTGAATATTTATTGCAGCGATTAGGTTGCATTTGGGCACCCTCTGTGTCAAACGGTGCAGGGCTCGGGGAAAAGCTGCGTGTGCCACTCAGCCCCTCCAAGCTGCCACAAGTTGTTGTTCCCAATCAAATGTCAGCGGTGCCGGCGGCCTGTGGGACGGGAGCGTTTCACGATGGCACCTTCCAGCCACACAGAAGCGGCATGGCAACACCCCGGCAGCCAGAGCGGGCTCGTTGGAATTTCCTTATGCACCATCACAGCTCTTTATATTTATCAAGCCGTGGGGTACAGACCCGCATTCTGAAAGGAAACAGAATTTTTAGTTCAAGTTTTTTTTGGGCTAAAAACAGTGCGTGTGAGGAATGAGGAAAGTACACATCCGAAGCCTGAAATCAGAAACTCTAGCACTGGATTATGTTCCGTACTTTTTTCTCCAGTAAGTTTATCACAAGCTAAAATTCAGGGGTTTTTTCTCCCAAAGAGGGATTTATGGAAGGAAAGCTGCCAAATTTATAGGCAGACCAGTTCAACACTTAGTGCAGACATTCTCTTTCTAAAGCTGAAATTGTCTAGTTACAGCAAGATGAAAGTGGAAATGTTGCATCCCCAGAAAAGTTCTGGTGAATTTTAGTAATTAATGTAAATTATGTCATCAGAAGAAAATTAATTTTAAAACATGCTGATCCAATACATAAACCAACCTTCCTTTCTCTAGAAGCGTGTATATTTTGGAAATATTTGCAGGCCAAAGCTATTCAAACAATAAAAGATTGATGAGATTTTGAGTAAGGAAGATAATTATCTGGATCTTTTGCTACGATATATACCAATATTTTTCTTTCCATTTTTGTCTCCTGTCTAAACAATATAGATGTTTAATGCATAACAGGAAATAGTGAGAAGGAAGAATACCACCATCTTCCCCACAAGAGTCTCCATTGCAGGATGCATTCACTCCCTACTTTTACATGTATTGGAAATAGTTCATTTGCTTTCCTTTTGTTCTAAATGTCCTTAAAGTGAAAAAGAATGGCTTTTCAGAGTCCAGCACAGCTCTTCTAAGTGTTCCTGGTCAGAGCAGGCCAATAGCCAAAGGAGCTTGAAGACCCAGTTTGTATACCCACACTGGATTTTAGTTTTATTATTTAGTCTTAGTCTTGTGTTAAAGTCACAGTGTTTAACCTTGGCTATGACTGTGGAGCTATACAAAAGCAGAACCAAAATCATTCACCTACCTAAATTAGAGAGGGAAAACTTACAGCTTGTGTCCATGGACAAGAAAGTGGTCTCAGGGTGTCTGGTCCAAGCTAAAAAAGCTATTATGTGAGAAAAAAAAAAAAAAAAAAAAAGAAAAAAAAAAAAAAAAAAAAAAAAAAAAAAGGCTGATTTACTTATGACCCTGCATTCAGCCCGTCCAAACTCATAAGGTGTTACTCACTAAAACACAAAAAATAATGCAAAATCTAGCTTTCTAACTGGCACAGTTTTAATTGCCCTCTGTTCCAAAAGAAACATTCCCCTTTTTCTGAAGTAATTCTGTGCAAAATTTGCACTTAGTGGTGGTCTGAGTTCCTTTGGCTGCAGCTGAATCCAGTTTCTACATTAATGCCCAAAATTTCAGGATGTTTCTCAACATTCTGGGTCCTGCCCTTTGGGTATGAATGAGATGGGCAGTCCTGTCCACTAGAGCTTCCACACTTTGGAAAATAAGTTTGTCCACTCCACAGAGTTACAAGATCAACATTGGATCAGTTGCACCAGCCACACCCTGTAAAAAAGAGCAAAGGCATGGCATAAACACTGTGTATACAAAACATTACAGTACAAAAACAAATACAGAACCTATTGTGCATGGATGTCCTAAAGGAAACAAAAGGGTCTATTTGTCAGCACTTACTCATTTTTGACACTAAAATGAATGGCCATGGTTTCACGTACTGCTACTTAAAGGAGTGGTTAAAAGTGGCTAAAAGCTTTCCTTCCCACAAATCCACAAGAAGTGTAAAATAGTGCTGCAGAGACACTTAACCTTCAAAGAAGAGGGGCTGAGAAAAGCAGGTTGCTAGGAGCCTGAAATCTGAATGTCATTAGCCCACAAATTTCCACATGCATTGCTAATACGTTTAATGCATGTAATGCGATATACTCAATGCAAATAATCCAGATTTTATTTATAGGCAATTGAAAGAATATCCAGGTATTTAGAGATCTCACAGAAAAATGAGAATGGCCTCTGGATGCAAAGAAGGCTTGTTTCACCAAAAAGTAATTTTTGGTAGTCTAAGCCTTCCACTTGAGAGGGTAGAGATGAGGAAAAGCAGCAGCAGATAGTGGAGTTTGGGGCTTTTTGACACTGATAAAAGTAATATTTGTTGATGTGGAAGGTACTGAAATGAAGGTGCTTTGTTCCAGTTTTGACGTCATTGTGGCTCTGCAGGAGCTTCTAACATGCTTCTGGCAGAAAGTAGTTCAAATTCTATATTTTCATATTCTTCTCTCTTATGGTGGTGTTCCTGACCTGTCTCTTCCCTTATGAGCTGTGGCACACAAAGAGAGAGCAGCTAAAAATGCACGGCAGTGAGAGCCAAAGCCTCACAGAGAAAACACTGGGGGGATTTTTCATTTGTGATGCCATTCTCCTGAAAACTTTGTCACTTGTACTGCAGACCCGCACAGCTCTGGGGATCCTATTACAGTTATCCTTATTGAACACTCAGAGAAAAATGTACAGTTCATTTTCTCCTAAGACAGAAAAGGAAGTTGCCTTCAGGACCTTGAAGGAATTTTATGTGTGAAGGAAGAGCATGCAGGTACAAGTATATCAAAATGTCATCCTTCTCAGCCAGAATATCTTCTTCTTTCTGAAGTGAGTTTTTCTGTGGAAAAGTTCCAACTTTGTTGGAATGGCACAGAATGGCTCAGAATGGCACAATTTCAGTCATCTCCTGGATTAATACACATGCCTTTCTGGAGGACTACAGGGAAAACCTGTACAATTTGTATTAAAAACCCCTGCCATCCTCTTTGAGGCTTTTCATGTCGGAAACAACAAATTGTTCATTCGTTCATTTCTATGTGATAGAATTTTAAAAGTGTGTGCTACCCTCATATTATACTAACTTCTTTTGTGGCTTTGTCTTAGCACATGTTAAGTTAAGCTTAAAATTTCTAAATGGTTTTGTAATTTCATTAAATTCTTGATGACCCAGAAGAGTTGACTGCATATACATGTCTTCAGAAGAAGAAGCTTCAGAAAAGAGAATGTAAGGAAAACAAAATTAATTATTTTGAGCTGGTATGCAGTCAGTCATATTTTGTCCTCAGACTTCAAATTAAATTTTAGCAGCTGTAACAGTACATTGCAAACGCAAAAAAGCATTACATTTTCCAATTCTAACTTCCTGTATATTAAAAAATAACATCAATAAGTAGGACTTAATATCAAAAATGAAAATTTGATAACTACAGATATGCATAATTCTACACTCTGTAATAAAACATAAGCCTTCCAGATTTTATATATGCTCCATATGTGTCTGATGGCATCCTGATTGCTCACCTTGCAAATCTGAGCCCTGAGCCAGGTTTCCTTTTTGTAAAGAAAGACAAATACCTGGTGGTGTGAACAGGTTAGATAATTTTCTACTCTTAAGGTTTAGTAAAAACTTAAAAATTTTGTGGGTTTTTTTTCTGCTCACATGCTTTAGCTACCAGCTTGTTACCACACCAGACCTGAAAAAAGAGAAAAAATAATTTGAATCCTTAGTTCAAGTTGAAAATGCAAATAACATATATTAAGATCTTTGAGAGAAGGCAATTCTTTGCAGTTACTGTGTTGGGTTATATAATTTGAAAAAGCAAACTTTTAAAATACTTATTCAGAGGTCTAAACTTTCCTTATTTAGGCAATTACAACATGATTATACACAGTGTAACTGCAATATAATTACTGTGTAATTATATGCATTATATTGGACTATTACAAGTTTTAAAGTTTTTAAAAAGTGTTTAACTTATTATTATAAAATTACCACTTTCTCCCTGATTCTACTGCCCTCCCTCTGCACTGTAGTCACCTTTTAAGCCTTTAGTTCCCGGTACCACTAAGATTTCTAGATGACAAATTCTACAGGATTCTACTTATTTAAAGGAACAAGACTCAGAAATAAATGTTTGACCTGTTAGGGCAGGAAATCTTTGCAGGACATAGATGAGATAAAAATATGGGGAAAACCCTCCTATCCTGGTCCTTTCTGAACTGCACACAGAATGAACTGCACACAGAATATTTGATCTTTGACCACGTGCACCGTTGGGGAAGCAATAAGTGTTTATGGTCTTGATTAAACTCCAAAGTGTGTTTTGCATCAAACACCTGAACACTTGAGGCTGTTTGAATTATGCCAGTGTTTTATGGGCAGAGTGATTCCCAGAGCCATTACAGTGATAATAAGACAGATTGTGGTGGCTAGATAAGGCCTCAGCTCTTGTGAACCTTCCCTCACATTCAGAAGTACTTAAAACAAGAAAAAAAAAAAAAGTCAGTTTTGGGCCATGCGCAACTTCAGCTGGGTTTGGTAATTCCTCAGTTTGCAAAGACCTACAAAAGTTGTCTTCAATGCTGAGAGAATTTCAGGACATATCCCTACTGAGAGCTCAAAATGTGGTTTCAGGTGGTTCACAGTCCTATGAAAAAAAAGGAATATGCCCTAATGGCGTGGGACAGGGTGTTGAGCATGTTAATAAATTATCTGAGAAACAGTGTTAGCAGAGTGGCAGTTTTCTCTTGAAATTGAAGTAATTCAGGTCAGTAAAAACAAGCTATAAGGAAGCAGAGAAGGGAAAAGGGTGGTCAATAAAATAACTGAGAAAATGCGGTGTAGATAAAAGCGCAGGAAGAAAAAAATTATCCTAAATGTACACGTGCAGCAAGTGACTCCAAGTTGAGAAATAACGACCAGATTCGGTACTTTAAGTTAATGATAGTTTATCTATTTCTGGGAAAACATTATCTCCATTCTTGTTAACACTAAAAGAAAGCATGGAACAGAACAGAAAAGGAACAGAAAAGATAATCTCCCTGTTTTACCATACATAACACAGTATTGTTACATATGACATTGAATACTGTATGAATTTGAATGTTGCATTATTTCTTATGATTTTAAGATTTTACCCATCTTAAAAGAATATAGTAAAACCAAAGATTATGGGGAGATGGACAAAAGATTGGCAAAGACATGGAATAGTTTTCCTGTACACACATCTCAGCCTGGAAAACAAATGGCTAAGGAGGGAGACAATTAAGGACTTTAAAGCCATGAATTAAACAAACAAACAAACAAAGCAAAAAAAATACCTAAAAACAACCAAAACAGCCAATAGAAGAGGGTTATTTATTGTCTTGCCCAATTTAAGAATGAATAAGCATTTATTGCACTAATGAGGCAAAGAAGGTGGATTTTACACACAAAATGCAGTCAAGCTGCAGAACACATTGCCACAGCATGTTGTGCGTCCTGCCCTCCAAAAAAAGCCCCCAAAACCTAGTCTGAAAGAGATTAAACAAATTGCCAGGAAATATCTCCTAAGGACTACTAAATGAAAATTTTTAAACTTTTAATGGTGCATCTGCATGAAAGACTCCTGAACCCACTCTCAATGCTGGCTTGGAAATATTGCAGAATTATGACTACAGACTACAATATGCTGTTATAATTTTCCCAAATATCTCCATGTTTGACTAATGCAAGGACATCTGGGCTGGAAAAAAATCTGTGTTAACCTAGAATGCAGACACTTTATTTGTCCTAGCAGAGTGGTGACAGCACTACTGAGGACACAGCAGCATCCCTGGAGCTTCTCAAGGTGTGAGACCACAAATGCCCAAACTCGGTGTCAGATCAGCTTAATTAATGCAGAAATGAAGATGTAGCCCTTGAGAATTGGGTGAAAACTTTGTCTGAGTTCTCTCTCCAGACCAGCTACAAAGTGGCTGCATACACAGGCAAGGTCAGCTGAGAACTTTAATAAGGAGACAGTAATTTTATGTAGTGCACATTATGTAACACCATTGTTTGATTTTAAATCAATTGCAGACAGCCAAAAGATAATGTCAACAGAACGGGTGATGGTTCCAGAGGCCAGCTGAAGGCTGTTATTGTCCCTTCATGCCGTGAACCAACGCTGTTCTGCTCTTAAGATTATATCAAAACAGCCAGTGCTAGCCTCCAGCAATGTACAGGCAGGAACTTTGCGCATTGTCTTCTAAAATGTCACCAAACACTCTCACCATAATTTCAGCCAAACCAGCGACTTTTAACCCCTGTGATTATGCACTTTTTATGACTGATGTTACCACAACACCAGAGGGACTGTCAATAATCTTTGATATTTCTGTTGTGCCTCAAGTAGTAAGAAATGTGGTGCAATAGTAGTCAAGTAGTAACTCAGAGTTGTTGCTGACACGCCCAACAACAACATGTGGTGGAGTTTGGGGGTTTTACAGATTATTTATTCTGATTATTATTTTTCTTCTATAGAGTAGCAGTCAGAGTACAGACTAAAACACATAGAATTTTTAAAATTTTTGAAGTTTCCTTTTTGGTGTAATCTAATGAACACTATACTTCTTTCCTTGCTCACAGTAAGAAGGATGTTTTCTTTCTAGTTTTGTTGTACTCCTAAAAAGAAAGTACGTTCTTATTCTGCAGGTAGCAAGATCCATTTTATCTCAGGCTTTAAAGAAATATTTTTTTCTTTAGGATCTTACTGTTTGACAAAAACAGAAATGAAAACGAAAACACTGCTCTGAATCCCAGGACTGGCTTTTTAGGAATTAATATCCAAATTAAACTTCACTGTGTACCTTCACTCAAAGCAAGCCATCAACATATTTCAACTAAGATTTAGCAAACTGTTAAGTATAAAGGACCTCATTCAAATCCTAATAGAGGATTTGATTCTTGTTGATGTCAGTCGTAGTAACTGGTTGATAGTGAAAGCACTCACTGATTTTGCAGAAAGCAGTAGTTTTTAGTGAAAGTGTAATTTATTCATTGCTAAGTCAAAAAAGTGACACCAAGTTTACTTACTTCAATTTCCCCCCATTTTTATGTGTACATTATTAAGTAACTAAAAAAAAAAAAAAAAAAAGAAGAAACTTGTGTGATCTTCACACTCTTTTAATAAAATTTTCGGTTCTTTTGATGTCTCTATATACTGAAAAGACCAAAGAAAGCACCAACTTCTTGCTGAATTTTTGGTTGGTTTTTTTTTTTTTACTGTGCATATTTCAGATCAAAATCAAACTGTGTGGTTGCCATGGGATATTACAACTAAATGAATACACTCTGGGATGTTACATTTTTATGTCCCTGTGCAATGTATGTGCATTTCACTGTGAGAATTACTTTATATTTTAAAAGACCCCCCAGAGACTTTTAAATACTATGCAAGTTTTGCAGATTCAGGGCCAGCTGAAGCCAGAGCTGTTTAAACTGCAGAGATAATGAGCAGCAGAGCAAGAACTAGAACACACTGGTCTTGACTGCCAGAATTGTCCCCAAACTAAAGAGAATGATGCAAAAACTGGGTTGAAAATAATGAGCCATAACAAAAAGTCAGAAAACGATCTGAATGAGATGAGTAGTAGCTCTGTGGAGTGCCTAGGTTTTATTGTACATGCACGGCCAGAAATCAATGTGTTCAGTGAATGAGTTTATCAAACAGACAGAACAATCCATTGTGATATGTCTTGACTGTTAGTGGTGCTGGCAGCTCAGCTGAACCTTGCAGGGTAATTAGCTAAGGATAAATTAATCTGTTCTCAAATGCAGCCTGGTGATCTTTCCCAGGTTGTGAGCTCTGCTTAAAAGCACAGTTTCTTCTATTTTTTTTTTTTCTTGTCAGTGTTTAATTTAGTCTTCCTTGGAACTTGGCTAAATAGTTGTATCTGCAGCCATGAAATGTTACTTTAACATTTTGAAAGATTTTTCCTGGGTAAAAAAGGGCTGCATGTGTTGGATCAATGTCAGGCTGTTTTCCTGCTCATACTGAATCTTTAGATTCTTTGTGCAAATGTTCTGCAGGAAATATCACATAACTTGTCTCAAGGAAGACAAATATTTAGGTTTTGCAATGCTGTCCTTAAATGACTGCATGTAGCTCAGGCAAAATGGTCTGGCACAAATTTCTTTATTTTACTGTAGCTACCATAGATGAGACTTATTCACAGCTCTTGGGGTTTTCAAGGCCTGGGTTCTTTTATGCTGTTCTGGAATATGCCTGATTTCTGGCATATATTACTGTTTCGAAGATTTTCCTTTAATGACAGCTATTTCCAAATATTCTTTGTGACTCTTGGTCTTGTAAATCTGTCTGATTAGAGCTAGCAGGCTAAAACTACAATTGACATTTTTGTTTTATGTAAAGCATTTTTAAAAGGGAAAAAAAATCAGGAACCACATCCACAATATTTATTAGTTCTCAGTAAATCAAAATGGAAATGAGCCTGTTCTGCATGAAGAACTGATATTTGGATTAATAATATTATTTTTTCCCTACATAGATCCTCTTTAAAAATTAAGGTTTATTCGAATGAGTTGTCTTCTTTTTTTTTTTTTTATTTCCACCCCATGAATTCTACTCTGTATCCTATAAAAACCTGGCTTCCAGGTAAGCTTTCCTTCACACTCAGTTTTGCAGCCCTCGGTGACAGGAGGAATTCACACCACGCAGAGAACACAGTAATTGCCTGCACCCACACAGACTGTCACTGGGCATTATTTGCAGTTAAATATGGCAGCAATTGTTTTTTGGGTTTTTTTTGTTTTTTTTTCCCATGGATTTAGTGGGCTGCAGAAGCAGTTCTGCACTAGCCTACAAAGTTCTCTGTCAGATGAGGCACACATCCATGGAGCTGGGAGACGGTGCAGCTGCAGAAAGATCTGTTTCTGGTGCTCTGCTCTCTGTGGATTCATTACTGAGCAAAACACTTACAATTTCACCCATGCTAAGCCTCTCTTTTTTGAGGGCCATATGTTACTTTTTAAGTTTAACCTGAGGCTCAGCTTTGTGTCAGTATTTTTTTGGGGGGGTAGTGGGGTTTAGTTGGCGGTTTTTTTGTTTTGTTTTGGGGGTTTTTTGTGTGTTTTTTGTTTGTTTGTTGGGGTTTTTGTTGCTGTTTGTGTTTGGGGGTTTTTTTGGTTTTGTTTGTTTGTTTTTTGTATCATCCCTGTACAGATTTTGGCCTAGAAATGCTGCTGTTGGGGACCCGCAGGCTGCTTCTCCTCTTCCCAAGGTGTTTTCCTCTTACACAAAGATGTGAAATGGTGCAAAACTTGGTCTTGAATATGCAAATTTCCACTGTTGTGGAATGGCAGCTCCACGCAATTCCTATAAATGGGATTCTTTATTTAAATGGAAACACGCTGCGCACACAACCTGCTGGAGGTATGCCTCCTGCTCTCAGGGATTCAGTGTTCAATACTTGGACAACTCTTTAATTTTAAATAGCTGTTTAATCAAATACTCTTTAATTTAAAAATTCTTTAATAAAATAGCTGTTAACCGCTTTCCAGGGGTTCCTCCCAGGGAAGGACTCGGCCTCCTGCTCCATCATGGGCCATCCATCCTTCACCGCAAGGACAGGCAAACCTGAGGCCTCTCCTGCTGCCATGCTGCACCCTGGGTAGGAACACAGCAGGTTCTGAGCAATAAATGGTGACACCAAGCAAAACAAAACAGAGAGAAGGCCCTTCTGGCCCTTCCCAGCTGGTGACCCTTGTGGGAAAGGCAGCACCAAGGCGCAGCAGCAGCGATGCTGAAGTGAGGGAGGTGCCGCCATTACCCTGCTGCTCCTGTCAGTGCTGGCGGTGTCACAGCCTGCACAACCACTCCGTATCTGCTCCAAATTCCTCACCTGTTTAATCACAGCATCCACCCAAAGTGCCTCAGCAGCTTCCTGGTGTGGTCAGGCTGCTGTCAGCTGGTTTTCTCTCTGGTTTGTGAGTTTGGCCTGACTTGATTAATGGCAGCCAGACGCATCAGGGATGGAGAAGGCCGCACGGTCCCTTGGCTCAGGTTTGACTGACAAATCTGAGAAAGCTTCCGTGAATGTGATTTCCCTTTTACGTCTGGCTTGCAGTGAAAACTGGTTTGGTGCATATTAGCTAACTGCAGCAGGCCAGGCAGTTAATAAAGCCTTCCCATCAGAGGAGAGATGGGGAGAGAAAACAAGAGCACGACTTTGGCTTTCTCGGTCTGCACAGGCAGTGCCAAGATACATTCATATATCACTCCAGATAAAGGAACTGAGAGATCAAACATAATCAACAAGGAAAACTAGGTCATATGGGACTTGAAATTAGCATGTTTTACCACAAGGCTTTTCAAATATTAAAAAACCCCCCAAATTTAATGAAAAAAATATATTTAAGACCATTAATGTGTTTAAGGAAAAAAATTAATTATTTTTTATTTTATTTAAGACCATTAATGTGTTTAAGGAATAAAATTAATCTCAATTGATAAGATATTTAGACAATTCCTAGCAAGAGGGAGCTTCAGAAGTCCCTGAGATACAATGTGCAGCTCACAGGCATGATAAGACCAGGTTTTTCAATCCCAAGTCAGAACTGTGCTTTTGTTTTTCTTGAATTTAATGTGGATCCTGTTGGTTTATTCCTTCCACTTCTTTAGGTCTCTCTAATTGGCAGCCCTGTCCTTGAGCACATTGACTCATGCCCCAAATTTGGTGTCATCTAATTAAAAGTTGTAATAATCCACTTAACTTCTAAATTTTGATATTTTTTTTTTCTCCAGAAAACATATTTGGGCAAAAAATATCTTCACAGGGGACTTTTACAGGAATTTTGACTTGTTTGTTAGTGGGAAAAACCATGCAGAATTTGTTTTAGTGCTCTTAAAAAGCTAAGAAAAAACTCCCCCAGAAAGAAGGACATTTTAGCAACACTTAATGGGGTTTATGAGTTAAGGAGTGTGTTGGCCTCATGAACTGAACTTTAATTCACAAAAGTTCAGCCATCATTTTGGATTCAATTTCCATATTTCCTAAGGTTTAAAAAAACCTCAGTGCTATAATCAGACAAATATATCAATTTCTGTTCAAAAAAGTGTTTGATTTGAGAATAATTAGAACAATTGACCTGAAAAGTGATAAATTAATTAGCTAGTGAAACACAGAGTTGCTCAGAAATGACAGGCAGGGTGTATTTTCTCATTTTTCCTTTAATTTTGGAGATGTTGCTACAGCTTAATGTGATAAACTGTTAGATATTTATAGGCCCTGTGATCTGCACAATGGTAAGAGTCTGTAGATGTCAGTGCTGAAGAAAGGATGACCAAACCATTAAGCAACAAAGGAGAATAATCATGTATCATGTTGCTTTCCATTTCATGAAGCAATTTTGATAATTTTCTTCATTTGTCAGCAGACAAAGATGCAATCTGCACTGCTTACAATATCAGATAAAGATAAAGCTCCAGGCAAGTCTGGGAAATGTTCCATCACAGGGAGGGGGTGACTTTTGAGTCACTTTACAAGTGTCATATCAATCATACTGAGTTCACAAATCTCATCCAGGGCTGACAGTGTGACTAATAAAAGAATTTTTAAAATATTCCCCGAACCCCCACCTTGAACAGGTATTTCCAGGCACAGAAGTTTCCCCTCCTTTCCCACGTCTTCCTCCCCACTTTCTTTCCACAACAAGCTGCTTTTAATTTCCTAGGGATTTTACATTGCAGCGCTTCAAAGTCAAAAAGGACAAAGTACCACCAAAAGCTACCACAGCTTCCATTAATTCCACTGAATAGCTGAATAATGGTGGCATTTGGGCCTGAACATGCCAGAGGATTTTGTGGAAACAATTTTAATAGCTACCATCCTTTGAGTTACACCTCTGAGGGGCATAATAAAACTTTTAGTCACTGTCTGCACCAGGAAACACAAATGCCAGGATTTAGAAACTGATGCAGTGAAGACAAGATCTTCTGTATGCCCTCTCCACCAGGATTATTTTCAAATAAAAGGCTTTTTTGTTGTTGTTGTTGTTACAGGATATGTAATTTAAATGATATATAATAAAAGGCATTAACTGCCATCCTAATTTTCCATTTTATTTACCCACCGGCCCATCTTCTTTGCTAAATGTTCTTCCTCCATGATTGTGTCTTTTTGTGTTTTAAGTGTGATCTTTTAGGCATGTAAGTATCTAAAGGCTTCTCATTATGAAAAAGACTTTTGGCAAACTATTTTTAATGGTGAATGTGGCAAATTTGCATCATATCCTCAGGCATACTGCATCTCTCTCTTAGATTTACCTGAAGTTCACAAATTCATCCCTATGGAAACAAGGCCATCTCTTACCTCAGGCTCTAAAAACATCCTTTGCTTTATTTGCACCTGGCCAAAAGACGACAGTGGTGAAAAACATTAATATTGCCACTGTTTGAACCTGCATCATCTGCCTGAAATATTGTATACATTCCTTCTGCAGCTCATTAAAAAAAACCAAACTAGATCTGCTTGTCCTTTATGTAATTATTTTCTGTTCATTGCCATCACCCCCAGTTTTGGAATCTGTGCGTGTCGTTATTCTCACTCATCAAATTTTTTCTCTGTTTGTGAAAAACAAGGACTAGATAAGCAGACCTGACCTCTGGCTCCTCTGTATCCTTCAGCTGGCTGGAGATGGAGCCCTCATAGGTAACAGCAACTCTAATATCTATCTAAAGCTGTGTCACACTGTATTAATTATTTTCTCTGTGAACTAGGCAGTTTTTTAAACTAGGAGAAGTAATCACATTTCCTATTTTCTTTAAATTTGTAAACCTTTTTTCATGTAACCAGCTTGAGTTTTGGTTGTATTTTTGTTTTTTGGTTGGTTTGGTTTTTGGTTTTTAATTTTTTTTTTTCAGATTACTGAATATAGTTAGACTGACTTGATAAAACTCATCTATGTGGATCAGTTGGGTGTTTGTGACTTGCATTTTAGTCCCTATATTGGCCATGTGTGTATAAGTTAAGATTTCTTAAGATTTCTAATCTTAAAGAACTTGTGGAGGATGGAAGTCATTCAGAACAAGCAAAAAAAAAAAAAAAAACTACAAAAAAGTGATATTATTCTGAAATTTTTAGCTAAATCACCATTTATTCAACATATTATGATGTTATGCTCTAGGTTATCTTTTAGAACAACAGGAAACCCCAGGTCTTTATTATTTATGCATACTTGAACTCATTTTTCATCTCTGTAAAATTTGTCTGTGTAAATCATGGTCTCCTCTTCATTCTACCTACTAAAATCATCCAATTAACAGTTGCTATTCTCTAGCTTGCATACAGATTTGTTGCCTGTCCACAGCAAAGAGACATATAATTCTTGCGAGTGCTATGAGGATGGTAGTTTTACCATTTATACTATTTACTGTTTTTAGTATTCTGCCTTTCCTACAGCCTTTTACCTTGAAATCATGTGTGTCAACATAGCCACCATGCCCTAGGACAGACATCAAATTACTCTTTCTGAACACTGATAACAAAAGATATTCGCAGTGAAAATGTGCAGACATGACAATCTCAAAACCTGACGCCTCATTTTCCTCCCACCCCTTCCATAAGCTGATGCAAGCTGTCAGTTCCTCTACTTGCACTCCTCTGTCTGGTATTAAATAAAACAGACAACACACCTTCAGCCCCAATTAAAAAAAAAAAGTGATTAATCTGTTTTTTTCACACCTGAAGGAGGATTGCATCAGAATCTAGGCTCCTCACTGGCTTTATATGAGGGCTTTAATCTCCCACAGGGAAACTCTGCTGCACGGAGCTGAGTTGGAGCAGCAGGAACTGGTAACAGGATCAAGCAAACCGGCTGGCAATGCCCAGAGCTGAGGGAAAGGCCAACGATAACTGTAAGAAACCAGGTGTCACCAGGCAGGTCTGCCTCTTCCTGGCAACCTGGTCAATGTGGACACCTCCAAATGTGTCCCTGGGGTCACCTCTGTGGTCACCAAAAAGACCATGCAGCCCTGTTAACAGCAGAGGCACTATCAGATCACTGCTGCCTGGAAGTTTGGCAGCTCCCAGTTGTTTGGGGAGGAACAGAACCCCACTGTCAGCATTTAACAGAACATGGTCACACCAGGTTTTCAGGGTCTGGGATCGCTCAGAGTACAACCTGAGGGTCAGCTTTAGCCTTTTTTTTGGTTGCCTCCACTTTTCAGCCAGAGGAGTAGGAAAATGCTGTTTAGGCAGGTGGAATGCCTTCCTGTTTCTATCCTGAGAGAGGCAAAACCCCGTTGCTTATGCGATTTTAGACTAAAGGTAACTGTGCCACGGGGAACTGGAGTTCCACATCAGGGGTGCAGACGCCTTTGGCTGTCAGGAGCAGAGCCATCCTGCTTGGAGCATTTGTGTCTTTAGTGACTTGGCAGGGCAGTGAGCTCATTGTTTTCTGCAGAAGTGTGTGGAATGAGACAATGATTTCCAGGCTGAGAAATCCTGAGATAAGCTGCTTGTTGCACTGATCATGCCCGGGGACAGGCCCGTGTGTGCATGGCAGCCACACACTGATTTAAGTGTGGCTCTCTAGCTGCAGGTTAAATTTCTGCACATACACACTGTCAGTCATTTCACCTGTGATTATTTCCCAGCGGAGATACAGCATACACATGTCCGTGGAGAGTTTCAGGTGGAACATGAAATAAATGATTTGCCCAACCCTAAAAATCCACAGGAAAAGAGGAAGAAACACAATTGATATTGTGTGTTGAAGGCACAAGTGTAGCTGTGTACACCATTCACACCACCAAGAGCATGACATTTAAGACTAAGCAAAGCCATTGGTTATGTAATTAGTTAGCAGAGGCAAACATCCTGCCTGGAAAAACAAGAACAAAAGCTGATTTGTTATATCTTTGCCATTCTCTTTAAGCCAATATTCTGCTCCAAATACAGCACTGCTGTACCAGTGTTCGTGTTCCTTCCTCACTAACAAAGCTGAGGTCGTGCTGCAGAACAATTCTCTTGTAGTGACATCAGATACAAATGGCCTCAGAAGTAATAAATTTCTTTGAAGAAAGACCCAGTTGCTAAAATTAGCTATATAACTGCATTTATCATGAGAGATTACTGTGTCAATGATGCCATGCAGCTCCCTGGGAGACTTACGTAATGGGTTTTTCTATCACTAATAATTCTGATTTTGGGATTCTCTGATCATCTGGGTATAATACAAAACGTAAGCCTGCATTCAGGCAGAATTAACTGGATAGAGAGATAGAAAGTTCCAATTACTTACATTAGCTGTATAACTACATTTATTATGAGAGATTACTGTCAGTGGGTCTGTTGCTGGTCCCCACGGGACTTACCTAATAGGTTTCTCTGTCACTAATAATTACAATTTCATGATTCTGTGATCAGATGGGTATGACACAAAACTTAAGCGCGTGTTCAGGCAGAACCAGCTCTAGAGCAGGAATTCCACTTCTGGCTCCACAGAAATAATGGTGTTTATGCACTTTCACATATAAACACTGCTGCTAAGACTACCTTACTTCAAACAAACTTATCCTCACAGTGCTCTATTTAAACACTAAAGCACAATAGGCAGTGCATATTTGGGCAATCATTGCATGCATTGAATGATGTTTAACCACCCGTCAAGAACAATAATCCCCTAGAAATGCACCAGCTGAAATACTGTTTTGCTTTTGTAGACCTGAACTCACAAAGAAATAGAGGGAAAACAGTCTAAATGGGCACTGGCCTAAATAGATACTGCCACAGCCAAGCACTAATCTTTGTTTATATCAAGTATTCTGGGGCCATTACACAACTTCATGAAGTATCCAAGGTATTCTCAGTAATCTTCCTTGTCAGGGCCAGTACAGCAGGGCAGCAATATGGCACAGTATCTTAGGCTTTTCAGCATTTAATGAAAAATATGGTTGGTTTGTATTTATGAGTATTCCATAATCACCTGAAAATCATTTACTGAGGTCTGGGAGAGACGGTGGCCTGTAATGTGGAGACACACTCGTTAGAGTCGTCCTTATTTTCTTAAAAAATAAAATTATACCATGAACTCAGAGGAGCAAAAGAGGACGGAAGAGTGGTTCTACTCAAATGTAAATGTAGAGTTGACCTTGATCTTCATAATTGTTTGTACTGATAGAGAGAGATGAGTCAACATAACTCAGAGGAAAAATCAGCTGGACAACTCACAAATCAGTCAGTTTTCATGTTACTAGTGAATATGCAGTTTTCTCCTTTTCTTTGGCCTTGTATGTATTTGTACCAGCAGCACATTGAAAACTTTCCAAGGATATGGAAAAAGACACAATAGACAAGCAGACCTAGATAAATACGGCCCGTGGTTATCATTCTGATAATATACATGTATAAGGGCATATAGATAAACTTTAATTAATTGCATACATTTGCATATATGTATATATATATATATGTAAATATATTATAACTTGTGTCGATTACTCTGTGCCAGGGTCTTGGGGTCCTGTTTGGGTCTTCAGGAGCCTGATGGACACACACAGGCAGGTCCAAATTCATGATAAAATCAGAGATAAGGAAGATTGTGTTGCAACACTTCCTAGCATTAATCTTGTCTGTTTGACAGTGGTCAAAGACCAAAAGGAAACAAACCTTCTGGGATGTACTTTCTGAGGCTCTCAAGAGCAACAGATTTTTTTGGAACTTGGAGAGTTTGTTCAGATCCATTAGAGACAGGGGCTGGAGACAAAGCAGATGATGGAAACCCATGCTATTTAGTACTCTGAAGAAGGATAAGAATCTTGGTAAAAGACTCCTTCCTGTTATTTTATTTTCTTGCCCTAACTAGTGCTGAATTATTAGTGACGTATTTAAAGAACAAAACAAAACAAAACAAAAACACCACCACTTTTAATTAGGTTGTCTGGACATTCTCATAAACTTTAATGTTAATTAATATTGAGCAGACTGCAGATCAATTAATTAACAGAAACTGGTTAGTCAGTACCAGTTGCCATCTACCAAGCATGGAGTATTTTAGTTGCAACCTGTACTATATATTTTGGCAGAGTTTTATGGACACAGAACCTCAGGGGGATTTCAGGGCCAGGATTTGGTTTATCCCAGGCTTCCTCCTTCCTTGGTAAAATCTCCCAAAGTGATATTCCATTTGTTTTTCTCCTCAGGTTGTCCATCAAGATTAGAGGCTCTGACTACTTTTCTCACCAAACTGATTTCAAGTGGAAAATGTCTCCTGGGGCAGTGCTGCACTCTGTATTAAATTCATGTGCAAAAAATATGAGGAAGTTGTGAGGTAGTGCTGAAACAGGGTGCATGGATGAGTAATGGAGGAGAGAATAATACTAAAAGTTTAAAAAACTGGTTTTGGTGTAGACTCATACACACACTTGCACTCCTCCTAAAAGCACACACCCATTTTCAGAATGATTTACGTCGGAAAGGACCTTCAAAGATCATCTATTCAAACGTCTCCAAAAAGAACAAAACCTGGTTGACCACTTTATGGCAGGTTTTCCCACATAATAGGCATGCAATCAAAGACTTTCCTTTCAACTTTGTTTTTCTTTGATTTGTTTCTTGGGGTTTTGTGGCTTTTTGGGGTTTTTTTGTTGGGTTTATTTTTTTGCTTTGTATTGTTTTGTTTTGTTGGGGTTTTTTTTGTTGTTTGCTTGCCTGTTTTGGGTTTTTGGGTTTTTTTTTTTTGAGGAGTAATGCTCATGTGTGTTCATTAGCAGTCTAGAAATAAATATTAGAAAATTTTAGAAAGTGGCAAATACCAGCTCAGCGTGCAAACCTCAGGTTGCTTGTTTTTTCTAAGAAAAGTGTCCTATTTCTGGTTCTTTTTATATGATAACCTTTTACCATCTCTATTTTATCAATTCAAAGAGCCAGGGAGCCCTTTTGGCAATAAGAACATTCAAAAGCAAACAAGCAAAGAAGCCAAACACACATCTTCAGTGTGACTTAAATATAAGTTTAGGGAAAAAGCACAGGGGTGGTAATCCCCGCAGAGAGAGTCATGTAGTATTTATTCTTTCCATTAATTCCCTGTTCAGTAGGAAAATGGGACACTTGCTTATAACCCTCCAGAGCTCTTCTCTCACCACTTGCGTGGTGATTCACACAGATTTTGGCTGTCTGGCTCCTGCTCTGCCAAGATGCCCAGTGGCTCTGCTCTCCCTGCCCACCCCAGCGCGGCCAAGGGAGCCCAGGGCTGGTGCTGGACGTGGCTCTCAGATCAGTAGGTCACTTCTGATCGGGGTGACACCAGCGGAGCTGAGGTCAGGATCTGGGACCGCGCAGCAGCAGCGTCTCTGCAGCGGCGCGAAATTAATGCCAGAGAATGGGGCCATTGATGCCAGCAGAGCCAAGCCATCGGGATTGACCCTGGGAATCATGTGACACAGTGTTCCGGGAAGCAGCCTTTGTTTGCACACACTGTGGCTCCTGTTTATTAATATGTGAGGCCAACAATGCCCATTGTCTCCTCTCATATTAGAGTGCTGTCACATGAGCAGCTCAAGTGACACCAAGGATTGCAAGGCGAGGACAGGCGGTTCCATCCGACCCCGACTGCAAATGTATGTTTGAATACATTAATACTCGACAAATATCCTCTCAGATTAAAGAGCTCACAGGTTTATTTTTAAATAAAAACCAACCGAACCACTCTGCCTAAACTTAAAGTTTGCCCCACCTAAACAAAGGAAGGAAAATCCGGGCACAGTGCATTAAAATTAAATTTGGTGAATGATCTGAGTATCTGACGTTCAGGTTGCAGATTATTTATCATGATAATTTAAAAAAAAAATCCTCTTTGATCCTGTGACACTTGAAAATTTCAAGTACAGAGTTGTAATTTTTTTATGGAGTTTTGTTTCTGCCGTTTGAATGACATCTTTTTGTCTCCGTCTCACTAGTACAATTTAGTCATCGAAAATTAACAGCCTCTGCAATATTTAACCTTATGTTAGCCTTACTATGTATAGTTTCGTCCTTTTCCCCCCTCTATCAAGCTAGAACAATACTTTCTTTTTTTCTCTTTGCCTCACAATTGCTGCTTTCTCCCCACATTTTATGTGAATCAGTTCTGCATAACTGCATCTACTATTGTGTTCAAGAGAAGAGATGAGGTTGCTTATGAATTATATCAGGCTAATTACATCAGGCTTGACATAAATACAGCTGAGCCTTCAGCTTCTGCTATAGTGCAAGGAGTAACCTGGCTCCCATAGACTTAATGATGGGACAAATTAAGAATAATAAAAAGAAGGCATTGAAATATATCTGCATTGTGTTTGATCTGGACAGTACTGAGGAGATACCCTGCTTTGGGAAACACAGAAACAAGTACATGGAAGATATTTTCAGAAAAGCCGAAAGTACATTCTCATCTGCAGACATTTATCAGACATGTAGACTCCAATCACTCTCCAGAGACGCATTTTAACAGAAGACATACATAAAAATATTTCTTTTGTGTCTAATCCTTGAAAGACTAAGCCATATTTTTCTGTACTAAAGGCTCAGTTCAAAACTATCTTATATTTAAAAGAATGGAATGGAATGGAATGGAATGGAATGGAATGGAATGGAATGGAATGGAATGGAATGGAATGGAATGGAATGATCTGTGTCCTACAGTTCAATGCCACTTGAAACTATGAAATCCCGTACGCTCACATTTTAAAACTTGTGTCCTTGTGTCTCTGGGTGGAATGTATAAAACTTCCCCAAACATCCAATGCCACCAGACTTCTGCTCTAAACCTCAGCAAGCAAGAGGGCACCTTGTGGTAAAAGGGACAAAAGAGGTGTGGGAACCCAGGAGATTCCTCTGGCTGCCCTGCAGGACTCGAGACCCTGCCAGAGGGCTCAGAGACCCTGGCACAGACCCCAGGACCCTTGTGCCTTTGATTTAGCCCTTGGAAAAAACAATTACTTAAAAGTTTAAGTAGAATGATAGTGAATTTATCATGGGGTGAAACACAGATTTTTGGGGTTTTTGGAATGGGGGTTCAAGGGACAAGATGGAGGGATCTGGGCATGCCCAGCCTTTCTACTTCTTCTTGGCCTCCATGTTCTGGGTGATGTTGGCACTTTTAGGTTGGTTTAGAGTAGAAGCTCACTGTCTAAAATAGGTGATGGGTATTGGGAAGTAATTGTAAATAATGCACACGTAGTTTTGGGTATAAAAACATAACACCGCCCTGGAGCAGGCAGAGTGCCTTAGACTGTCTTGCTGAGCAGACCTGGGCAGGACAGGAGAGAGAATTTTATAGATAAGATGCAACAAACAACCTTGAGACTGAGAAATGAAGAGCCCTGACTCCTTCTTCGAGCGTTGCGCTGGGAAAAGAGACTTTGGAACTTTTCTTGGGGTCGCTGTGAGCAGCAGAGACCCCGAGATTGAGGGGCTGCGGCGTGGCCGGGGCGGGGAACGGAGCTGGGAAGGGAACGGAGCCCCAGGAGAGGCTGAGGGAGCCGGGAAGGGGCTCAGACTGGAGCAAAGGAGGCTCAGGGGGCCCTTGTGGCTCTGCACAGCTCCTGCCAGGAGGGCACAGCCGGGGGGGAACGGGGACAGGAGCAGAGGGAACGGCCTCAGGCTGGGCCAGGGAGGATTAGATTGGATATCAGGAAAAGTTTCTTCAGTTGAAAAGTGGTGACAGCTTGGAAGGAACTGCCTGGTGAAGTGGTGGAATCACCATCCCTGGAAGTGTTCAAAAAGCATGGATGTGGCACTCGAGGACATGGGGTAGTGGTGAACGTGGCAGTGCTGTGTTAATGTTGGTCTCGTTAATCTGAGAGATGTTTTCCAACCTTAACAATTCTGTGAGTCAAGGAGACAGGACAGAGGATACAGAAGGTGTCTCTTTCAATTGGTATTCCTTTCCTACAAATCAGAGGAAATGCAGTTAGGTGCTGAAATATAGCCCAGCAATAAAAACACTTGTTCTAAAGGAATAATACCTTGCTTTATATAAACAGTTATGCTTCAGTGGGTTGAGCCATGCACTTTTAGGGGTTGAGAGCTTTTATCAGCTTTTCCCAAAGATGAATTTAAGTAAACTTCCACTCAGTTTATTGGCTTTCCTGAATACCATTCTAAAGTGAAGACTCCTTCCTGTGTTTGTCAGGGATATTTATGTATTTAGCTCATGATAGGTAATTCCTTTAAACACAGGAGCCCCCAGTTCTGAACCCACCAATGCCCAGGAAGTTCTCCCAGTGACCTTCAAGCCTTTAAAATTCCTGCAGTTTGATTATCAAACATATAAAAATCTTTACAAGCCTGGCCTGACATTCCTTGGTTACTTAAGGTCCTTCTGAGCATTGTCTTTCTAGCTTTGTTGTACCATTTGATAATATCGGATTCTCAAATGCCAAAGGCATTTAGCATTAACCTGACTTTGAAAAGCTTGGGACAGTGCTCTCCCTTTCTCTTTCATAACTTGGGGCTCTATAGAGACAGAAAGGGAAGGCACAGAGCCAGGAAATAGCTTATCTAAGTACTCTGAGTCTTTCATAAATCAACAATATTACCATTGGAGAGTGAAGCCAAGAGAAGAATAATGCCAGCATCCTTAAATTGCAGCCACAGTGAGTCCTCCTTGAGGGGGGTGCTGGTGCTTCTGCACAGCAAATTATGCAGCTTAGAAGGGATGGAAAACAGGATTGCAGCTCCTCATGAGTGCTCTGTGGATGTGAGGAACTGGATGCCTCAAGAGTGGGGCCTGCCCGTGATTCTGCTGAAGTGAGCAGGAGATATTCATCCCAGCCTTCTCAGGAACTCAGGAGCAGAGTTTACTAACTCATCTCCTGGAGGCAGCTGCCGTCACAAACCCATGCACAACAGCGGAATAAAATTCCAGAGAGTTTTTGCTGCACAAACAGCTACCATATTTTATAATCCTTATGCAACAGGCACATTTCTGTCGAGGGGCAGAGTTCTTTCAGATTCTTGTCACGTCCTGCTGAAGTCTTTGTGGGCATTATCACTGTCTGAATGGGCTCTGGATCATGGCCTTCGCTGCTAAAGTCATTCTGCAGTGATAGATGAGACAGGCTAGAAGGAAGAACAGTGGCACCCAGTGGTGATTTGTTTTTTCTTTGCAAAGAAAGTTCTTCTGAAAGATCTTTTCCTTAACTTTTTGAGTGGATGACTGTATATAATATACAGTCTAGTTTACACAAAGGATATACACACATTATACATCTAATATAAAATAGTATACATGCACCCACACATTGTAATTCATAATGTAAAATTTGGGCTTTACAATTACTGTCTAATTATAATGTTGATTTAAAAGGAAACAAAAAAGAAAAATAATTTCACTTTATAGAAAGCAAATCACTTCATGTAAAGTGCTTTAGGTAACTCTGCTTGATTAATGGTTGTGCCATTTCTGCAGCAGTCAAAGGAACTGTGTCCTAATGAAATGCTAGCAATTATTGTAAGATGAATGTGCAAGTGCACATAGAGATCTTTTATCTTTTACCTTATTGCAATAAATAAATGGTGAACATGCTCTCACTTATTCTAGCAGAATGGCAGCTTCCACTTCTTTTTTTTCTACCTCAAACTTTTCAATCTTGCAAAGAGCTGTATAAAAAAAAGGGTGTAGCTTCTTGTAACAGCGTGATTCTTGTTTCATAAAAACCCTCTTTGGCACCGATTCATATCCCAGGTTATTAATTATTCAACCCAAATTATATGTATTTGCTAGTCACTTAGAAAATGCGTCAGATTGTTCTTTGGTCTCAGTTGCTGTACGCTAGCCAGATTTCTCTTGAATGTTACCTACATTTTTTTCTTACTGTTTCTTAGCGCAAGAAATACTTGTTGTCTACATGTTTGGCTTCTTGGACATAATATTAATGCTGCATCTCTACAAGTAGCTTAAATGTGGCCAGGGTTGTTACGTCATGATAAAACAAGTTGGCAAGGGAAGCTTTCTGCATGCTGCTCAATCCTTTAGCCTCCAAAACACAGAGACTGCAAGCAAGCCCCTCCTTTGGAATGATCCACAGCTCCTGCTAATTCCTGAATCTCCTGCAGGAATCATTACAAGGACTTAAGTCTCTCAGGCCACAATTACCAGAGGTAATTAAAGCAATTTATCTGGATGGGCAGTTCAAAGCTAATGCCACATCACATTGACAGACTTTGCTTTGTTTTTAACCTATGGATATCCTATAAAACTGCTGCAAAGGCATTGAAATTTCTGAAACCTAAGGTGGTCCTGTCACGCTTGAGCATGGTTCTCAGGGCTGCAGGATAAGTATGGGCCTGAGATCTGAAGCAAATGAGAAATCCTGGAGCTGAAAGCTTCAGGCTGATGGAAATCCAGGAAAAACTGTCTGGCCTTTGGTTGGGAGCTGTAACTTAAATGATCAGAAACAAACGTAGCTGATATTTAATTTTAATTTCTTGCATGGCTGCAGACACGAGTAATAACATGTAGAAAGCTATATTGCTGAAACTGTGGGTAAAGGTTTGGGGGCAAATTTTCCATTCTATCAGGGGGAAAAGTGGTCCCAGCAATAATGCACAGCAGCACCGTGCAGCCCCAGGGTTCACCCTGCAGGACTGAAACCAGGGCAGAAGAGCTGGACACATGTCAGCCCACAGCACCGGGTCAGATGCAGCTCCTTTGATCCCCTGCCATGCAGCACGATGGATAATGGAGCCCTGGGATTTGATACCCACGGTTTGGAACTGGAGGAGGGCAGCACACAGCTGCCTGAGTGGCTGCACCATCAAGAATTCAGAGGGCAGACTTACTGTAGCAAAGGGAATAGCACGCTACTGCATATTTTCCTTTCTTTTTTGTAAAGCCACTATTCTAAAACATCTGGCTGATTATTTTTGAATGATTGAGTATTTGTGTAGCTGATGGATAACAAAGACAGTCTTCAAATTCTGGAGAATTTTCAGAAATGGAAGTCCAGCTGTTTGTTAGAAACCCTGCACTGAAATTTTTTGGGCCCTCATAAATAAGTCTTCACTGAATGAGTAGATCAGTAGCAAATAAGTAGAGGCAGCCTTTACCTGATTTCCTTTGCTTGGCAAAATCTTGATATTAGCTGTGGCTTTGGCCATTTTGATTATGTGTTAACAAGTGAGGCAAATATTTCTAAACTGCTAAACTGTTGTAACATTTTCTTAATATTTCACGTGCTGTTATATTCTGCAGAGCAGACAGAGCATGCACATTAGTTCAGGAAGACATTGCTTCCCTAAAAGCCTTGCTTTCCAAACAGGAAGAAAAATAGGAGGTGAGGACAACACCTGTTTTTGGTAAGAAGTGCCATGTCACTGGCATCTTTGCAATCACAGCCTGTTGAAAACTGATTTTTCACCTCCACGGGCCTTCAGGTGTGCACCACGTCTGTTACTCCACTGCTCAGGACACCGCAAGCCGGGGAATTGTGCTGGCAGCTGGTTAGAAAGCAGCGGTGCTGACCCCAGCTGCTTCAGTCTGGTCAGGAACAAACAAAATGAGGTTCATTCACAGTCTAAAATTCATAACCCCGTGCCAGGGCCAGTTAACTAATGCCAGAACTAACAGTTTAAGGCTGCTGTAAAGCGTGTCTGCTTTAAAATTTAAATTTACAGCATGGCTGCTGTAAAGCATTCATGCCCAACCCAGCCAATTTCTCATGGACAGAGAGATTCACGTGGCCAAAAGCAGCATATCCAGAAAACCCTGCCGGCTCTCCAAATGCCATTGTCTGAAGTTTCTTGCTTCAACAGGACTAAAGATTTAGATATCAGGGCTTTCTATAAATCTTCAAAATGCCTCCTGGATATATATCCTGTCTAAGAGCTCACAGCTTTTCCCCAGAAAAAATTAGCATATCATACTCGTATTTCTGAAGGAATATAAAAAATATATGAGTTTTTGAAATAGTTACAGCATTAAATATTAGAGAATAATCTTCTGGGAACACATACAATAATGTTGATTTCTTTGCTGTTTTACAACTAACTTCACTGTGAAAATGTTGATTTTCTTAAATCTGGATAAATGCTAGGGTTGTGCTTTAAAAATAACTGAATAATATGCAGTTATTAATAAATATGAAATAATAAAAATAAATATAAAAATGAATACAACAACAACAACAAAACATCAACAACAATAACAATAAAAACAGCAATAATAATAATAATAATAATAATAATAATAATAATAATAATAATAATAATAACAACTACTGAATAATATACTTGAAATGTGAATTTCATCAGTCACTAGGGTGAGGATCACACAACCATAAAGTAATAGAAGGTGGTTTTTTGGAAGGGACACTCAGAGATCATTTTTTACAGCCCCCTACCCCTTCCTGCATTTGTCTCTAGGTCAGATCTCTCAAAGCCTCATCCAACCTGACCTTGAACATTTTCCAGGACATCCACAGCTTCTCTGGAAAAACCTGTTCCAGTGTTTCATAATGGAAAATGTCTTCCTTATGTCCAATCTAAATGTGCCCTCTTTCACTTTTAATCCTCCGGCCCTTGTCCTGCCACCTCAGATCCTGGTAAAAAAGTCTCAACCTTCTTCTTTAGCACTCTTTATATATAAAAAGGCCACAATAAAGTCTCCCCAGAACCTTCTATTTTTCAGGTTGAATTAGTGCAATTCTCTCGTCCTTTTTTCCCCACAGGAGATGTGTACATGGTATAAATTAACTTTATTTTCTTTGAAAATAAGAAAAATTGAAAGACTGGTTTTTGCACAGTTAAGTTTGTGAGTTTAAATGAATTAATTGCCTCAGCTTTGAAGCATCTATATTGATAAAATGAACAAGAATGAATGTTTCAAAGTTTAAATTAATCAACTATCTGGAAACACATGCACTGACAGAAACATCCCATATTTGAGATCTTCAGGTCAGCCCCTGGGTTGTTCAGATCTCTCATTCTTGAGGCAGATTCAGCAAATGTAGGAAATACTTCTCCATTTGTACTGGGCAGAATAAACACACCAGAGCTGGCAAATCAGCAAATCTGTATTTGAAAATATGTTCATTAACCAAACCAAGTGCTATCTGAACTAGGAGACCTTACATCTCTAAGTTCAGTGCTGAGCAGAGTGGCCAGCTGAAAATCTGAAACAGTGAAATGGTCTATTTAATAATTTTAATTTAGCTTTTATCCCAAAAAGGGAAAGCCTCTATGATCTCAAGGTCAATCAGACTAGACCTGGGTCAGTAATATAGTACTTAAAAATTTAGTGGCTATGATTCATACTGTTGGAACAGAGAATAAATTAAATTACATATGGAGGCTGCCTGAATATATGAATCTGGAGCAAATTCACATTCAGCAATGTTTTAATCTATAGTGGCAAATAAGACACGGGCTGAAAGCCCCAGGGCTTGGTGCTGATGAAAATGCTTGAAAGAGCTTAAAAAGGACTAATCAGCATTAGCAGGGAGATAAAACAGAGCTTTCACTGGCTGTAGATCTGTCAGCAATGGGTGATTACTAAGAGAGTTTGATTAAATTTTAAATCCATCCTTATTTAAGTTTTTTCCAAGTTCTGCTTCATGGAGTTCATGTTCCTTGACACTGTTTCTTAGATAAGTGGGTGGAGCAGAGCCTGGAATAGAGGCAAGGGATAACATGCCACCTTTTTTGGGTGGGGAGGGAATTGCCAAGTAACTCTTCACCACCAGAATTTCAGTTTCTGCTTTGAAAAGCTGTCTTAAAAAAAGAAAAAAAAAAAAAAAACAAAAAAACCCCACCAAACTATCAAGACCTTGTCATCTAACTCCCAATTTTTTAAGGGAATGTTTTAGAAAACTCCATTAGGCAACTGATTTGCAGTTTCGGAAATTAACCCAGTTCAGTTTTGTACTTTTGTGCATATCTCTGCTCGCAGTCTCTTTAAAGGAAAATTTCAGATTTTCAGTCTTGGTCTTCAAAGTTACTATGACCAGTAGAAATGGGAATGATACTGACATCAGCAATTTGGGCAAAAGAGGCAGGAAATGATACTTTCACAACAAAGAAATTCTGGTGATCTGGAAGTCAACTAAGGTGAAAGAATTTGGTTGCATTTGAAGGACGCACTGGGTAACTCTGTTTTTGTAAAGAAATCCTATTCAGAGGGAGTTAAATTTAGTGTCTTTGCAGGTTATGGACAAAATCAAAGCATCCAAGTGAGTAAAATTGAGTTGTTGCATATGGTATTGTCCCAGCATTGTTGACCTGTTAGTCATGTTGTACACAGAGCTCAGTATGTAGAAATACACACCAATGTTGTCAAAGAGCAAATATTAATTTTCATGTGTGCCTAAAATTGTAAAGCCTGGGACTCCTTGTGCTTGGTATGGCATGATGAAGGAGATTTGGATTAGGGAAAGGAAGAAACTAAGAAAAAAAGAAAAAAAAAATAGAAGGTATGCATTTGTCAGTCACAACATATTTTGAAAAATGATGACCTGGGAAGAGAAGAAAGATTCAGAAATGAAAGAGAAATGAAGAAGCAGAACTGTTGTGTGTGTACTGTGACTAAGAAGGCTTCCACTGGGAGTGAGAAGCCTCATTTCAATCAAAATGTGGGAATCCTCCAATGTTCCTTCATTAACCTTTGTAACTCCTTCAACAAATATGCTGGAAGTTTTTTCTATCATTCCTCATTCTTCTTCTTCTCTGGAGTTCTCCATTTTTGTCCCTCTCACTCTTTCCCTACCCAGTTCTTCCCCTTCCACATGCTGGAATATTGTCTACCTTACTAAATAATACCAACAGTGCAGTCATAGGCTATTTTCCCTACCACAAGAAAAGAAAAAGGAGGAAAAAAGTTCCATGTTTGTTTGACAAATTGACTGTTTGATTAAAATGCTGACAGCAGATGTTTCAGCCTCCTGATGGTGATGCTTTAAAATTGAGAAGCTATTCAACCTAATATTACAAAGCAGTTTAATAATATAAAACATGTCCTTTTATAATACAGAGATGGAACATACCACACTAATATAACTTCATTGTTAACGAACAATTTACTATTGAGAATGTTTCTGTTAAGATTTAGACATATATTGTCTTGGGACTGCTGCTAAATTTCCTAACAATTAACCAGATTTTTTTGTTTTTGTTGTTGTTGATAGGCTCTGTCTGTCATGTAGCTGTTCTTTTCATACAGTAAAATAGAAAACTTCTATATTTGGGACTAGGGACATAAACTGCTTTATATCATGCTGAATCCATTATGCCCTCAGCAGAAGAGCAGTGTGGTACAAACATGCTTCTATGGGTACTGCTTATTTTTAAGAAAGGTCCTCTGATAATAAGAAATTCAGACAAAGAACTTCTCCCATCATACAAATTACAATTTTTATAATACTAATTAATTAAGAAACAACCAAGGCCAGAAGTCTGGAAAATTGGAGAATCTCTCCCCTGTGCTTCCCACTGCTCCAATTTACAAGTCTGATGAAATAAGGTCTGTGCAGGGCTTGCACAATTGAGCGCCTATCATGTAATTATCCATATCCTTCTGCTTTGCCAGTTACCTGTGTCCCTACCTGTCCTGGATAATGGAGAACTAATTTTTGTCTCTGCAGTGAACTTCTCAGTTCCCCAGTCATCAGAGCCACAGAGATTATTTTTTTAATCTGCTTTCTCTTGCCTGGGCCAGGAAAATCAATTCTTTCAAAAATGCATGTTCCAAATCACTTCTGACACAACCAAGCCCAAATCTCCTCCATGTCATGCCCTTTATTTAATATTTTAGCTGGACACTGCACCTACTCAAGGCATTTCTAGAACAAAGTGTTGTAACCCTTCATGACTTCCATGTAGCAATGCTCTTAATACATGGGGAAGGTTTTCTGCCTTTACCCAGCAGTTTGGCACATTTTCCTTTCCCTTCCCTTCCCTTCCCTTCCCTTCCCTTCCCTTCCCTTCCCTTCCCTTCCCTTCCCTTCCCTTCCCTTCCCTTCCCTTCCCTTCCCTTCCCTTCCCTTCCCTTCCCTTCCCTTCCCTTCCCTTCCCTTCCCTTCCCTTCCCTTCCCTTCCCTTCCCTTCCCTTCCCTTCCCTTCCCTTCCCTTCCCTTCCCTTCCCTTCCCTTCCCCTCCCTTCCTTTTCCTTCCCTTTAATTTTTTTTTTTTTTACTACTGCCTGCAAAACTCCCAGGCAGTTATTCAAATTTTGCTTCCCTATTGTAATTTTATTATGTATATGCACACAACTTTTGTTATATGGGCTAAATCTGCCTGATTTTACAGCAATTTTTGATTTCTGACTCTCCATGTAACTGCTCATACAACAAAAATGCATTCCTTTGTCATTACAACATTTAACAACAATGTGAACAACACCTGGAAAAGACCAGGTTGTATTCTGACTGATCAGACTGTCTGCAAATCTTCCATGGAGCTCCATAAACCTGGGATGTGCCCTAATCTGACAGAAAATTATTAAAAATTGACTTAAATGCTGCTTTACAATCAGATGTAATTCTGCCTTATGGTAGTTTCAAGAAGAATTATCTGTCTAGTTTATCAGGAAAATTTCACAGAGAACTCTTAAAAAGTCTTCCTGAAATCCAGGCAATTTTTCTCCTGTCTTCTTTAGCAGATATGCTGCCTAAGAAAAGCACTGGGTATGATTTTTCACTTTGATACAAGTATGTTGTCCATTTGTAATGTTTTTATTATTCCCTAGACCCTTGTACACTGATTCATATCTTCCCAGTGTATTTCTGGATAAGTAAGCTCATTGGCTTGTAATTCCCAGGATAATTCTTGCCTTCACACAATGTACTTCTTCAGTTTACTGTGCTCTCTCCCTGACTTTCCCAACTTGCCTGTAACAGTCTGGAGTGTCTCATCTAGCTATTTACATTTCCTGACATGTATTTTATGTAATGTTTTCCTTTTGCTTTTACCTCAACTTGTCTATTTTTACTCTATCTCCATTCAAAATCACACAAACATCCAACTTTTTTTTTCTTCTTTTTTAATATATGCTTTCAAAGACACATCATAAATTGTTATGTTTTTTAATCAGATTTAATTGGTTTTAGGCAAACACCAATGATATATTAGACTGCATGAAGTAGCAGGCTAGATACGTTATCCTAAATATTATGGTACTGACAAATGTTTAAAAGTAGAATGTAAAAAAAAAGAAGAAAAGAGAAGAAAAAAGAAAGCTACAGATGGATAGCGGCCAACTACTGTCCTACCTCCAGACAGGCAGAACCTGTTCCCTGTCTTTTTTCTTGCCCTTTTTGTTTGCTAAAGGTCACTCAGATGCTCCCATGCAGCCAGATTCGGGACACAGAAGCATTTCTGACATACTAATCCCTGCTGCTCTCCCATTCATCTCGTATAACCAAAACGCAGGCAACTGCTGACACAGTCGGCACACACCAAAGTGCACTGGAATCTTTTCCAAGAGCACAGGACAAGGACATGTTTTGTCATGTGTTTGCCTTTTGGTCTAGCAAAGGGCACAGGGATCTAATTTCTGGAGCTGATCCACCCAAGCATCTAAGGGAAAAGCATCCAAAGCAGGAGGAAAGTAAAAGTTTTGTATGCTTAGCTGATGCAGACATCTTTGTTAAACCCCTTTCCTCCCTGCTATTATATACATAAATCATTAAGGGTTTGGCTGGAACCGAAAAATCAAGCCTTTACTTTCTGAGAAAATGTTCTTGGCAAACCCAAAGTGCAAATGGACAGCTAATGTAATTTGAGATATTGAAGGTCTATACTTACTTATTGTTCCATTGCACATTTTTTCCACAGCTGTGTGTCAGTTATATATGACACACCTCACAGAACCCAGTGAGCTGAAAAGTTAGCACTGCTTTGTTGAAACTAATGACTCTTTTTAACTTTTGGAAATCAGATGACAGGATTATTTTTTCATAAGTAGTATGATCTGTGAAGGAGGAATTTTGACCTGATCTGGAAGTACTGGAAGAACATAGTTAAGGAGATTTCAAACTTTATCTGTAATACTTAGCTGTGTCATCTGTGAAGAGACACAACTGATATTCCTTTAAAATCCATTTCTTCTCCTTATGCCAACAAAGGAAATGTCTTTCAAATGTCAAAAATCTGTCTGCACGCTCTTGTATTCAGAACAAATATAGCAGCTGAAAGCCATTCATTTAGGGAAGGACTAATTTCCCATTTTGCCTGGTTTGGCACTCTCCTACTGTAACCCCACCAGCTCAATTCACCAAAATTGAAGCTGAGCCAGTGACTGGGAACAGCCTGCATTGTGGCAAACCTAGACAAGAAATTACTTAATTACCACCTAGAACAAACAGGACCATGCACCCACAGTGACTCTGCAGCCTCAAGGTTCCGCCACCATGTGATGTATTTGAGCATTACAGAACAGTAATTTAATTCTGGAAATCTGTGTGTTTTAAGCACATTGCCTTGAAGAATATTAAGCACAAAACAATTCATTTTACAGCATCCATCACACTGCCAAGGAGTTCCTGAGTAATTTTTTTTCAGAGAATTTAGAACAGCCACAAAAATTTTTTGCTCTCAAGCACTATACAGAAAAATGTCAATATTGAGAGTGAGTGACAAAGATTAATTTCCAACAGCCATTGCCCAAAGCCAATAAACTTCAGTGAAATAGCTTACTTATCTTCCACAGGTTTTCAATGAAATCTGTTGGTCCCCTAGACAAATGAAGTGGATTTTTTCCTCCATTGCCTTGCTGTGGTTAGCATCTGAAACTAATTTAGGAAACTAAATTTCTACTGGTGCCATAATTCATTTTAAGGAGGGAACTAAACTATTTTACTTAGATATCCTAGATTTAGTTAGATTTCCATTGTATTAATTTATTGACTATTACTAGACTTTCATTCCTGAAGCACACTTATCACTGAAAGAATACAATTAATGACATTTTATGATTAGTAATAGTAAAGCTTCATAATTAATTTTAGCAAAGATCAGATCTCCTCTAAGATATTATTTTTATGGTAGAAAGAGTATTTATCTTATTCATTCTATGACTATAATGTCATGTATGGGGCAAGTATTTATATTATATTGATATACCCAGGGTTGTGCAATAAAAGCCAGACTTGCAGTGTTAAATTATTTATGTAAGGCATCTTCCTTTTGTACGTTAGATTCTGCTACATTTGAACTTTACACTTATAAAAATGTTCCTCAGGCAAGTGAATAGTGTGTAATAAGACATCATTTAAAGCATAACTGTAAAAAAAACCCTTTAGGATAACAGAGCACAGTGAATACACAATTTCCAGAGAATATAAGATAAAAAAGAATAATAAAAGGAAAAATAGGGGTCAATCAAAGCAATTGACACTTACAACCAAACCTCTATTTTTTTCCCAGTTTCTGCCCTTCTTGCTTCCCTGATGAGAGACAGCTGGCCTGAGAGAAAGCTCAGCCTACTTTAATCCTGGTCATGACTGGGGCTTGTACCTTCAGCTTCCAGAAAAGCAGGGCAATGAACTGGCACTCTGTTGTATTTCTGTTACCACTTTTGAACAAGTAACTCTCCCTGCCAAAGGATTTAGATTCCTCTCAATTCTTTTTCATTTGTGCTTACTTTTTGCTCACCTTTGAAATGCCACCCTGAAGTACATGACTACATCATTCACTGTGTATTCACTGACCTCTGAACTTTCTGGAGTATTTTTCTGATGGTTATTTTTTTCAATCTTTCTCAATTTTCTTGTTTTTTAGGCTTCAAAGTAAATTGTATGGTCCTAACAGCAAACCCAAGTGCTACATTGAAAACAGTGAGCGAAATTTAAAATTCAACAGAATAAAGCCTAGAGAAGCTGTACAAGTGGTGTTGCACAACTGGTTTGTAGAATCTCTACTGGTAAAACAAACAAAGCCCTTGAAAACCAACCACTTCAGAAGATAATAAAATGCAATCAAAATTTCTACAGCAACGCAGGTTACATAATGTACCCATATCAGGCAAGCTGGGCCTGACACTTGGGTGTGTTTGTTATTTAGATGCAGGAGGCAAAGAGCTGCCTTGATAAAAGTCAGGTTATTTTATGCTTCCATATATCTTTCCTCCCCCTATAAGGAGCAAATTTTTCCCTCAAGAAGCAACAGGGGTCATGATGAGTGGAAACAGAAAATGCTGTTTCAAACATACAGATTCTGTGGACGGCAAACAGCAAAACAGAATTTCTTTAAAAACCACACGACAGGTTTAAAGCTGATTAAAGCAGGGGATTACAGTGTGAGGAAAATTAAAGGTAGGAATTTCAGCTATGTCAATCAGTTCTGTCCTCCAGGAGTCAATAGAACTATGTCAGCTCTGCAGCAGCGAAGGGACAAGCTGAAAAGCTTAGTAACATATTAAAACCTAGATTTCCCATAACCTCCAGAAGTCTGTCACAGAGCTGTCCAGCTTGACTTTTTCCCATGAGAACAATTCATTTTTGCAGATTGTTTACCAGGCAGGACAGCATTTCAGCCCAGAACACAGAGGATGTGAGCAGTGACTGCCCTCAGAAGGGAGTGTTCATTTCCAAATGATGAGAAAGCAGAGAAGAGGTGCCAGAAGGCAGTTCTTAAATAAGCTACAGGCTGTGAAGTGTGAAGTAAGACAAGTGACTTTTCAAAGTCTCAAATGTCATACGCTGAACATATGTCCTGTTATTTTTGTCTCTCTCACAGTGACTGCTGCAGCAGAATCACTGTCCTGGACTTGTTATCCATGTTGGAGAAGGGCAGGATCACTCCTCAGGACCAAGGTGTCCTGCCAGGACCACACGGTTTTAAGTGAGGGGACTTTCCTTTAGCAGCTGAATACCATTTCCATTCTTAACTAAGCGAATAGAGCACAAGACTTTAAAATGCAGTAAATCTCCATCCCAGGAGCTCCCTGCTTTTAAAACTAAGTCAGTTCCACATATCAGTCCAATTAGGTATTTTTTAATAAGTTTTGGCCGAAAATTTGTAGTGACTATAAGAATTTATTCCTCTTGTTTTCTGGAATTTCAGTGATTTTTTAAAATTTAAAATACTACCTCTGCCAATGTACAGTAACTGCCAACCCTGATTTAGCAAATGGAGTCCAGCATAAAAATGTAAGGCTATCCTCATACCTACACGCACTAGCCCATTGCCTATTCAAGAGGAAAATTCAGGTTTGGCACTTTTGAAATGGATGAAAATATTTCGCCTCATGTAATATGCACTTTCAAAATCTGAAGCAATCCTACCAGCTTCTGTTCAGCCCTGAAAAACCCAATTGTTACGAGCAGTGGATTAGGATGAATCTTTCCTCAGCATAACTCCACCACTTCTCCAAAATCACTTTCCAAGCTAGTATCAACCTTGACTCAGTTTAGATCAAATGAGAGGTATAGACACTCGTTGTCATGTGATCAGCAGCATTTGCAGTCCAAAGAAACAGTCTGAAGCAAATTCTTTTCCATTGTTGAGTAGCCTGATCGCTTCAGGTATCTAAGATACTATTTCCTAATTATAAATTATTGGAAAGGTCATATGCCAAATTAAAAGGTGGTGAGTGAAGGCACGATGAGGTGATATTTCATATTCATGAACATGAGCTAAGCTTGTCTTGCTTATGCATAAAGCAGTAACCACTCTGAAAGGACTAAGTAAATGAAACACTCAGATCTAAAATTTCAGGCTCAGATAAAGACTTGAGATGTCCCAAATGAATCAAAGGGTCAGAGAGCACAGAGGCCTCTACAGTTTGTTTCCATGGCCTAATTGTCCCTCAGAGCACAGCTGTTCAGCTTCCAGCACACCAGAAAAGCAGAAGCTTTCAGAGTGGCAGTGCATTTGGAGAGTTCGGAATTATTCCCAAGATTTTTCCTCCCTTAGGTTTAGAGGCCTTCATCGGCCTCCTTCTTTTTACTGCTCTAATGGGCTAGTGGGTAAAAGAAAAAGAGAAAAATCTTGAAACTTTTAAGGGGTTTTTTGCTCTGCTGATGGTCTGTGGGAAAATCTGAGGACAATGGAGTGGCACTGACATGAATGCCAGTGAAATATTGTTTCCCATGGTCTTCTGGGGGTTCGACAATCATAAGGCTTTAGCAGAACAGTGCTGCATCTCATGTCTGTTTGCTGAAAATTTACTGCTCCAGCAGCCACTTGCATGCTCTGACTCGCTTCCTCTTTCAAGCACAAATCTTATCAATCCAAGATCTAATCATTACATAAAGACTGGCTGTGTTAATTTATTCTAACCTTATGAAGCACTCTCTGGCTGAGAGTTTTTGAAGACTGTAATCCTGCAAAAGCTCTGCTGCAGATTGCCTGTGACTTACTTAACAAGGGTTTTTTTCTTCTTTTTTTTGGTTTTTTTTTTGTTTTGTTTTGTTTTGTTTTTTTGTTTTATTTGGTGGTAGAAAATTAAATGATGCATCACTTTAGAATGGAACAAGAACACAACGCTGCTCTCAGAAAGTCAGCAGAGTCCTGGGATGCAGCTTTTTGTTTTTGTTTGTGTTATTTTAGTAGTGACTCTACAGTGTTGCTAATTTAAACAAGACGTTAACAAATTTGTTGAACGCTTCACAACCCTTCTCAGAATTTTTCCTCTGATATATTACCCCTTGTACTTATTTCCCCCAACAGAATTACTGGAAGAAGGGTGCCTTAGCTGGGAAAAAATCATTATTCAATGTTTCTTATGCTGTCATAAGAAAGCCTAAATGTATTTTTCTTTCATATTTTCTTAAAATAAATCAATGTAGTTGTCTATTAACCCTGAATCTGTACAACGTCTACTTGAATTGCTTTAGCACATCCATGCCATTTTCCTCTGAGACCTGAGGGAATAACACCTCAAAGTCTGGGCCGCTGTGAAATGAGCATTTAGGTTTCAAGTCGTTTGCATCTTAATATGTATATTCAATTCCAGGAAAACCTGGACATTTTAATAATAGAATCACAGGTAAAAATAAGGGCTAGAGAGAGAGTTTTTCTTTCTTTATCCCTGGCCCTAGGCAGGATTATACCTAAACTATTCTTAGCTTCAATAAAAAATTAAATTAGTGGGACATTTTTGGGAGGCACACTTTGTAAAAAGTACCTTTCAAGCCACCACACTTCTGTGAACCTTCTGAATGAGTCCCTAGCAATTTAGGAATAACTGTGCTGGTGTGAGTCAAGGAAACTGGATATCGCCTGGGAACTTGCTTAATTTCAGGCCATTGTTTAAATTTATAGCCTGATCAAAGTAATGCTAAAAGGAGACAAGCACTTTCTTGGGTATAATTGGTGCAGTTAATAGGTGAGCAGGTAGTTTGCAAATATTCCACACTAGAAACTGATTTTTTCTTGTGTTTCATTTCCACATTAAGGCACAAGTCACAGTTTCCTTTCAGGTACTCAACATAAGTTTATGATTTAAAGCTATAAATGTAACTTTTTTCATGTGATCAATGCATAATACACCTCCCTCCTTCATAAATTTGTATTTGTTTTGTTTCAGTTTTGTTTCCTAAAACCTACATCCTTATGGTATTGTGCACAGTTGGCCGGAGTGGACTATTTCAAAGTTATTAATGAATTGTCTTTATTCATGGAGAATTTACAAAAGTTCAGCTGAAATAATGTTTTCAGAAAAAAAAAATGGAAGACAATATTAAGCAAGGGAGAAGTTAAATGTGTCCAATTGAAAACCTAGTCCTCAAAATCTCTTCTACAACAACCAAAATGCCCTTTGTGCTAATCAAAACATATATTCCCAGTACTGGATTGATCCATGTCTTGCAGGAAGACAGCAGATCATATTTAGCCCCAGCTTTCCCTTTCAAAAACAAGAATAGCAGTGGCTATCTTGGCAGCACCTTGCAGATATTTAATTCCTGTTTAATTTAATTACCAGGGCATGGTAAGTATTTTCCTCTCTCACAAATATGCTCCATGTATTGTGGCAGACCTCCTACATATAAGGTAGTAAGGAAATTATTTGTAAGCTACTTTAAATACTGCAGAAGTGGTATGGAATAGGAGTTGTCTTGAGCTCCTTTAGCTGGGTTTACTCTCCACACAGAGGTGGTGGACAGACAGGAGCAGAATTCTCTTTCCTTATAAACACCAAGGTCTATTTAGAGCCATCACACAGATCTGTTCTTTTCCCCAAATAGACTTGGCAGATGTTGCAATGAAAGTAATTCTCTTTCCTTCAAGCAGCCCTCGGGTTAAAGAGGTGAAATTATACAATGTTCCATTATGCTAAATACAATGCATTAAAAAGCTGCCAGAATCTACAAAGATGCACTTAAATTGTGCTTAATTGGACTGCTTCAATTGCACTTAAGGTAAACCTGGGGCTGAGCTACAGAACCTTAGAGAATCTTGCTCTACAGCTCAGACCAAGCTTAAAGAAAATCACCTGGCACTTTCCCTGAAATATGGACATTTGTAAACACCCACCAACCAAAGCTCCTAAAAGGGCCAGTCACAAATGTGGGACTGAATTTTTGCACAGATTCACCCTTCTGTTTACATTCTGCAATAAGAGATTTTTCAAGACAGACAGGTATCTGGGATTTGGTCACCACATTAGGGTGTATAAGGATACCGGGTAAAACCTGGACCTTACTAAGTCCAGATCAAGGTCTTAATTGCAATGAACAATAAAACAGCTTCGGGGGGCAGAATTGTCTGGGAGAGGAGGAGGTTTTGTCTTTGCAGCTGCCAATGACAGCACAGCACTAAGTGTGCAATTGAGCTGCCAGAGCAAGTGGAAGGAGCACGGGATGATGATTGGTCATTATGCTTTCCACCTCCAGGCAGACCCTGAAATTCCTATTTGACTGACCTGGCATGCCACAGCTAGGACGAAAATATGCTTACACAGAGTGTAAATAAGCACAGGAATAGTGAAATACAGAATTCCTTTTGTCAGCAACTGCATCACGAATGTACTTAAACAATAGCCCCTTTGAAATGTGGCTAATGCCTGCAGAGAAAAGGCGGAGTGCAAGACCAAAATATCCACCCACGACCTCAACAAACAGATAATTAAAATCATACTTGTTTACCATTACAAACTGGTCAACCTTTTTGTCTTGCTAAACCCCCTGCAGACTCCCACATGCTCTATTGTAAAGAGATATATTAGTTTAGATGGACTCAGTTCTGTTTCTTTTGAAATCAACACAAAAAGCTCCATTGCATTCAGAGAGGGCAAAATTTATGCCTAAATCAGAGCTACATATTCCAAATTGTGTAATTTATGTGTGTGAATACATATATACATATAGACATATATATGTACGTATATATGTACGTGTGTATACACACACACACACACACACACACACACACACATATATATATATATATATACAAACATACAGCCACATTCCACTGGTTTTGTATCCAAACACATTTTATTCATCCAATCCGAAGCCACACTGTCCCTTAAGACCTTAAGATAATGCTACAGGAACTCAGATATATATTGCACTTGGCGGTGCCCAGTGAAAACATGAATGAGGTGGCTGAGGAAACTTAATTTAAATTTATTTACTTAATTTCTCTTCATAAATTGAAATCCATAAAGACATCCTAAGCTTCCTCAACATGTTAGTTTTTCATCTCTGAATGAACAAATTCATATGAAGTGCAATTATAGCTTAGAGATATAAAGAATTTACTTCCTCAAATAAGTTTTTTAAAAAAACATACCATGTAAGTACTGTGCAATTAATTTATAAATAATCCCCCTTCTCAAACCTTCTCAAAAAATTCTTCTGAATGTCAGTTCTGGGGGCATTAATAACAAAAAAAGGGAGAAGTAATAGAAATAAAAATTATGCATGAAATGTTTACATTCCCATAAAATCTGTAATGTACATGAATAATCTTGATCCAAAAGTTATTTTCCCACTGAGTTCTCATTTCTTGATTTTACACTGGTACAAACAGCACAAGAAAATAATTAAAATAAAATGCTCCCATCTACTAAATTAAGGATTGTGAGGCTGGTATACTTCTGCTTTGCTGACCCAGATTTCAGGGACTTGGATTTTTTTGGTTCTATTTCTACATTTTGCTGTCACCATGAAAGTAATTTCCTTTCTCACCTGAAATTCAGTTACTAAATCCAGGAATTGTAATCTTCTCATGGAAATTGTTTTAATGATTATTTTTGTGTCTTCTGTGAAAGAAAAGTGAAAGCTGACAAAGATGTAATTTCAGGTTTTGAAGGGATAATTATAAAGAGTGTTCTACTTCTTTTCATATGCATTTAAAAATAAAACTTTTGTGTCCCAGAATAGTACAGTTATAGTCACAGAAGCCTTCTGCCCACGAGGCAAATGAGAAATATTACACCCAGTGGGATGGGTTTGGTAAAGCACACAGTTAGCTGGACAATCTCACAGCCTGTTTCAAAAAACCAAGATATCTCATAAAACCAATGGTCTTTTGCAGTGTCACAACCACAAGTGAAAAAAAACTTGTAAACATCTATTTTATTAGAAAGATATTTGTGATTATGTGAAACATAATGGATGCTTTGAAAAATCATTTTATGACTGCTCAGATCCTCATGGCATGGCAATACCCAATGGAATTAAAGCCCAACTGTTTAGCCCAGACTGATTTTCAGCACAGCACATTATGTGCACATCAGAGGTGTCTAGGATAATCCTTTCTCTCTTGGGTCTTCTGCAACGCATTAAAATTATGCTATTTTATATTATAACTATATATAGACATATTTATATATAAAATTATGGTTTAATATATAACTATATATGAAAAATAAAAATAAAAATAAAAATTTAAAATAAAAATAAGGTATAAAAATAAAGTATAAATATAAATATATAAATATAGCTATGAATATAAAGTAGAGGTAAGTGTGATTATAAATGTGAATGCGAATACAAATGTAAATGTGAATATATATTTATATATTTATGTAAATATTTAACATTTATATAAAATAACTAACAATTTGATCAGGAACATCTTTCTTGCACAATGCCCTTAGCAGGGGTGCCACTTCCTGTGACTGGAGTAGATGCATCATTAGTGCACCCTTTAACCATTTTACAATCCCTTTTTTACACCCTTTTATAATTCCTTTCCTTTTGATGTGCGTGTCACAGTGACAGTGTGCCTGTCCACACTGGAACTGCAGCTCCCATGGTTGTCACGTGCAGCTGCTGCCAGACCTGCCTGGTTCATAAACCACCTTTCCTCCCAACACCATTTTAGAGCCTTGTGGCAGCTTTTTATCTCTTGGCAGCCCCCAAGAAGATTCAGAAACTGTTATGCAGCCAAAACAAGGCTCTGTCTCTTAATAATTAAACATTTAGCAAGAAAACTGTCTTTCACTGCACTGGCAGCCTCAGTATTTCCTACACACACACAAAAAAAAAAAAAAAAATTAAAATATTATTTCCAAGCCCAATGCTTGTTCTCCTAATCAAAGTGTCTCCTGAAGGTGAACAGTCTGCTTTATTTCTCTCGAAATAGTGTAATTTTTACACTCAATGCAAATAGACTCACAATCCCAATGAGGACAATTATGTTGTCACTGAGATTTTAAAAGAAGATGTGATTATGATTTTGAAGGAGTGATGAGACCTACAATTTAAAAAGAACGATGATTTTTCAAATAAGCTCTCTAATATTAGGCATCTTGTGTGAATCTTTGCTCTGCGGGCCTGCACAGCAACGACCTCCCATCTGTTCACAGCAGGAGGGAATCACTTCAGGCTGTGGCTTTCAACCTCACAGATGTCTCAGCTCCTCTCCATCTCCCATGCATTGCTAAGGACATGATCACAATAGCTAGGCCAGTTGGAAAGATATTTTTGATCTTGCCAGGCAATAAAAACCAAGTCCTGTTCCATGTGGTGGAAATGAATCAGAGAGATGAGCGGAGAAACAAGAGGCACCACATCTCTGTGGAGTACATCCTGCAGGTAAAAACACGGGAGAAAAGGGATGAGGAGACAGAAATGCAGCTCCAAACAGGCACCCTGCGAGCAAGGCTGATGCCAACTGACAAAGTGTCATGATTTATTTAAAATTTAACCCATGGGAAAGAATACTCCAGAAGCAATGGTTTGCCAACAGAAGACACTGAGGGAACATCAATTTTCCTGACGGAAAACAGTTCTTTAGAAATGTTTTGAGCTTTCATAACAATGAGGAGAACTGTCATGATTCAGCCCACACTCACTCATAGCTGGCAAAGCTGGTGAACACATTCAGCTCCAGTATTATATTATTTTGCTTTTGGGGAGAGCCTACTTGGAATTGAATATTTAATGAGTGCAGCCTCCTTTTTGGCTGATCAGAGGCATGTGTCTTTCCATTTGATTCAGCCACTGGTCTGCAGCATGAGAATTCTCAAAGCAGATCAGAATGAAAAGGCAATATATGTTTATTCAAACATAATTTTTTTCATTTCAACCTTGTTATATTACCTCCTCCAAACTAGTACTATAGATATATATATAATAATGTATTATAGATGTGTGTTAACTTAGTATAGGACTGGGGAGCAGGGTGGTATTTTTTGCTTAATATTTTCTGCTTTGAAAAAATATTTCTTAACATTCATAAGTGAGTAAAACCTCTGTTTCATGAATATATTTTTTAAAATTGTGTGGCCACTGGCTGAAAAAAACCTGTAGCCCAAAATCTTACCTTATTGTTAAGTTGTTTTTCCACCATTTTTGAGACAAATCTTAAGCAATACTAAAAAAAAAAAAAAAAAAAAAAAAGGCTGTTTTTGAGGAAAAAATATATTACTGGGCCCCACAGGCAAGGCAGTTCTGCTGACCTACATGCCACATCTATGTTAAATGTGACACAAATGAATACTAAAAGGAGTAACTCATAATTAGTGTGGCAATGGAGGGCATAGTGCCAGGGGTTTGCTGAGGCCCTGGAGATTCACAGCTCACTTTCAGCAGGACAGTGCCTACATGGAAACCAAATTTGGAAAGGAATGTCTCTCCGTGCAATTGGATTTGATCACAGGCTCCAAATTCAAATTTTGCACTTGCAAAGTCATATCGTTATCTATAACTCTGAATTGACTGGGTTTGAAGTCCTACATAAGGGTATCACAGTCTTCCAAATTCCCAGAAAATCAAACTGATTTTCACATAAATTGTAGGCAGAAGTGCAGCTTGTTGAAAAATCAAGTAAGATATCACAACCTAGAAAACTGCTGAGTACCCAGCATTTTGAAATTGATTATGCTTTTCAAAAACCTCAAAATAAGCATTCTGTGATGGACCAACACTGACATTGCCAAACAAAGGTGAATTGTGAGATAACAGACTTCCCTCCCACAGTCTCATAATTTCTGTCAGGAATCTGAAGTGACAGCATATAAAGAAAACTATTTGATGAGGCACTTTTTGACATTTAATAAACAGGCTGACAAATTCATAGCCTTGAAATCAAACAACATACAGCAGTGTGAGTGTGCAGAGCCTCTGTTCCATAAAAGGATTCTGTGAATCCTGCACAAAATGGTTTCAAAACCCACAGAGAATTCACGTGGGCTTATTAATTTATTACTAATTCAGTAGCATCACTAAAAATCCATAGATGAGGAAAAATTGGTGTCTAATATTTTTGATGTTCAACAAGATGTAACTGTAGACTTGCAACAGAGGACTTTACCATGCCCTCAGGCTCTCCTGGGGTGAGTCACTTACCAAAATCCTGGCAGAGACCATAAAGTCTTAACTTTTCCACTTGAGGCTGCAAGTCCACATGCCCCTCGGAATATTTCTCATGCCTGCCCATATCACCTGAGCTCCACCAAGCACATGTGGACAGAAACAGAGGGACTCTAACAGACTGCAAGCCTCAAGCAATATTGTTCTTCCCACTGAATGCAGTGATGAAATCTCCCATCAATTCAACATGCGGCAATCCAGTTTTTGTGGCTTCTCTGGTGAAGAGATTAGCCTTGTTTTCATGGGACACAATGAGCTGCAGATGCCAGAGCTTTCAATATTTATTACCCCTGCTTTCTTCTGGCACCTTTTTATGCTTGCTCCAAGCTTGTCTGGGGGATTCTGGTGTATCTTTACTGTCATACCAAAGAGTCTTTCGGTGCAGTTATAGCTCTACTTCCACAGAAAGGAAGGGAAGTTTTCCTTCAGGAATGTCCTCTCACAAATGTTTTAGTGGTCTGCCCGAGCTGACCATCATGATGCTCTAAAATAGATCCCAAATGTCCAAAGCAGCACCTACTATTCACAGTGTTTTGATCAATTTCTATCAAGAGAATGCTATCAGAACTGATAAGCCCTTTCACTTATCAGGGACACGGGATGAAAATCACCTGACAAGAGCCAATAATGATCCCAGCTCTGACACGAGATGGTTATCTGTGACATGTTGGCACAATCTGTGGCTCACAGGAGGCAAGCAGGTCAGCTGTCAGCTCAAGACTGGCATTTTAAATGGCATTTAGAGCCTAGAAGCATCATCCTTCAAGTCTCTTTAGCATCTCTGATGAAACGTTTTCACAGAAAGTTCAAAATTAGCTCTATTACATTACAAACATATTTATTTACTAACATATTAACTTACAAATATGTTTATTTCAAACCTTGCTGTGTTTGAATCAGTACAATGAACACCACTACAAAATTACGGCAGTACTGTAAGATCTGGATTATTTAGCTTGTTCTGACTAAACACAGAGTATTTAATAGATGGCTGAGAGAGAATGGAAACTTTCAGATTTTGCTTACACATCTAAATTATATTTGACAACATAAATCAAGATACATGCAAAATTTACCTCCCAAATAAGAAATGACACAGGAAAATCCAAAAAATGCTTGAAGAGTACAGATATGGCTGAAGTAACTGACTTGTCTGGAAGATGTACTTTTAAATACTAGAAAAACAGCTAACCTGCTATGGAATCCATTCTGAGCCTCTGCAGTTTTAGGTCCGGAACATTAAAGAAATAATTACATCTCAGACTCTTTTATTCTCAAAAATTATGACTATATTCACTAATTTTTTGTCTGACAAATATGTTGCTGAGGACGGTATACCCTTAGTTTGTTTTTCCCATAAATGAATTCTCTTTCTCTAATTAATTAATCCAGGTATTAACTTAAGCTCAGGTCATGTTACTACAGGTCATATATGAGCAAAGACTAAAGAACTTTCTAACTCATTTTAGTTGCTACTTATGATGTTAGCAATGAGAAACTGACTGTTTTCAAAGTGCTCCCCCTCCCACTTGATTTAGAGAGAGAGTGCAAACTTTCTCTGTGAACCTAGAAAACAAAGGACAATTACTAGGATTTCTGTCATGAGTGAAACTCATTATTTTTTAAGATTGATCTTCCAGTGCGGTCTGTTTTCACTGAGGACTTTGGAGGCTCCAGCTGAGAACACATGGGCTGTGGTTCATAATTTAATGGGATCACGTAGGCCAAAAGTACTCCAAAGTCAGGTTTAAAATTCTTTCAGCAGTTTAAAACCTGCAAAGGCATCTATAATTTGTTTTTACATGCAGAAGACTGAGTTTAATAGATGTGTCTTTGAGACAGCAAAACTAAGTGAGCCATCATTACTTCTCCTTTTTACTTGCACCTCAGGAATTCCAGCTCATATCTCTCTGTTGCCCACCAGCATTTTCTGATTATTTTTTTTGTCTTCAGTGAGCTCCCTTCTCAGATGAAAAGACAGTAAGGCAGTATTGATTTAAATGATCCACATCTCTCTGTGATCAACATACCTGTGATTAAGTCTTGCTGATGGCCACATAGAAAAGAACTCAAATGGATGTGGTGTTAAATTGGATATAATTAGCATGCTCTCTTTCTTCTACCTGCTGCTTATGTGGAAACTCATCTACAAGATTCTTGTCCCCATTCTGAAATCCACGGAAAACTTAAAATGTCTTAATAATCAAGGGAGACAGGTCACATAATTGCAGAAGCTTAGTTTCTTAGCTTAGGTTTCTACAATAGTCAGATGTGTTCAGCCAAAATTTAATCACTCTCCAAGTGGCAAGGAGGAATTCTGCTTGTGAAATCTTGATTAAGCAATGTGTTAGCTCAGCAGACAACATTTTTTCCCCTGTGTCTCTGTCTAAAGAGAGGTTTCTGCTGAATGCATGTGCTGGGCATGGTATTTTTCCATGTCTTCACAGCAAATTATAAGAATAAATCATTGCCTTGTTTTCCACCCTTTCCCACCCATTTCCACCCCTTTTTGTTTGACTTTACAGGGGTTTTGTTTGGATTTCAATGAATTAATACCTCATTGACTTCTACATCGTTAAACTCTACTACATTGTTCTTGCTAATTAATGTTTTCTTCCCCCAGCTTCAAGGCAACAAGGCTGAAGTTCATTTTCAAAACAGAATTATATAACAGAAGATGAATGAAACCTGGGCAATTTATATAATTTTATGAAGAGCTAGTGTCTGAATGTGGAGTTCTTTTGGTCAGTTTGCTTTCCTGACCTCCCATAACACAGGGATCTCAAGGTTCCTAGCATACAGACTTCTTTTTACTGCAGTTGAAGCAAATCTACAGTCTGAGTTTAAAAGGATCAGTGTTTTTACCCAGATTATAGGGAAAAATATCACAGCTTTTTAATTCTGTGCTTTCATAGCCAAGTTACCTAAATGACTAGAAAGAAATAAAGTAATAAAATGACAAAAATCTAGTGGTGCAGAAGAAGAAACTTTCTGATTCACTTACTTAGGACAAAGCAACCCTCACCTCCTTCCTCTTTTTTTAATGTCATCATGTCATGAACTTTTCACTACGAGGCTTTCAGCAGCTAAAAACCAACAGTTTACAGCTGCAAAACAGACTGAGCCTACCACAGAAAGTTCACAATTTATTGGCTGTGGGCAAGAAAATATCATACATCAGTATCAGTGCTTTTGCAGCATTGATATTAGTGCCTTTTTAACCTTTGAAAACATTTTTGACACAGTAATTTCACCAGTGGGCAAGGTTTTTCCTATGAACAGACTTCTCTTTAGACACAGCTCTAGGCAGTCTTTGCTCTTCCATGTCACTAACAAGTGTATTTTTGAAAACTGTGAACACACCTTTGCAAAGCACCAACACATTACAGGCCCATAAACGGGCAGTGAACCACCATGCATGAAGGTTAAAAGAATCACCAAAAATTCCTGCTAATTTCAACAGGCAGAGATTCCAGAAGGAATTATATTGCAGTCAAGCATTGCTGCTTTTAGAAAGTAAAAAGATATTGAAATGTTTAGAAGATTATGTGTTCTGTTACACCAGGTTGTATATGTAGTAGGACACTGTAGGACACTGTAATTGAAAACTGTCACCTGTTGTTTGCAAACAGAGCAGAGATTTTGAAGTTTGTCCATCCATATCCCAACCCTGAGAAATAAATAGTCAAACTCTTAGAGAAGCATCCCAACATGATTTCTGATTGTTTTTTTACTCCAAGGTGCTTTGACTCTTCATTTTAGTTTTGTGCTTTGGCACAGAAGAAGGGCAAGGTACCTAAGCCATATATATCGTTACTCAAATTCACCAGTTTCATCCTTCCACATGGCAAAATAAGCAAACTGAGAATATTAGGATGGAGAATTTCCATCTTACCCACACTAAGACTGAACCAAGTTTGCTTCTGGGACAATTTTACTGGCTTCAAAAGCTGCAAGAACCACGCTCCCCCCACCCCCCAAACCCTATTATTAAGCATAAGTGTATACATATGTGCCAAGAATTCTGCCTGGTTTTGATAACTGTGGACAAAATAACAATTTTCCCCTTCTGTTTTATCTATATAAGACTTACTTAACTTAGTAATAGCTGCAGAAAAAGGATGGTCTCATAATTATTTTTAGAGATTTAAAGACAGAAGGCGTAGCCAGCGAGAGACCCATACAGAGCACATTCCCTTGAGCAACATGCAGAATTAATCAAATAGGAGGTTCTTTGCTAGAAATGGTTAGATAACTACAAATAGTTCACTAAATGAAATTAAGAATGTAAAGGGAAAGATAACCTTCAACCTAAAATATATTTGTGCTCATTTACCATCTTGTTGTACCTTCTGCCATCTGCATCACTACTCCTTGCCTAAAGCTCTCTTAGGATGACTTTCAGCATTGCCCAGTAGGACATGCATGTAATTTTTCCTTTTTTTTTAGTCCTTTGTGAAAAAACGGATGTCCTGTTAAGTTTTTTCTCCCTCAGTTTTCAGTCTGACAAAGACAAGAGAAGGAAGGATGGTTTGGTTAGATAAGGACTCAATGTGAACAGAGTAGAAAATTTGCATAAAGGTTTCAATCACAAAGACATTTAATAGAAATTGTAATAAAAGCTAAAAAGTAGCTGAGGGAAGTTATCTGAAGACAAGCAAGGAGACCTGATTGAATAAGACAGGAAAGACTAAAAGAACTATTTAAAAAGAAGAAAGAAATGGGAGAAGTTGTAATACAACAGCTAAGAGGGATGTTCTACATTTAACTGGAGCACAGTGTAGCAATCAATGCTGAATAGGATCAAGCAAAAATCTCAACAGACAATTCTGAGAAAAAGGCATAGCAGAAGCACCATGTGTGATCAATAATAAACTCGTCTGCTAGTAGGCATAGGCAGAATGGCCTTGTGCTTAACAAAACTCAACATTTTTCAAGACAGGAGAAGGAAAACACATTAATTAAAGCAATTAAGATAGGTAGAAACCTAGTCACCTGTGGAGAATATTATGAGGATAAGTGAAAGCAGATACTGCATACAGGCAAAAGCAGAAGAAAACAGATTCATCATTTCTATCCCTAAAACAACTGGGATTTGCACCCCTACATTCATTTTCTATGAATAATCTAGCAAATGTTTGCAGCTTACTGGGGCATCAGTCACTCCTTTTCCCTATGTAATTTCCTTCCTGTAAAAGTTATTACTCTGCCCACTGCATCATAGTTATGTTCTCCAAATAAGATCTCTTTAAATCATCGCCTACAAAAACCGTCTAGCTTCATGGTAATTTGAGACCAGCTATTGCAAAAACAATAATGGAGCATCCTTGTATAACAGAGAATACTCCTCACACAGAGGAGACAAGGATTCATTGCAGACAGGGCAGAAGAAGAATAGGCTCACTGTTGAAGAAAGGCATAAATAATTGAGAACGTCTGCAAAGGGACTAAGTTCTCACAAGAACTGGCTTTTAGCCACTGTAAATTAAGTGTGAAGCGCACAGAAGTAGGAGGCAAACAAACCTGAAATGATTAGGCAAAAGAACAGCCAAACACAGGTCCCAGTGAGGCAGTCAGCAGATCGGGTCTATCAGCTCTAGCTGTACGTAGAGCACAGCAGACTTTTTGTAAGAGTTTGTGAGGTATAGGGCACTACTTTTCATCTCCAGCTGGGCAAAGCCTGGTTCTGCTTAGTGGTGCATATCCCATGGGATCTCTATATTCAGTTTGGTGTCTTCCTTCATTCTGTGTCCTAACATCATGCAAACCCCACCAGATCTCAAGACCCCACAGCCTTTTTCTTCCAAGACCTTGACTGGTCTCTACCACAAGGCACCATTTTCTGTGATCTTCAACACCTTTAAGCTGCAGCAAATTTGGGACTGCAATTTCTCCTAGAGCCAGCCTCTTCTGTTGATGCTAAGAAAAAAAAAAATCAAACAACCAAGCAACTGTAAACCACTTCTGCATGTCTTAAGAAGATTCCCTCTTAAAAGCAGTGAGCATCCCAAAACAATTTTTTTCCTCAAGTGCCTACTTTGAGTGGGCAGTCCCATGAACAAAGAACCAGAACACCATAAATTTCAGTTTACATACAGGTATGTGCCCATGCCACCCATGTTTCCCTCTGTCCTTCCAGGACCAAAGATGAGAGACATCTGACATTGTCCCAGCTCAAAAACAGCAAGGCTGTGAGTCAGTGACTTTGGCCAGCCACAGCCCATTGCAGCAGTGGTGGTGAGCTCTCATATCCTCTAGTTTACTAGAGGATATCTCCTTCATACATCCTTCTCTCAGGTTTCCTAACTAACCCTCATTATCTGACAGAAACTCTCCCAGCTCTAGGGAACCTCAGATGGGGCTAGTCAGTCAGTGTTTCCCTGCCATCCACTCATCTCCCTCCCAGCTGGATAACGGTGTATCTTACCCTTTATTTGAGCATGTTTTTTTTTTTATTAGAAACCCTTTGTGTCAGCTGGGCCTGTCTTTTAATGCTTTTCTGACTAGCAGCTGCTAAAATCAGCTTGAGTGCTAACATGTGCTGGACAACCAGGGGATGAGGCCCACACAGCTTGGATGTATGTCAGGTGGGTCTGGCTCAAGTGACCTAATCTCCTATGACAATGTGATTCCACCTAGGGGAAGAGGTAAAGGCTCTGGAGATTCTATTAAAGTCTTTGACACTCTTTCTCACAGGATTCTTATGGAGAAATTGGCTGCTCATGACCTGGAGAGGTCAAGTGTTCTCTGGGTAAAGAACTGTCTGGATGGCTGGGCTGGAGAGTAGTGAGGAGTGGAGCGACATCCAGCTGGGACTGGGCACCGATGGGGCTCCTCAGGAGTTTGTACTGGGGCCAATTTCTTTACTGAGGACCAGGATGAGGGGATTGGGGCGGTAGCAGGAGCGGGGCAGGGCCCATCCCTGGGCCGGCCCTGCTGAGGCCGCACCTCGAGGGCTGCGGCACCTCCGGGCCCTCACACGGGCAATGGAGGGGTTGCGGCGTGGCCGGGGCGGGGAACGGAGCTGGGAAGGGAATGGAGCCCCAGGAGGGACTGAGGGAGCCGGGAAGGGGCTCAGCCTGGAGCAAAGGAGGCTCAGGGGGCCCTTGTGGCTCTGCACAGCTCCTGCCAGGAGGGCACAGCTGGGGGGGAACAGGGACAGGAGCAGAGGGAACGGCCTCAGGCTGGGCCAGGGCAGGTTTAGATTAGATAATTAGGTGAAATTTCTTTGCTGAAAGTGTGGTGAGGCATTGGAACATGCTGCCTGGGGAATCACCATTCCTGGAAGAGTTGAAAACACATGGGTGGGGCACTTGGGGATACACTTTAGTGGTGAAAATGGTAATGCTGAGTTAATTTTCCAATCTTGACAGTACCACCAGTCTGTAATTCCAAGATGTGCCACTTAAGATAAAACGTTTGCAGGGAAGAAAACACGCTTACTGATAAGTCATAAACTTGTTGGGTGGCAGGTCCCAACTCCAAGTGGGAACTTTTCCTTAAGATAAACCTTAAATGTAAGAGGCTTAGCATCCTTTCTTATTAACATGGCACAGGCAGTGTTGCGCACCTTGTGCTTTCTCTGCCATCACCACTGCAGACAGGGTGTGCCAGAAACTGCTACCACAGAAAAAAACCCCACAAAGCCCAATTCAAGTAACCATCCATGGTTTGATAAACATCTAACAATCTCACAGGCTTGTGTGTGAGATTTTTAAAGCTGATATATGCTCTGAAGAGTGCTTGGTTGCCTTAAACTCTTCTGTAACAAAAAGAACAGGAAACAGTCTCTCCTCGACTGAAAGGATACACCCAAAGAAATAAGAAGCAACATCTATTCTTTCTAAAACAGCCTGTTCTACGTAAGACAGTGCAGGACTTCTGTCACTTCAGCACCCTGCCGTTTTTTTATCAAAAATATCATAAATAACCAGCAACTCTACTTATGCTGAGCTTCCATTTTACAAGAGTAGGTAGAGCTTAAAAGGGTGCTTAGGCAGTGGCAGATTTCTGGTAATCAAAAGTATTTTTTTTTCAGTGATGGAAGGGATCTCTCAGTGCAATGTGGTTTCATGTGGTTTCTTTGTGTGGAGGTTGCTCTGTTACTTCACACTCTGGTATTTGTGTGTGGGCATGTCAGGTTTGGTACTGTGGCATATTTCTGTTAGTATGTGTGAAATTGATAGTTTCTCTTTTCTTTCATTCTGGCTATGCTTCCCTGTCTTTCTGTTGATTTTTTTTTTTTTTTCTCATGACAGAGAATTAACACTTTTCCTAAAAGCATCTTTGAGCAGAGGGCCTCTGCCTCAGAGGGAGATCCAGCACACAGCACCCGGTCAGGGAGAGACCTGTGGCAATCATGTACTGCTCCTTAAATTTTTCACCCAGTAAAATGCATGGTTTCAAATCAAGCAGCCTGCTGCCACCACACGCAAATTTGCTTTGCACACTGCCATGCAACTGTTCCATAGCCTAAGTGGTCAGCTTTTCACTCTTTAGCAGAAATACATGTTTCTGAAGTGTGACATGATTATCATCCTATTTTAATTCATTCATTAATGATGAACTAAGCCACCTTTATCATCACTACATAAGTAGGACTGCCAGGAAGGGTGATCAAACCAATCTGCATGAGCCAAAGACTTTTTCCTACATCCCTTCCATGTTCAGTCTACTGCCAAGAGTAATTTAGGCCATAGTTACTCTAGTAAGCAACTGCACCAGTTTACACCAGTTTATCTTTTTTTTTGGTCTAATTCATTATTGAAACCTTGAACTGAATGGTAAATAAAGCCAGATTTACTGCATTTACTGAAATTGCTGCACTTCTGATGTAATAGTTTGGGCTTGAATATGGAATTTTCTGCTCAGGAAAGACTGAAGTTTAGTTAGTCTTGTAAATGTCAAAAGCTGGCAAAGAAATTCTATCTGAATGGGAGCATTAAATAGCCATACTTTCAGTCCAGATGTGCCATGATTTGTTTTACACTGAAAGGAGAGGCTGAAAACCAAGGAGATCATGAGGAGACATCTCCCACTAATAGCACATATACGATCCTACCATCCTGGACAATGTACGCACCTGTGGCAGCAGCTGCCTTTGTCCCTGACACCAAGGTTTCCCTTCAAGAATTTTTTTTTGTCTCATCCTCAATAAAGCTTAAAAAGACAATAGAAAGCCCAGCATGAACTCAGATTACAGGAAATGAATGTTCAGAGAAAGTGCTGAACCAAAGGTATTTTCCACGGCACAGCTCTGCTCCCTTCAGTGGCAGGAGTGAAGTGCCTGCTTTATCCTCCTGGCTGCTCTGGTGTCCTGTCACAGAATTACAGAACCACAGAATATGCTGTGTTGGAGGAGACCCACAAGGATCCTTGAGTCCAGCTCCCGACCCTGCATCCCCAAGAATCCCCATGTGCCCAAAAGCATGGTCCAAATGCTTCTTGAACTCTTTCAGACTGGTGCTGGGACCACTTCCCTGGGGCATTGGAACAGGCTTGTTCCAGTGTCCAACCACCCTCTGGGGGAAGAACCTTCTCTTGAAACCCAACCTAAACCTTTCCTGACACAACTTCAGGCCATTCCCTGGTCACCACAGAGCACAGATCAGTGCCTGCCCCTCCTGTTCCCCTCATGAGGAAGCTGCAGAGCTGCACTGAGGCCTCCCCTCACTCTCCTCCATCTCAACAGACCCAGCGCCCTCAGCTGCTCCTCATGGAGCTTCCCCTCAAGGCCCTGCACCATCCCCATGGCTCCTCTGCACACTGTCTGACAGTTTAATGCCTCTTTAACCCTGTGATGCCAGAACTGCACCCAATATTCCAGGTGAGGCCGCCCCGGCCCAGCGCAGAGCAGGACAATCCCTGCCTGGCCCGGCCGGCCATGCTGGGCCTGGTGTCCCCAGGACAGGGACGTCCCTGCTGGCTCCAGGGCACTGCCACTGACCCGGAGCCCTGTCCCTTTCCCTGGCACTGCTTCCCAGCCCCTCATTCCCCAGTCTGTCCATGCATCCAGGCTTGCACCATCCCAGGGGCACCATCCCAAACTTCCCCTTGTTGAACTGCACTTGGGTTGCCTTTGCTCAGTCCCCACCTCAGTAATCCTGACCTGTCCCTGCAGGCCTTCCCTCCCACACTCTGGGCTGTGCTTTCAAGCTTATCCTTTCACTAGCAATGGGCACTGTGGAGCATGACTCTGATAACAACTGTGAGCCTCCTGGGCCCGATCCAGGTCTGACATATTTGATTCATGGCGCTTCCGGGGCTCAGGAGGATTAAGCAGGCGTTTTCCTCATAGTCTCGAGAAGAAGGTGTGTGCCTGGCACAGCTGATGCAGTATTGCATAGGATGTGTCAGCTACTGACAGATAAAACTACTCCTCGGGGCTCTAAAGAGCTATGGAGAAATCGCGACAGTCTAGCTGCATTTCTGCCCACCAAAGATGACACCAGTGGGTCACACTATTAGGAAGATGCAAAACAAGTCTTAAATATGCAATGTTATCCACCTCAGATTCAGTTCAAACTGTGGTAAGCACTAAAGAGCAGGCTCAGAAACTCCTTAGCCAGACGTTGCGGTAGAAAAGAAAAGGGAAGCCAGCAGTGATCCAAATATATGTCTTAAAGTACTTCTGGCTCTAGAGGATAAATCTTGAGTTGTTTATATATCCTGGTAAGGAAGAATGGGAGTCAGCCATGTCATAACAAGGTCACAGAACAGCCTTTGACATTTACACCAAGTGAGGTGAGCACTTCCTCAGGAATCAGCTGGGAAATAGTTGAAGCAGCCTCACATATGTTAGCACTGTGTATTCAGTTTTATCAAAGCCTGCCTCAATCCCAAATATAGCCCCAAAGTCAGAATAATTTGTAAACAACACCCAGTTTTTCACATCCAGCATTGTGATGACTTAAAGTTGGGCTACTTACCAAATTTATATGCTAGTGATTATATATTTCAATCCTTATACAATATTCTAATTATAGACATTAATAACACAACCCCCCCTCACTGAGCATATTTGTTAATTTCAGATACAATTTTACATTGTCTGATTATTATGGGTATATCTAGCACCCCTCATATCTTGCAGATGTGAATATAATGAGAAGAAGAAACACATGCATTAAATGACAGTATGAGATGAAGTAGATAAACGGATCACATACTCTGGAAACTTTTTCATCTTATTTTCCAAGTTACCATGAATGTCAAAAGATCTGTTTTATTTGTAACTTTTTAAAAGTAGGAAAAAATCAAATTCTCAGGTATACAAAATACCTCAAAGTAGCTACCTGAATATTACTAATAATGAGGTTATCAAAAGTTTAATACTTATAGGGAAATCATAGTAATCACTTCAAGTACTGCAGTATTTCTGCCCATTACTTGTAATACACAGATTTAATTCTATTTTTAGTGGGAGAGGAGGAGAAAAAACACTTCACTTACTAAACACTTTATTACAGTTTTTAAAACCTCACATGCAGAAATCAAATCAATGTTCATACAAGTACTCACAAAAGGTCACAGTTATTCTCCTGCTTACACTGTGGAGCTACCTGGTTTTGGAACATCAATAGGTTATCAATACAGTGTGAGAAAAAGTCCCTTTTTTCCATCCTCCTTCCAGAGCATTCTTCTCTCCCAAACTGGCTTTGACCAGTTTGGCTTTATTTTTATGACAGATCTTCTATAAAGTCTTCTGAAAACTGTATAATCAAACAAAGTCATCTAACAGTGAGGGAGCTGACACTCTCCTGCTGCCGGGTCAGTCCATCAGCAGAAACCCCAGGGATAAATGAACACTTCACATTCAAGCCATGACCAACCCATTTGAGCCACCTCAAATGTCTTATTATGGCTGATCCCACAGAATGCTTTTCATCTGCCCCACACACCTTCCAGGCAAAATTATTACAGTAGAAATTGTTCAGCTTGGAGTTAATTTTATACTGTGCTTCAGCACGGCTGAACGAGATATGATAAATAAGGGTGATGCTTCAGAAGAGGGTCAGGGGAAAAACAAGCTGTATTCTGAACTGAATAGCTCTTGGTATGTTAGACAAGAACAATTTCCACAAATTATGAGCTTTTTTCCCCTGTATGATTTTTACTGGCTTACTGAAAGATGCAGGTGAATAGCCTGAAATGGTCTCTGCGGCATCTGGAATAAGTCCACTAAATAAAGACAAAACAGAAATAGCTGCTTTTAAAATTTTTGGGGGTTTTTTCATATTACATTACATTGAGCATTGCAATGAAGCATCAAAGGCAGCTCTATGTTCCTGCCAGCTTAGGTCAGCTAAGAGCAAACTGGTTCACTTTTTCTGGGTTAGCGTCTCCCGTTGAACGTCTGCAGTTGCTCCCTGCCACTTCACCCCTCTGTGATGTCCACTGTGTGCAGAACACAGAGTCAGTATTTGCCTCTGCCTCTGTTTATATCGTTCCTCCATGCACATGCCAGATGAGGTTTTTGGTTTCTTTCCCAAAGTATTTTTCTTTTTGATTCATGTTGCTTCTGATACATTCTGACTTAAGTTGGCAGTTTGTACTGTGTGTCACTCTCTGGTAGATCTATGAACCTGTCTGCAGTTTATTTATATACAGCTAGTAAAAACAAACAATGAAGTAATTGTTTCTTTACATTTATCTAGGTGCAAAACAGCTTGCTTGATCTGGTGTTGAAAGTTGGAAGAAAGGGGTTTTTGTCCTGACAATAGCGCTCAACTTCTTCCAAGTTACACAAAACCCTAGTTTTAATTATCAAGCATCCGTTGTTGCAAGCCATCAGTTTGTACTGTCCTTGGATTCTTCATTGGGCACAGAGTCAAATTTTGGTTTTTTGTGCACAGTTCAAAGGAACAGATGTGTAGACAAAAAGAACAGAGTGTCAGTGATCACACCTCTACGATAACCCCAATAGAAAACTCACCATGCAAAAGCCCTCCATGATAAACATTTTGGCACTACTAAGAGCAACTCTTGACCATTTTTGAGAAGGCAGGCGATCCTATTTGAAAGAAAAGTGGGGCTTTCATAGGTTTCCTCTTAGCCTTTGTACACGCTGTGACTTTTGGGTTTGCAATGCCCAGCATGTCCAGCTCTGAATCTACAGAGACAGGGTTTCAGCTGGCAGGAGGTACATTTTGTCTGCTAACCACTCTGTGAAAATTCCCTTATGTTCTCTTATGTCCACACCCCCCTCCCTGATGGGATTGCAATCTTTAAAAACATATTTTGCATTCAGTGTGGCAGAGCCTGAAGCCGAGGACACTCAGACTCAGCTGCACAGGACTGACCTTAGGTGAACTTACTCTACCCATAACGTACCAGTGAAAATCCAGATGTGGGCCTGGAAGAAGCAAAGTCAAAGGACAGATCCTACATGCTTGTCTTGATTTTGCAACTTGAAAGCTATGAAATTGTTCTGGATCAATAAAAACAAAATAAACTTAATTGAATTACATACATCAACAGCTCACAGGTCATGAACAAACAACACTCTCTTAGCAACTTCTGCTTTGCACTGTATCTGTTTGGCTATTCATCTTTCTGTATAATCATCCTACTGAGATGAGATTTTCTTTTCTGTGGAGGGCTTATAGATTGCAAAATAACTTTCCCAGAGAAATAATTACTTTTCACAAGTAATGAGGCAGAAGGTGAGTCCTAACTGAGACAACTTTCATTGACCCTGTTCTTGAATTTGGGAAGGATTTGAGAAATAGGCACCTCTTTCTCTTCCCATCCTATTCCAAATTGCTGAAAGAAAAATAACAGAAAATTACAGCTTTTAAAAAAATATTTCTGTATGTTCTTGTTTTCTCTGCAAAAAGAGAAAAAAAAAAAAAAAAGAGGAAAAGAATACTGGGGATCTGTATAGGGAAAAGAAAAAAATGAGTTCTCTCAAAACTGAGGTATGTGGACCTAACCTAAACCAATAAAATCTAAGCAGAGTGGATGAGTTGAAACCCTATATCTTGATAAATAAAACCAGGAAACCTGTCCAAAAATCTCTAGTATACTCAGTATTTGAAACAGATATCAGACAGGGTGAGGAAAAAAATTTCATTATTACTTCTGGGTGGGTTTGCATTTCAGCAGCCACAATGATTTGTCACTAATCCTTGCTCTCAAAAAGCTGACTCCTGAAATGAAAAGGTGTGTAGGCAACACTCATCAAACCAGGACATGGGAGACTGTCCTGTTGTGCTGTGGAAAAGGTCAGTTCTGCCATGGGTTGCTATATAATACCTTGGCATTTCATAGCTTTAATGTTGTTGGAGACAAAATGGTCTAAACACATCAGGCAGAGTGTAGGGAGAATCAATGAATTATATTTGTATGAGGAATATAGTTAGGTATTCAGGTAATTTGAAAGAATTTACCAAATAGCTTTATAAAGGGGAAGTGAACTGTACATCAGTATCCTTCCAGTATTAAGAAAATAACTATTCTTGCATGCACAAGGAGTCATTGAGATTGGTTGCAGAAAAAGGCTTTTTATTCTGGTCCTGTATTTCTCTCTGATTTTTTTTTTCATTTCTTTTTTTTTTTTTTTTTTTTTGTCAGGAGGGAGTTTGGAACAGGTAATAACTAAAAGGAGGATTTGAAGGGGGCTTTAAATAAAAGGAAATATATAATTTCCCTATTTTCCTATCTTCCATTACTCAATCATCAAAATATTCTTCCCATACTTCTCCACAAAAAGAAAGGAAAAGAAAATTAGGTTACCTGCAATCAGCTCTCTAGTTTTGTGCAGCAAGGTGTATAACAGTTTTGTAATTTGAAAATGTGCGGATGAAAATTTCAAAGAGAAAATCCCCCTACTATTTAAATCGGCCCATGTGAAAGAAACCCCCCAGAAATTAAACCTCTGTGAGAGCAGACTTCAGGCTGCTCATCTGCTTCCAGTGTGATTGCAAGAAAATGCACTTAAAATGACTGGACAGTGTTGCTGTGAAGAAAAAAAACCAAACATAAAGCCAGCAGTGTGCCCTTGTGGCGAAGGCAGCCAAGCACATCCTGGGCTCTCCTGCAGGTCCAGGGAGAATTCTCTGCTCTCTGGGGAGAGCAAATCTTGTGAGCTGAGCGACTTGATGTGTTTATCAACAACCTCTGCTAATGCTGATCCTAATGTGCAGACAGGAAAAAAAAAAAATCTTGTATTCACCTTTAACGTTGATGCACCCTTTTAATGTTAGCATAACCACACTTCCCAGACACCTCCTAAGAGAAGCAGGAACAAGGACTTTTTACTCTGAGAGTTACATGGGCCATGGCGACTGCTACGTGAGGGTTTTTGTGCAGTTTATACCCTTTAAGTGTGAGCTCTGTATCATGGATGTCAGTCCCAAGTGCCTGACAAGGAGCCTAGCAAGGACTGCTAAATCATGTGCTGAGACAAAACATGGGCTACTAGGAATCTTTTTACTCCACATTTTAGTTGTAAATAATTATTTCCTAAACATATTGGACACTTCGTGGTCTTGATATACTGCTGTAGATGGCATTTCTGCTTTATCCTCTTCTTTCGGGCAAGAAGTTTCTCCATCTGTGTTGATCTTGAGGATATATTTAGCAAATTGTGGTTCTGTTTATTATTTGTGTGCCTGCTGCCGTGTAACCAGCAACACACACACCGATCACTGAAATTCCCCAGAACTTTTTATTGTGCCCAACTCAAACCTTTCATTTTCATTAATCTGTACACAAGCATTATGCTACTTTAACAACACCCATTTTCTATATGGTCCAGAGAGAAGCTCAGAAAAGCAGAGAGCATTGCATCATATGGTAAATTTACACTGCATTAAAATAATTGCCAGTGATATATGTAGGGCCAACACACCAGAGTACCTCAGGAAAATAATCTGCATTTTTGTGTAAAACCCACTCAGGGTGGACTAATGGATGTGATTTCACATTAAAGGAAGTGCTTTTTCCATGTTTACAGTAAGAACTACAATGACTAAAAATAATAATCCTGACCCGGTAGCCTGTAAACTACAGGGGAAAAGAAAAATGAAATTAAAATCACAGCTCCTCAACAGATTTTACAGCTCTGATTTTATATTTTGTTACCTGAGCCACTGCAGTATAGCTTCTTGCTTGATAACATCTGACAATGACCCTTCCTGGGAGAAAAAAAGCTTTGGCAACTGGCAGACAGAATTTGGAACCCTAAACAGAAGAAAAAAAAAGCAAACAAACAAGAAGCATGAGGGAAAATGTGCTAAGGCATAAAACTCTACCTAAGGCATAACACTCCGAGGTAGGAGGAGGAAAAAAATTTCCTTGTGCCAATCATGTTTAAGAAAGAAAAGCAGCAATGTCCAGTGCACAGGTACATTGGATTTCTGGCACCAGGAAATCCAGATGGCAAACAGAGGAGGAATCTCATTTTTATACAACTGCCCCATGCACAGTAATGCTTTGTGGTCACTCCTTTCTGTGGTTAGGCAACTGTGCTGTTCACTGTAAAAGACAAAACACAGAAAATACTAGCAAGATTTTTTTAAGAGGTGGTTAAACTTTGCACGAGTGAGATTTTTTAAAAAATCTATTCAAATCTATTAGAAGGCATTAATAAATATATTCTGAAAACCCCAAATTGAGATTCTGTAGAAAAAAAGGATAATTTTCAAGTTGTAAAAGAATGTGTCCAAAGCTAGAATAAATAAAAAGAAGCAAAGCAAAAACCCCAGCCATCTTATTTAGTTGCAAAGCCTAATCAAAAATAGTGATAGAATACAGAAGTGGTGCTACCAATGGTAAATTTAATGCCTTCTTTATGAGACTAAAGTAGCAGCCAAACATCATGAATAAAGATATGTTCTGCTATATCTGAAAGCTTGTGAAAGCATACTGTCACCATGGCAACTCTCTGGCATTTATAGGAACTGTTAGATCTTAACAACCAGTGATGTTGCTCCTAAAAAAAAAAAAAAAAAAAAAAAAAAAATTGACTGTACATGTATTGAGCACTTCAACATGGAAAATATTTCACATATTCTGCTTCAGAACTGATTGTAGCCTTCTTTGTCTCTGCTGCCTTGAGAAAGACCTTTCACTCCTTGCTGCTCCTTCTAGACCATGAAGATGATGATGCAGATGTTTAAGGGCATGATGGGGATTGTTCACTCATGTGTCAAGAGGGGAAAATAGAGAAATTGCTTTGGTGTCAGCTGCTTTTAGAGCAATGCCAGAAAAGAAGAGGAGCCCAGGCATGTCACATGTCAATGCTGCAGAAATTTCACCAAATCTGTCTATTAAAAGAATCCAAAACTCTTCAGCAGAACTCCAGAAGCACTGAAAACAGGATGTGCAAGGTAGGAAACCAATAGTTTTATTTTGACACAGACTACATCAGTGTGAATAGAACATTTCCCATAAGCACACACATATGACTAAGCATATTTAAATAAACAAGGCTAGGAAAAAAAATTAGATTCTGTGTTGAAGAAAATTCAGGTCACTGCCTGTCTTGCTGTAGATCAAAAGTTTTTGTCTCCTTCCATGCAGTTTGCGGGGGTCTGTGGGCTGCTTCTCTGTGGTCATTGACACGAGCAAGTTTGTTGATTTTTGAGCCAAATTTAATATAAAGTCCTACCAAACAGTCTCCAGATCAGAGAAGAAGTTACAATTCCTTAGCTAGACTCCTTGAAATTACCCCATGAGATCACAACTCGTGTGGGTAGGTCTAATACCTCTGTGTGGGGCTCTAAATCTGCACAATCCTTGTGTGCCCATCCCAGTGGGTTCACAGGCCAGGCAGCCACACTTCAGACACCTCCAGGCCTCCTTTGGGGGCTGCATGTGCTAAAAGATCATTAATTTATGCTTCGTGGGACACTGTGTCAAAATTAGGCATTACACATTGTCTCAAAGTACACAGCAGAAAAATTCACGAAAAAAGCCCCACATAAGACAAATAATTTCACCAAAAAAAATACAAACAAGACAAGTTTTTAATTATTATGTCCTTTAATTCAGACAAAATCCTCTTTTTGGAAGCATTATTTAAGTCCATTCAACCTCACAAACCCCATCTCTGGTTTCTGGAGAAGTTTGCCTTGCTGACAGCTGCATCAGTCGACTGATGAGTTATTTTTCTCTCCCATCAGCTGTTAATGATGGATCCTTCCTTTAACAGAGAGCTCAGATCCTGCCAGTTGTGTGGCAAAGGGTGGGTGCCCTTCCCTGAAGGTCCAACACATACCCATCAGTAATCCCTGCGTGGTTCTGGCAGGGAGACGTGGATTTCTGTGTGCCATTCCTGACACGTGAGCTGCTCTGGGGTCAGCTCGTGCCCACACACGTTGCACCCAGACCTCTCACTGTGTGCGAGACAGAGAAGCATCAAATTGCTCTCTCTGCAGGAGAGAAATACGGAACCACCGGTCAAGGTCCTTGTGAGGACACCTGAGAACAAGACAATGCCATAAATCTATGAAAAAAGTGAGAAGCAGAGGAGGATGTCACCATAAATCCACCAAGAAAGGAGATAAAGCTGGAAGAAGCAGCTGATAAGAACAAACGAGATTTGGGGTTGGACTTTGGTGCTAACCTGTAGCCATTGGCACAGCCAAGCTCACACCCATTGGCTGCAGATGCTCCTTAGTCACATAATCCCCTTCCACACTGAGCATGAGGGCGAAAATCAGTGCTGTTTAAATGAAGGCGAGGAAATATTCAGCCGATGAATTTAATATTGTTCTCTGCAGGGGAGGTGTTGATCAGTCGCTGTTTGAAGGGTGTAAAAGTGGGGAGCTGGCATGCAGAGAGGGGGCTGCTCTGTGGATTTACCCCAGCAGCCATCTCTGTGCAGGGAGCAAACAAATATTTCTTCTTCATCTGTGTATTATCTATCTATCTATCTATCTATCTATCTATCTATCTATCTATCTATCTATCTATCTATCTATCTGTCTATCTATCTACTTACCTTCCTGCACTCTGGGTACAGCCCATTTTTGGGACACCACTGACTGCAGCACAGAAGCAGCATCAGGGCTGTTCCCACACACACCCCCCAGACGTCACTGAGAACAGAATCTCCTCTCAGCTCCCTGCTGTCAGCCCAGCACTTTCATTTAAAGGTCACGGCTGAGATATCAAACTCTCGAAATCCTCGCTGGAGGAAAAGAGCTTTGCTCCCTGGTGTCTTCCAATAAAGAGTTTTAGCCTGTCCTTATTTGGCCTTATCTCTCCAGGGTGAGAGTAACCCTTTCACTTGAACTCCTTTTACTGACACAGAGGAGACTAACATAAATGTGGTATTTATAAAACAAATAAATAAAAATATAACACACATTCCTTCCAATTCTGCAGCATGTTTGCTTTAATTACATCAAGGAATTTTAATTCCAAAAGAAATTTTTAAAGGTTGCACAGGATTTTCTGCAGAAATGGATAGAATAAACAAAAGCCCCTAGCAGAGTGATGCAGAGCTGCCTGAGCACAGCTGCATTAGCACTAAAGCCCTCCCTTTCCAATCTTATTAATATTTCAGTCTTTCCAGAGCAAATACATATCCCTGTGAGATGTAGTGATTTGCCAGAGACTCGTCTGAGGGCTGGAATAATAATCTTTCCATTCAAAGTCTGGTCTGGTTTCTCAAGAGGAGGAAAAAGAAAGTGAAGTGTCACAGGACTGAATCACCCTCATGTTTTCAGAAAGCTTCTGCTAGACTTTGGGAGTGTGATGGAAAATTCCCCTGCTGCAGTGGGGGAACTGGTGTGAATTTCCTATCTTTGCTACAGTCAATTTAGCAATATCCACAGATATGCTGGCTTGAAGTGACTGCCCAGCAGTATTAAATTACCCTTAATAGACTGCCTTATCCCAGTGGTTTACAAAAATATCTCCTTAGGATGCTTCCAAACATACCAGAGATGCTGGCCAGCCAAGTTCTCCAAAACAGTCCTCAGTTAGCAACTTCCATACTCCACGTAAAAATCAAATTGCTTCACTTGGCCATTTGTTCTGCTTGTTCCACATCTCCTCGATCAGAATCATCACCTCCCCCTTTGGGGTGCCATTATAAGGAAATGTCTTTCTCTTTTAAAAGAAAACAACCCTTATGGAGCCCTCAAATAAACAGAACCTGACACAGGAGAGAAATCCCAGGCGAGTGGGAGAAACGCTGTTACTGCTCCTTCATAAATATTGTCAACACATGGCTTTAGGCGGGGTTTAGTTTGCCAACAGGAACATTTCTTGCACACCACACTGTCACTGCCTTTGGGAAATCATCTGAAAGCTTTGCTTTGCTAAGATCTGGGCACCCTGGCACCAACAGAGGTGCGGCTGGTGCCAGTACGTCCTGGCTTCTGGAGAAGGTGGCTGTGTTCCTGTCCCCTCCTGCCCGGGGTACCTCCTGCCAAAGGCTATCACCCCCGCAGCGAGCTGTGCTCGGATTTCAGCAGTGACATGTCACAGCCCAGCTCCTTCATGTCAGCTCATCAGGGAGCTGTGTTTGGGGTCTGGCTGCCCTGCTGTGAACTGTGACAGCCATCCTTGAGAGCCACCCCTCCTTTCCCTGCCTCTGCTACAAATAGCAGCAACCTTTACGCGATGGACAGGACATGCAGCAAAGGGAAAATAAATAACTCCAAGTGGCACAGCTAGAGCCAGAGCCTCGGCTGGGATGAGTCAGCACAGCCCCAGCTGCACCAGCTACAGGGCTGGCTTTGATTCTCCCCTTGCAGACTGCCAGCCAAAGCACAAAGGAAAACCTCCCATCTGCCTGGCGTTATTAGAGGATGAGCGAAACAGCTGCATGCAAAACTTTGCCTGAAAACAGGCAGCATGTGCCTTCCCTCCCCTCTTCACGATGTTTGAGAAGCCTGGCATTACTGGGAACTTCTTCAAGATCCATCTGTGTGCCACTCTTGTGGTTTTCTCCCTCCTGCCAGGACAAGAGATGCTGTTACTGCTATAGTGTTCCAATGTGCTCAACAATGCTTGCAAATACCCACTTGGACTACAAGTAGATCTACTAAATTTTAAGCAACCTCTAAAACCTTTCTTTCCCTGACTTGTCCTGCAGACAGGTGTTTGTTTATGTTGACTTCCAGGAATGGATCTTTCTTGTAGAAATGCTTTCAAAGACATTTATAAATAAAGGTGGGTGGTGGCTATTTGTGGATTCTTAGCACCAATGTTTCAGTCATATAAACAGACTGAGTTCACCAAATAAACAGACTGGTGGAAACACAGGGTTTGAAACACATGCAAGACTGAAATTCATTTACATATGTTTTTGCAAGAACAAAGCAAAAAATCTATTTTAGTAGAAAACAGTTTGGGCAGAAAAAGACAAAGACAGGCCAAAATAATTACATGTCTTACTTGCACCAAAGATTACAGTGATTTGCTAATATCAATCACTTCTTAATGCTAAGAAAGAGCATTTTATTGAATACATGGGAAAACAGAGAATTTTTTCTGGAAGTCTTCTTGACCTTTCAATCTTATGGAATGGGACACTTCCTCTCTTGTATTTGGATATAGAGTAACAAGAGCCTTGTGGGGCTTGAAAAGCTAAATTATACCTTTCTTTACAGACTGTTGTTAGTGCAAAAAGGCTGTGCAAGAGATTATGTACTCTAGTATCTCAGCTTTTTGTAAGAGATCACATACATTCTGAAGTGTTCTGCTAACACAAACTTTTATGTTTTTCACAGTGAGAATATTCATTAATCTACTTTCAAGAACCTTATTTGCTTTTGCATTTAATTAAAATAATTTTGTGTGCATTCCAAACATTGCAACTCCTGCAATATTTGGAAAAACGTGAAACAGAAACAAAACAACGAGACATCCTGGGATATTTCTTTATCAGGGTGCTAAATAAAGCTCCAAAATTCTTGTCTTAAGCAGGAGCATTGCTACAGGATGGATGAACCTCCCCTAAGCTGGGGGGGAGAGACTAAAAAAGCAAATGCAGCCGTGGTTTCATACACAATGACCCAAAATGTGTGGATGTGGGCCGGACCAGGATCTGCTGCAGGCTGACAAAATTCATGTGCCCCCCAGGATGGAAGGCAGCAGCCACTCGGTGCCTGCAGCACTGCAGCATTTAGCCAGAGGCATAAATAAATCACTTCTGTGTGTTTGAAATGAGAAAAGAATCTGGAAGGAAGCCTGAAGTAAGTCAAGTAGCAGTTTAGTTCAAGGTCAAATGTTTCCTCTTCTTACTTAAAACCAGAGTCAGGCTTACAGACACAGTTAGCAAGAAAATATTTTTTATATCACCAGATCTGCCACATCAAGAGAATTGCCAGGATCTGGGCTTCAGCTTGGCTGTTTCTAGAGAGCAGAGCATATGCTGTGCTACTGCCTGCCTGGCATCTCTGCTCCCTGAAATGTCTGTCTGGGCGTCTGCCCACCTTTAATTTCTCCTCCTTTGTGCATTGGATCTTCCCTCCAGCAGGAGAGAAGCACTGCTGGATGCCAGAGGCAACCTAGGCCTGGTCACTGGCACCTCTGAAATGACCTGCAAAGTATTCCCAGGAAAAGAAATGACTCAAAAGTGGTCGAAGAACAGGGCTAAGGCAGCTGAGCATTGTCTTATGGGTGGGAGGGAGGAAAAGAAATAGAACACAAAGCAGCATGAAACATGGACAGGTGAAATGTTCACAGGATTACAACCACTCTTTCACTGGACTGGGGGCAGTAAAGATTTTACAAACCTCAGTAACAACGATGTCTCAGCCACCACTTATAAAATTGTGGAGGACTGACTAATAGAAGGGGATAAAACTTTAGGAATAACCAGTTTAATGAAGGGGATTGTTTTGTTTAGTTTTGTTTTGGTTTTGGTGGGTTTTTTTCCCCTGAGGAGTTGGTCACCAGGTGAAGGGAATACAGAATTGGGGTGATAAATAACATCGTGATTAAAAAAGAAGAAATATATAAACTGAGACAGTGTACCACTATGGCCAAAGGTGGTGGTGCCCAATTCTAAAAGACCTCTGGTATTCTGGCCACAGGAAGCTTTTCAGCACACACATTATGTCCCAGCCCTTAATGTTATTTAAGCATTATACACACATCCTACACAGTTAGAAGCCTTTCTTGAGGCTGCAGTCACCCAACACAGTAACTGTCCTTGCTTTCACAGACCAAGCTGTTTCAGAAAAGGTTTTCCTGGCATTTTCTTCTAGGCATTATCTGAATGCAGTTAACAACCATGGGAGAAAAGTGCAGCACATGGAAAGTCTGTGAGTGCCAGGAAAGATCAGCTTTTGATACACTGGTTTTAAATGGCAAAACTTAGAATAGACAAAGTTCTGTACACAATATCTTTCCAGTTTTGAAGAAACCTGATTTTAAAAAGATAAAAGTAGTTAATGACTCAGTGATAAGTACATGCAGTCCATTATTTTTCTTTTGGGACCAGGCTAAACACCTGAGGGGGATAATGCTATTAATTGTGTATCACTCCAGCCATGTTGCTGCAATACACCACACGTTTCTCTGAGACACAGAAGCTCTGGGGCTGACCTTCAGCTGCCATAAATTGCCCCAATATAATCAGAGGTACACATAGATTAGCAATAGGGAGATACTGGTAACTCCAGAAACTGTTGAAGGCTTCCAGGTTGAAATGTGACGCACACAATGTATGTGTGCATGAATTCAAAGCAAATATTTTAACTAGAAATGTTAACAGTGGACTGGCAGCACCTACATACTGCTATTTCTTGATAGGGCATTCATTTCACAATGCTCTGTGTAAATTACATGCAAGAAACAGATAAGCCTCTGAAACAAGGAAGTTCAAAGGAGGAATGTGGTCAGCAGAAAACCATTTGAGGGACTGGGGCCTGCAGTTTTGGTAAGCAAACTCAAATATTCTACCACTGCAGGTGTTTGTATAGCTCTGCTGACTTAGCAACCACTTACACTTTCTGGCCTTTCAAAATTTGGTGGATAAAAATTGCAGTTAAGCAATAAACACATCCAAAAAGATCTTCTTCCCTCTCTTTTAAGTTAAGGCCTGGGGACTTCTTTGCTCTTCTCTTCCACCTGAGGTGGACTGGAGGGATCTGCCCAGTCCCGTGACATCCCTGCGTGCTCCACAACACAAGCCTGATATGCAGGTATCCTATATTAGTGGAGCAATTGGTTTTCCATTATGAAATATCTCATGGAATGTAGCAAGCACACAGCTGTGCCAAGACCATGTGCATGATTTTTCCTATACCACCCATACTAGTTTCACTGATTACTCACTTCCTTAGCTACAAAAACACATGGCAAGTTTCTTCAGGCTCAAACATCTGTACACAAACTATTTGGGCAAAGATGTTTCCATTCACTCACATCTCCGTTGCTGTGACATTTTTAACCTACCTTAACCAAACAAAACTTGATTACAGAAAACACCAGGCTAACAAATTAAATTAAATTACATGCCTTCATAAGGTATCCTGTACTGTAGTTTGCTGTGTAGTCTAAATGGATACACCAGCACTGCCCTTTTCACCTGTGCTTTGTCCTTTTCTCTTTGCAGGCCTCCTCCTGCAAGCACATTTTCCCCTTCTTTGAACACCTTTTAAAGACAGATCTCTGTGCAAAAAGAGCCTCTTGGCGCACTATTCAGCTGCTGCCATTGCTAAAGGAAGTTGATGGGTTTAATTTCAACAATAAAACAGTGTTAGAAAGGGAGCTGTTCTTTTTTTTCTGTAGAACCTCCCCAATACAGTTTTACTTAATGCACTGTGGAATATTTAAAATGCAAACTCCTCTTTAATGTGCAAAATGTGCACACAAAATATTTTTCACTCATCTGCGTAAGGTGTGTTGGGATGATTTATACATAAAAAGAGTCAAAGTTATCCTAAAAGCTTGAATTACTTACTGCGTTTGGAGGTACAACAGACACCAGCCCTTCTCCACAGCAAATACCTCAAATGTGTACTTGTAATAACATAACCAAAATTGCTAAATCTTTTAGAGGCACCAGTATGGCTGACATCCAGACGAATCAGCAGCTGAAAACTTGTTATCTTACCAGCCATAGATCCACACCAAAACAAATATTTGCAGCTGAAAATTTCAATAAATGGGTTTTGCACTACGCTTTTTCCTATCAGTGAAAGATGAACTGTAGTATACTTTCCACAAGAGAAACAGGGAATACACAGCAAGATAGTCAGTACACATTAATTTAATTATGGCTATTTTTAAGCCTGATATCAGTATTTTGCCCTGCTATATAATGGACGATAGGATGCCAGTGGTGTACTTTATTTAGACAATTATCTGACCATGCAATGGGAGAGGTATAGTCAGTAACAATTGCTACTTAACTCCTGAATTTCTCTCTAGGTGTTTTTGCCTGAGAGCTTTGCTCATTTCCGTGTCCTAAAGCTGCCCTTGATCTAGCTGCTTTTTATTTTGAGGGGAAAATACATGACGAAAGTGAAAATGTCCCTGTTTCCCTTTCCCATGAGAAAAATTAGGTCAGTTTTAGAATGTCAGTCAGATAGAGTGGTTAAAAAATGTGAGTTTTTGTTTGTTTTGTTGTTTTGGTTTTTTTTTTTTTTTAACTGAGAGTTTCTACTTGAAAGCGAACAAATAGGTATATTCTCACACAGAGACCCCAAACCATTTTAGCTTGATCATTTGCTTTGTCCTCTTACGGGGAAGTTCAGTTTTCAGATATTCCAAATTTTCACGGACCAGAGAAAGAATACGGGATATTATTCCTCTTTCATATTTCTCCTCCTACGGACAATAGATGTGAAGCTCACCAGAACTATCTTCCTTTCTGTGACCCATGAGGATTTTTCCCGTGGAGGCATCTCTTATTTTTAACCATCAGCTGTGTCGGGGTCAGCCCGGCGGGGCGTGGGACCGCGGTCGGTGCACGCAGCAGGACGGCAGGACGGCGAGTGACTGCAGAGATGAGGCAGAGCTGCCACCCAGCCCAGCTCAGTGCACTTCTGATGCTTTACATGCTGCCCCGAGATTTCAGTGTTTTTGTATTTTTCGGGTCCTCTGCTGCATTAGTGTACAGCTCTGAGCTCCATGTAGAGTGTTAGCAGGCTCTCTTCGCATTTTGGTCAGACACAACTGTCGCAGACATCTTTTATGGAAAATCCTTTCCTTAGGGTTTTTCCTCCTGAGAAGCTGAGAGGCCTCAGGAACAAAATGTAAACAATGGTTATCTGCTGCTGTGGAATGCAACAGGTGCATCTGTGATTGGGCTCATGTGGCTGTTTCTAATTAATGGCCAATCACAGTCAGCTGGCTCGGACAGAGAGCTGAGCCACAAATCTTTGTTACCATTCTTTCCTATTCTATTCTTAGCTAGCCTTCTGATAAAATCCTTTCTTTTATACTTTTAGTATAGTTTTAATATAATATATATAATAAAATAATAAATCAGCCTTCTGAAGCATGGAGTCAGATCCTCGTCTCTTCCCCCATCCTGGGACCCCTGTGGACATGGTCACACACAACAATCCTTCCAGGCCTGAGAACCAAGGCCACCCTCTGCTTCAGGCCCCAAAAATTATAAACAAAAGTGAATTGGAGAGGACCAAACTCCTCCAAATGTGATTTCATTACCTGAAGCTGTAACTGGAGAATTAACCCAGATATGCAAATAGAGCAAACTTATAATTGTGTGAAAAACTCATGATCATCTTGGGTGTAGCTTCTGCAAGGCTTTTGCACTGCATGAAGTGTAGCTATTGAAGGCCTTTACTAAATACCCACTTTATTCTCTTAGCTCTGTCTTGCCTCTGTTCTAGCCAGCCACTCCAAGGCATCATACACAAATATAAACAAGGAGGAAAGCATCTCCTGCTGCTGTCACATAAAAAACTCCATCCATGCCTCCATCAGAACCTTGTCCTTTGCAGGTAACCAGAGCTATCCAGGGACATAGGCCTGGCACACTCTGAGGGAATGTCACCATCATTTCAGCTGCCTGCACATCTCTTTGCAGAGTATTTACACAGAACACACCTCAGTAAAATCACAAGGTTGTCTGCTCTGTGAATCCATTAATCTGACATCAGGGTGTACCCCTGCAGGAAAATGTTTCAGAAGGATTTTTCAGCTCCTTGTTCCCCTTCCTCAGGATCTGTTTCTCTGGATGAGCTTCACAAAGGGTGTCCCAGGGCTCTGTTGCCACACGAAGCAACTTCTGCAAGGGTAATTCACAAGGATTAGAAACCTCTCCTTGTCTGGGAGATTCATGATGAGACTTGACAAAAGATGCTGAACCGCATTCCCTGAAGATCTCTGACATAGAGATTTCATAATATTGGACAGAAGCTTTATGTTTTGCCTTTAAGTACCCTCAGATCACACAAGGTGTTACAGACTCAGTGACAAATTTCTGCAGGCTCTGTGATCCAGGCAAGCTGTTGTTCTTCCTGGGAGTACCTTTCTGTCAGGAAGAAACTCGTCATCACACACTTTCCTTTAAACAATCCTCACTGTGAAAAAAAATTGTTATCCACTCAGCTCTAAGAAACCCAGCACATCTGCAAAACCAAAAGGAATGGTTAATCTCTTAGAGGAAAAACTATCATGTAACTGTGAGAATCTATAAATCCATAAATCCTATAAATTAACAAACTCCTGAGGAAGGGGAGGTTTACTTCTATAAATTTATATGCATTTTATACCAAGTAACTATTGGATTTTTCAAAAAGAAATGAACCAGAAATAATTCTAGGAGACATTTTAAGAGTGTGTAAAAGCTGGATGCTGCTGCCACACTGTGAGCTCAGAGGAGGCAGTGTTTCTGCCATGAGCTGGTCCCAGTGAGGTCAAAGCAAGAGCCAAGAAATAAGAAGGAAAAACCCTGAGGTGCCTCTGACCAAGCTGGGAGTCAGGGAAATAAGTCCTGTGACTTCCAGCAGTCATTAGCCAGGGAGGGTTTGGGATTTCAGAGTTATGTTCATATAGTACCCTTAATGTTACTTTGGGCACCTAAAGTTCTTGGGTGTGACTTTTGGGTTTCACAGATGCTATAGGGTCAGCTCTAGTAGTGCTTGCAATGAGTGCATCATATCCTGGCTTCCACCCCCAGACATGGCAAACTCCAAGACTCTTATTTGATTTGAAAATATTATGCTTCACAGATGCCTCTGAATGAAAATAATGTAAAATTCTTCAATAAATACCATAAAACATTGGTATTTCAAGTAATTTCCTACAGCACTGGTAATGGGGTGAATTTGCATCTCCAGGTATTTAACGGAAAAGTTGCTTTACTGCCCTTCAAAGAAAACTTTTTTCTGAGCCAATGTCATTAAAATATTTTCCACAGCCTTGACTTGCTTTGCTATGAAGCTGTATCTTACCCTTTTTGAAAACAGAGACTTGAGGATAATTATGTTTAATATTTACATGTGCTTCAGTTCCAAACGCTACATTAATTTCAAATTGTGTAAGTAAAGGCAGCCTTTCAAAAAAAAAAAAAAAAAAAAAAAACCCAACCAAAAACAACAACTATTTGGAACATGCAGCAGTGTGCCACACACCCTGTACCAGGTGTGCCTCTTGCAGGTCCTCTGCCACCCCACTCACAGGGGAGAGGACCACCAAAACCTGATTTTTCCTGCAGAGGTTCCTCTGACTGATGCATTCCCTGTTCTGGGAATGTTTCCTTTGGCAGCTGTGTGAAGGTAGATGAAATATCTCCCTTAAGAGAAACCATTAAAAATGTAATCTAGACGTTATCTGAGGGTAGTAAGCAAGGAGTAGGATTCCTGACTTCTCATTTGTAGCACTGTCTGAAATACATCTGGCTCCCCTGTGGTAACCTCAGAAGAAAACCTTGAAAGGGGCACAACCTCTTTCTCTACCTTGTCTATCCAGCACGCTTCTACACTGGAATTTCATCCTGTAATCCAGGATCCAGATATCAGCCAGCATTTTCCACTTGTGCTCTCCCACTTATGTTCAGTTTCCCAGATTTTTTTTTTTTTTTTTGTTTTGTTTTGTTTTGTTTTGTTTTGTTTTTGGTGGGACGGTGTAAAACTGAAAACTTGTTTTAAAAATTGAGCGTTTTAAAAGAATGGCTCAGCCTGGACAGGGAATATGTAGCTCTGCCAGGGCAAAGTGAGAAGGATAAAGTACTGGGGAGGTAAAAAATGTTCAGAAATCTGAAGGAACATTCACACCATAAATATGGTTTACTTTGGACATTGTAGCTTCCCTTCTCTCCTGCCCTAACATAAGTGATTATCTCCCTTTTGCATCCACTGCTGTAACTTTGCCTCAGCCTGTGCACAAAGCAGAGAGCCTGAAATCCTGGCTTGGCCAGAGGAAGATGTAGGAGATTTTGTTTTGCACTCACTGTAAATATAATTCATAATCTGGTGGTCAACACTGATGTGTGTTTATACAATCTCAGCCTAAGGAGACTCCTAAAATCTGCCTGAGAACAAGGTGAAAACAGCAAATTCTGAGGCAGAGAAGGCTGTTTTGTCTGTCTGCAGAAGGAAGGGAGAAAAAGAAATAAGGAAAAGTTTTGGGGAGACAGCATCTTTTCAAACCATCAGCATGATACAGGCAGCTTTAAATCATCTTAACCCAGAGCTGGCATGGGATGCAGAAGTAGAGTTTGCAAATTATCCTGCACTCATACTGATTTATTTTTCCTTCATTTGTATTCTTTACTGTGCACTGGTGACAATACTGAAAACATCCCTAACATCATTTACATAACTTACCAAAAAAGCTAAGATTTCAGAGTTAATTTCCTTTCTCTGTATTTTCCTCTACTTCCCAATTTTGCCTCAATACAGCCTAGATGGGAAACCTAGCATAACATTACAGCAATTCTGCTGCCAAAAATATAAATATTTGTATAAAAAATCTGCTTCTCTTCCTTCAGCTGGTTTATGCAGGCAGCTGGTAAAATTTGGGTAGTGTGTGCATGTAAGAGATTGCTAGATATCTAGTGGCTGGCAGGTCCAGAAAAAACACTGATTTAAACTTACACTTTGCATGGATAGAGCAGAATAAGAGTGGGCAGATAGATGTATGTTTAATCCATAGGTTTAGTGGTAATTAAGCAAGTAATGTGCAATTTTATTGCTATAATTCTAAAGATTAAAGAAGGATGCCTTCCAAAAGGCATTATGCAGGAATTGTGATTTGGTGTGATGCAGCTCAGTAATGCCAGCCAAGACACATTTTATGTCCAACTCTCATTAAAATAACCCCAGAATAACATCACTGAACAGATTTTAGTAAGGAATTATAACCACTACCTAACCCACATTAGTTAGCTTGCCTTAAAAGTCATCTCGAAATAACAGAAAGCCCTTTGGAATAATGAGGATGAAGACACATGTGAAAGCCTAATGAGCTGGCTTTGCTGCAGTTTGATTTTGCCCTGGCTTTCAGTAACTTTGCAGAGCTGAGAGCTGCTGCTGAGAAGGGAGGCAGGAGAGGTTGGGCTGTTGCAGCGACACAGTTGCTGACCTTTGGAGCAGTTTGGAATGGTGAGTATGTTCTTCCCTTTCAAGAATCCTGTTTCCTTTGCAAAAAAGTGCCCCTTCTCACAATGATGTCATCCTTGGAGAGTGTGTCATGAAAGGAAGAGGTAGCTCCCTTAAGTAAGGCCATACAGCTGAAGTTTCTACACAATGTGCTGCAGAATCCCAGATGAGGAAGCTGGTAACGCCCAGGTGATTGTTACTCACTGTTTTGGTGAAATTTGGTCTTTAAAGAAATTAAAGTCATCCTTCTGGCTGACCCAGAGATGACAGAGGGGGCAGTACGTTCTCAGTGAAACCAATGGAAATTCCATGTTGAATGTTTAACACGCCCAGCAGTGCAACAGCTCACACTGACACAGCCAAACTGGGACTTCTCCCCCCACAGCTTGCTGTTGTCACTGATCTAATGTCATACGCTGCATTTGGAGCAGGAAATAACTGAGTATAATGTACAGTCATTTAGGAAAATGGTCATAAAAGCAGTTATTCAGTGTAAAAAATACTACCTGAACAAAGGCTTCAAACATTTCAGCTGGGAGCATGAAGATTTCACGTGACAAAAGATCAGTTATGCAATTCTCTTTTCCAAATAGAATAGTAACTAGCATATATTAATGTTAACCACTTAATGTTCTGACTCACGGAATTTATAATTCTCCAAAAGTAAATTTAGTGTCCTTAATTAAAGATAAAAGCATATGAGTCCACATAAGGAAACACACACAGACAGAGCTATTTACTACTGCAGTTAATTTACATTCAAGATCAGCTCACATTTTCCATGACTGGGGCTAATGACTTAATTCTGTTTTAAAAGGTAATAACAAATTTAATGGGTTTTATTTGGAAGGCCCACAACACATTAAGATTAATCTGAAGATTTCTGTACTAAACGGAGCATACTCTTGAACTGTGACAAACAAGGGAAAAGTATGGTACCTACTTTTACATACTTTGAAAAAGATATTTCAAAAGCAGCAAAGCATCACTGTGTATAACTACATTTTTCTGTGTCAAAAAATCTTTTATTTACTAATAGAACTACACAAAAAAATTATAACTATTCAAGTTATTATTATTATTAATAATAATATTATTATTAAAAATATTATAGTTCAATAAAGTTCATCTACATTCCTATTCTGAAAAGCAATTGGTTAATACAGCCCTCACTTTCTTTAGCCTGATATTTCAAAAATCAGTAATGGTCTCAAATAACACTATTATTCTGCCTTTTTCCTTTGCTTTGAAGCATTAATGAAAAACCACCAAACCAACAAGGAGGACCTAAGCTACTGTGGAATGCTTTTGGAACGGGCAGCAGTGAGAAATTCCACTCCATTTCTACTCCCTCCTCCAACCTCCTCCAGGCTGTCCATATCTTGGTGATCCCTATCACCAAGGAACTGGGGACCTTTTCTGCTGGAAAAATCTGCAGCCAGCCTTTCACCTCCCTGCCTCTTGCTTTGGGAGAGGCTTTTCACAGCCCAACAAAGTGACTGTGTGTGACAGAACAGGCAAACTCAGCCCCACCCCAACTTCCAGCCCCACAGGCTGCCTGCCACCACTGCCTCTGCATCAGACACGGCTGGTGTGCAACTGCAGCACAAATCAGGTGTGCAGAATTCTCCTGAGGAATTAAACATGAAGGAAAACAAAGACATTGTCATCAGACCAGTTAGCATCGCAAGAGATGGGCAGAGAGAGGGGGCAAGCTGAAAACAGAGCAGCACCAGAGCAGCTGATGATTAAATTGGCTTCAGGCTGCAGGCTGAAAGTGCATCCTAAGCCTTGGTGCAGAGATGGGGAGGAAAACTGTTGGGGAGGATGAAAGTTTGACAAGAAAGTCTCACAGATATGTGTGCTTGGCAGAAAGATTTTTTTAATGTAGAGTCTGATGAAGGAATAGAAATGGAAGCAAGTTTTGATATAGAAGAATTGCTCAGCCAGTCTTACTGCATAACCAAGGAGGCAAAGGGTGTGTTAATTAGAAGGGGTTTTATGGCTTAGAGCAAAGGATAAACCCCCCCCAAACAAGAAGGTGTTTTTACCAAGCAGAAAGAAAGCACAGGCAAACAAGCCAGCAAAGCTCAAGTAGAGAAAAGGACCAGTGAGACTGGCTCAGCAATTCTTCTATATCAAAACTTGCTTCCATCTCTATTCCTTCATCAGACTCTACATTTAAAAATCTTTCTGCCAAGCACACATATCTGTGAGACTTTCTTGTCAAACTTTCATCCTCCCCAGCAATTTTCCTCCCCAGGCAGAGAAGACTCAGGGGACAGAGAATTGCAAAATCATGGTTTCATTGAAGTGCACGTGAGAGTAGGAGAAAAGTGGAATGGCTGAAAGGAAGGGGCAGAAGTTTCCTGCATATCAAAACACCTGGGAAGAAAGCACAAGAAAACACCAGCTCAGAGGGTGTGTGCTTACTTGGAGACACATGTTAAGGTGCTAAGGTTGTTATCATGCCATAAACCAAAGGCACGTCTGGTAAAGGAGCAGATTGTTAATGGCAAACTGCAAGAGTCTCAGCGATACATACCCACATTTCTTTACACTCATTGGGCACCCCCTGACACCACCAGCAGTCACCTTCCTTATGTTCTTGTTGTGAGACCATGAGACAAAACAAAGGCAAAACTCCAGGGCCCGAATTCTGGGGGGGTTTTTATCTATCACTTACTTGCAGGTTGAAAAGTGTGATTTTAGTATTTTTAAATTTAATGTGATTAAGCTAAAGTTTTAAACAGTTAACCACTTTAATGGTTTAAGCACTTTAGGAAAATAAAAGGACTATTTAAACATCTTTCTTATGTTATCTATCATTCCTAAATTATTTTAATAAGAAACAGCAACCATTTAATCTTGAAATAAGACATTTTTTCACAGGCAGAACTATCAGACACTGGAACAAGCTCCCTGTAAATATGGTGGGGTCTCCATCTCTGGAGGTTTTCAAGATGGGATTGGACAAGGTGCTGGATGATCCCCTTGATGCTGCTTTCCCACAAAAGGGACCTCCCAACCTGGTCTATCCTGTGATTCTCATTTGATATATCTGATCTGTCAAAATTTAAAGAGAGGAGCAATAAGCATTGCTCTGGGAGATCTTGTTAAACACCATAAAGATGAAAAAATGTTTTCATTACTCCTGAATGGTTCTGATTAATCTCAAACACTGGTTTTCAAACCTCCTTCTTGACATTCTTGACATTCTTGACATTCAGCTGTGCTGGAGGTACTGGGGTGATTTCTAACTAAAGGCTGCAGCAATGAACACTGAACATGTTACCAAATGAGGGTGTCATTGCTTTTGCCAGCACAAGGTTATTTATCAATAAACCCTCCTGATGGTGTTACATCTTAGTAGCTCTTAAGGCTTTCCACATTATGAAACCACATTTCACATGAAATGCATGCAAAAAGTAAGATATAAAATAATACTGAAACACTTGTGAAATTTAAGAGAGAAGATGGCTAATCAGAAATAGAGACTCTTAATTTTTGTTTCTCAGGCTTTTCAGTGGTGTGACAGATCTTTTCCCTGTTGCCTGCCTAGGTAACTTTGATCTGGTTTGGTGGGTGCTAATATTGATTCATTAATTCACTCCCTTATTGCCAGTGAACTGTAAGACAAAAGATGTATTGTTCAAAATCCTCACTTGACTTCAAATAGAGGCCTCAGGCTTTTTAATTTAAAAAAATAAATAATTGGGGTACATACTGCAAAGAAATACACAGCAAGCCAATACTGCTGTTACCACTGGTCAGAGAGTTTATTTAACAAATCTGGTTTACCTTTTTCATTCTGAAAGACATTATTTGAAATATTTCCTTCTGAAGGGGGGAGCAATAAGAATTCAGGGCCCAGCAGTGCCTGGTGATGTGCCACAGCCTCTTCTCCTGTGGGGCAGAGCTTCCCCCTCCTCAGTCGACCTGTCCTGTGATCAGCCCTCCCAGCATCTGGCAATTTCTCACTCAAAACAACACACATATTCACCTTGCTCTCTACTTTCTCTCCACGCCCAGCCATTCTGGCAATGTGGATGCACAGCCCTCCCTGTGTCACCCTGCTGTCCCACCTCTCCTGCCTGCCACAGGTCCCATCGGGAGCTGCCACCCTCTGCAGTCAGCAGAGACACCTTGTGGGAACCCACAAAATCAGAGAGTTTTGGGAAAGCTGCAAAAGGCAGGCCCCAGAGACAGCGGGACTGTGATTGGAGATAAGCAGCAGCCATGAGATAGGTCAGCAGAAAAATTATTTAAACTGTAGAAATGAAAGGACAAATAGAACAGTGGTCTGTGTATTAACACTTGTCTAGAATAGCTCTCTAAGCTACAGAAAAGTTTATCTAGCAAGATATTAGGAAGTTTGAAGCTTAATAATGCAGGACTGTGCTTTGTGTTTTAAGGCTTACAAGCAGTTATTGTGTTTGAAATAAGCAAGCATTGTTTAACCAAAGGTACCTGTGCTTACAGTGGTTGGATAGAACTACTGTCAATGTGCTTTTGCTTTGTGTGATTGGTCACAAAACTCATAAAGTGAGTTGTGACATTGAGTTCTGTGTCTGCTGCCTGGGATGTGAGCTGCTGGCATCTTCCCATTGTCACACCCATGTAATGAGAGTGATGCTGGAAAATCAAACAGCTCGAGGCAGTTCCTCAGCAGCCCCGTCCCGTTTGTGATTTGTACACAGACCCCCAGCCAGCGTCAGAACCTCGGCACCCTCTCATCTGGGCATCTACCAAGGACCTGTGCCAAGAGATGCACTTGAGTCACTTCTGCAAGTCACCCTGGCTCCACAGAGAGCAGCCAGCCCATCCTTACACAACTGATCAGTCTCTGCTGGCCAGCACTGCATCCACACCTGCAGGGCACTGAGGGTGCCTGGAACGTTGGATTTTCAGCAAGGCAGTGCCCTCACACCACAGGGCACAGCCTTGCTTTGTCACTGCTGCAATAACATTAGGAACAGCTGCAAAATCAGCTATTTCTCCCCTTCATACGCTGCCTGTCTAAGTACATTTCATTTCAGAGAATTCTAAATGGTCACATGAATATTTTGGCTTAAATTTACAGTCATCAGCATCCACCTGGTTCTTCATCACAATTGAGGGGGCAAAATATCACACTCTTTTTGATTTTTTCCAGTTCAGAAGAACCTGCTGTGCTGGTAGACTTGAATGATTTCATTTTTCTGCACAACCTCTTATTAGAATGTTAAGCATAGAGGGCTTCTCCACCGAGAAAGAAAAGACACTCTCTTTTGATAGATACTTATAATAAACTCTTAATTGTGCAAAAAATTCTCTGTGTTTGCTTTAGTTTCAGAAAAATGTGGTCCCCTGCAGAGGATTTTGATCCTGCAGATACTGCATTTTCCAATGAAAGACATTTCTCTGAAAATTCTCCAAAAAGTTTCATGTTAAATGACTAAAAATACCAAAGTGACGCCTTCTTTAAAGCATAAAAATAGTGATGAAAATCTCATTGTCCCATTCACAGCCTATTCTTGTCATTACAAACAAAAACTCGAAAACAATGTTTCTTCAGTGCACTATTTGGAGCCAATATGAGTTTTTCCCAGGGCAAAACCAATTACAGCAGAATTACTCTGGTAGATGTTTGTCTGACATCCAAAAAATAATGTTTCTCCTTCTCCTCCTCCTTCATTTTGTGAGATGGCTGTGTGTGCTTAGGTCCCACTTGCCCTTAAATCCTGCCTTTTGAAGGCCAGAATCTTCATTTTTCTCTAAATGGAAGCTGAGGTTCTCACATGGTCACAAGCCAGTGGGAACTGGGTTTTAAGTAAAGCATCAAATGGCCATAATTGAATTTTTGGAGCTGGCAGCACCCCCTGAACTTGCTGAGAGAGAAAAGCGGGCGAGTTTTTGAGTAGCTGGAGGCTCTCAAGTGGAGCTCTGACTCACACAGAGGGAAAACACACGACATTGTTTTGAGTGCTTCTCTGTGCACATTATTCTAATTTGGCAGTCCTGGGGCTCAACTGGTTTTCACAAGTGTCATAAATCACTGTCATTTCTGTCCTTAGCTACCAATAAAAACAGGCACCGTGTTGTGGGGCTTTCTTACATCCCTTCTCCTGGCACAGGTTTGTTTGGAAATGCTTTGAACTCCACATCAAATGCCCCTCACAGTACAAATAAAAACTTCACAGAAATGTTTAAACAGGAACTGTGCACAACTGCCCACAAATCACTGAATCTGAGACTGGCTGACTAACTTTAAGGTGCAAGTTGTAATGCTGTGATGAAAAAGGCTGTGTTTTCCCTGCCTTATTTGTGGATAAGTTATCTGTTCTCCCAGCCACCTTATGAACAAAAGTAACAAATTATAATTGAAGACAACTATGATTTTGAAAATATATAATCCTTAAAAAAATGCTCTAAGTTCTTGGGAATCAGGGCAAAAAAAAAAAGCCCTGGTAAGGATGGGGAAGCACAAGACAAAGAGATTTTAACTGATTTTATCACGTCCACATAAGCATATTGAATAAGCTAAAATACTATCAGAGGCTCAGGTGTGACCACAAATACAACTGGATTCAGCAGCAAACAATATATGGGCTTGAAGGTGTGATGGAGAAAATGATGAAACTGAGCTCTTTTAACAAAGAGGACTTTAAAGCCCTACTGCTACACCAGAATGTGCCAAGCCTAAGTGTGTTGTAGAGGACTGACAAAGAAGATTATCTCCAAGGCAAGGAATTTTCTCCCTGCAGGAAAAAGACCCAAAAGAAGCACTACAGAATGACATGTGGCTGGTGGGTATGGTTTACCTTCTCAATGGATGAACTATGTGACTCCCTAAACTCAGCTGAAAGATCTGGAAAAAGAACCCAGGAAAAAATATTAAGTGATTTTCCGTTTTCAGTTTATGCCCTTAGTAAAGACAAGAGCAAGTACAATGGCCTTTTGCTGTCATAGTGTTTGGTAAAGAATAAATCTGGACATTAGCCCTAGGGATAACTTGAGCATGCTGATGCTTTTTTCTCCAGTCTGTACAGAGAAGAGAAACAGTGAAGACACAAAAGTTTGAATACAATTACAAAATAAAATAGGAGAGGTAAAGCACAAAGATATTTGTGAAAAGAGAACACCTTGCCAAATGAGAAGGGAGTAAACTTGAGGACACAGATAACTGAAAACTGATTTAATTTTAAAATAGAGACCTCTGCTATGCGCACAGGGTCAAATGGAAAAATTCTGTTTCAAGCTGAGAATTGACTAAAAAGTTCAGGGAAAGACCTGAAAGTATGCATCTGACCACAAGATGAGTACAAGTACTCCAGATAATGACTTGGAGCACTTAAATTAGATTAATTTGATGTGCCTTCATATGGCTCTCCATCTCTAGAGACCACAGAGGAAACTCTGAGTTCATAAGCCCTTGTTGGTCATGGGTGGGCCCAGCAACAAAACATAGTTCAGATATTTATGTGAACAATAGCATTAACCAATTAAATCCTTACTAATTTCTGTGGGGAAAAAGACTTTAAACAAGCGACCAGAAAAAGCTGTGCACTACTAAATCTTGTCAGATGCCACACTGATTTTTCATTATTTGCCACTTTGGCAGAATGTCCAGGCAGCCCTGGGAAAACACAAGATGACTGAGTGTAAACACGGCTCTACATGGCTCTAATTTAATAAAGAAGCGCAAGCACAACTTTAACATTAGAAGAGAACCATCCTCTCTAGTTCCCAAAGCCTATCCTAGGTGCCTCTGCTTAAATCTGTCTGATTTTCTCAGTTTTTACCTACAGAACTGGTTGAAATTCATATTGTTTTATAGTAATATGTAACAAGCAAGACAACATAAAATTTAAGGTGCAGGATAGTGCATCATTCTCACTTTATCCCTCCTTACAGCAGTCAGGGCAGGAGAGATGGGAATTTGGCACTGTGAACAGGCTGGATTGGTGGGCAGGGTGAAATTTGTTCCCAGGGGGGTGATGAGAGGCATTTTTGCTGTAAGGATGGTGGTAGGAGCAGGGTTCCCTCACCCTGAGGTCAGGCAGCCTCTCAGCATTCATGGAGTGCACATGAGGCTCACGTTTCCTTGCTGGCTGTGCTGGGACCCAGGTGCTTCCTCTTGTTTCAGAGGCTGCACTTTGTGGTTTGAGAGCCACAACTTGTATTTCCACAGCACTATCAGGATGGGAGTGAATGGCACAGAGAGACTCTGAAATATCCTTTTTTCACCTTTCTTTTTCTTTTTTTTTTTTCCTTTTTCCCCCCCTTTCTTCCTTTTTTTCCCCCTTTTTCTTTTTCTTTCCTTCCCCCCCCCCCTTTTTTTTTCCTTTTTTTTTTTTTTTTTTTGGTTTTTTTTTGGTTTTTTTTTGTTCGGTTGGGTTGTTTTTTTTTATTGTGGTTTTTTTTTTTTTCCCTTTTTTTGTTTTGCTTTTGGATGACTTTTTTGCTTTTTTTTTGTTTGTTTGTTTTTTGTTCTTTTTGGGTTTGTTTTGTTTTCTTGTTTGTTTGTTTGGTTTGGTTCTGTTTGTTTGTTTTGTTGTTCTTGTTTTTTGAGGGGTTTTTTTTGGTCTTGTTTTCCAAGAGTTCCTGCCCACTCTGGAGGTTTTGTATCCAGGCATGCATTCCTGAGCAGGAATATGAATGGGGGTTAATAAGGACAGAAAGTAAACCTGACATTTGCTTTTTCATTAGCAGAGAAAACAGCCAGGGCTGATGGCTGAGCTCTGAAAAACATCACCACCTACATCTAATCAAGTGAAACATTCAGGTCAAATGCACACTATAATATAAATGTCTTTGCAAAAATCCACAGCACTGAGATACTTAACAGGCTTGTGTTTCCTCATGTATATTTATTTTTTTTTAAATGCTGGAAAATGGTATTTTCCACTTAGCTGAAAATCCAAGAATGGGAGGTCTCTGCTGTATAAGAGGAAGAAGATTTCTGCAGATTATTGAACTTATAGAAGAAGAAGCACTACCAATGCAGCAAGGCGGACATTGATATAGTTTGGAGTAACAGTGGGAACAGAGAGGGACGATACTTGTAAATATGGCTAGTGGAAGTTATGGTCATGAATTTTATCTGCCACAGCTTCTATTGAAGACCTTTTATTTAGCAAGCATTATTTCCAGCATTTCCTCCAGAAGCCTAAAACAATTGGCTGAACGCTGCTGGAATAAATTATGCCTCCCCAATTTTCATATGCATTTAAACTATCCAAGGATCTCCAAGTGGTGGGTTACATGTGAAACACAGAGGACTGCTGAAAATAGTTTTAATTTTAAATTTTAATTAATTTCTTCAGTATTTCTTAAAAATACCTGTCTACCACTATTGATCCAGTGAGTTTTCCTTTCTTTGCCACTACCTGTTAAAAAATCCAAGAAGAAAAAAAAAAAAGCAGCAAGATATTTCTGAGGCCTTGAAAAGAAATCAATGTTTCAATTAAAGAAATATCTTCAGAAACAGCAGGAAGGATAAGAGGTTGAGAGATTTCCTGCAGATGGGAAGGTGCATCATCTCAGGGTAATGTGGAGAGTTTAGTTCAGGCATGGCTTGAGGAAAAAGGCCATGAAGCCATGCAATTGAGAGAAAAGTAACAGGTAGCTGTGAAGCAGTTCCAAAGCAGTTCCCAGCCTGACTTCTATAAACAATTAGTCTCTCTCAGGCATCATTGTATAAACAATAAGGTTCCCAGGCAGTCTTCCCATAACAAGCAAAACACCCTCTCTGGGAAAAGATGGCACCCTGGGAACAGATGTGGAAGTTTTGGGAACCGTTCATATCACAGTGGGAACAATGGTTTTGTTTTGTGTAAACAATCAACGGTATTGTATAACAAAAGGAGTGGTTAGAGTTTTCTCTGTTAGCCTATCATATACCTGTATTTTGGAATATACATGAAGTTCATTAACACTATTATGTAAACTGGCTGATCGATCAATAAACTCGAGTTCGATGCATTATAGGAGGTCGTTCTCCCCTCACTTCAACAGGGTAATGATTATTTTGATTTTTTTATTAGACATTTTTTGGTTTGTTTATTTATAAAGCAAAATGGACTAAGCTAATTTTACTTATGATTCCTCCACAGCCAGATTAAAATTATCTGTCCAAATACTTTCAGTATTTTCATGTCTCCTTGGTCCAAAACTTACTTTTTGAACATTTCCTATCAACTTAAGAGGAACATTTCCTATCAACAAATTCAGTAGCATTTTACAACAGTCCCACCAAACTGCAAGAGTGTGTTTTACAAGGAGTTGACCAAGCTACAGGAAGCAGACACCTGATTTATCTCTAAGGTATTATCTTAAGGGCAACACCTCCAGTGAGAAACAATTTTTGGAACACACCAAAACCTTTGAGGCAGAACTTACTGCACTGCTAACGCTGAAAGCAGCTAAATGTGCTTTTTTAAAATTAAAATTACTGAGCTCTCCCACTCGGATTCATGACTGAGCAGGAGAGCTCAGGTTTTCAAGCCATGCCTAATACTTCTGTGTCACATGGCAGGCAGATTATCTCCCTGCTGCTGGCTAATTAAAGTCATTTTTTTCCCCACAGGGCTGGACTCTAGTCCACTCCACTCTCCCTGACATCCAGTGCCACCATGTGGAGACAATTTGTTACTCTCTGGATGCCTGAGAGGAGCTTTTTCTAAGGACAAACAATTACATTCACTTAAAATCTGGTATTTGCAATAATGAAACTATTTTTGGGGGGGAAAAAAATCACATCAATAAGGTGTTTGGCAGTTAAAATTTCCTTGGCTGTTAAGAACCTCCTTAATGCCTCAGATCTGTACTGCTAGCTGTACTTCTCCCTGTATTAAAATAAAAGAAACCTTTTCTAAAAGAGAGCTCTAATCTTCTAAAATGGTATGAAAGCATCATTCACTGGAGTTTATTTTTGGGTGCTAAAATTTTCACTGTCTTTCCTCAAGGACAAAGTGACAGATTCCTTTCTTGAGAAGAAAAAAGAAACCAGTTTTATCTTCCATTCTTACATAACTATATGCCCACACAGACACACATACACTTTCATATCCACAAATGCACAAAAAAACCCCATAAAATATTTAACCTGGAGACAGATTATGGGGGAGAGGATGGTCTCCTTGTGGTCACAATATGTTTTGACCTCCCTGAGACAGGAGTTCCACCCTGGTAGGTTTCAGACTCAAATGGTGGCCTGAAGGCAAATCGATGTGAAGACGCAGAAATAAAAGAGTAAAACAGTTTGTGCTCACTTCCAAATTGTCAGAAGCTGCACAGAAAACACATGTGACAGGTGACTGTCACATTAGCAAATTTCGGGTGCTGCAATGCACTGACTCCTTCTGCCTCGGGTGTTTCCTGCCACAGAACAAACACATTTAGCTTTGGCACAGCAAGTTTTCCAGGGAGGTCAAAATGACCTTCAAACAAGCAGGTCCACGATGCTTATCAGAATCCATTACTGAGGATAGCAAAACAGCACATTAACTTTATCCAAAATGATACCCTGTTGTCTGTCCCACTGCCACAGCCCAAACATCCAGTGTGGAGATACGAACCAAAGGAAACAAGTGGGTCATGTTTCACCAAGCCTTAAGAGCCCAGGAAGTAACCACAATTTGCTGTGCGACTTTGGCAGGAGCACTTTTAATTAAACATGCAATGAATTGGGATCAGGTCTGTATGTCGGGAGAAATGAAATCTGAAATGAAATTCTGAAGCTTTCCCCCAAATGCCTACAAACCACGGTGAAAAGTGTTGTGCACAGAAACAAGCAGGGAAGCAGGAATTCTATATTTGTCTTACTTTGCCTCAGACACGGAAGCACTGACAGCATCTCTCAGGTCTGAAGAAAAACAGGTTATCACCCCATACAGCAAAGTCCTAGTCAAACCACTGTGACACTTTCAAGGACTTGCTGTGCCACAAAACTTTTCACTAATCTGGATTAAAACAAAGAAAATCACAGCAAAGCCAGCTTTCTTTCCCTTTAGCAGAAACTTTTCCTCTTGAAGCCCATGGCACCACGAATGGTTGTCTGTGAATGCTTAGAACTGTTCTTGCAATACAGTCCCTTCTACACAGCTCTTATACTTTAGAGGGGGAAAAAAAAGGCAAAACATTCAAATGAGGATGTTGATTTGCATTTATGCATACACTTTTTAATATACTATAGAAAATACATTAAAAATTTTAATAATCATGCATATATAAGTTCATATGAATGCATGTGTATGACCAAAGTAAAAAAACAGCCAGACTTCTTGGTGAGAGTACAATTTCTGCCCTGTTTTGCCTAAGCTTTTATAGCCTCTTCATTTGGCAGGCCAGTTTAAACAGGGCCAGTAATTGCCAGGTCCTCAGGATTGTGTCCATGGTGAATAAACCAGGAGGATTCTTTGTTAAAGAAGCATCAGTGAAGCAGCCTCTGGGCAGCACTCACAAGCAGAACTGAAGAGGCTCAAGCACAGAATACTCAGAGGTGTCACTGGTTTATGCCATCCTGTGCTCTGTCTCCTGATTCACAGGGGCCAAGCTAGAAACCAGAAATTAATCTGGCTTCTGCTGTAACAGAGAACAAAAACATTTTTGAAAATATCTCATCATCCAAAGGAGAGCCAAGGAGAATCTTGATTGGATGCAGGGGAAAGCAGTGACACAGGAGCAGGAAAGGGCTGAGGTACAATACTCACCTTCATGAAATGGAATAAAGGATGAAACAATCCAAGGAGAATGGGTCAGTAATGTGCTGTGTGACTTGTGTTTCACTTGTGACAACCACAGATCTGTGGGGCTGGGTGGGATCCAACCGAGGATCCTGAAGGAGATGGAGGAAGGCCTCACTGAGCCACTTTCATCCTTTTAACAGCAGTCCTGGCAACCCAGGAAGGTCCCAGGTGACTGGAAGTTGGCAAATGTGAAAAATGCGAATTTTATTATTGGTTTTCCCAGGCTTTTATCCCTCTTCTTGGCTGTTACATTGTGAAAAATGCATATTTTATGATTGGCTTTTCGCAAATATTAAAATGAATATTATATGTGTTGTGTTAGAAAGTGATGCTGTATTAATTTGCTTAAGCAGTGTGTTAAATATAGTTTTAGGTTATAACATAATGTTAAAATAGAAACTATTCTATGCAAGATAATTTTTTAAAGAAAGGACTCTCACCGAGATAGCAGCCACAGGACACCTGAATCTTTCAGAGAAAGACAATTTATGTCCCCATTATCAGGAGAAATGAACTTCTTCCTGCCTCGCTCAGGCATGAAGACGTTGTCAAGATTAGGAGGAAGAAGGTGACACTGACGAGGCAGAATCCTGTGTTTGAATGGAATTTATGAATCATGTATGAGGTGTATGAATATGCAACAGGTTATTGTTTTTAAGGGTTAATCCTTTGTTAACGTGGGTCCTTTTTCAGGCTCGTGCTGCCCAGAAAATGATACCTGGACATCCGTAACTCTTTGTTTCTGTTGTCTCGTATTGTCCTAATCCAAATTGTCCAAATTATTATTACTCTAATTGCATTACTATTTTATAACCATGTTATTACTATTAAACTTTTAAAACTTTAAAAGCAAGTGATTGGCGTTTTTCACAGGAAATGTGTTACCGACCTCCCAGAGGCCCAGATGGAGGGTCTGGGGAAGCACCTACAGGCCACTGGGGTGAGGGACAGCAGCGTGAGGTGCTGGGTCCTGCCCTCGGCTCACAACAACCCCATGGAGCTCCAGGCTGGGGGAAAGGGGATGGAAAATATCACCGACAAGGGTCTCTGTACAAATCACAAATGGGATGAGAATGCTGAGAAACTGCCTCGAGCTGTTTGATTTTCCAGCATCACTCTCATTACATGGGTATAACAATGGGAAGATGCCAGCAGCTCACATCCCAGGCAGCAGACACAGAACTCAATGTCACAACTCACTTTATAAGATTTTTGACCAATCACACAAAGCAAAAACACATTTACAGTAGTTCTATCCAACCACTGTAAGCACAGGTACCTTTGGTTAAACAATGCTTGCTTATTTCAAATACAACACCTGCTTGTAAGCCTTAAAACACAATGCACAGTCCTCCATTATTAAGCTTAAAACTTCCTAATATCTTGCTAGATAAACATTTCTGCAGTTTAGGGAGTAATTCTAGACAAGTGTTAATACACACACCATTCTTCTGTTTGTCCTTTCATTTCTTTGTCTTACTTTTCTTCTTACATAATTTTTCTGCTGACCTATCTCATGGCTGCTGCTTAGCTCCAATCACAGTCCCGCTGTCTCTGAGGCCTGCCTTTGCAGCTCTCCCCAAACCTTCTGGTTTTGTGGGCTCCCACAGGAAAAGGCCCCGGGGGTGCTGTGCCAGCAGCCGGACACAGCCCAGGGGTGCCCGGGGGCCCAGAGGCCGATGGCCCCGGGGCTGTGCCGGCCTGGGGCGGCAGCGGGAGCGGGGCAGGGCCCGTCCCTGGGCCGGCCCTGCTGAGGCCGCACCTCGAGGGCTGCGGCACCTCCGGGCCCTCACACGGGCAATGGAGGGGCTGCGGCGTGGCCGGGGCGGGGAACGGAGCTGGGAAGGGAATGGAGCCCCAGGAGGGGCTGAGGGAGCCGGGAAGGGGCTGAGCCTGGAGCAAAGGAGGCTCAGGGGGCCCTTGTGGCTCTGCACAGCTCCTGCCAGGAGGGCACAGCCGGGGGGTGTCACCGTGATAGTCTCTGAAAAATCCCCTCACCAGGATCTTTTCTCCTGAGAAGCTGGGAAGCTTCAGCTTCTCCATGTTTTGTTTTTCTGGAATGTGATTTGGAGAGGTGTTTACCCAGCATGTGAATTGTTTTTAATTAATGGCCAATCCTAGTCCAACTGTGTTTGACTCTGAATCTGTCACAGGTTTTTATTATTCATTGTTTTCTAGCTTTCTGATGTCTCTCTTTCTTTAGCATAGTTTTAGTATATAATTTTCTTTTAAGATAATATAACATCATTATATAATAAATCAGCCTTCTGAGAACGTGGAGTCAATTCTCATCCCTCACCTCGTCCTGGGGCCCTCACAACAGCACAAAGGGGGGGTTGGGCTGTGCTCCAGGGAACAGGGACAGCAGCAGAGTTTGGAACGGCCTCAGGCTGGGACAGGGCAGGTTTGGACTGGAATTTAGGGGAAATTTCTTTGCCCAAAAGGCTGTCAGGCATTGGAACAGCCTTCCTGAGGAAGTCTTGGATCCACCACCCCCAGTGCAAGGAAGTTTTAAGTCACCATGTTCACTTGTTATCTACATGTATCACATGCCTTGTGGGTTTTTTTTATTTTTAGATTTTCAACAGTTCTGCCTGTACAATGGCGAAATAAATGCCCTTGGCTTGGGCTAAAGGAGGACACAGCAGATTTTTGCAGGTGTTTGTGCTCAGCAGAGAGACACCAGACACAGGCAGCCGCTCTATCTGCAACCCCTCACACAGGAGTCTGGCACCTCTTGTGATTTCCCTTTCTTGTTTTTTGGCCGCAGTATCCCTCAAGTGGGTAATTACAGGATGGTTTTCAGGGTAGATCATCTCCCTTTCACAGAAGCACACAGAAGAAAACACACACTCAAGGATTACACATCCAGAATGTAAAATGTTTTTGGCCCAGCATGTGGCATATGCAACTCATAAAATTAATACAGAATTGCACCACTAAGCTGATTATGAATTGTGCTAACTGCAAGCACAGAAGGAGGATGTGTAGAAGACACAGTTACATCCTCTGCCAAGAAACATTTCCCTCCTACTATACAAACTTCAGAAAAAGATATGCTCTGAAATGGCATTATTTTATCTGTTTCATTCACACCAGATTATTAAAATTTGCCAGAATTTTCTGAGTAGGTACTTTGAATGGTTTAAAAAAACTCTCAGCAACAACATGCCTTTCATTAAAAAATTAAATTTAAACATTATTGGGCAACTCCACAGTCGGAAGGATGCAGCAGAGGCAGGACATTCTGCTCAAGTTCATCCTGAAAACGTGTGTCAACACTGACTGGAAGGATCTGCTCTCACAGAATAGTGTTTATTCACTATTCTTTCACTTCCAGATGAGTTCATCCAGCACCAAGAAGAAGGGTGGGTTTGGTCACAGCCAATGAGCAGAAAGATTAATTTCTGGGGAAATCTGAACTCTCAGTTCTCAAAACTAAGAGAACTTAGTGGGCTTTATTAAACTTATTTTGAAGATGTGGATTCAAACCCAGTTTGTTTGTTTTGCCATGACTCAGAAGTCAAAACAAACTGTGAAGAAAACACTTTTTTTCCCCTATTAAATTAAATGTATGGGAGCAATGCTTTGGTGTTAGACAGTTCTGCAGATCTTGGAAAAAAACCACTCACGACCTCTGCTGTCTTTAAATGAAAAAAATAATGAAAACATGGAGCTACCTTATCACCCCACATGAATTGCTGTTTAAACACTGATTTAAACTAGCAAAGGACTGGGACTTTGACTGGAACCAGTCGTTTCAGTCAACAAAAAAGTGAGATGTGGACTTCCTTATGAAGAAAACAGAGAGAAAACTGTGTATTGGGAATATAAACAGCCTGCAGTGAGAGGAAACTAAGATTAGCAAAGTAAATTAAAGAGGTAATTCAAAAATGCAACAGAGGTCTTCCGTGGGCAAAATGATGATACTTTCTCGTTCATAGCAGCAGAAATTTCACTACTAGAAATGAGTGTAAGAAGAGGCAGCACTCCTTCTGCTTCCTTTTTCTAAAAGTACAATTAATCACTTTGTGCAGTTAATGTATGGACTTTGCCAATACTGCTTTTCATGTGCATCAGATAATGGGACAAATCTTACAATGCTTATTTTATCACAATTACAACTTTCTAAATATTGGGATGTTCACTTCTGACATATATACTGATATATATTCTGATATAAAAACCCTGAGAACCACAGAAAAAAAAAGAAACAGGTAACAGTGCAATGACTTATTAGAGCAACTCCCATTATGTTAAAAATATTCTCCTGCCCTTTCCTTTTCAGACACAGGTTTGCTGATTTTTAGTTTTAACGCATTTTATCAAAATAACTAATTTCAGTAGTTATTTTTGTAATTTCAGTAATTTTGTATTTAGTAATTTCTGCCTTGCATGTGTAATTCTTTTTACCAATAAACGTTTTCTTCCTACTATATGAACTTGAAAACATATATGTACTGTAATGTCATTAATTTCTGTTTTATTCACACCAGATTATTAAAAGAGCATTATCATCCAAGAGCAGCATCTCAGGTCCACCACTACTAATAGTATAATTAATAACAATAATGATAGTAACAATAATTATATCATATACTACATATTTTTATATATATATATATACACACATATATACACACACACACACACACACACACACACATATATATATATATATATATATATATATAATGTATATATATATATACACCCTATAATATATATAATATATTATAAGTGTTATTATATAACTGGTCTGCTTGGGAATTCTTTCTATGCCTGCTGCTGTGCCTGAAACTGTTTTTCACCTCTTGTTGGATGGGCACAGCTATTCAGAATCCCACTAGTGGTCTAAACAGTCACACAAATTGCACTTTTCCAAGAACATGTAGAGCATTCAGCACTTGCTCTGCAATGGCTGCTCCTGCAAGTGTAAGGGTTACATTATGAAAATGAGCCATGGGTACTGTGCATTCAATGAGTTATGGTAAAAGCAGAGGAAGCAGGTGATACTTGAGGAAAAAAGAAATTAAGGTCCCTCTCACAGCAGTGAACTCAACTGCAAGGCATGAATACACAAATATTCAAGTTAAGGCAAGTGAAAACTTTCAAAACTCAGAGAACTCTTGAGGGAATACAAAACCAAGCTGACAAAGGTACTTGACCGAGTGATTCAATGCGTTATTCACCACAAAACTACGGCAGTAGCTAATTTTTAATTTGATCCTTACCAAACACAGGATGGTTGCACTCATCTGACAACAAAGATTAAAACAAGTTTGAAAGTTTTGGTGTGTGATTTCCAATACCAGATATTTTATTAAAAAAAACCCCAAAAAACAAAAAACCAAAACAAACAAAAACATTCACTCGTGTCATGGAGCATCCTTTACCAGGAAGCATGTTTTTGTGGTCAACACCAAAAAAGCCCTGGCATAACACAGAATTCCATATGACTTTGTACTAAAACAGCCAACATAATCTTGGAAAAACAACTTACCTTTCTCCTTTACTTCCATGAGGTACTTCCCTATTTTTCACACAGCTACATTTGCTCACACATGTAAAATACCAAGACAACTGAAAATCACTTTCTCAACACTAAATATTTTATTTTTTCCTGTAACCTTAAAGATCCATCTCCTTTTAATCCAGTACGTGAGAACCCCCTGTGTTAGCTCAGAAGCAGCTGTTGAGTGTTTTTGGACCTGTTATTCCTCCCTTTATTCCCAATTTAGCTGACAGGCCATAGTCTGGCCAGCAGAATCAGCTGGCTGGAGTATCCAAAGCTTTGACAGAGCTGCACAATGAGATGATAAATCAAACCAATTGGCCCCTTTTCCTTTTAGGAACTTGAAATCCATTCACCATTAGTTTTATCACTTTTTTTCCTGAATTATGTAACTATGGATGGAACAAAGCCATAAAGTGAAAGGCAAATTACTCCCAAGATTCAGGATTTCAAAATATGAGTTCATGATAGGTTACAAATAGAAGTGTTGAAGTTAAAATCCACATCAGAAAATTAATCAAGTTTGAAGGTATTTTACTCTTGCTTTTAAGTCTGTTAACAACTTTTCATGGGATACAGCATGTTCTCATTTACTACTTGTTCCTAACAGCAGGAAATAAACAAAAGAATTTTTTTTCTTTTTAAAAATTTGCTCAAAATTCAAATGTAATTGCAAACTAAACACACAGAACTCTGTATTGCAGAGTGAACATTATTCAGTGAAATTTCTTACTTTCATCTGCAAAGTTTACTATTATGAAAAAAAGGTGATACTTTTACAAATATCCTTAAGAATTGTTACAAAAATTCTCATTTGCACAGGTTTATACTTACAGAAATCCTTCAGAAATCTCCCACTTGAAAAACACCCCCTGAAAAACTTCCCTCATGCTGCATGGAGGGGGGTAAACATCAAAAGCAACTTATAAACTTCATTAGACAGAGATATGGAATCACATCTGTGCTAAGTGTCTCTGCTAGAATATTTGCATGCTTGTGCTCTCCTAAAAAGCTGGCCAAAATTGGCAATCAGACACAAGTTATTCCACATTCCTGATTTCTCAACTACCCTCTGCAATCCTCCTGCATTCAGGCCTCACCAGATATTCCTATTTCTCTGGCACTCTCCTGATTGCTTTCACATCCTTCCAGACCCTGTTCTTTCCTTTGCCCTCTTCTGCCACTCAATATCTTGCCAAACTGAGCAGGGGTCTAGAAAGGGGGAGTGGTATTATAATTTCTGAAAGCCTTTTGTTAAAGGAGAACACTCTGGAAAGAGTATGAGCAGTTATTGAAGCTGTTTTGTTCCTGATTTTGGACCAATATGTTCCACCAAGCTGTAATTGCTGTTCCATCAGACCCCACACGCCCCGATCCCTTCACAAACATTTAGGGACAATCTTGAGAAAGGCAGCTGGGTGAAAGCTATCAGACTTTGTTCAACAGAAATGTGTGTGGAATTTTATATCCAAGGTTTTTCTCACCATTTTCCCATCATTTTTCTCATCTCAGAGCCATGCTGTTCTGAGCAATGCCGTGATGAAAAACTGAGGCCAGGAACAGAGAATTAACTTCTCAACAAAAGCAGCCCCAAATGCAGATTTTTTTTCCAGAATTTTAAAGAATCTCAGTTTAAGGATCTCACAAATCTTTATGTAATGCAAACTCAAAGAGCTTGGCTGGTTTTTTTTTTTTTTTTATGTGGAACACAGTTTAAAAATGGTAGTATAATAGTAAAACATATAGTAGTTTTTATGATTTCTTCTGACACTCACATTGGAGCGACCTCAGCAGAAATGGCTTCTGCAGCTGCACCTACAAGTTACCCCCTGCCATGATGTGGCAGTTGGGAGTTGTAACAAAAGTTACATGTCCCAAGCGTCTCTGCTTCTCTAAGTTGATCTGTGTATAAATTTAATGCCCCTGTTGAGCTTTCTCTCTTATTATTGGCCACAACACAACTCGGGGGGTGGTAAAAAAGCTGAACTGTCTCCATAATATGGTTCAGAATTTATCCATGTAACTCAGAGCCTGAGCAAGGCCTCCAGAAAAATGCAGAAAGCAATTTCCAACTTTTTGGCCTCCCAGATCACAGTCCAGACATTTTTCCTTCCCTTGGCCTCTCAGGGAAGAAGCTGAGCTTGTGGTGCTCATGTGAGGGTGTGACTTTCCAACACACAAGCAAATAATGCTCTCCAAAGGGAAAGAACTAATAGGTAGCTGCAAAGCTAAATAATTTTAATTCTTCTGGGAGCTGTCAGAAATAAATCACGAGACGTTCATAAGCCGGAGAAAAAACATTGCACTTGACCACATTGTCTTCCTCTACTCCTCTCACCTCTTAAAAAGTGAATGCCAGGGACAGGAAAGGCATAAAGAAAAGGTTGTTCCTCTTGAGTTTTAATTTTAAGCCATGCCAGGGCCTAAACCTACTGATGACTTCATGTCCTCCTCCTCTGCATCATGGATGCTGCTAGCAGTGGATAAAACTGCAGCATTCAATTTATTATCTACTGCAAACTGAAATTACAGTAAATGCAAAGATGCCTTTGCTGCATAATGACAAGAAAACCTCTTTGTATCCCCTTTTTGGTTTAACAGGGAAAGAAGAAGTCTCAATGAGGGACCTCAAGACTGAGAGCTGGATCATGTTTTAGTATGTGACAAACCTGCAAACTGACCATGCAAATACGACTTCAATAAAGGTGTTCATCATCTGTAATAAAAACCAAGCCTTTAAAATAGATGCAATTCTCTAGGGAAAACATTTATTCAACTGCTTTACAGAGTAAGCCAATTAAGGCCAAATATATTACTTGGAAATAGACAGGCTTTCACTGGGTACAAATATGAGCTGGCTTAACAGTATACTGTATACAAAATGTTCTTTGAAAGCATCTAAGAAAGGTAAAGGCTGAGCAATACAAGCTGAAAAACTGCTTCTTTAAGGCAAACAAAAAGTATTTGTTTATTCTTTGTTTCTTAAAAAAGTATTACCAAAATATTTCTTCACAATTACTTCCATATTTCTAAGTAAAGATTTAAGATTGTGTGAGTGTGGATGGAAGATATTTATAGCCACAAAAAAAAAAAATAAAAAAAAAAAAATCAGACACCACTCAAAACTTACATGAGAAACAGTGAACTCATGACATCATGAAAGCTTTAGACTTAAAAGTGTTTAGAAAACTCAGAATAGCAAGTGATACACACATGACCATTTTCCATAATCAAATTACTGACAACTGTAAATACATAGAAACAAATTACATAATTACATATAACAGATGATGTCTGGAAGCACTGGAGTAAATCATGTTATTGAAACTGCTGAGATGATTTCATGTGGGGAGAGCAGTACCTGATCTAAAACCCACTGAAGCAACTTGAAATTGTGTCTGTGGTTCTTCAGCTGGCCACGAATTCAATTACTGTTACATAAAAAGCAGAAAGATGCAGCATAGAAAATGAAAATTCAGAATTATTTAGCAACGACTTCAACTAACAAGGGCATGGATTTGTGCTCTTCTTCAGCAGCTCACTCTTAGGTGCTGTAGACACTACTTGGCATCACTCCTGAGAACTACATACAGACACCAACCCAAGGAGGTGGTAAGTATCCCCTAAACACATGCCCCAAAAACCACATGTAATACAGAAGGTAGTCTCTCAGGACTGAAATCCATATATAATGTACATGTTATGCTGTCAACATGTTTATATTACTAATATAATAGAAACAGCTAAACAAATATCCCCTTTAGAAAGAATACTAACTAACTGTCTCAGCAAATGGCTGGTAAGGTGTCACACCACAGCACATTCCAGTTAAAAAACTGCAATGCTGCCTGTAGCAGTCATAAATACACGTTTGTTTTATGAATCATATGGGAGATCACACATTAGCTAGAAACTGCAATTGCTCACTTCCACTCCTGGCAATCACCTTCACTTCTCAACAAGCAGAGACGGTTTAGAGTTGAAATCACAAATCTTGCGCTGCTGAGCACGGGAACGCAGGGCTTCCACTAGAACCAAACGCGCGTTCCCGGCGTGAGGGCGTCGCTGCTGTCACACGGTCCTGGGCGGCAGCTGCTGCTTGTACATGCCTGCCAGGGCCTTGGCCGCGCTGTAGATCATCTGGCGGCGGGACATGCCCGTGAACACGGCGTGCCAGTCCGTGCGGCTCGCGTTCAGCACGCTCTTCTCCAGCACCTCGCCCACCGTCACCAGCAGCCCCGACCACCTCAGGCTGTAGTCCTGAGGGGTCAGGCTCTTGGCCTGCGTGTGAAAGTTTGACAACTGGTTACTGAAACAGTCTGGATTGGTAGATTTGTGTCTGCTGTTGGATTTAAGCGGATTTTGCAAGAATCATGCTTGTATCAACGGACCTATGTGGAAAATTAAAGGGTGTGAGAAGCAAATTTGTCACAGACATATTTTATGAAAAATATGTTTGCTAGGATTTTTCTCCTGAGAAGCTGAGAGTCCTCAGAGGAAAAGAGAAACAGTAATTATCTGCTGCTGTGAAATGCAACAGGTGCATCTGTGATTGGTCTCATGTGGTTGTTTCTAATTAATGGCCAATCACAGTCAGCTGGCTCAGACTCTCTGGTCAGTCACAAGATTTTATTATTATTCTATTCCTTTCTATTCTTTGCTTGCCTTCTGATGAAATAATTTCTTCCATTCTTTTAGTATAGTTTTAATATATCATTTTCTTTTAACACAATATATATTATAAAATAATAACTCAGCCTTCTGAAACATGGAGTCAAGGTTCTTGTCTCCTTTTAGTATGGTTTTAATATATAATTTTCTTTTAACACAATATATATTATAAAATAATAAATCAGCCTTCTGAAACATGGAGTAAAGTTCTCGTCTCTTCCATCGTCCTGGGGCCCCTGTGAACACCACCACACAAATTTCAGCTATTCAGAAATTGGTGCTACTGAAAAAAGCCCCAAAGTTACTGTTTGCTCACCCAAAACAACATCCTCAGGATCAAACCCCAAACAGTTCTGGTTATAAATTCTTCATGGAAACATTTATTTTAAAAGAATTTTCAGGCCAGAGTTAACTGAAGAATGACTCATATCTGCTGTCAGGCAACATGCAGTGACTGGAGTAATTCCCAGTCTGTGCCCAAAAAAAATAAACCACCTCCAGAAAAACTTCTTTTGGTGGTATTTCAGAACTGCACACTACTGCAGCTCATTCCATTATTTTCACTCAAATGAAACATGGTATTTTCAATATTTAAACATTCTGATTTCAGAATTGTACATCTTTGCCAAAATAGCACATTTGAAATCAGCCTTGTCTTTCAGGTAGGACTCTGTGTTCAGAGGACTTAAGTCCAAGTATTGACATGGAAAATGGGAATGCTTTGTTTTTAGGAATGAATTTTCAGAGAGTAAAGCATGCTGCCTGCTTGGTTAGTGTTTCTTCTTATAGGAGAGTAAAACTTGTGACAGATATTGCAAATATCCAAAGTGACAGATATTGCAGAATGAGACTCTTGACTAAGAAAAGCTTTACTATAAATGTCTAAAGATTAATTCATTAACATGATGCAAAAATATTCTGCAAAAATATTCATAAATAATTAATAAACATGATGCAAAAATATCCTCATTCCATAAATGAAAACATTTAAGTGTAATAACTTCCAGTAAGAACTAACATCAAAACTAAAATGAAACTTCAGTCTTATGTCTCAGCTGTTAATTGGTAAGAAAACTGAAAAACTGAAAATATGTTCTCACCTGCTGAACATATTGCAAAGGCACTGGTGTTGCTTGGGTGAATGCTTCCAGGTGAATTCCATGAATTGGATCCTCAATAATCAGACATCCAATGTCAAACCACCTGCAGTGATGTGCAAATTGTTTTTTTTCTGAGTACTGGTGAAAACCAACATGCTAAAAGTTGCATTATGAACATTTTACAAGTCCTATTACAGCTGCAGTAATAATTTAATAATGAAACTCATCAAACTGTTATGGTATTTTGCAAGTGAAATTTGCATATGTCACTTTTCATCCATCCATCCATCCATCCATCCATCCATCCATCCATCCATCCATCCATCCATCCATCCATCCATCCATCCATCTCTCATAATAGCGCATGTATATGCAAGTAAAACGCATAAAATACACAGAAATATAAATTTCATGAAACTTACAAATCAAAGAAAAAAAAGAGAGCTGGAGGGCTGGGTGTGTGGGCAGACACAATCCCTTGGCCACAGGTATTCTGACAGAGTTTTCATTCAATCTTTCAAAGAACATTTCTCATTAAAATAACCTCCCCTAACAATTTTAAAGAAAATTGTCTATTTATCATTCATGTTCTACATTCAGAAGATTTTTTTGGAAAGTGTAATGCTACAGCAATAATTAAAATTATTTATTCAGGGAAACATTTCTGCCTGTCTGGACCACACAAGCCTCACGGTAAGAGTTTAGTGGAGCCAGACAGGAAGAAGCAGTTCCATCATCTTTTTAGCAGGGAGCAGAGCACTGGGATGCTTTGACTGGCAACTATTAAAGGCTGCTGAGAAAGCCTCATGGCTAAATATAACCTGCTTCCAATTAATAATGAAGTTGCTGGTATTTTCTTGTCTTCTAATGTTTGCATTTTTATCCATGTGATGGGCTTTTATTTATGTTTTGGACAGATACTCTCATTTTGCTATATTTTTCATTTAGTATTTTTAGTGAAATATAAATGAGGAATTTTCTAAAGTAAATAGGAGTAGGAAGAAGTTTTAATTTTTGTTTAGCATTTATTTCCATCTAGTCTGATTTAGACATTTTACTGTCTTTTCAAAGAGGATTAACTATGACACATATTATTACTAGTGTGGGTAGTTACTTGAAACTCCTCTCCTCTGGACATGTAGAAGCATGGTCAACACTGGAAGAAAACTATGTAAGTTTGTATTAAGAAAAACACAGCATTGTCCCTAATGTCTTAGCATTTACTTATAAAGCTGCTTCAAGAACTGCCAGTCAAACAATGTTACAAAATCAAATTGCAAAGCATTTTGAAACAGAATTTTTGTGTCTGTGCAGTGCAAATTAGATGCAATAATACATTCTCAGTGAAAGGAAAACAGAAAATACATTATTTGATAAAATCATTTTGTTCTAAATGCCAAACATCTCCCAATATCTCTTCTGATACAATTTCAGAGAGAGAAGGGAGGATGCACACCCCAATGCACAAACTGTTAGCCAAATTCCCAATTTTACCACTCCTTAATTTTTTCAGCTCACTTCAATGTGTTTTTACATTGTCAATCTACAAAATCTGACAAGGACTTCATTATATTAAGGTCTCAAGAAGCCTGGACAAAAAGCTGAACGGCATCACCAAAACCAAGCCTGCCAAGATACTTCAGACAAATTTTCTGCTTCTTTCTCCTTCTTATTCTCTTTCTCCTTCCCATTCTCCTTATTCTCCTTCTCATTCTCCTTATTCTCTTTGTCCTTCTCACTCTCCTTCTCCTTATTCTCTTTCTCCTTCTCATTCTCTTTATTCTCTTTTTCCTTCTCATTCTCCTTCTTTCTCTTCTCCCTACTCTCTTTCTCCTTCTCATTCTCCTTCTCCTTATTCTCTTCTCCTCCTCATTCTCCTTCTTCCTCATTCTCCTTATTCTCTTTCTCCTCCTTTCTCCTTCTCATTCTCCTTATTCTCATTCTCTTTCTCCTTCTTTCTCCTTCTCCTTATCATTCTCTTTATTCTCCTTAATTCTCCTCTTCTTTCTCCTTATTCTCCTTCTTTCTCCTTCTCTATCTTTCTCCTTCTCCTTCTCCCTCTCCCTCCCAAACTGCCACCAGCTCCTTACAAGGTGTCCCCACAACGTGTCCCCACCCTCCTGGGACAAATGCAAGGCTCTCACTTGTCAGGAAGCAGCTCCTCGATGAAGTTTTCCACTGACACAGCAGGCTGCTTCTCGTGGATGACTCCTGTCCGGCGCAGGCTGTCTATCCTCTCCTGGGCTCCCTGAGTGGCAACACAAGCTGTTAGACAAAACTGAGCCACAGCTTAGTGCTGGGCTTGCAGATCAACCCCAAAAGAACCCCAGAACACACTTTTCTAAATGACTCTATGGGAAAAAAAACCAACAACCCAAACTAAGGAAAGGCCAGGAATCCCAAACAGCAACAAAAACCTATGATAAAGCTAATTAAATTTTTTTAGGTTTTTTTGCATTCCAAGAAAAATACCCAGGGTAGCATGCAAAGAATTCCTAATCTGTGACAACAATTCCTAACCTTTGATGGTTTTAACTCTCACTTAAAGCATCAGTGTATATTTGTGTTACTTTGACATTTCTACCACTTAAAACTTCTTGGGTTTAGGCTGTTTAAGAGCTTTGGACCAGCTTTGTAAGAGCAAGGGAAAGAATCCATTTGTTGTGTTACATATCCAACTAACACACAGGAATTATTCCCCTGAAAACTGTTATCACTCTGAAGTTGGAACAGAAATATACAATACACCGCAGGAGATAAATAAAGGAACACACACATTGTTTTGCTTTATCTTAATATAAAATTGCATCAGATAATACACTGCTATGAGGACAGGCTTTAGTCTGCAAACACTGCCACAACAGTCGGGGGAAAGCCTTCCTTTTTCATGAATTTTTGTTTACATTTAGTTAATAGAGTATGAAACAGCTGTTTTCAGGATTTTCACTCATTGGCCTGAACTGATGAAACAACCTTTGCTAACCCCTCCTCTAGGGCGGCACAGCAGTTTGCAAGGCTGCCCAGGGAATTCTTATTTTTCAAAGAGAACACAGATCTGTTCAGAAATATCAAGTGTTAATCAAATTTTCTTTGATCCACAGAATCAGTGGGGAGAAAAATCAATCTTGGAGACTTTTAATTTCTAACATTTCCAACATGATATGCTGGTAATATATTCAAAAAATGCCTAATATACTTGGAAGCCACAGTAATAGCCCGACGTATGCAAGATGTGATGGCAATCAGTGACAGTACAATGAAACTGACATAAATGGCATCATACACTGACATAGGTACTCTTCACTTGCTGCAAATATGTTTGCAAGAAATCTTGAAAATATTTCAAAGAGAGCTTTAGATCTAATGATCCAAACTGAGGAAAAAAAGACAAAAAACGCCAAACCCCTTAATCCATAAAATAACAAGACCAATGAATCAACAAAAAACCCCATCAAGCCTGGACAAAACAAAACAAAAACCAAACAAAACAAACAAACAAAAAAAAAACCAAACAAAAACCACTTCAATGAACAAACAATAACAAAAAACGAAAACACCAAAAAAATCCCCAAAGAAAATGTTTACCTATCCCAGAAACTGACCTTCACTTTACAGAAAATGAGATAATTTTGGGTGAATTTCTCTTTGCTACTACTACATATCAACTTACCTTTAAGCCTGCAGCATAGCCCACAGGCTGTGGTGCAATGTTGGACTGTGCGGCCTCTCCAGTCACAACAGCCATCCCAAAGACTTCTTGAAAAGCATCCCGAATTGCTGCAACTTTCACCTCTTTATTGGAAGTGACCACTATGTCCAGCTCTCCCCCAGTTCCTGCAAAATAATTTTGTAAAGTGATCTGTAAGAAATGGAATATTTCTCCTTCCCATGGCAGTATAGTTCAAACACAGTTCTACACCTTCTCCAGCTGCTTCTTCTCTTTGCCATGCACTGGACAATAATTCTTCCATGAAGCAGAAGTCACTTAAGTTAGGAACTGAAATTCAGACGAATAACTAAGGGATACAAAGGTGAAAAACAGGCAGCAGGAACTGATCTATTTTCAGGTTCAGCACCCAAAAAAAAAATCATACCACTCATTCAAGATGACAATTCACAGAGCTTTAGGAAAATAACTCAAAGACATCCTTTTCCAAGGATGTTTTGGTGTCCTGTGAAGCATCAAGGAATACTGCAAACCCTCATGAATGGGTTGAAGAACACTGATGCAGGTCATAAAATCCAGTGAGCAGCTGCCAAATTACACAAGATTTAAAAGAAAGGCTCCCATTACTTTTTAGCTGTCCTTGGAATGTGAACTTCAGTATCATTTTATTGCTCTTTTTAGATTTTAAATACCTACGGAACCAAAAAGCTTGTACAGAGTTCTAAACATTTCCTGTAGGGTTGTATCTCCACAAAGAAGCATGAGCTTTCACTAAACTTATTCAGAATGAAACAAAAGAACTCATGAATGAAAAGAAATCTAAAGCTACCACAGAAGACTCAATCACACCTCACATCTGTCTGTCACAGCTGGATCACTTTTATTGTGCAGAAACACACAATAAAACTCATCCCTGCTGTGAGAAGCTTTCTCAAGAACAGATAAATCTTTCCTCAAACATGGAATATGACATCAGAGAGAGCTGCCTAAATAAAATACATCAACCACACAAGCTTACAGAGTTTGCAGTATTTATCCTGATTCAAGAAAAGTTCCTTCACTGATAAGGGTAAACCCAAAGCTTAATTTTAATGAAAAAAACAATTAACTTTTTGGCTCAGCAGACCTCAGTTACAGGAATCATCTTATTTTTATGAATAATCACCAGATAGGCTAGAACCTTTTAGCAATTCCTACTATTTGTGGGGTTTAAGGTAATTTTTTATCATTTTATTTATCAATTGCTTTGCTGAATGTAATTAGGTGTACAGATCACTGAACTTGGAGCAATTGTTTTAAATGCTGTGCAACTATTGGACTAAAAATAATTGAGAGTATCTTTTTTCATTGATTCCTTCTTGATATAAATCAATTTAACATAATTAAACAAGTGCTTAAAATTGACTGCAGGCTTTTACTGAAGTTAGCCTTGCCTGACTGCTCAGGAACAGAAATACTGTTCAACAGCTTTTAATGAAGTTAAAAACTAATCCATAACATATCTAGCAAATTACTACCTAACAGTTTTAAGAATGGCAAATGTGCCTCTGGTTGCAGAATACAGAATATGTTCTTTTGTATTATGGATCATCAAATATCAAAGCCATCTATTTTTTTCATCAGAGATACTACAGAACTGAAAAAAAGACACTACATGGGTTAAAAGAAACCATTTGTGACAAAATCTAGTAAAATGGAAACCTAAAATGTAAGAACTAGATGCACCCTGGTAAATTCAGGGGCAGAACTCTTGTATCAAGTTTAGCTCTGACACCTGAATGTGAAATTTCATCGTACCTTGTGCATTATAAACTGAAATTACAGTTCCTTATCCTTATTTAAGATTCCCTGCTGTCTTTTGTTGTAAAAGTACTGTTGTTGATGCTTATGAGGTGACCATTTCCTGTCTAGATAGAAATTGTCTGTTCCAGGAGTGCAGCTCAGATAACACTTTCACCATGTGCCAATGAAAACAGTTCAGCTCTTTTCAAGAAAGAGATTACAGAAATACTATTTGTTCAGATGAGGGAGAAAAAAAAGAAAATTTCAACCACCTCATCCAGAAGCTTTGGTAATTTCAGGTTTTGGCAATGAGGGACATGAAATTCCTTGGCATTGCAGTAATGGAAGGAGAGCAGAGAGAAGTGGGGCTGTTTTTGTAGAATACATTTCTACAAGGAAGTACAGGCTAAGTTTACAAACCTCTGCTCCTTTTTCACAACCTGAAACTACAAAAATAATGCAGTACATAAATGGCCAAGATACATACAGATACTCCCCCTTCCAGAACTGTAGAGAGTTTAGAGGTAACTACTGACTTAATATACTCAACCTAAATCCTACAAACCAAGCATTTTATTCATATTACTTCCTCCTCCAGATAAAGTTGTTCTGTCAATAAACACTGGGCCAAACTATCCAGGATACCAACAGATCCTGTTTCTAAAAAAAGGACAGTGATGACTGCAATAGAAACCTTAAATACACTTTGTCAAATCAACCTTTACTGTAGCTTTGCCCTGCATCCTGCTACTCTCCTCAAATACCTTTAGAAGGCATTGCTGGCTGTGGCCTCACTAGTTTTATTCCCACTCCCTCCTCCCTAGACAGCTGCTGGGAGATTTTCCCTTAAATGTAAGAGAATTAACTACTACTCAATAATTAAGTCATCTTCCCCTGTCCTCTGCACTAGTACAAAAGTGCAGCAGTAGTTAGCTGGGTCACCTAAAAGGTTCAGCTGAAAAAAAACACCTCAGGAAAACAAAATAATAAAAAAATCATTTTAATGGTTTCTTCTCAGTCTTAGGTGTTTCCTGACCAGCTTTTGTCATAGGCAGAACAAAGTCAGTACTGACACACCTAGGAGGGAGGACTAATAGCCTGCTTATCAGACTATTAGGAGAAAAAAAGCCATGCCAAAAAAAACAAAAACAAGCCACCAGCCTGGACAACTGGTGCCTTTGGCTTGCTTATTTTACTTTCAGGTCACCTACATGTGACATGCAGTGTCCGCCAGTAACATAAGAAATGTGAGTAACGCAAAGATTTTCTTTCCTGTTCATTTTCAATCTGTAACTGAAATGCTTTTACACTTCAAGTGTACAAGTAATGGCTTTTGTAGTAGCTTCTCCAGGATTTACAGGCAATACTTAATGGTTTATCATAAACACTTACTGATATATGGAACCATGCCAGGATCCAGCGTTGTGATCATGGTCTCCACTGAATGCTTGGTTTTATCAAGAACAGACTTCACCATGGGATTCTCAGCTACACCCTAAATTTAAGCAAATATATTTCCATATTATTTTCCTGGGTTGGTTTTTTTTTTTTCTCCTCAAGAAATTCAAAATGTTACATATAATATAATATAACAAAAATATTAAGCTGCTCTGTAACATCTGCTGTGCATTACTCATCACAAACACTGCAGGGTAACACTTATCAGTGTATGGCTTTTCTGTTACTACCTCAGTAATGCAGAAACAGCCCTTGCAAAGCCAGGCAGTGCTTCTCCAGGTAGCATCCTGCCTGCCTAACTAACATAAAGTCATTATACAGATGGATCCTGAACACTGAGACTGCTTCTACCTGTGGAGGATGCCTTTATGTGTTTATCTGCCTAGCACAAAGAGGGTGAAATAATCCATATTTTTATACAAATCCCAAACATTAGGTTATCGCAACAATTATGTGGAAATTAGTCTTGGAACTGCAATGGGACTGCTCAGGCATCTTTGAAGAAACTGAAACAGTCCCATTTGATTCCAGACCATTAATTTGTCAATTTTAGATTGACACAGTTTGCAGTATTACTGAGCTTGAAGGAAATCTGAAAGGAAGGTGTATGATTTCTTAACAACACCAGAGGAAAAAGGGTATATCAAATTACTTCAACAACAGAAATAAAGAAAAGTGTGGCAACTACTGCATGAGCTCCTCAACAGGAAATTCAGGATGCATTTCTGTAAAAATTACCACAACATGTCCCAGATTCTGGCTCACCTTTAAAAAGCACATAGTCTGATGTGAGCTTACTTCATACATCATGAACTTGATGGTTTCAGTATAACTAATGATTCCTCTTTCTTTCACTGAAGAAATTCTCAAGCAGTGGTTACTGAACACACAGAGCACATGGAATGCTTGATACTTCAACCAAAATCTTTTTACTGGAGTCAGTAACATAGACCCGCTCTATAAACAGAAACAGAACACCTTCTGGATCCTAGTGGCAGCACTAAAATGTGGATGAGATTGGCTTTTCAATTAATTTGCAATGGAAAGCTCTGGTACTCCAAGAAGGGCTAAAGAACCATGTTACAAGTAAAACGTTCTCTTCTAGAACACTGCCACCCACTGCAAATATTAGGAGGAATATAAGGACTGAAAGGAAAACAGTGTTACTTAAAGGAAGAAGGAAAATGTGTTTTTTATGATCATGAGAAGACATTTCTCCCTGAAAATGGCAGCACGACACTGTGCTCTCAGTGTACTGATGGAGAGTTAACCTTTCTCTTTAAGGCTGTATCACTGGAGAGATGGAGGGTCCAGTCTGCCATGTCACACACAACTTCTTCTGCCAAGTTTTCAAGCTTAAAAGGGATTGAAAACCAAAATTTTTCAAGGGCACTGGGACAATAATTTTCTTTATTCTTCCCAAGGACAAAATGTGGTGCTGCTCTTTAAGACAGCTCAGTGTTGATGTATAGCCCTCAGAGTTTCTTGCTACAATCTTCATGATGCCACTTGAATGTAGCATCTCTTACAGCTCCATAGAGTTTACAGGCTAATGAAATTCCACTAGCTGATGTTGCTGCTTATTTCCTGTCTGATTAGATGGCATCACAAGGAGAATCTGTTCTGCACTGTGCATTCCATCCCTTCTAGCAGACTAATCTTACAAAATACCTTAGATGCTTCTTTGTGATTGAAAAAATAGGTAGCTTGTCTATCCTTGAAAAAAGACAAAATATAACTTGATTGTTATAGAACAAATATGACTTGCATCCCACAGGAATCCAACTCAGTTAATTAGGAAGTTATAGATGGGATATGCAAAGCATTCAGGTAAGGTAAAACAGACTTCTCTTTTTCTACATACATTCTACATTCTGCATAGTCTTTGTGAAGTAAAAAACACCCTTCAGGACTTAAAGGGCTCTAGAATTTTGTCTGGTTTAAGAACATATCCATATCGAACAGGCTCTATCACAAGTTCGTATCACAGCAATCAAAACTAACCTAGAACACCTGCATTTGTGAGTCCCCTCTCTTCTATACAGAGAAAAGGTAAAAGCATAGTTTCAGCAAACAGCACTATTAAAAACAGCCACCTTGCACATGAGGCTGGAAAAAGAAATTACTTATAGTAGCATGCACTTAAAAGAGTGCAACAAGTCTTCCTATAGTCAGTACAAGTTGGTAATTCCTCACGAAGGCAACAGAAAAACCCCCTACCTTTATAAACCCCCAGATTCCTCCAGCAGGTCCTCCACTCTGGGCAGTAGATACCCTGGGATCTTCATGCTCCTCGGGAAAAGTGATTGCAGAACCAGACCCAGGAGACAAAGATGAAGAGAAAGTTGCCTGTTGAGTAATGGGATCTGCCAAAACACCTGTAAGAGAGAAATATAAAACACAAGGGTTTAATTTGTTATATTGAAGCAATTGTTTAAGAGGAAAATAGCAGGAAGAATAAAACAATTCCAGGCAAATTCATCTCATTTCTTGGAGGCACAAGAACAATTCTGCTTGTCAAAGGCTAGCAGATCTAATGAATGCAATCATATCTGCTAAGAAAATTGAGACTGCTTGCACATTATGTACAAAGTTAAACAATTATTCTTTCTCTTATCACACTAATTTAAAAGCTGTTCTTTTTACTGTATTCAAATTTTCAGAATAAACTCTCAGTAAAGAGAGGGACAAGTGTTAGTCGCTGAACAAAGGCACAGGAATGTTTTCATACAATAGGAAAAGTAAATTTTCTAACACCAAGTGCTGGAAATCAATAGTAGTAGAAAAAGGACGGAAGCTTTATGTATTTTGAAAACAAAAGAAACTAAAACAGTAGAAAAATAAAGTCAGAGCCTTTGCCCCATTACTCAAGCTTATTTTAACGGATTTTCCAACACTAGCCTTAACTGAGAGTTATTTTTATTTTATGCTGCACAACTGATAGCTGTTTTTGAACATCCTCCTAATACAGACTACTTAAAAGAGATATCACCAGTAATAATAAAAGCTTGGCCCAACTGCAGCTGAGGAGAGAAGTTTCCACTCCACAAGCTGAAAATGACATCAGTTCAGCAACCACAGCAACTGCCTGCATGGAAGGCATGTATTATTATGTATTTTTAGCTATCCCAATGCAATTTTGTGGCTGCAAACAAAAAAAAAAATGCAGAAGCTGGTGTCATGTGACAGCTTGTCAAGAGACAGATTTTCAGAACAAAACCCTGAAAATTATGAGTTTATTGTCATTCTGGGGAAACAGGTGGGACAAAATGGTCTTCAAGGCCTTTTCCACCCAAACCATTCTGGGATTCTACCAGTATTAAAACACAAGTGATTATTCAGGTTTACTACTATCCCCTGTAAATCTGTTTTAACTCCCTTCTATGCTGCTCATCTAACTATGGTCTATAATGGAAGGTATTATTTCCCTAGCCTTGCATCCTTAAAAAATACAAGTGCATCCACATCACTTCCTACAATAGCTTCAAGAATAAAAAAAAAGTTGAGGGTGGCTCTCTGAGCTGAAGAAAAGCTGGCCTTTGGTGTGCAAGGTAACAAAAATAAAAGTCCTCAAACAAAAGATTTTCCTGTGAACCTGAATGCTACCATAACTTAAAGCAGACTCTGTCCTGGACCATGACTGTATTTTAAAAGCGATTATGCCTTCTTTTGAGTAGAGCTAATTAATTAAGAGTATTATCCCTTCTAAGTACAACTAATTAATTAAGTATACCCAAAAGAATAATAAGCAACCAAGGAGATCCTCAGCAATAAACAGTTACCTGTGACTGGAGGTGCAGAGAATGAAGGCATCAGCGGGCTCTGAGGTGCTCGGCCAGCGTGACCTCTGGTGATATCATAGGTGGAAGAAATGGAAAACCCTGAAATGGGGGGACCAGTGGGAGGTGCAGCAAGGCCAGGGCCAGCAGCAGAGCTCAGAGGAGGAGGAGGAGGAGCAGCAGAGAACTGGGACACGGGGGTGCTGAAGGCTGCAGGGGCAGCAGGGGGTGGGACAGGGCTCTGGGGCGGCGCAATTGTAGAAACGGCGGCAGAAGGCACAAGTGGAAGAGAGGCCGAGGTCATCATGGGCGGAGGAGCTGGGGACACTCCAGCTGGCAAGGGGGGTGAGTAGGCAGGAGAAGATGGCATGCTTGGTGTGGCAAGGGGGCTGGAAAAAGCTACAAAAAATACGGGGGGGGGGGGGGGGGGGGGGAAGAGAGAAAAAAATTTAGAAGCCTTAATCTCAGCGATTCAGTTATATATTTTGTTCAGACACTTCAGTTATATATTTTGTTCAGTTATATATATTGTTCAGACACTTCACAAATAATTTTTAACCTGTCACGTTTTTTTTTTCATTTGAAGTGAATTTGAAACTTCTGCCTGAGTTTTCACACAGCTCCAATGGCATTTAATCCCTGGTGACAGCATCTTGTAGGACACATCTCTTCCTGCATGACCCTACTGGTCATTAGCTTAAAAAGACAAGTCAGCATTTGACTACTGAATTCACAGCAGCTGAAACCTGCCTCAGAAATTTCAAGCTAGCTCTGTTATTCCTGAGGGACTGCTGCATCAGCTGAGGATGCAGGAAGTGCTCCTCCTCAGGAATAAAACACACACTCCTAATATCAGATTTAGAGGTGTGGCACCGGAAAATGGACTGAACCTCAGGCAGCTCTCTCTTCTCTGGCACTCATCTCCCTGATCCCTATTTCCCTGTTTCAGCTGATCCTTGGATAAGCCAATTTTCCTGTCTACAGCCAATCATGACAGGAAATGAGATCAGAAAAACAGAAATTGCCTTTTTTGATGGCAGCAACATGCTGAATCAGCTTAAGCATCACAGTCAAATGATGTACAATTCACACTAATGCCATGGTCTCAAAACTTGGTCACACACACACATCAGTAAAAAAAGAAAAAAAAAAAAAAAAGAGCATCCATTCCCCCACGTAAAATCTACTTCTATATTGTTTACATGTACCACTGTTCAGTATGTCATATATATTACAAAACATTCACAACAAAAATTTCAAAATTATGAGATAAAGACAAATGAAAAAAAATTGTCAAGAGTACAAAATATTTTCTCTTTGCACTGGAAATGGTTTTGATAATATACTATCAATATAATAATATAGTTCTTTAACAACGGTTAACATAGTATATAACACAATCATTGACAGTAACTTTCTAGGTTGAGCAGTGCAACTGAAGAACCTCAGCAATTTTTACAGCTTGGTTTAACACGTAATGGTGTGCAGGAATTTAAAGGTCTGGTTCTACATTCAGACTATTCTGATGCTTGGGTTTAAGGGCTGAAAAAAATACCTTACAGAGATGGAATTGCTTTGTTGGCTGTGTTTGCTGTACCATGCTATTCATTTCCCACTTACACCCATAAACCATGCATTTCCTTGGAATTTAGCTGGCAAACTTTCATCTTCCCCTTGCAAGATGAACATGCTGCATTTTTGTATTTTAATTTTATTTTTAATTTTATAAATTTTTAAAAAATTTTCATTTTATTTTGAGTGTGTTCAAATCCCACACAAACAGTTTGGAAGATGTTCACACAGGTCAGGAAATTATCTTTGCAGGCTGATGTCTACAGATCTGACAGTTTTTATGCAACACTTGCATTGGTTTTGGCTGCAGGAATGAATAATGATGAAGTTATTTCCAACTATCAGTTTTGGAAATAGTTTCTCAGAAACATGACATTCTTATAAAAGTACTTCCTGCATCACTCCTAGTTGAAATGTCACCTTTACCTGGATGGGACAAGTTATGAGTGCATTTTTTTTTTTTATAACATCAACCAGGCAGTAGTTGAAAATATCAACTAGTCTCAGCAAATCTGAGACTTTTTGTTAAAAAAAGTTAATGTCCACATTAATTTCAACAACTCTTTTAACAGACCTTGCCACTGGTGGCCAGCAAACCTCTGCCCCATAAAAAAAAAAAATTAGATCTTTCATGGTTTCTCCCTGTGTAAGTAGAAAATACTGCCAAAGACGTACTATTTAAAGACCATTTCTATAAAATTAACTTTATTGATGACATCCTGTACCACAATTCATGCACTTCTGGCTCTGGTTTCTTTGCCTGTGTATGAATGAGGCAGTGAACACATTTCATGTGTGCTAACATCTCTGCAAGCCTACTCCAGAATCCATTTTCATCCTAGCTAAAGCAACTGCACCATCATAGGTTACATTTCCACAGTTTTAATTTTAGAAAATTGCTTTTGTTATACAACTAATTTAGTGCTATAGGCTGAGATCTTGTGAGAATATTCCTCCTTTAGCATCTGACAAAACATACCGCACAAGTCTGATTTAACAAAGTTACATCTGCCAAAAAGTTCAGTATGTGG